>NC_055993.1:82461876-83120383 GCF_018446385.1 Zingiber officinale | reverse complement strand
TCGTTGTCTTTGAGCTCCCATAAAATACAAAAGACAACAGTTTTGTGAAAACCGTTTGTAAGATCATAGACGTGCTAGGGGGGGGGGGGGTGAATAACACGCCTTGCTTTTTCATTCGTTTCATAAAACTCAAAGTAAGTATGCAGTGGAAATAAAGAAAGAACCAAAGGCAATCGCTAACACAATTTCTTTTACTTGGTTCGGAGCCTGTGACGATTCCTACTCCAAGGCCTGCACGTGAGAGTACTTTCAATGGGTAATCACTATAAGCTCGAGAATCTTTTACAAATAAGTAAATATAAGTTTGAACTTAAAAAATTATATCGACAATACAAAAGATGATGGAAGTAGTCGTCGATTGTCGGAACAACAACTGAGCATCGTTGAGTTGTTTCAGCGTAGAGCGCAGCTTCAAAAATTGCTTGTAGAATTGTTGTTTGAAGTAGCTAGACGAGATCTCTTTTTATAGCAGCTTCAAGCCTGATCCAGATCCCCTGATCTTCGGGGTCAAGTCTTGACTCGACCCGGATTGATCGACCGATCCCATGGTTCGGTCGATAGAACTTGCTGAACTTGCCCGACCTTCGACCTTCCGTCCAGATGTAGCCTCTCTGGATAGCGCCCGTGTTCGATCAACTAATCCCTCTGTTCGGTCGACCGATCAACTGATGGTATTTGCCTCATCTGATCCGATCAACTCGCTCGACCAGGTCTCTGTCTATCTTCGATTCGGTCGATCGATCCCTCTGGTCAACCCTTCACCGAGAGTTGGATTCTGATCCTTTGTGTACTAGGGTTTGGTCGACTGATCAGGTCGTTCGATCGACCGATCAAGGTTGAGTCCGACCTTGTAGAACTGTTAGTTTCCTACAAAACAGAGTTAGGCAAATAGAGCAAATAATATTAAACAATTAAGTTGACAGCCTTTGGACTGTTCGATTCTAACTTCGGATTTTCTCCGGAAACCCTAGGTCGAACCGACGCCTACTGTTTCCTCAACGGGGAATGTGTCATAACCTACTCCTCTCAGGAGAGTTTACCTATTGCCAGATCGGTCATCCAGACCGACTGGATTTTCCGCTTAGGGTTACCGTCCCCTAGGACCTAGGGTTACCACCACCTAGAGTTTTCCTTAGCCTAGGGTTACCGCCCCTAGGACCTAGGGTTACCACCCCCTAGGGTTTCCCACCTGCCTAATCACAGCTAGGACTTTCAACCACTTAGGGTTACTGCCCCCTAGGACGTAGGGTTACCACCCCCTAGGGTTTTCCACCTGCCTAATCACAACTAAGACTTTCAACCACTTAGGGTTACTGCCCCCTAGGACGTAGGATTACCACCCCCTAGGGGTTTTCACCTGCCTAGAATCCACTAGGACTTTTGCCTAAGACAACCTAGGACTTTCCTGCAAGCTTAATGAACCTTGTTAGATAACAAGTAATCTTAACTTTGAACCCTTTGCCATTATCAAAATATAGGTTCAATCGTGTGATGCTTCCTGCACCAACAATCTCCTCCTTTTTGATTATGGCAATACAATTCAAAGTTAAGTAAAATATAAAGCAATAAAGCGATAATCAGGAAGAAATGCAATCAAGAAATGCAGCAGAAATGTAAATTGCATTTAGTACAACTTATTATAGCTCTCCCTTAACCATTTAACTTTTTCTTTTTTATTTTCTTAACTTTAATCTTCTCTCCCTTTGACATAAATAAAAAATAATACTAAATCGAGAGAAAGATAGATAGGAAATTTACCCTTTTTAACTTTTAGCTTCCCCTAAAAGGTAACACTAAAAAAAATTTTAGCTATTTTTTAAGCGTGGAAAGGGACTTGGATTTTTTTTTTAAAAACTTAGTTAATCTTAAGTTGTAAAACTGTCTTAGTTTTATTTCCAAACACGGAGCTAAATTAGGAATACTTTGAAAATACTTAGTTAACAAAACTTTGCTTTGAAAAAGATTTTTGATAAACACTTAGTTTTAATAAGATTTTGATAAAACTTAGTACTTAGCTTTATAACGGTGTCGATTAAATACTTAGCTTTAATAATATTTTCATAAAAACATAGTAAAAAAAATACTTAGCTTTTTTTAAAAAAACTTAGTTAACAAAAAAAATTTGATAAAAATACTTTAGCTTAAAAATATTTTTTTTTAATAAAAACTGAATTTTATTTTTCAAAAATACTTTTAATTTGAAAGTTTGAAAAAGAATATTTTAACTTCAAAAGATATTTAACTTGGCTCCTTTCACTCCCCCTTAAAAAAAACTCTTTATGTTTTAAAGTCCTAGAGTCCAAGCATGAATAACAGCATATTTTCAAGCTTAAATATCTACTTTTAAACAAATGTCTAACCTTTAGCTACTAGCTATTTACCATGAGGTAGTAGCTTTCACTTGGTTAGTCAAATTAAGTAAGTGTTCCAGTTAGTTTGACTAAGCATGGATAACTTAATTTGATTAATTTAAATTTGGTATTTATTGCCTAGACTTATGTTGATGCACAGACATAAGCATTCTGAAGTCCATGCAGTACCCTATGCATCTCACACCATTCTAAGTGTTTTTCATACACAAGAAAGGTAACCCTAGTGTGATTGTGAGATGCTCTGGCTAAAACCTAGGGGAACATGCTTTCTAGGGGATAAATACCTAAGCTAAGTCCAAATTTTAAAAAACTAATAAAATTAGAATTTTGAAAATATTTTTCCTAGAGTTTTAAAACTATGTTGTTTTTTTTAAAAAAATAATAATAAAGAGGAGTATTTTTAAAAATAAGCTCTATTCTACTAGGCACATTCTTATTTGTCTTCTAAGTGCACTGAACTCAAGTTCAGGTAAGAGTTTTGTGAAAATGTCAGCCAGGTTTGACTTGGACTCAACATAGTTAAGTATAATGTCACCCTTGGCTACATGATCCTTTACAAAGTGATGTTTTATTTCTATGTGTTTAGTCCTTGAGTGTTGGATAAGATTTTTGGTTAAGTTAATAGAACTTACATTATCAATTAATTGCCTCAGCCCAGAATTGATTATTTAGGTTATATTCATTTATCATGGTTCTAGCGGCTTCTTGCAGGGTTCTATTTTTCCGTTCTATTAAACCATTTTGTTGGGGGGTTTTAGGGCATGAGTACTCATGTTTGTATCCATTAATTTTACAAAATTCAGTAAATTTATGATTTTCAAATTTCCCTCCATGATTACTTCTAATTCTTTTAATTTTAGTATATTTTTCATTTTCTATCAACTTGCAAAAGGTTTTAAAGATTTCATAAGTTTTATCTTTAATTTTTAGAAATTTTACCCAAGTAAATCTTGAGTAATCATCAATTATAACTAAGCAATATTAGTTTTTTCTTAGTGATTTGACTCCATGTGAATCAAACAAGTCTAAGTTTAGGAGCTCAAGTATTGAGTTAATTCTATTTAAGTTGGTTAACTTGTGAGTTAACTTGGTTTGTTTACCTTGTTGGCAAGCATTACAGATTGTCTATAATTTTTAATTTGGGTAAACCTTTAACTAAGTCATTTTGACTCATTTTTGAAATGAGTCTGGTATGAGTGTGACCCAGTCTTCTGTGTCATAACTTAGCTTCCTCTTGTTTTGTCAAGAGACACTTTAGTGAGGAAGTTGATAGGTCAATTGTATAGATGTTTTGTTTCCTAATTCCCTTAAGTGTAATTTTGGGGTTTTTAACATTTTTAATTAAACACTTAGATTTTGAAAATGTGACTAAGTACCCAGAGTCACATAACTAACTAATGCTAAGTTAAAACTCAATTTATCAACCAATAGTACTTTTCGAATAATAAAATCGGAACTCAGTTCGATATTACCTGTTTCGATTACCTTAAGTTTTCCGTCGTTGCTGAACACAACTGACCCTAAGTTCTTGAGTTGTAGCTTAGTGAATTTCAATCTGTCTCCAGTCATGTGTCTGGAGCATCCACTATCTAACATCCATTAATCCAAATCTTTATGTTCCTATACATAAAGTATTTGATTTGGTTCAATTTGACAGATCAAAAGATAGTTTGGAAATCAGCTCCTTAATATTCTATCTCACCTAGTCTAGATTGTCAAATATGTTATTCCTATGGGTGACTGTGAGATGGTTTTGTGTTTAATTGAATTTATTAAGTTAAATTAAGTTATGAATTGGTTAGATTGATTAGTTTTATAATTTAGATTTATTAATTTAGATTAATTAAGATTTAGAAATATTTATTAGGATTTATTAATTTAGGTTTATTAATTTATATTTATTAAGATTTATTAATTTAGATTAATTAAGATTTATTAATTTAGATTACATCTAAATTTTACTTAAGTCCATCTTACCCTTTTCTAAATTATCAATCAAGAAACCTTATAAGTTTTTGTGAGATGATTAATTTTATCTTTGATTTAGATTATCATCTAATGATTGATTTACATTTGAGTTAGACTCAAGTTTTATAATATGTAAATTAAATATTCATTTCAAAGATTGGCTTTTAGGTTGTAGCAAGACACTAGGTCTTCTTGGGTATGTGATCATCCATCACTTCTAGACAAAGTCTTTCAAAGAAATTGAATATTTAATTTCCTTTTTGAAACTCCGAGGTCTAACTAGTCAAGTGTAAATCACGCCTAGGTCCTTATCTATCCTAGTCTAAGTATACATAATGATTTTTCTATTTATTGATAAAAATAATTTTTCTATTGGCTCCCCTTGGATCATAGCCTCGATAAAGTCTATCAAGGTAATGAGTTGATCCTTGAGACCCAATATTGACCAAGTCCAACTTGATTAATCAAGTTTGACTTGGGGATCCATGCTTGGACTAATTTTCTATTTGTTCTATTTACAAGCGATAAGTAAGATTTGTCTTTTTGTTTAGCCTTAAATCCAAGTCTTGATCGGTTGTAGACGACTCTTTGTTTTCCAAGAATCAGATCAAGATTCTTGGAACCCAAAGTGAATCATTCCAACGTGTCCTTAAGTTCTTTAACTTAAGTTTTTAAATTAGAATTTTCTTCCTCAAGTTGTTGGACTTGAGTTGAACTTCTATTTTGAACTGGTTCAGTCAAAGGACTTAGTTTAGTCTCCTCCTTAAGGATTGTTACCTCCTTTTGGAGTGACTTGACTTGGAGGTTGGATTTGACTAATTTACGTATCAGATAATTAACTAAATTATGCAAGTGAGAGGTTCTTACATTGGGGTTAGACCCTTCAGAAACGGATACAGATCCGTGACTTCTCTCAGATTTTGTTTCTGACTCGCTCTTGGTTTCTGATTCGTCGACTTGTTCCTGGGCCATAAGCACGAGGAAGCCAGTCTGTTCTGTTAGTTAGAGCCCTAGAGCCAATCATTTGATGATTGTATGGACTCATTGTATCATATTCTTGTATATTAATAAAGACATTTGTTTGGTTATTATACTTATTTGTATTAGTACCAAATAGACTAAGTATAATAGCGTCCTTGAGTAGAAGGTTCATACCTATATCAATCGATTAGTTGAATCGATAGTGAGATGATATAGGGAACACTACTCTAAATCATTCCTAGTCGAGTATTGACATTCAGGGACAATGTTAATGCAATAAGACTAGCATGTAGGCCAGCTCGATGACTTGATCTCACAAGTCATGGATATAGAGATATCAAGCTGACACATGGGTATACATTGGAGAATGTATACTGAATGACCCGCCATGAGAAAGTATCATGGATCGTTATATGAGTGTCATATACTTTCTCATGTGGCTATTAGTATGACTATTAGTCCTTAGACCTGAAGTCACCATGGATCCCTACATAAGGAGTTATGTACTTTGGTTTCGTCAAACGTCACCCGTAACTGGGTGGACTATAAAGGCGATTACCGGGTATGTAACAAATTATGCAGAGGGATGTGAGTGATGTAGATGGGATCTATCCCTCCCATATGACGGGAGCGACATCAATATTCTTGATAGAGTGAGACCACTAAGTGCATGACCATGCCCAAATGAGATGTTGAGCTCATTTGATTGAGTGAGTCTACTTGGGGTTCAATATTTAGATTGATTAGAGGATGACACGGTCTATGCCTCATATTGATCAATCTAGATGTCTAGGATAGAAGGACACTTGTCATTATTTTGTGAGGAGTCACAATTGGTAGTCACAAGGTGATGTCGGATCTCGACATTCTTGTAACTTGGGTAGTAATGATGTGTTGCTAGATACCGCTCATTACTTATGCTCCTAAATGTGTTTAGGGCATTGCCAACGTTACAAGAACCTATAGGGTCACACTCTAAGGACAATTAGATGGAGATTAGGTTCATATGATGAACCAAGAGGATTAGATTCATTTGATGAATCAAATTGGATTAAGAGTAATCCTAATTGGGCTAACTTGAGTTGGACTCAAGTTGATTCATGTATTCAATGAGTCTAATTTAGATTATGACTCATTAAATCAACTTAATTTAATGAATTAGATTAATTATATTAAGTTGGCTTGAATCAAATGGTTAGATTAGATCAACCATGGAAGAGATTTGGTCAAGTTTGACTTGACTTGAGAGGAAGTTTAAAAGTCAAGTTTGACTTGACTTTATGCCACCTCATTGGTGAGTTGGCATTGATGTGGACCAATGATGATGCACCACATCATCATGGTTGCCACCTCATGGAAGTTACAAAGCCATTTTCTTAATAACTTCACATTAATTGCATTTAATGGGGAGTTACACAAGGGAAGTGGCCGGCCACTTTGGTTTTGAATGGGAATTGATTTTTTCATTCATGTGTGTATCTTCTTCCTCCTTCCTCTCAAGCTCTCCCTCTCCCTCTCCTCCTTGTTTTGGCCGAATCTCACTAAGGTGCTAGCACACCTTTGTGTGAGGTTTTTCTCCACCTACGTGTCCGTGTGGATACTTCTAGAGGACCGACGCTTGACGGTCTAGAGATCCGGCAACTCCTTGGACGAGCGGGAACGCGAAAGGACACGCAACAAGGGTAAAGCTCTTAACATGTAGATCTAGGAGTAGATCTAAAAGGTTTTTCAAACTCGTACTCGTATTTATTTTTGGTTTTCCTTGCACGGATCCGTTGGCCTTGGGTGATTCGGGGTTTCCGCGACGCGAAAAGCGGTTTTCGCGGCCCGAAAAAACCCAACATGTTTAAGCTCTTCGTCAGAGTCTTCTAAAGAAGACTCATCCCATGTCACCTACAGTGCTTTCTTCTTCTTTTGCTTCTTTGTTTCCTTTTGGTTTGGATAGTTGGCTTTGATGTATCCTTGTTGCAGCTGTAGCAGGTTACCTCGGACTTTATTTTTGGACTTGCTTGCATCACCTTCTTGATATCCTTCTTGGTGAATCCTTTCTTCTTCTTGTAGAGTTTTTGTACCAGATTTACTAGCTCAGCTGTGATTTCATCGTCGTCGTTATCTGAGTCCGGTTCTTCTTCAGACTCGGGTTCAGTTCTGCGCTTGCTTTTGCTTTCCGCATTCTGCTCGTACCTGTAATCAAAGCAATACCTTTCTTGGCCATAGGTGTATTAGTCTGTTCATGTAATTCAAACTCTAAGAATAATTCATCTAATCTAATTGAGGAAAGGTCCTTAGAGACCTTGTAATCATTTACCATTGATGCCCACAAGGTGTTCCTAGGAAATGCATTTAATGCATACCTGATGACGTCGTGATTTTCCACCTTCTGTCTAATTGTGTGGAGACCATTGAGAAGGTCTTGGATGCGTGCGTGTAGTTGACTCGCAGATTCACCATCCTACATTTTTATATTATACAACTTATTTAAAATTAAATCTCTTTTACTTACCTTAGTATCGGAGGTCCCTTCATGCAGCTCAATTAGCTTCTCCCACAAGTCTTTAACGCTTGAGAATGAGCCTACTTGGTTTAGCTCCTCCTTTGTTAAACCACATTGAAGAGTACATGTCGCTTTGACATTGGCCTTGACCTTCTTCATCAGACTTGCGTCCCAGTTCTCACATGATACTGGTTTTCCAGAGCCGTTGAGTGGGAGTGAGATGCCGGTTTTGATGATCATCCACATCTTGAGTTGGGTTTGAAGGTAGTACTCCATTCGGCCCTTCCAATAGCCAAAATCTTCATCGGAGAAAAGAGGCAGGCGAGCTGTGCTGTAGCCTTCTTGGTGGGCCATTATAGAAGTAAATCTTTCACACAAAAAGAGAAAAAGAAGCAAATGCCCCAAGACTTGGTCTTGGATTAGCAGTGCGGTAGAAAAATAAAACTAGCAATTCACTATTTTTTTTAAAAAAATAATTAAATATTTTTTTAAAAAATATTATTGTTAATTTTAGTTTTTTTTAAAAAAACCCCTAGGCTCGATTGGCGGTTTCACCAATTTAGAGTAACCTGGCTTTGATACTAATTGTAGGATCGTAGACGTGCTAGAGGGGGGGGGGGGGGGGAATAGTACGCCTTGCTTTTTTTAATTGTTTCGTAAAACTCAAAGTAAGTATGCAGTGGAAATAAAGAAAGTGTTGGTGCGGTTAGCACTAATGGTCTAACTCAAGTTTTGATGAATGACAAAATAAGTTAAGTTAGTTTCATATTGATCTAACACTTCTACGAAGTGTGCAGGAGAAGCCCAGACGGGTCGACCGGCTGACCTGACGTCTGGCACAAAGTCCAGACGAGTCGACGGTGTTGGGACCGAAAAGTAGCTAGAGGGGGGGGGTGAATAGCTCGTCGCGTGCTAGATGCTCGTCGTTTCTTGTTTCTTCGAAGATGTGCAGCGGAAAATACAGAAACAAATCACACAACGCTAACACGGTTGGTTTACTTGGTATCCACCTCACAAGAGGTGACTAGTCCAAGGATCCACACCTACACACACATCCTCCACTAATAAAACTCTCCTTTATGGTAACTACCAAGGGCGGAGAAGCCCTACAAGACTCAGTACAAGAAGAAAGGGAAAGGTAATGAAATACAAGCTCACAAGCTTACAATGAGTGCAAAAACCCTAAGCCTAGTTTCTTCTCCTTGCTTTGATCTGCCTCTTGACTTGGAAGAACCTCCAAGAACCTTCAAGAACTGGCGATCTCGGGCTTGAGAAGAGCTGTGGAGGAGCTGGTGAAGATCTGAAATGAATCGGTGAAGTTGTGCTGAAGGAGAGGCCCGCCTGCAGCTCAAATACGACGCAACGGTCGGATCCCGATCGATTCGAAAACTCCCAATCGATCGGGGAGGCTTTGGATTGATTCACGGATCGATCCAGAGTGCCTCTGTGCTATGGAAAAACGCCTGGATCCAGCGCTTATCGCGCGAAGCAACAGCGTCCCAATCGATCGGCTGATCGATTGGGACCTCTGGATCGATCCACTGATCGATTCAGAGGCTCTCTGTTCGCTAGGAAAGGCCTGGATCGATCCACTGATCGATCCAGCTCTTGGTTTTTACCCAAAACCAAGTCCCAAGCCTCTCAAACCAACACCCGGTCAACCTTGACCTGTTGGTACATCATACCTAGCATCTGGTCACTCCCTTGACCCGCCAGAACTCCCCACCAAGTGTCCGATCAATCCCTTTGACCCACTTGGACTTTTCTCTTCGTGCCAAGTATCCAGTCAATCCTTTGACCTACTTGGACTTCCCAACACCAGATGTCTGATCATCCTTGATCCATCTGGATTTTCCCTTGCCTGGCTTCACTCACCAGGGCTTTCACCTAGCTTCACTCACTAGGGTTTTCCATCTGCCTAGCTTCACTCACTAGGACTTTCACCTGGCTTCACTCACCAGGATTTCCTTCTGCCTAGCTTCACTCACCAGGACTTTCACCTGGCTTCACTCACCAGGGTTTTCCATTCTGCCTAGCTTCACTCACTAGGACTTTCACCTGGCTTCACTCACCAGGATTTCCTTCCAGTCAGGTATCCGGTCACTTTTGACCTACTTGACTCTTCTTCATTCACACTGATCAGTCCCTAATCAGAATCTCCCCATATGAACAACTGCACCTGCATTGTCCATGTGTCTACATGTATTGTCAAACATCGAAACTATGACCAAGACTCAAGCTTGGTCAAACCAGTCAACCTTGACCTAAGGGATATTGCACCAACAATCTCCCCCTTTTTGATGTTTGATAATACCTTTAAGTTAGGACTACTCTGAGTTAAGCTAATCCCACAGCCTTAACTCTCTTCATGCCAAAGTATGAATGTTGGTTCCCTTCATTCTCCCCCTATGACCTCCCCCATAGGTAATGAAGACCTAACTTAAACCACACATTCTCCCCCTATTGGCACACATCAAACAACCACTATCTCTCCCTCTGAAGAGATACTCATCATTGGTTACAACTTCACTCGTTGAACCTTTATCCCTTTTTAAACTCTTCCCCTGAAGAGTTTCTCAAGGTCGTGATCAACATCATAATGAAGGTCCCATACCCTTCATTTTCCCTACATTTGAAATACCACTTGAAATAATGAGGAGATCCACTCCCCATTTCAAGTTCAAACGCTCATTCATGAGCATTTTCCGAAAAGAAGGTTAACCACCTTCCAAGGTTCATGAAAAAAAAAAATTTCATGTCTTTAAAGAGTCCCTCCTCCTAAAGACATGGTAGTAACTTCTGTCATTGCACCAATAATGACTTGGAATCCCTAAACCTTCAGGAACCCAAATTTAGAAGTTTTGAGGTTCAAATGTTCAAAAATTTAAAGCAAACCTCAACCTGAACTTCAACTTAGTCTCCCTTAACCAAACCATCCTTGTTTTCAACATGAAAACACCCTTTTTATGTATACAAATGTATTTTGAGGGGTTAGGAAAGGTTACCTAGACTAAAATAGGTTCAAAATGCTGAAAATAAGCTTTCCCAGCCAAAATCAGAATCCTGGATCGATTGGAGTTGGGTTCCAATCGATTGAACCTATCTGAATCGATCCACTGATCGATTCAAGATGTGTAGATCGATCGGTTGATCGATCCAGCGAGCTTCTGCTCGCGAGAATTGCCTTCTGAATCGATCCACTGATCGATTCATACACTCTAATCGATCCATGGATCGATCGGAGCTCTGATAGTTGCTGAATTTCAAATTCAGCCAACTTCATAAACCCCTAGAAAATTCTACAAAAATCCAAAAATCATGAAATTTCGTGTATACATTATTTAGGGCATACTTTATCATGGAAAAAATAGTTTTCTATGAAAATACATCATATTTTCAAAGATTGACACAAGCTTGAAAACTTGCTAAAACTTGAGTATTTTCTTCAAGTTTATGTCTAACTATTCAATGGTGATTACTATCATAAGATAGCCTTCACCAATGTTTTCCAAAAACCTTTTAAAATAATTTTCAAAACCAATATCCCATCACATTCCTTGGGCTTAATGCACATGACTTGTACATTAGCTTTCCCAATGATGGGAAAACACATAACTATGTGTTTTGATGACTCTAAAACTCAAAAGAATGCACTAAATCAGCATCTTGAGTTTTATTCATCTTCCTAACATCTCACTTGTATCTAATGTGCACTAAAACACATACAAGTCACCTTATAGTCCTTGTGAGATGTGAGATTTTGGTTTTGCCCTATTCTAGGGATCATGCATATCTATCTAGGCATTTTAGAGATATTAGACATCCACCTAGGATGTCACTTGTTAATAAGTGTTGTTAAATGTCATTTGTCCTTAATTACAAGGAATTAAACTTAATGCATGATTATGTTATGGCATACATCAAAAGGAAATAATTTTTCAAAAAAAATATCGTGTAACTACATGATGTATGAATGTCATGACATGGTATTTTTTGGATTTTTCATAATAAAACATGAATGCAAAAATAGACATGATGTCATGGCATATGATGGGCAAACAATCATGGCAAGGTTTAGCATAAATAAAATATACCTAGATTTCCTATCTAAGTATCCTTAACCACTTAGCTATTTCCACTTGTTTTAACTTAAAACGTTAAACCTAGATTGCCCTAAATGCTTCAAAGAAGTGCCAAAACCTAAATTGACATTTCTATTTCTCTTGATTTGTTTATGCCACTTAAAAATTAAGCATATCCTCAAATGTTGGCATATTCTATTTTTCCTCAAGAGTAAACACGTAAATCAAGGCCCGGATTGCCTTAAATTCCTAAGAGAATACCAAAATCCCAACTTGGTATTTCTCTAGGTTTTCTCAATTTATGCCATTAAAGATAAAATCAAAATTTCCACCATTAGGCACATTTTACTCTTTCAAAGAGTAAATAATAATTCCATTTCATTTTCAAAGGTTAACAAAAACCTTGAAAATGCTCCTTGAGTGTCAATTTCTTCAAAGTTAGGTTAACTACCATTCTTCTTAGAGTTGACACTCTCTAACCCATCTATGGGGTAGAGAAGATGCTCCTAGGAACCCAACACCTATTGGTGCTCCTTGGATGCTTTAGGTACTCACTAGGGATAACTTCCCTAGATACCTTCCTAGTGACCTTGTTGGGCTTCTTAGAAGCCTTGGCCATATTTTCTAGGTCAACTCTAGGGATAGCCTCCCTTGTGACCTTGTTAGTGACTTTCTTAGACTTCTTAGAAGTCTTAGTCACTTTGGTTGCAAATATACTTCTAGGGATATCTTCCCTTGTATTTTTGGCTTGCCCACTAGACTTAGGGCTTGTTCCATAACTATATGGAACCCTATGATAACTAGGCACATCCTTTTTGGCTTTGGGTTTGTATCCCAAACCTCTATGGCCATTGGATGGCTTTTGTACCCCTAAACCTAGGTTATGCTCATTTTGCCCTAATAGGATATTTTTCATCCTTTTTAGGGTCTTTTCAATTTTATCAAGCCTTGACCTTAAGACTTGATTTTCTACCATTAAATCCTTAGATTTTGGTTTTTCATTAAACCCATGAACATTTTTATTTCTAGGCTTATAACTAAAACCCTTAGTTTTCTTACCTAGATCTTCATCTACCTTCCTAACCCTAGGTGTGGTAGCTTTAGCATGAAAAGCTATATATTTTTCCTTAACACTATCATGCTTCCTATTTTCATGGTAAATAGCATTAAAATGATAGAAATTAGAACTATCATGCTTTTTACCATAACGTAAAGGGGTAGGCTCAATAAACGTTACCTTCTTCTTTACCTTGGAGGCTCCCCCTTGACTAGTGCCTCCTTGAGCCTTGACCATCTTCTTCCCCTTGGGGCATTGACTTCGGTAATGCCCCTTTTGGTTGCAAGAGAAGCATATAATATGCTCCTTGCTCTTCTTTGTATTGGGGATGGTCTCCTTGGGCTTCACCTTGCCCTTTTGTTCCACTTGGCCCTTCTTCTTGACCAATTTAGGGCATTTACTTTTGTAATGGCCATGTTCCCTACATTCAAAGCATATGATATGATTTTTATTATTAATTGAAATGTTTATACCTTTGCTTGTAGGGGTGGCATCTTCTCCTTTTGATCCGGAGGTAGAAGCTTCCTCTTGATCCGAAGATATTCCTCCATTCAATTTTGCTTGACTTGCGAAGGTGGAAGCTTCTTCATCCTCATCTTCTCTTGACCCGGATGTGGAGGATTCTTCTTGCTCTTGCTCCGGTGTCAATGAAGATTGCTCCCCCTCAATCCTAGAGGTGGAGACTTCACCTTCTTCTTCATCCTCTTGTACATGAAACAAGGAATATGCTCCTTCCTTGCTCTTTTGATTGCACTCTTTTGAGGATGAAGCTTCTTGGACTTCCTCTTCTTCGGAAGTTGAGCATCTCTCAACTTCGGAGTCCTCCTCTTGGTCTTGCTCCAAAGAGTCACCATCTCTGGATTCTTCTTGCTCTTGTACAGTGGAGGGGATCTCTTCATGAAGCTTGGCCAATTTACTCCATAATTCCTTTGCATCTTCAAATTCTCCAATTTTGCAAAGGATGGTGCTTGGCAATAAATTGATCAAAAGCTTGGTCACTTTGTCATTGGCCTCGCACCTTTGGACTTGCTCTTGGCTCCACTTGCTCCTCTTGAGAACTTTGCCCTTTGAGTTTGTTGGAGTCTTGAAGCCTTCCATAAGAGCAAACCATTGCTCTATCTCCATCATAAGAAAATTTTCGATTCTTAATTTCCAAGAATCGAAGCTCGTGGAAGTGTATGGTGGAGCTACCCTCGTGTCGAATCCGAGCCCATCTCGGAATTCCATTGTAGAAGTTGAGCTTTTGAATTTCTTTGACTTTGACAATTTTGCTTCAACTTCTTCACCCTCTAGCTCTTCTTGTTATGCTTGACCCTTCCGGCGATGATTCCGGTGAAGAGCGACCTCGCTCTGATACCACTTGTTGGGACCGAAAAGTAGCTAGAGGGGGGGGGGGGTGAATAGCTCGTCGCGTGCTAGATGCTCGTCGTTGCTTGTTTCTTCGAAGATGTGCAGCGGAAAATACATAAACAAATCACACAACGCTAACACGGTTGGTTTACTTGGTATCCACCTCACAAGAGGTGACTAGTCTAAGGATCCACACCTACACACACACCCTCTACTAATAAAACTCTCCTTTATGGTAATTACCAAGGGCGGAGAAGCCCTACAAGACTCAATACAAGAAGAAAGGGAAAGGTAATGAAATACAAGCTCACAAGCTTACAATGAGTGCAAAAACCCTAACCCTAGTTTCTTCTCCTTGCTTTGATCTGCCTCTTGACTTGGAAGAACCTCCAAGAACCTTCAAGAACTGGCGATCTCGGGCTTGAGAAGAGCTGTGGAGGAGCTGGTGAAGATCTGAAATGAATCGGTGAAGTTGTGCTGAAGGAGAGGCCCGCCTGCAGCTCAAATACAACGCAACGGTCGGATCCCGATCGATTCAAAAACTCCCAATCAATCGGGGAGGCTTTGGATCGATTCACGGATCGATCCAGAGTGCCTCTGTGCTCTGGAAAAATGCCTGGATCGATCCACGGATCGATCCAGCGCTTATCGCGCGAAGCAACAGCGTCCCAATCGATCGGCTGATCGATTGGGACCTCTGGATCAATCCACTGATCGATTCAGAGGCTCTCTGTTCGCTAGGAAAGGCCTGGATCGATCCACTGATCGATCCAGCTCTTGGTTTTTTCCCAAAACCAAGTCCCAAGCCTCTCAAACCAACACCCGGTCAACCTTGACCTGTTGGTACATCATACCTAGCATCTGGTCACTCCCTTGACCTGCCAGAACTCCCCACCAAGTGTCCGGTCAATCCCTTTGACCCACTTGGACTTTTCTCTTCGTGCCAAGTATCCAGTTAATCCTTTGACCTACTTGGACTTCCCAACACCAGATGTCTGATCATCTTTGATCCATCTGGATTTTTCCTTGCCTGGCTTCACTCACCAGAGCTTTCACCTAGCTTCACTCACTAAGGTTTTCCATCTGCCTAGCTTCACTCACTAGGACTTTCACCTGGCTTCACTCACCAGGATTTCCTTCTGCCTAGCTTCACTCACCAGGACTTTCACCTGGCTTCACTCACCAGGGTTTTCCATTCTGCCTAGCTTCACTCATTAGGACTTTCACCTGGCTTCACTCACCAGGATTTCCTTCCAGTCAGGTATCCGGTCACTTTTGACCTACTTGACTCTTCTTCATTCACACTGATCAGTCCCTGATCAGAATCTCCCCATATGAACAACTGCACCTGCATTGTCCATGTGTCTACATGTATTGTCAAACATCGAAACTATGACCAAGACTCAAGCTTGGTCAAACCAGTCAACCTTGACCTAAGGGATATTGCACCAACAGACGGGATGACCTGACGTTTGGCACAAAGTCCAGCTAGGTCGAGGGGCTGACCGGATAGCTAGCACGAAGTCCAGTTAGGTCGACCGGCTGACCGGATAGCTAACACGAAGTCTAGACGGGTCGAAGGGCTGATCAGACGTTTGACAGGTAAGTTAAGGTAAGTCAATGGAAGGGGAGTGACTGTGAGGACACATTCCCGGGAAGGGAACATTAGGCATCGATCCAACTTAGATCCATTTCGAAAATCTAAGTTGAGATTGTGACTAGATTCCGGTCTCGAGGAGACAAAATCTAATTACT
Source organism: Zingiber officinale (assembly GCF_018446385.1). Classification (NCBI taxonomy): domain Eukaryota; kingdom Viridiplantae; phylum Streptophyta; class Magnoliopsida; order Zingiberales; family Zingiberaceae; genus Zingiber; species Zingiber officinale. The sequence continues at coordinate 83,104,324 of NC_055993.1, read as the reverse complement.
ACTTTTATTACTCTTATAACTTAACTATGCTAACACTCTGTTTTGCAGGATATATAATTTACATTTGCCACCAGACTAACATTTTCTTGCAGAAAGGAGATTGTTGGAAAACAAGGGTCCGGGCGCCCGGAGGCAAGTTTTATCCTCAAACGCGCGTCGCCACGTGGAGCTTCATGGTTGGCTGGGCTACATCACACTCCAGGCGGACGAAAGGGATCCAGGCGCCCGGAGCCTCCTATATAAGGAGGGTGAGGCTGGAGTAAAGATAATTGACAACGAACAACAAGATCTTCCAACGATTGCTCTGTCGTGCTACGCTCCTGCGACGCTACGAAAGCTCCTGCGACAACGCGTCTCGTTTTTATTCCTTTCGTTGTCGGTATTCTTTCTTTAAAGCAACTGTACTTTCAATTTGTAAAATAATTATTCGAATTGCTAGTGGATTGCCCAACGAAAGCACTCGACGAGTGCGGGCCTTGGAGTAGGAGTCGACCAAGGCTCTGAACCAAGTAAAAAATTACTTGTGTTAGCTTTATTCTATTTTCGTATTTTCCACTACTTACTCGCTTAAATTTTAAATTAATATTCACTCCCTCTATCGAATTACATGATCCAACAAGTGGTATCAGAGCAGGTACCGCTCTGATTTTGTGTAACCACCAATCAGACAGGGGGTGAAATTCTTTTCTACTTTCTTTTTTGATTTTCAATTTTTCACTATATTCCAAACTGGTATCGTTACATTTTTGAAAATTTTCTCGTCACAATTAATCTGAATTGGTGCAACACCAATTTAGTTTCAGATATTTTTTTTAATACCGCATTGTTAATCCAAGACAAAGTCTTGGGTTTTCTTGCTTTTGTTTGTGTGTGTGTGCATGACAAATATGTCTCAAATTGAAGGCTTCAACACAGTACGCCCCCTATTCAATGGGGACGATTTTCCGTACTGGAAGAAGCAAATGGAGGTCTACCTGAAGATCGATTTCAATCAATGGTTCAGTGTCACTAGAGGCTACAAGGTGCCGTTCGACAACTCCGGAAATTCACTGGACCCGGAACAGTGGACTCTAGACATGAGAAAGAAATCCTCTACAGACTTCAAGGCTCTCAATACATTGCAATGTGGGCTGACGAAGGAAGAGCTGAACCGAGTAGGACCGCACCAAAACGCGAAAGAATTATGGGACAAGCTGATCGAACTACACGAAGGAACGAGCGACGCCAAGGTAACAAAGCGCGATCTCCTTTTAAATAAATTATTTAATATTAAAACACAGGAAGGAGAAATAGCGAGTCAATTCCATGCGAGGATCAAAGACATCCTCAACGGACTCCACGCGATATGCCACCAAATAGAGAATCATGATCTAATCAGGTATGCATTAAATGTCTTTCCACGAAATACCTTATGGGCATCTATCGTGGATGCCTACAAAATTTCAAAAAATTTATCTAAATTAAAACTCGACCATTTGTTTTGTGAATTAGAATTACACAAGCAGACTAACGTCGGGTCCGAGAAAGGTATCACTTTGTTTGCAGGTCCCTCTAGTCTGACCAAGATTCTAAAGATGAAGAGTACCTGGTGAACCTGGTAGGGAAGATGTTCACCAGGAGAAAGAAGAGCTTCAGCAAGAAGAACTGCAGGAGATCAACTCCCCATCCGAACCAAGGAACGTGACTTGCTTCGGGTGCAACAAGAAAGACCACTACAAGAACGAGTGTTCAAGATTGAAGAGCAACAAGTCGAAGACATCCAAGAAGAAGGCTCTCAAAGCAACCTGGGACGACTCTTCCTCAGAAGAATTGGAGGCCGAAGATAAGAAGCACCAGAGTCACCTCGCGTTGATGGCCCTCGAAGAAGAATCAGAGGACGAATCGGAAGACGGGTCCGAACCCGAATCGAGCCACGAGTCTGTACTCATGTTCGAAGGTCCCGAAGAGGTATGTTTTAATTTAAATAAGAAATATTTTAGAATCATTGCTTGTTTGAATAAAAAATTAACAGCAAAAGAAGATGAAAATAAATTGCTCCTTGAGGAATATCAAAACCTCAAGGAACAAATCATAAATTCTAATCCAACTCAAGACCTAACACTCGAGGAGGAAAATTTAACACTAAAAATAGAAAATAATAAATTAAAAGTATGTTAGAAAAATTTACAACAAGATCTAAGAATTTAGATCCAATTTTAAATAGTCAAAAAGTAGTTTACAATAAAATAGGACTTGGCTACAAGGCAAGTTCAAATAAAACATTTAAATCATTAATAAACCAACATAAACAATAAAATAAAGCTTGGGTTCTGAAAATGTACTTAACCACGCAAGTAGTAATTAACCAATATTACATACCTAAAGATAAAATATATCATATAAAATCTGATAAACCAAATCAAAAATCAAAATACAATCCTAAATCAAGAAAATCAAAATCAAAAATTTTAGAACCCATCAAAAATCAAATTATCATCAAGTTAAATATAATTATAAAAATAACAGACATAAACCTAGAATTAAAACTTAAAAATATAAGTCAATAATTCAGAGGAGGCTCCAGAATAGCTGTCACCTCTAAAATTAATCTACCCGACAGGGTAACCAAAACCAATCTACCCGGCAGGGTAATTAGGACTAGTTCAAAGGGATAATAGTTTAATTTGACCAATGGTACTGGTGAAGTTTTGGATGATAGTACGTTAGGGAAGTTTTGTTTATGCATGTTTAGGAAGATATGGCTTCGATCTGGTGCATTTGGCTTAGTGGAACTAACCGAAGCTACCATTTACAGATCCTAACTAGTTAGACTAAAGTTTTGTATTAAGTTCAGTGGATAGGACTATTTGGAAAATCTCGAAGGCATGGTTACTCTAATGATGTCCAAGTGACTCACCATAGTCTAGAAGTTTATTCAAACAATGCCTATTTGTTGAGCCCAAAGCTAAACCTGAATCTAACACAAAGTTAAACCAAACCCCAAAAATGAACCTAATTCATCTCACAAAATTAAAGGATTCCCTGATTGAAAACCTATATCGGATGAGATGACTAAGGACATCGAATCGAATCGAAACGAATCAAATTAAAATTAAAATTAAATTAAAGTAAATTAAAATTAAAATTAAAATTAAAATTAAATTAAAGTAAATTAAATTAAAGTAAATTAAAGTTAAAATTTAAAAGTAAATTAAATTAAATTATTTTAAAAATAATTTTAAAAATAATTTTAAAAATCTTAAAAATTATTTTAAAAATTATTTTAAAAACTTTAAAAATTCTTTTAAATACTTTAAAAAAACTTTAAAAAGTATTTTAAAAATTCTTTTAAAAACTTTAAAAAATTATTTTAAAAATTATTTTAAAAATTATTTCAAAAACTTTAAAAAGTATTTTAAAAATTATTTTAAAAATTCTATTAAAATTCTTTAAAAAATTATTTTAAAAACTTTAAAAAGTATTTTAAAAAATTCTTTTAAAAAACTTTAAAAGATTCTTTTAAAAAACTTTAAAAAATTTATTTTAAAAATTCTTTTAAAAACTTTAAAAAATTATTTAAAAAAAAAACTTTAAAAAATTATTTTAAAAACTTTAAAAATTATTTTCTTTTAAAAATCCTTAAAAAAAACCTGGTAAAAAACCAGGGCAGGTGTCCTTGGTATAACCTTTCGGGGTGCCCGGAAGGGATCCGGGCGCCCCGCCTCGGCTCACTCCGGGCGCCCTGAGTGATTCCGAGCGCCCGGACCGCCCTATATATGGGGGGCAGGGCGGCGCCCTCCTCTTGCACCTCATCTTTTTCATCTCTTGGAAAAGTTCTCTTCGAGCCTTAACGAGAGAGAGATTGATAATTAAATTTTTTTCGGTTATTACGCTGCTGCTAGTCAACCGAGGTCGTCATTTCTAAAATTCTGATTCACGATGCCTCGGTAAATTACTTTTCCCTCCTAAGTTTTTAAAATATTTCGTTTCTATAATTTATGCTTAGTATAGTTTTTTTAATTTAGGAAACGTTCTAGATTTGGTGATGGGTCCTCTACTGCTAGTACAGACCCTAGGTTCCCTACTGACGAACTTAGGATTAGGTTTGAGTCTACCATTTATATGCCTATCAGGATTAGGTGTTTAGATAGATAGTTTTTCTTGTGCTCCTGCATCGCAATCGTAGAGGTCATTGACTACTATAACTTGCAGAACCTTGTTTACTGTACCAGTTCAGTAAACATTGATTTGTGTGCTAAATTTTACAACAACTTAGTTAGGGTAGATGATCTTCCTTATACTACTAGGGTAGCTGGTACTGATATCACGCTATCCCCTACCATCATCCGGACCTTTTTAGAGCTACGACCATCTACGTGCACTTTTCAGTACTACCCTCCTAGGGATCTACCATTTGGTGATCTCTATTCGCACATTACTCTTGATTCGATTTATTCGTATTTTTTTGGAGGAGAGCGAATACCCACTGTGACTATGATTAGGTCAGTATCCCTTCGAGTTCACGACTATGTACTCTATAGGGTTTTAGTCTTCTGCATCTTACCGTTGACCACTCACGACATCGCGATGATGCGTCCATTTCATTTTTTTCTCCTGTATGCCCTCTGCCATAGGTTAGACATAGACATTAGCTTACATATACACTACAAGAAAATTACGATTCTACAACACTTAAACGACAACGTTTTTTATAAAAAGCGTTGTCTATTTTTTTTTAACAACGCTTTTAGTGAAAAGCGTTGTCTATTTCATTATTTTCTTATTAATAGACAACGCTTTTCTAAAAACTGTTGTCTATTAGTGATTTTTATGGGTCAAAGACAACGCTTTGTAAAAAGCGTTGTCTATTAGCCTTTTTTTTAATATCTACGACAACGATTTTTAAAAAGTGTTGTCTATTGTTAAGTTCTTGTTTAAATCTAGATTAATACAAACCGTTGGATCAAGTAAGGAGTAGAAAAACTTTAGCACCCACCTATCTCCCGAACCCTTTATCACCCGAAACTCATCTCACGCCTTCTCCATCTAACTTTGTGACGGGATGTCCTCTAGGGTTCGCATGGATTTGGGAAGATCACTATCGCTCGCGCCCTCTCCTCAGCTCTCCCCGCCTCTCTATACGCCTTCTTCGTCACCCTCTCCGTCGTTTCCTCTGGCATATGAGAGCTTCGTGAGGCTATTGACGGCGCCGACCGTACCTGATCCCATGGCCGTCGCACTATACTCTTTGTCGATGAGATCCACCGGTTCTCCAAGTTCCAGCAAGACTCCTTCCTCCCCGCCATCGAAGATGGTTCCATCATTCTCATTGGTGCCACCACCGAGAGAACCCTAATCTCATTTTCCAATTGCCTGAAATTTTCTCGCCAGCGATGCCATCGCAGCCTCGGAAGCTCGCGTCCTCACGAGCTCTACAGTTCTCGGGTTCGCGAGTGTTGTTGCCTGCCGCTTGCAGTTGTTAAGATCCTACGTACTCGGCTAGAGAGGGGGGGGGGGTGTGAATAGCTGCCCCAAATCGCTCGTTTCTTTCTACAAATCAGGTTAGCGCAGCGGAAAATACAACAAAGAAACGAAAGAGAAGAAAACCAAACCTTAACACAAGGATGTAACGAGGTTCGGAGATTAGGGCTCCTACTCCTCGGCGTGTCCGTAAGGTGGACGAGCCCTGTCAATCCGTCGGTGGATGAATCCCCGGAAACCCGGCTAATAAATACTCCTTATGGGTGGAGAAACCTCGCCACAGTCTTTTGCAACAGCAAACAAAGGAGTACAACAATAGAGACAACAAACAAGAACAACAGAAATTGTAAAACACTTGCTTGCCTCTTGTTGTCGACTGGAACCTTGATGAAGCAGCAGCTTCTCAGATCCAGCAGCTAGAACACCAGCAGGAAACTCACGCAGAGCTTCGATGAGCTCAACAGAGCTCAAGAGCACACCGTAGCAGAAGAGAAGAGGAAGGAGAAGGAAGAAGAAAGAAGAAGGAGGCTCGCAGCAGCAGCCCTCCTTTTATAACTGCGAAGAAAAACACGAAGAAATCTGGCCGCTATGTCAGCATCGTTAGTGCCTCGATCGGCTCGGACCGATCAGTTTATGGATCGGTCCACGCACGATCCATTCCTCCTCCTTCGCTTGGTCCCCGATCGGTCCATGGACCGATCAGAACCTCTGATCGGTCCGGGACCGATCAGCCAGGATCGGTCCCGCACCGATCAGCCCCTCTGCGCCTCGCTCTGTTCGATCGACTCGATCGGTCACCGATCGGTTAACACACAAGATGCTATCGATGTTATCGATCGGTCACCAGACCGATCAGAATATTCTCGGTATCACTGGATCGATCACCAGATCGATCCAGCTCATGGTTTTCGCCCAAACCAAGTCCAAACCAACATCCGGTCAATCTTGACCTGTTGGTACATTGCGCCTAGCTTCCGGTCACTCCCTTGACCTGCTAGGACTCCCCGCTAAGTGCCCGGTCAATCCCTTTGACCCACTTAGACTTTTCTCTCCGTACCAAGTATCCGGTCACTCCTATGACCTACTTGGACTTCCCATCACCAGATGTCCGATCACCCTTGATCCATCTGGATTTTCCCTTGCCCGGCTTCACTCACCAGGACTTTCACCTAGCTTCACTCACTAGGGTTTTCACCTGGCTTCACTTACCAGGATTTCCACAACTGCCTGGCTTCACTCACCAGGACTTTCCAACTGCCTAACATCCCAGTTAGGACTTTCTCATTCACCTAGCTTCACTCACTAGGATTTTCACCTGGCTTCACTCACCAGGATTTTTCCGAATGCCTGGCTTCACTCACCAGGACTTTCACCTTCACCTAGCTTCACTCACTAGGATTTTCACCTGGATTCACTCACCAGGATTTCCCGACTGCCTGGCTTCACTCACCAGGACTTTCACCTTCACCTAGCTTCACTCACTAGGATTTTCACCTGGATTTCCCGACTGCCTGGCTTCACTCACCAGGACTTTTCAACTGCCTAACATCCCAGTTAGGACTTTCCCACTGCCAAGTCTCCATACTTGGACTTTTCCAGTGCCAAGTCTCCATACTTAGACTTTTCCCGTGCCAAGTCTCCATACTTGGACTTTTCGCGTGCCAAGCTCCCTGCTTGGACTTTTCCAGTGCCAAGTCTAGTCTCCATACTTGGACTTTTTCCCGAATCAGGTCAACCAGGTCAACCTTGACCTAAGGTTGCACCAACAATCTCCCAAACATCTATTCTTGTCCCATATCAAGAATACAACTCTTCCACGAGTGTCAAACATCAACATGCAACTCAACTAGGTCAACCTTGACCTAAGGTTGCACCGACAATCTTCCTAAGTCAAACATCAAAATACAACTTGAGTCAGGTCAACTCGAGTCAGGTCAACCAGGTCAACCTTGACCTAAGGTTGCACCAACAATCTCCCCCTTTTTGATGTTTGACAAAACCCATAATCAAGTTAGGTTAACCCGATAACCTAACTTAGGTTTTCCAATCATCTTCCAATGTCCAATGTTCTTTTCTTGAACATTCTCTGGACATTCTCCCCTTAGGTTAACCCGATAACCTAACTTGGGTTCTCCAATAATTCTCCCCCTTTTTGACACACATCAAAAAGAATTCCAATGTTCTTCCCCGAACATTCCTTGACATTCTTCCCCTAGCTTAGGTTAACCCGATAACCTAACTTGGGTTCTCCAATAATTCTCCAATGAACACTCTCCCCTTTTTGACACACATCAAAAAGAAAAAGAGGGTATCAAGGTCAAGAGTTTCTTCCTAATGAAAGTCCCATACCTTTCATTGAAACTCTTAATTTCCCCCTTTATACTAAACTCAACAATCAACTTAGTGATAATCCCATATCACTAATCCTCAAAAGTCTTAAGGAGTAAAAACTCCCCCTAAAAGTCAACTCTCCCTTAACTAATAGGTAAAACTCCCCCTAAAGGTTAACTCCCCCTTGACTATTGCACCAACAATGTCTTGGTGAGTTTCAAACCTTTAGAAATCCAAAAACACCATTTCCATAACTAAAATTTCAGACAACAGCTGAAAATCAGAAACTGGCACGCTCTGATCGGTCCCCAGACCGATCAGAAACCCCATGGATCGGTCCCGCACCGATCAGTTTCACCGATCGCACCAAGCTCTCGGTTTCTTCGGATCGGTCTGCGACCGATCCATGCTCGGATCGGTCCACGCACCGATCAGATTTCTGGATCGGTCCACATCCTCTGATAGCAGTTTCTGAAATTTCCTTCCCGAAATTCAGAAACTCCTAGAAAATTCCAGAAAATTCGAAAAAATTGTGAAATTTTGAGGATACATTCCTCATAACATATACTATCATGGAAAAATAGTTTTCTATGAAAATAACTTCCATTTTTCAATCTTGATACAAAGTTCTAAAACTTTGAAATAGTTCAAGTTTAACTCAACTTTGTATCACAATGTTCAATGATGAATGCTATCACTAGGAAAGCTTCATCAAGGTTTTTCAAATCAATTTTAAAATGCTTTTAAAACCATTTGAATTTAGGACCATAATCTTAGGGCTAGATGTACATGACTTGTACACAAGCTTTCCCTATGATCCTTAATTTCTTGAATTAGGGTCATCTAGGTACAAGGACAATGCACCTTGATCCTAACTCATGATCCTAATATCTCACACACATCTAAGTTGTATCAAACCACATTCAAGTCAATTTGATGTGAGATATGGATTAAGGTCAACTTAGGCTAAGTTCTCATGCATTTTCTAAACACAAATTTGATCTCAATATCAAAATGTGTTTTTCATCCTTAAATCAATTTCATTGATCATTAATGCAAGAGATGATGACATGGCATATAATGATGTCATACATAATAACATGTGCCAATGTCATGATGTCATGGCATAAAGTTTGAAAACTTAAATAAAGCATGACCTATAAACTAGCCTAAGCATTATCATGACATTTCAAATGATAATAAAACAAATATGATGTCATGTCATGGCATATGGCAACCAATCATGGCAAGTTAGCACAAATACCTAAATTCCCTATCTAAGTATCCTTAGCCTTAGCTAACTTAAAATCTAACCCTACATTGCCCATATATCCCTAAGAGAAAGCCAAAATCCCAATTATGGTATTTCTCTAGGTTTTCTTAAATTGTGCCAAATAAGATTAAAATCGATATTTTTCAAATATGGCGCAATTTACTCTTCAAGGAGTAACTAATAATTCTTTTTCATTTTCAAAGGTTATCAAAACCTTGAAAATGCTCCTTGAGTGTCAATTTCCTCAAAGTTGGGTTAACTACCCTTCTAATTGGAGTTGACACTCTCTAACCCATCTATGGGATAGAGAAGATGCTCCTAGGAACCCAATACCTATTTGAGCTCATTGGGTTCACTAAATATTCACTAGGGATGACTTCCCTAGCAACCCTCCTAATGACCCTCTTAGGCTTTAAAGCCTTGGTCATTTGGGACTCATCAAGATCAACTCTAGGGGTGACTCCCCTTGTGACCTTGGTGGTGGTCTTCCTAGCCCTAGGTTTTGTTCCATAATCGAATGGAACATTATGATAAGTGGGCTTGACCACTTGGGACTTAGGTTTGTGACCCAAACCTTTCTTGTCCTTGGACTTGGGTTTTTGACCCCTAGACCCTAGAGTCAAATCCTCAAGAGCCTTTTCTAGAGAGTCAAGTCTTGACCTCAAGACTTGATTTTCTTTCTCTAATACCTCAAGCTTTAATTTATCATTTTTCTTTGAGGTATTCCTAGGCATATGTCTAGATGATTTTGGATTCCTACCTAGGTTTTCCTTAGCCTTAGATGGGTTAATTCTAGGGTTGGCTTTCCTAGTGTTATCCTTATCTAGGTTCACATGTTTGGCACCTAAGCATGTGTATCAATTTCTATAATTAACATGCTTATCATTCTTGACAATAGCAATAAGGCTACTAGCATGCATCCTACTAGAATTGCAAGAATGTGCCTTAGAGATTACCTTAGGGTTTGCCCTAGCTCCCCCTATACATGTGCTCGATCTCTTGTCCTTGTGAGATTGCCTCCCTCTCGGACATTGGCTCCGATAATGTCCCCTTCGCTTGCATTGGAAGCACACCACGTGCTCCTTGCCCTTGCGTGTTGGGACTCCGGCTTCCTTGACCTTTGGTGCCGGTGGAGTCTTTCTAACCCTCTTTGGACATTTACTCTTGTAATGTCCATACTCCCTACACTCAAAGCACATTATATGTAATTTATTTGAAATTGAAATGCTTGAGTTACCTAGGGTTGAGGTGGGATGTATGCTTTCTTCTTCATCCCTTCCGGAGATAGAAGCTTCTTCCTCTTGCTCCATTCTTGAAGAAGAACTCTCCTCCTCTTCTTCCTTAGATGTTGAGTAGCCCTCAACTTCTAATTCCTCTTCTCCATGATGTGAGCTACTTGGCTCACTTGACTCCTCTTCATGGCTTGAAGTGGAGTTCCCCTCATGGAACTTAGCCAAGTTGTTCCACAACTCCTTGGCATTGTTGTATCCATCTATCCTACACAATATATCGTTAGGTAATGAGAATTCAAATATTTTCATTACCTCGTTGTTGATTGTGGATTGGTGGATTTGCTCCTTCGTCCACTTCTTCTTCTCAAGAGATTTTCCTTCTTTATCCATCGGAAGAGTGAAACCTAATTGTACACAAGTCCAATTTTCAATGTTAGTCATAAGGAAATACTTCATCCTTACCTTCCAATACGTGAAGTCGTCGCGATCGTAGAAGGGTGGAATGGTGATGTCTTCTCCGAGTTGATCCATCTCTAGCTTGTGCTCCCTCGGGTGTTAATCCGGCGAAGAGCGACCTCGCTCTGATACCACTTGTTAAGATCCTACGTACTCGGCTAGAGAGGGGGGGTGTGAATAGCCGCCCCAAATCGCTCGTTTCTTTCTACAAATCAGGTTAGCGCAGCGGAAAATACAACAAAGAAACGAAAGAGAAGAAAACCAAACCTTAACACAAGGATGTAACGAGGTTCGGAGATTAGGGCTCCTACTCCTCGGCATGTCCGTAAGGTGGACGAGCCCTATCAATCCGTCGGTGGATGAATCCCCGGAAACCCGGCTAATAAATACTCCTTATGGGTGGAGAAACCTCGCCACAGTCTTTTGCAACAGCAAACAAAGGAGTACAACAATAGAGACAACAAACAAGAACAACAGAAATTGTAAAACACTTGCTTGCCTCTAGTTGTCGACTGGAACCTTGATGAAGCAGCAGCTTCTCAGATCCAGCAGCTAGAACACCAGCAGGAAACTCACGCAGAGCTTCAGCAGCGATGAGAGCTCAGCAAAGCTCAAGAGCACACCAGCAGCTCGGTAGCAGAAGAGAAGAGGAAGGAGAAGGAAGAAGAAAAAGAAGAAGGAGGCTCGCAGCAGCAGCCCTCCTTTTATAACCTGCGAAGAAAACGAAGAAACACAGAAGAAATCTAGCCGTTGCGTCGCAACGGCTAGTGCCTGGATCGGTCTGTGGACCGATCAGGCTCCATGTGGATCGGTCCACAGACCGATCCATTCCCTCCTCCTTCGCTTCTGTTCCGTCCCTGATCGGTCCATGGACCGATCAGGGAACCTCCTGATCGGTCCGGGGACCGATCAGGCTTTGTGCTGATCGGTCCCCAGACCGATCAGCCCCTCTTGCGCCTCGCTCCTGTTCGGCTTCTGATCGACTCCTGATCGGTCACCAGACCGATCAGTTAACACACAGTATGCTACTGATGTGTTACTGATCGGTCACCAGACCGATCAGAATATTCTTGGTATCACTAGATCGATCCAGCTCATGATTTTCGTCCAAACCAAGTCCAAACCAACATCCGGTCAATCTTGACCTGTTGGTACATTGCGCCTAGCTTCCGGTCACTCCCTTGACCTGCTAGGACTCCCCGCTAAGTGCCCGGTCAATCCCTTTGACCCACTTAGACTTTTCTCTCCGTACCAAGTATCCGGTCACTCCTATGACCTACTTGGACTTCCCATCACCAGATGTCCGATCACCCTTGATCCATCTGGATTTTCCCTTGCCCGGCTTCACTCACCAGGACTTTCACCTAGCTTCATCTAGGTTTTCCCTTGACCGGCTTCACTTACCATGACTTTCCACCTGGCTTCACTCACCGGGATTTCACACTGCCTAACATCCCAGTTAGGACTTTCTCATTCACCTAGCTTCACTCACTAGGATTTTCACCTGGCTTCACTCACCAGGATTTTCCCGAATGCCTGGCTTCACTCACCAGGACTTTCACCTTCACCTAGCTTCACTCACTAGGATTTTCACCTGGATTCACTCACCAGGATTTCCCGACTGCCTGGCTTCACTCACCAGGACTTTCACCTTCACCTAGCTTCACTCACTAGGATTTTCACCTGGATTCACTCACCAGGATTTCCCGACTGCCTGGCTTCACTCACCAGGACTTTTCAACTGCCTAACATCCCAGTTAGGACTTTCCCACTGCCAAGTCTCCATACTTGGACTTTTCCAGTGCCAAGTCTCCATACTTGGACTTTTCCCGTGCCAAGTCTCCATACTTGGACTTTTCGCGTGCCAAGCTCCCTGCTTGGACTTTTCCAGTGCCAAGTCTAGTCTCCATACTTGGACTTTTTCCCGAATCAGGTCAACCAGGTCAACCTTGACCTAAGGTTGCACCAACAATCTCCCAAACATCTATTCTTGTCCCATATCAAGAATACAACTCTTCCACGAGTGTCAAACATCAACATGCAACTCAACTAGGTCAACCTTGACCTAAGGTTGCACCGACAATCTTCCTAAGTCAAACATCAAAATACAACTTGAGTCAGGTCAACTCGAGTCAGGTCAACCAGGTCAACCTTGACCTAAGGTTGCACCAACAGCAGTCTCATGTGCGCTGTTGCCTGTCGCTCGCAAGTGTTGCCGCCTGCTGCTCGCGATGGACAGATTTCTATGGCAGCTTTCATTCTATCTTTAGGATCCATGGTATTGTCAATTTTGAATGTGCTACGTAGTATCTTTGATACACAATTTTTTCCCTGTCTTACTTTTAATATAACTAAGGTCATAATTTGGTTGAGTTTGTAAAGGTTGACGCTGCCAAGGAAAACAACAGGAAATATCAATGTTTCCCTCAATTCACCAATGAATATCAATGTTTCCCTCAATTCACCAATGAATGGTGAAGTAAATGTGTCTCTAGATCTTTTATAAAATTATGATAAATTGTCTAGGGTTGAAATAGGGCCGATAGGAAATTTCTCTGATTCCTCAACCTGCTCTTATTGAGTGCTTATTGGGTCATGATGAAATGTAAAAGTATCTATTACTCGTTTTGCTAAATATTTGTCTTATATGTGTATGCAGACTTGCACTCCAAATTGACTCATGGGCTTTCTTAATGTAGTTGAATTGAAAGCATCAAAATATTAATCATCAAACATGGATCATGCAGCATGAATTATGATGGTGCCATGCAGCATGAATTATTTGATATTATAAAATGAGTTCATGAACCGCAATTGCTTTAGCAATTACACCTACTAAAGCATTCACTATCCATAAATTCACGTCTCTTCTCTTTTATCCTCCATATAAGAGTGTTCAATTGTGATGTGGATACAGAGGAATCATTCCTGTAAGGGTATGATTATATGTGAAAATCTGCTTAGACCATGGGATTAACAAGAGCCAAGAGATGTTTATGGAAGTTGCATTATTTTATTAGGCTGTTAGGTAAACTTATGTAGTTCAATAATGCTATAGTTTTTGATACATTCATTGGACTTGCAATTTTATACAACTCATCGTTTATCGAATTAAGATGGACTTTGTAGTGATCTAATATGACACATTCTCAAGATGACAGAAATTTTGTTTTGTTTGTTTGTTTGTGATAGCTTCTTTTGGTCGACTGCTTGCTTGCTTGCAAATTTACAATTTGTTTCTCAAGATGCAATGTGCTGTTCAGTAGTGATTTTCTCAATGCCAGGTACGACCACCAATCTGATGACTACTAAATAAATCAATATTAATTGGATCATTGATTGACCATTAATTATTTTATTTATGAGTAGTTTAAATTCAATATAAAGAGTTTTGTTAGCTAGGTGGCAAAGCGTAATAAATCTAGTCAAATTTGAGAAAGTGCATTAGGATGGTGTAACAGTAAGTAGTCAAATTTGATGGTCAAATTAAGTTTTCGTAATCCCTGTATTTGCAGGATCATCATGCACAATGATGGTCAATTCGATAATCATAACTAAACTCACGCATGATTTTTTCCTTGTTTGCCAAAAATATTTGCACATATTATTTGCAACTGAAACAGAGTTAGTTCTTCACGAAGTTCTAAATCTACTTTCTGTTGTCTCGCTACGTGCTGCTATTGTTCGTCGAGGCTGCAGTGAACAAGCATAAGACTCATTGAACTTTTTTATTCCTTCCTCTCTGTGAATCTATACAGTCACTGTCGTCTATTGCAGATGTTCGGAAGTGAAGCTACAAAAGTATTGGACTATGTCGAGTGCTTCCCTAATGGTGCCGGCAAGGGAAGAACCATGGCTTCAGAATGTTCATCCGTCGGAATCCAAGGCTTTCCTACATGGGTTATCAAGGGCGAGGTGAGAAATTATCACTTCTTGCACGATTAGCCATGAGTCCTAAACTATAAGAGATTGAGTAAATATATTTCTTCGATATATTTTTCTTTCGAACAAACAAACAAACCTACAAAGGGTTCAGTTATCTTTGCAGATCCTTAGCGGGGAGCAGGATTTGCAAACCCTCGCAGAGGCATCAAGATTCGTCGCAGATGAGTTTAGTCCTTCTTAATCCTTATCGATAAGTTAGATAGCCAAATGATAATCCTATAGTTTGTAATCTTCTGCGATCATCTGAAAATCATTTTATTATAGGAATTTGTAATCCTTATCGATAAGTGCATTAGGATGCAATTAGTGGCAGAAGTAACAGAACTGCACCCTATTCCAAATGCTTATGTCCCTGTAATGAAGTTTAAGCTCAATGGAGTTTCCATATATCTTCTATATGCTAAACTATCACTTTGGGTCATTCCTGAAGTAAGTTATCTTTTTTTCCTTCAAACTACTCTTTTTTTAATGTGTGAAGAAGATTCTGTTTTATGGTGTCAAACCTTTCCTTTGGTGGTTGAGAAAGCTTGTCTTCATATCCTCTTTTTTCTGGAATTACTAAATCTGATTCAATGTGCTTTTGTAGCATTGCGATATTCTCAGTGGTTTATAATTTCTCATATCTATTGCCTTTCAGGACCTAGATATCTCACATGACTCAATATTACAAAATGTTGATGAGCAGACTGTTCGCAGTTTGAATCAATGTAGAGACACTGAACAAATTTTACACTTGGTGCCAAATATTCAGGTGCCACTTTGCCACAGTCCCCTGCGTTTTAGAAATCATGAACCCTAAAACAAATATGTATAATAGCAAACATGTATACCTTCTTTTTAGTTACCCAGTTTGTACTTTTGTGTGATCTCATAAATTCTGTACATTTTATTTTGTTTGCTCCAATCTTGTTGACAAGTTTTATCTATCTTCAAAGTGTTTTATGGTGGACAATGTGTCAGGCAATGGAGGCTAGCAAAACTGACGGGATTGTTTGTTTGAGCCTTATCCCTTTTTTGAAGCCTACAAAAATTATCTAGAGATTGATATGACTGCTGAAAATGATTTGGACCTTTGGAACTGGAAAGGTTGGGTGGAATCACGTCTTTGTAAATTGACTCTAAAGGTAAACAACTAAACTGAAGTATATGTATTTGGTTGTTAAATTGGTTTTTAACAACTTGGAACTTCTTTTACAGATTGAAAGGCACACTTTTGGCATGCTTCAGTGTCACCCTTGCACACATTCCAATACTAAATGTAGCTTCTATCTACTAATGCCTAATATTCTACCATATGCATAGTGTGCTGAAATGTTCTAGTTTTTATAGCAAAATTCAAGAAAGCATGAGTGTGTTCACTGAAGAAGAAAGTAATTAAAAGTATGTTATTTTTTTCTTGTATTTTCCCACATATGTTGCTAACATCTATAAATGAAAATAATGTTCTGTTACTTGTAAAATTTCAGGTTGCTTTACTTGACCAAAGATGACATTAAAAGACTACCCTACTTTTAGGTTTTTTACATGTTTCCCTTGTTTTCAACTTTAATAGTGAAAATTTATTTTGTATAATACTGATGGTATTATTTTCTGTGGCAGATAAACAGTGGTAGGTGTTTTGTCCCAGTCTCAAGCCGACAATCCTTTTTGATCAGTATATCTAGTAGAAGTAAGCATGCAGATCGTTGTCTTCGAGGCCGACTAGTTATTTTGTATTTTTTTTGTTTTAAATTCGAATGTCACTATCTACTTTGAAACAGAACTATTTAGTCTTTGTGTATAGTTGAATTCTCCTGTAAATACTAATACTTTGTAATTGAATTCTATTGTTTTGGTACGAGTTTGAAATCATTAGCTGAGCTAATTAATGCTATTTTATATGTCAAATTCAAATCTAGACATGGTAAAAGAAAATTAATAGTTTTGTAAATATAAAAAAATGATTTTGTAAATAGATGTTTTTTATTTTTATTTTAAAAAGACAACGCTTTTAAAGCGTTGCACAAGTGTTGTCTTTGCCAAAAACAACAACGCTTTTAAAGCATTGCAAAGATGATGTTTTTGCAAAAAATACACAACGCTTTTAAAGCGTTGTCTTTGCTACAAACGACAATGCTTTAAAAGCGTTGTCGTTGAGCAGACTTTTAACAACACTGCCTTTAACAACGCTTTTTCAGGCACAAAGACAACGCTTTAAAAGCGTTGTCTATTAGCTTTTTTCTTGTAGTGATATTTCAAACTATTATCTACTCAGCTAGAGTCACCACCAGCGCTCGAGTTCACATGCCGTACTATCACATTTTGACTGCATATATCGCCTCCCTACATATTGACATCACCTGAGACGATATCGAAGCCATGACTGGGTTCGACGTCCTAGGATCTAGGAACTTTTCTCTAGGAGATATCCATATAGATGATGAGGGGGGTCCTATCTTGGCAGAGGGGGGGGGGGCATAGCACCAGCCGGACCCAGATGTCCAGGAGGATGCAGAGCAGGATGAGTTTATGGTCGCGCTATTCGGCGAGGATGCTTCGGCCCCGGTACCACCTCCACCTCCAGGCCGAGCACCACGTCCCGCTCCTCGCACTCTAGGCGATCGAGTTGCCAAACTTGAGCTATCCATGACGAGTCTTCGTCAGGAGGTCTCCGATTTTCATCGAGGCATGCGGCAGGAGGTCACCGACCTACGACGGGAGATGCGGCAGGAGGTCTCCGACTTACTATGAGACGTGAGACAGGAGATCTCCGACATTCGATGTGACCTATCCAGCTCTCGAGAGGATGACCGGGTCATCCCGATACACTTGATCATCACTATTTGTACTTTATCATGACCAGTGTATTTTAACTTAAAATTGACTTATCCTGTTATGACTTACTTCGACTTAGTTATATCTCGACTCCTACATTGACTTATCTTGATTTGATTAATAGACTAGGATTCTCAAAACTGTTTTCAAAAATAGTTAGTTTTAAATTCTAGGGTAAAACATTTTTTTTGTTTTCAAAATTTTCCATTTTTAGAATTTCAAAAACAGTTTTAGCCTTAGACTAGATAAATCCCCTAGAAAGCATGCTCCTATAGATCTAAGGTTTGAGCATCTCATCAACACACTAGGACTACCTTGTTTCTGATTGTTAAACATAGAAAGGGGTGAGGTGCATAGGCAGATTGCCTAGACTTAAGATGCTTATCTCAGTGCATCGATAGAAGTCTGGACGTTAAATACAAAATAAATATCAATCAGGTTAAGTTATTAAGTTTAGTCAAACACTAACTGATTACAATTAACTTAACTTGACTAACTAAGTGAAAATTGTTGTTCTCTGGCAGTTAGTAAGTAACAAATGTGTTAGATAGTTTTTGTTATGTCAGGTTTAGGGGGAGGATTAACTATTTTCATACTTATTTTGAAATTATTCTTTGAATAATAATATTTTGTGAATCTGTTTAACTAACTTTTATCAAATTAAGTTCTTATTAGATCAAATTTTTTTTAAATTGGTTTTGAAATCATATTTCTGAAAATTGGTTTTGGAAATTAAATTTTACAAACTCAGTCTTGAAAACAGAATTTTTAGTTTTAAAGTTGATTTTGAAAATTAGATTTTCCAAATAGATTTTTAAAATTGATTTTAAAAATTGGATTTTCCCAACATATTTTTGAAAATTGATTGTAAAAATTAGATTTTATAAACTTAGTTTCTAACTTAATTTTGAAAATTAACTTTAATTTTATAAACTTGACTTTGATACTTGAAAACTAATCTTTGAAAATTGGTCTTGACTTTAATAAACTTTTACTTGGAAATTAGCTTTTATAAATTTATGGTTGAAAATTCTTTTTAAAGTCTGCAAACTTATTTTGAAAATTAAATTAATTTTGTAAAAATTATCTTTAAAAATTACTCGAAATTACAAAGTTATTTTTCTAAGTTTAAAACTTAGCTATTTTTTTTAGAAAGCTAAAAACAAAAGTTTTCTATGTTTTCCACTTTAATCTCCCCCGAGTCAATCTGACCTTAAAAGTCTTTGTTGCATTGTCTTTTACTTCCTTAATCGTTTATTTTTTTGTGTTATTTTTGATGAATGTCAAAGGGGGAGGGTTAGGTGGCTTAAGTTAGTTAAAACAAAACAACGAAACACCAAATAAGACTAACTTAAAAACCTTATCATTACTTGTTTACTTGCATATTTTTTTACTAACTTAACCCAGGTTGTCATTACATCAAAAAGGGAGAGATTGTTGGTGCGGTTAGCACTAACGGTCTAACTCAAGTTTTGATGAATGATAAAGTAGGTTAAGCTAGTTTCATATTGATCTAACACTTCTACAAAGTGTGCAGGAGAAGCCCAGACGGATCGACGGGCTGACCTGACGTCTGGCACGAAGTCCAGATGGGTCGATGGGCTGACCTGACATCTGACATGAAATCCAGCTAGGTTAACGGGTTGACCGGATAGCTGGCACGAAGTCCAGACGGGTCGAAGGGCTGACCAGACGTCTGACAGGTAAGTTAAGGTAAGTCACTGGAAGGGGAGTGACTGTGAGGACGCGTTCCCGGGAAAGAAACATTAGGCGTCGATCCAACTTAGATCCATTTCGGAAATCTAAGTTGAGATCGTGATTAGATTCCAGTCTCGAGGAGACGGAATCTAATTACTACTTTTATTACTCTTATAACTTAACTGTGCTAACACTCTGTTTTGCAGGATATATAATTTACATTTGTCTCCATACTAACGTTTTCTTGCAGGATCAAGATTATTGGAAAACAAGGGCCCGGGCGCCTAGAGGCAAGTTTTATCCTCAAACGCGCGTCGCCACATGGAGCTTCATGGTTGACTGGGCTACACCACACTCCAGGCGCCCGGAAGGGATCCAGGCGCTCGGAGCCTCCTATATAAGGAGGGTGAAGGCTGGAGCAAAGACAACTGACAACGAACAACAAGATCTTCCAACGATTGCTCTGCCGTGCTACGCTCCTGCGACGCTACGAGAGCTCCTCCGACAATGCACCTCGTTTTTATTCCTTTTGTTGTTTATATTCTTTCTTTAAAGCAATTGTACTTTCAATTTGTAAAGCAAATTCAAATTGCTAGTGGATTGCCCAACGAAAGCACTTGACGAATGCGGACCTTGGAGTAGGAGTCGACCAAGGCTCCGAACCAAGTAAAAAATTACTTGTGTTAGCTTTGTTCTATTTTTGTATTTTCCGTTGCTTACTCGCTTAAATTTTAAATCGATATTCACCCCCTCTATCGAATTACATGATCCAACAGAAAGAACCATAGGCAATTGCTAACATAATTTCTTTTACTTGGTTCGGAGCATGTGGTGACTCCTACTCCAAAGCCCGCACATGAGAGTGCTTTCGATGGGCAATCACTATAAGCTCGAGAATCTTTTACAAATAAGTAAATACAAGTATTGAACTTAAAAAATTATACCGACAATACAAAAGATGATGGAAGTAGTCGTCGATTATCAGAATAGCAGCTGAGCGTCGTTTACTTGTTTCGGTGTAGAGCGCAGCTTCAAAGATTGCTTGTAGAATTATTATTCGAAGTTGTTGGCCGAGACCCCTTTTTATAGCAGCTTCAAGCCTGATCCAGATCCCCTGATCTTTGGCATCAAGTCTTGACTCAACCCGGATCGGTCGACCGATCCCATGGTTCAGTCGACCGAACCTGCTAAACTTGCTCGGCCTTCCGTCCAAATGCAACCTCTCTGGATAGCGCATGCATTCGGTTGATTGATCCCTCTGTTCGGTCGACCGATCAGCCAATGCAATGGTCTCTGCCTCATCTGATCTGATCAACTCTCTCGACTAGGTCTCTATCTATCTTTGGTTCGGTCGACCGATCCCTCTGGTCAACCCTTCACCGAGAGCTGGATTCTGATCCTTTGTGTACTGGGGTTCGGTCGACCGATCAGGTCGTTCGATCAACCGATTAAGGCTGAGTCCGAACTTGCAGAACTATTAGTTTCCTGTAAAATAGAGTTAAGCAAATAGAGCAAATAATATTAAACAATTAAGTTGACAGCCTTTGGACTGTCCGGTTCTGACTTCGAATTTCCTCTGGAAACCCTAGGTCGAACCGACGCCTACTGTTCCCTCAATGGGGAACGCGTCCTCACCTACTCCTCTCAGGAGAGTTTACTTGTTGCCAGATCGGTCCTCCAGACCGACTGGACTTTCCGCCTAAGGTTACCGCCCCGTAGGACCTAGGGTTACCACCCCTAGGATTTTCCTCAGTCTAGGGTTACTGCCCCCTAGGACCTAGGGTTACCACCCCGTAAGATTTTTCACCTGCCTAATCGCAGCTAAGACTTTCCACCACCTAGGGTTACCGCCCCCTAAGACCTAGGGTTACTACTGTAGGTCCCTTTGGAGGCCGGCAAGAGGGGAGGGGTGAATTGCCCTACAAGATAAAACCAAAAACCCTTCTCGGATATTCAACTAACTTAAAAGAACTTGTAATTAAAAAGACAGAGACTAATTAAAATAGAAAATAGACACAGAGGAATTACTTGGTTTGCAATCAGAGGATTGCTAATCCAAGGCAAAGAAGGCGCACTAATTGATTCTCCTCTGGGCGGAGTAGCCTCTTACAGCGTTGAAAGCACAGAAAGAAATAACACAAATGAAAGCACTGGATTACAAGTAGCTGGAAGGGGTTCCGGGTGCCCTAGGGTTGATAAAATTTTATCCCCCAACGATCAGATCGCGTTTTACGCGATCCTGGTCAAAAGTCAGCTCCGGGCGCCCGGAGGGGTTCCGGGCGCCTGGACCCTCAATTGCGCCCAGGAACTTTGTTGACTTTTTGTGGTCCGGTTCCACTGCTCCGGTTTAGCTCGTTTCGGTCCGGGTCTGTTCGCTCCGGCTCCGTTAGCTTGGGTGATCTCGGCCTCCCGGAATAGAGCTCACCCGAACCCATGTTCCGGCCTTCTCCTCGAGCAGCCTTCCTTCCCGGGTTCTCGTCCCTCGAACGCCGCGCACGTTCTTCTCGTCCACCGGTGTACTCTTCCGCGGTCACCTCGTCCCTCGGACGCACCGAGCCCGTCGGCTCTCTCCCGTGCCGTCTTTCTCGCTAGCCGCGTCTTCCGCTCGACTTCCTGTGTTCCTAAGCTCCTGCACACTTAGACACAAGGGTAAAACAAACGTACGACCTAACTTAGCTTGTTTGATCACATCAAAACACCTTGGGGTTCCAACAATCTCTCCCTTTTTTATGTGAGCAACCCAAGTTAAGTTAGGGTAACCATATGCAATAAAAACAATTTATATTCAAATAAGTCCAAATATTTTTCAATTGAAAAAAATTATATTACCTCCCCCTAGACTTAACATACTTCTCCCCCTTTGATCACATAAAAATTGGGGTTATAAACAAGTCTAAGGTAATTTTAAACAAAAATTTAAGTAAAACATTTTTCAGATAAAAACAGTGATAAAAAAAAAAAAATTTAAGTTTGAAACTTATCTTAACATTCCCAAAAAAAACTTTTCTAATTAAAAAAAAAATCTAAGTTAATATTTATAAGAACCAATTCTAAGTCAATTTTAAGAAAAATTATAAGGCAATATTATCAAAAAAAAAAATTCTAAGATAGCTTTCATAAAAAAAATTTCTAAGTTAAGTTAAAATTTTTAAATATTTTCTAACACAAATTGAATAACTCTTTTAAAGCATTAAGTAATTTAAATTAATGCTTTTTCAGTTAGTCAATTAAACTTTTCATTTCGATACTTGGCTTCCAGGTCGTGGCGAGGCACTAGGCCTTCTTGGTTATTGGAGCAATAACCACTTCCTTAGACAAAGCCTCATAAAGAAATTAGTTGTTTAATTTCCTTGCTGAAAATGCTAAGTCTAACTTTAATTTTAAATTAAACAGGTTTTTGGAACCCAGTAGAGGTTCCTACCTACAGGATTAACCAAGTATTTCCTAGGTATATAGATTTTTGATATATTTCTAATTTGACTTTGATGAAATCTATAATACCAATTTAAACCTCTATAATTTCTAAAAGTAGAAATATTTGAACCATTAGATTTTTTCAATCTTTCTATTTCTTCTTTTAGTTTTTCATTTTCATTTTTCAATTTTTCAAAATCCTCTATAAGACATGATTTTGCCAAAATTCTCTTTGTTTCTAAAATTTCATTTTCTAATTTGGCATTTTTATTTTCTAATTTATATATGGATTTAGTCATAGCTTTGATACCAAAGTAAAGTTCATCAGGGGGTAAGAGGCATACCTCACTTACCATATCAGACTTGAAGCCTGAATCTCCCCCTGCTTCGCTACTTCCATCTGAGGTCGCTCCCCCTTCATCGATGTTGGGTTCTGATGTACTTTGTCCTTCGTGGCTTGCCATCAGTGCAATCCCCGCATATTCTTGAGCTTCTGATTCAGATGAAGAAGTGTCATCCCAAGTTGCTTTTAGGTTGTGTTTCTTGGATGTCTTCATTTTGACCTTCTTGAGTTCTGGGCAGTCTTCCCTTAGGTGTCCCTCCTTCTGACACTGGTAGCACCGTACCTTCTACCTTTTTGATTCTTTTTATTCTGCATTTTAAATTTATTAGATCTAAAAAACTTTTTAAAGTTTCTTACCATGTACGCTTCTTGATCGTCTTCGGAGTCTGACTCGGGTTCTTCCTTGTTGGTTGCGTTCAGCGCCATAGTCTGGGTTGTGTCCTTTGATATCTCTGCATATCTAGTTTCGTACAATTCAAGGGTAGAAAACAACTCTTCTAAAGTACTTACCTCCAGGTCTTTTGAGATGTAGTAAGCATCGACGATTGATGTCCACTCCGGAGTTCTTGGAAACGCGTTGAGCGCGTAGCGTATAGTATCCCGGTTTGTTACCGTTTCACCAAGGTTTTCGAGACCAGTAACTAGTTCTTTTACCTTTGCATGTAGACCGGCTACTTTCTCACCTTTCTCCAGACGGATGTTCATTAGTTTGTTGCGGAAGATGTCCCTTCTAGCGAGCTTTGCTTCGGACGTGCCTTCGTGGAGTTCCAAGAACTTCTCCCAAAGTTCTTTAGCAGATAAGTAGTTTCCGATGCGGTTGACCTCTTGAGGCGGTAACACGCTCAGCAGGTGATGTTCCGCACGGCTGTTTGCTACCGACTCATTCTGCTCCTTCTTTGTCCAATCGCTCTCTTCTTTTTCTTTTCCATCTTTATCTATTGGAGCTACAAAACCATATTTCATAATAAACCGAATTTCAAAATCTATTTTTAGGAATACCTCCATACGACGCTTCCAGTCTGCGAAGTTCCCCTCGAATTTTGGTGGAACAATGCTTGGTCCGGCCATCTTTTTTGCTTCGATCGACGGTTAGTCCTCCTGAAGCGCCCTTGCTCTGATACCACTTGTAGGTCCCTTTGGAGGCCGGCAAGAGGGGAGGGGTGAATTGCCCTACAAGATAAAACCAAAAACCCTTCTCGGATATTCAACTAACTTAAAAGAACTTGTAATTAAAAAGACAGAGACTAATTAAAACAGAAAATAGACACAGAGGAATTACTTGGTTTGCAATCAGAGGATTGCTAATCCAAGGCAAAGAAGGTGCACTAATTGATTCTCCTCTGGGCGGAGTAGCCTCTTACAGCGTTGAAAGCACAGAAAGAAATAACACAAATGAAAGCACTGGATTACAAGTAGTTAATTAATCTGTGCAGACCAGTACTATATTTATAGTACTGGTCCGGGCGCCTGGAAGGGGTTCCGGGCGCCCTAGGGGGGATAAAATTTTATCCCCCAACGATCAGATCGCGTTTGACGCGATCCTGGTCAAAAGTCAGCTCTGGGCGCCCGGAGGGGTTCCGGGCGCCCGGACCTCTCAAGTCAACTTTGTTGACTTTTTGTGGTCCGGTTCCACTGCTCCGGTTTAGCTCGTTTCGGTCCGGGTCTGTTCGCTCCGGCTCCGTTAGCTTGGGTGATCTCGGCCTCTCGGAATAGGGCTCACCCGAACCCATGTTCCGGCCTTCTCCTCGAGCAGCCTTCCTTCCCGGGTTCTCGTCCCTCGAACGCCGCGCACGTTCTTCTCGTCCACCAGTGTACTCTTCCGCGGTCACCTCGTCCCTCGGACGCACCGAGCCCGTCGGCTCTCTCCCGTGCCGTCCTTCTCGCTAGCCGCGTCTTCCGCTCGACTTCCTGTGTTCCTAAGCTCCTACACACTTAGACACAAGGGTAAAACAAGCGCAGGACCTAACTTAGCTTGTTTGATCACATCAAAACACCTTGGGGGTTCCAACAATTACCCCCTAAAGTTTTCCACCTGCCTAGAATTCACTAGGACTTTTACCTAAGACAACCTAGGATTTTCCTGCAAGCTCAATGAACCTTGTTAGATAACAAGTAACCTTAACTCTGAACCCTTTTCCATTATCAAAACACATGTTCAATCGTGTGATGCTTCCTGCACCAACACCGTTGTCGTTGAACAACCTTTTTTTTTTAAATCAACAACGTATTTTACAACGATTATCTAAAATCATTGTCTTTAATCACTTTTTTAGGGGCTACAACAATAGTTTTCATAAAATCGTTGTCTTTGAATTTATTTATTTCATCATTTTCCCTCTCGCAGTTTTGCTTTCCCCTTTCTCTGCAAATCTTTTCAGCGCCTTTTTTTCCCCTTCGCATTCCCGAACCCTAAGCCATTTTTCTTTCCTTCTCCTTATACAATCTCTTCACGCCATCCTATTGACCATGCGACAGGAAGGGGTGCCGCCTCCGCTAGATCTTCCTCCACGACGGTGTGCTCTCCTCTCCACGATGACGTAATTTTCCTTCTTGATTGCGGTGATTTAGAGACGAGAACAAGCTGAAGAGAAGAGGAGGCCTTGTCGCTGCTCCACTCCTCCCGACGTCTCCACTCAAGCCAAAGGCCTCAAAGGCTTTCAAAGAGGATCTTGAGAACCAAGACCCAAACTAATCAACGCCCTCTCAGGTCCCCTGCCCAACAAAGACGCGGAACGCTGTGAAAGAGATGATCAAGTCGAGCGCCGGGAAAAAGGTAGAAGAGGAGAGGGAGGAACCGAAGCCGGAGAAGCTACCACCTCATCTGAAGAGCACGATGTCGGCCAGGAATTTGTTCTCCGGGAAGGACCTATTTAGCCAGATCTCCGATTTCTACCACGAGCTCCAGAGAATGGCGGTCGGAAGAAAGACTCCCGTCGGAGAAGAGGACGAGGAGGAGGTCAATAATGTAGCTGAAAGCCCTCAACAAGATAGCAAGCTTCTGATCCCAAAGTAATCACACATCAAAACTCTAATTTTCTTTTTTTTCATCATTTTTTCCTCATCATCATAAAAAATTCTGTAGCAAACTGAATATTGTGATCGAGAAATCAACATTTCCGAAGGACGTCAGAGCAAATCCTCCGACACCACAGTGTTTCCCTTCCCCTCGCGGCGTAAAGAACGCAAAGGCTATTTCTAACGGACGATCCCCTCTCAACAACAAGCCGGTGAGCAATTACACTCTCTATGAAATTAGTAGAACGTGATCGAGAATGTTATTGGATATTTTTGATCCTAATGATTCTTGATTATGCTTGATCAGGAAAGGGCAGTTCTTCAAGAAGGTTGCAGCAATGTGTCCGTTGTTGGTGATTCTGGAGGGACTACAATAGATTTGTTCTGGTTTCTGAAACCTTGTTCTTATCTAGAGTATATTCTTGTTCTTTTATGGAAGAAGCACGCTGCGCAGCTCCACGCCCAACTACTCATCGCCGGATCGCTCTACCACTCCCCGTCCACCACTTGTTTGCTAAAATGCCTCACAGAAGTCTCCTCCGCCCCGCACTCCTATGCTCTCGGCTTCTTCTCTCGAATTTTGGATCCCTCCACCTTTCAGTAGAACACCATCATCCGGGCCTGTTCTTCCCGTCATTTCCCCCCAGAGTCCCTCAATTTGTTTCGTAAAATGCGTCAAAAGAGCACAATGCCCGACGCCTACACATTTCAGTTCATGTTCAAGTCCTGCACCCTTGTAGGCTTGGCCTTGGAAGGGCAAATGGTGCATGCTCTGTTCGTCAAGCATTTTCCTGATTGTGATGCATTTGTAGCGAATTCTTTGGTGTATATGTATGTACAACTTGACTGCATTGATGATGCCGTAATAGTGTTTAGATTGATCGACATGAAAGATGTTGTATCCTGGACGACGATAATCGAGGGACTTGTGAAATCTGGGTTCGTGGATGATGCTCCGAAGCTGTTCAATGAAATGCCTGTGAGAAATGTGATTTCTTCGACGAGTTTGATAGCCGACCATGCTAAATATGGAATGGCTTCAAAGGTCGTTGGGGTGTTCAAAGAGATGATGTCTAAGAATGTCGAACCAAATACTATTGCAA
Source organism: Zingiber officinale (assembly GCF_018446385.1). NCBI lineage: Eukaryota > Viridiplantae > Streptophyta > Magnoliopsida > Zingiberales > Zingiberaceae > Zingiber > Zingiber officinale. The sequence continues at coordinate 83,077,240 of NC_055993.1, read as the reverse complement.
TGGTTGCAGTCCTATCGGCATGCGCACAGTTGCGGGATCTAAAATTGGGTAAATGGCTTCATCAGATTGTCATCGACAAGAGAATTGGTGTGAGTAGCAATCTTGCTGTTGCACTAATCAATATGTATGCAAAAGGTGGAAGCATCATGTCCGCTCGTCAGATCTTTGACTCAATGAACAACAAGATTGCACCAGCATGGAATGCCATCATCGATGGGTACTATAAGATTGGCTATATCAACATAGCCCGATCCTTATTTGAGAAAATGAATGCTCCTGATATCATCTCATTTAACTCAATGATCACCGGATACATACATGGAGGTAGACTTAAGGAAGCATTGCAGTTATTTTCAAAGTAACGAGCATCTGGCTTGCAACCTGATAAGTTCACGGTAGTCAGCTTATGCTAGTTTAGGTGCACTAAGCCAAGGCAAGATCTTGCATGCTCACATCAAAGAGTGTTTCATAAAGCAGGATGTGTATCTTGGAATTCTCATAAATATTACAATTTTATTTTTAATAGTTTTTTTCGACAATTTTACAAAATTTATGCATTAACTATTTGTTTTGTACATAGATGCCATTAGATTTTGACTGTCATCGACCCTTATGTGGAAGTAGTTTATTTGCTTGATTCACTTAATCATCGCAATCGTCATGAGGACTGGAAATATGCAGTGGATATGTAAGTACATATATTTTTTAATTAAGCATTTAATTTATTACTCATATGTCAAATCTTGTTGTACGAAGGAGCTTGAAATTGTTTAATTCGAATAAGGAAAGGAAAGGGAAAAAGAAGCCTACGTGGGAAGTCGTAAAGGTTTCTATATTATATATACACATATATATCTACTTGTGATTAATTAAAAAATAGTTATATGTGCATTATTCGTTGATAATTTTTTGTTAATATAGAGTCCTCGTCAACCTGATGTAAAACAATATGAGTTTTATGTGATAAAATTTATGAGAAAAATTATTGAAGGAAATACTACTAGTAAGAAGGATTCACTTTTCTCAATGGTAATATTTGACATTTCAATTTTCTCAAATAATTTTATTCATTTGATTTTGCTTCTTTATTACTGATTTTTTACTAATATAATCTGATTTTGTTAACAGTTCATGAAAATAATTTACTCTAACGAAGAAATTGATGAAGTACGATTCGAATGGGCGCAATGCGTACTAGACTATGTTCATTACTAGGTATAAATTACTAGACTTTATAATTGATTTTTTTTCATTCACCGAATTATCTTCTTTAACAGTGTTTATTGGAGATCTTTGATTTAGTAAAGCATATTGATTACACACAAATAGTCAGCTTTGATACTGTAACGACCCCACCCTCCTCTCTACTAGTCTGTGAGGGTGGGACGTTACTAGACTATTAACGTTACTTACTAATATTGTTCACATGTTGATAGTTATATTTATAACTCTTTACAAACTCAAAACATGTAATAAGTAACAGCTGGAAACATAAATAACTCATCTAATACATTCTACTTAATTATTTGTTCTCAACTAAAACTATATATATTAATCTGAACATGCTAAAACTATATATTAATCTGAACATGCATGCAACAATAATACAACTCAGACAGCGGAACTAGTGTGCATAGCAAATAAAAGGAAGAATTCTAAAACTTAAAATATTCAACGAACAAGTCCAGCAACATGAAAGAATGATTCCAACAGTCTAAATACAAAATCTTAATGAATTCTTAAGCAAAATCTCAAGGCTTCCATAGTCCAGACATCACACATCCATCCACACCTCCTTATCGCCTTCCTTCACTATAGCTTTCCTTTTCCTTTATTTGCAATAAGAGGAAAATGCAACTATAAGCAGAATGCTTAGTAAGCGCTATCTAACTCACAAAACTCGGATATGCATATTAACAGGAAAAGATCTAAGAACTAAATGCTTTAACAGAAACACTACTCATGCTCATCTAATAGCAAGGAAATCAAAACAGACTGAAATGCTAAACATGTAAAGCTACTCATGTTCATCTAATAGCAATAAGAAAATCTACACATGTAAGAATAAAAGAGCTAAGCTTGCTGATTTTTAAACTTATGGGAAACTTATTCCATTTGCTTAAAAACTTATACTTTTATACTTCAAAATAATAATCTCTTGGGCCCAGACTTAGTACCATTTGCACGCTCCCTAATAGAAACTGAGACAGCGCGCCATCAATGCTACGAGGGTAAAGACCTTGGTCTTACCAGGGCCGAGACCTCGGAATTGGTCACCTAAATTTGTTTAACGACAACCTCGAAAGTCGGGTACTAGCCTTCTCAAATAAAATACTTATTACTTGTTAATACGTATGATAAAAGAATACCTCATAAATTAAACAGTAAACTAAAAAAAAAATACTGTTCATACTCATTGCATAGCACAATCTGAACCCAAACAACAAGGCTGTTCGTGCCCTTTCTTGGCACAATTCTAAACTGCACATCAGCTCCAAAAGGGCTGTTCATGCTCAATGATTCAACACAAAAACTAAATCTGTTTAAGGTCACAACAAACCTAAAAACTAGAAACGGTTTCATACTTTAAAAATCTAAAAACTAAGGCTATTTGTTCATGATGCATGCACCCAAAACCATGGCATAAAAACCACAGCATGCTCACCAAAACACATAGTAGTGTATACACATTGCAACTAGAAAGGAATTTGCTACTGGAAACCACTCAAGCATAACCATTCTTCATGCTAAACAAACAAATCCATACTATCTCATGTTCATTGCCTAATAGCCCAGACGGATTGCACAGCAAACCCCAAAGGAAGCTGCTCGTGCCCTTTTCATTGCTCAAACCAAACTGCCCATTAAAATCCAGAACAGAACAATCTAACTAAAAATCCGAAACACTACTCACAGAGCCTGAAGAAATACAAACCATATGCCTAACTATACAATTTCTTTCTTCCTTTGAGATCCACGGCAGAAACTTCAAAAACACTGCTCCTTACAACATGCTTCGAAAAAAAACAGGAAGCTAACACGAGTCAAAACTACTCTTACTGCAGGTGAGAAAGCACTTACCTTCGTTCTTGGTCTTACTACCGAAAGGAGAGCTTCTAGGGTTTCGGAGAAGCTTGAGATTCCAGCAACTTCTTCACATCTACGTGCTCTCCTCGACAAGGTGATCACGATGGTGTAGAAAACTCTCGGATTTGATCCTTGGTCGGCCGCCGGAGACAAAACCTAGCTCCTTCTCCGTTTCCGCCCAAGAGAAGCTGCCGCGCATGCAGTCGGGAGAAGAAGAAAGTATCGGACAAGAGGAAAAGAAAACCTAATCCCTCTCTTAACTTATCCCTTTTTATATTTTGGGTATTCTGTTATCTAACTATTGCTTAAATTATTTCCGCCCCTTCTTTGATCAGCACGACCCTGCTAGGTTCCTGGTCATCCGAAACAACTTAAGACTTTGCTTAACTAGAGGTCTCCGGTTCAATCCGTGGCCCGACCTCTTTTTGCTTTAAATTTGTTTCTTTTGGTAAAAATACCAAACGAACTCCAAAAATTACATAAAAAATACTCTAAAAATCTCTAGAATATTTCTAAAGCATTTCTAAATATTTTTAAGTACTATTAGGACTCCAAATAATAAAATTTGGGTTGTTACAGATACGATAAACATGGGAACCATTCAAGTCATGAATTTAAAATAGTCAAATTATAAGCTTCACCTCTGTTGTATTAATTGTTATTGTTGTACCACACTAGTGTATGGATGATGGTAGGGAAAAACTCAAGTAGGCTGGATAATGATGTTATTTTTCTTTGATAAGTTTTGTTTAATTTTTCTCTCTTTCTGACTTTTTTTGCATTAAATCAATGGTTTGAGTTTTAAGTATCGATTAATTGACTTTTCTCTTGCAGGTATGTAACTCAAGGGCAATTCATGAAGATTTGGATTTTTGATGCAAGGAGTGAGCTTTGTTTAATTTCTAGATTGCCTTGCTAATGCGAAGAAGCCATTTGGAAAATCGGAAAACATGTGATTTATGGTTTGATACTACTAAGTTTGATGAGTGTACAACTCTTTTTGTATATTTTAGCTGGCATATTTTGGATTTCGATTACACGGCTATTATTTTCTCATTTTGATGTGTATAGTTAATTTTTGATATTTGAAGATAACATTTTCATGGATTGATTGTAGTAAATATTTAGTTTGGTATTGATGGTTTATTTATATTAAATAAAAATTGGTTGTTTGTTATTATCATGTTATAACATGAACAATTAAAGACAACGGTTAGAAACGTTGTAAAACAATATGTAACCACAATGATTTTTTTTTTGTGAAAAGCGATAAAAGACAACGGTTTTATCCGTTGTAAAACATATTAAAATTATATATCACAATGGTTTATAACTATTATCAAAATTAAAAATAACGGTTAACATTATCTACCACAATGATTTATATCTGTTGTCGTATAGGGTAAAATTTTTTTGAGCATATAAACAAAAACGGATTAAAACCATTGTCGAATGTCTACAAAGACAACAGATTCAAAATCGTTGTCGTCAGGCAATGCATTTTACAACGCTGTCAGTTACAGCGATTTTTTGACCCTACGACAACGGATAATATCCGTTGTCATTTGCCATTTTTGTTGTAGTGATTAGACCTAAATCACTATTGCAATTAATTTATTCAGATATTTGTGTTGGGACACTTTGAAACTAGAGGGGGGGTGAATAGCTCTTCTCACTCGCTTGCTCGCTTCGTAGATGTTGTTGCAGCGGATAAACTTGAAGCGATAAACTCCCCAATGCTAACACTAGGATTTACTTGGTATCCACCTCAAGAAGTGATAACTAATCTAAGGATCCACACCGAGCACTCTCTACTATGAAAAACACTCATTCTCGGAAATAATCCAAAGGTGAAGAAACCTCTTACAACTCACACAAGCTATACAACTCAAAACAAGAAGTAAACACATAAATACAAATGAAAAACCTTGCTTGATCTCTTATTGCTTGTGAATGCCTCTCATAAGCTTAGAAGTGCAGCAACACCTCAGCCCTAAGCTTCCAAGAACTGGCGGAGAAGATGAAGTGAAGAGTTGTTGTGTTTGAACTCGCCATCACCTTTATATCTACGCTTTTAGGGCTCCTAATCAATTAAGCCTGCTCCCAATCGATTGTCACGTCAGATCCAAGCAATTCCAACCGTCCGAACCTCGCATCCTACATAATGGTCATATTCCAATCGATTGGGGAGACTTTGATCGATTGACCGATCGATTCAAAGCACCTCTGTGCCCTCACAGATTTCCCCAGAATCGATTGACTAATCAATTTCGGCTGCCTCACAAAATTGTGAGAAAACCTTACCCAATCGATCGACTGATCGATTGGAGTGTCCCAATCGATCAACTGATCTATTGGGAGGTCTTCTGTGCTCACGCGATTCTTAATCAATCACCTAATCGATTGAACTCCTCATGTCAAAAGGCCTAATCGATCAATTAATCGATTAACACAACTCTCAATCGATCGACTGATTGATTGGGCTGCCTTTACTCGTAGCACTCTACCAATCGATCGGATGACTAACCCTAACTTGCTAAACTCAAGTCTAAGGTTCCCTTGACCAATATCTGGTCAACCGTGACATATTGGGACTTTCTCATTCCTAGCATCCAGTCAACCTTGACCTACTGGGACTTCATCACCAAGTGTCTAGTCAATCCTTTGACCCACTTAGACTTTTAAACACTAAGTGTCCAATTAGCCTTGACTCACCTGGATTTCTACTACTTGACTTCACTCACCAGAACTTCCCTTCTGCCTAACTTCATTCATCAGGACTTTCCATCACCTAACTTCACTCACTAGGATTTTCCATCTACCCGGCTTAACTCACCGAGGCTTTCAACACTAAATGTCCAGTCAACACAGATCTAATTGGATTTTCATCTTCTACTAACCTTCCCGTTGGACTTGCCCTTGCATAACCTCTAGTTAGGACTTCCCAGTCAAACATATGGTCAACCTTGACCTATTTGACTCTTCTTCATATCAAATTGGTCAAACCTTGACTAGAGGGGAATTACACCAACAATCTCCCTAAACAGACAATTGCACTTGCAATCTCCATACATTGTCAAACATCAAAACCTAAACATCAAGACTCAAGCTTGAGTTAACTCAAGCTTAGTCAAATTGATCAACCTTGACCTAGGAAAAATTACACCAAAAATCTCTCTCTTTTTGATATTTGACAATATGTTTAGGTTAGGCTAATCTCATACCCTCAACTTCTTCTTTCTATCAAAGCATGAATGAGAGTTTCCTTCATTTTCCCCCTTTCCAAGAGGGTAACCTCTCCCTTTAGGTAATGGAGATTTCCTAACTTAAATCCTATATTCTCGCTCTTTGGCACATATAAAAAAAACTCTCCCCTTGAAGAGTTATTGATAATGAGTATTTTTGTGCATTATTTTGACTCTTATTCTTGACATTTTTACCTTCCCACATGCTTAATTTTATGATTATATTATATTTTGTGAGTAAGATATATTTTTGGACTTAATTATAAATTTTCTACAAATGGTGGAATTTAACTTCATGTTTTTATGTGATTTTATAGGAAATCCAAAGAGTCATGAATTAGAGTCGAGTTGGATCGAATTTGGTTTGATTTAGAGTCAAATGGAGGAGATCAATTTGAATTAATATGAACCGTTGATCAAGATCCAGTGAGATCCTGCCCCTTCAGTCATATCAAGTGATCCAGCCTTCCATCCTGATTTTAAATGATCTGGATTGTCCATAGAGATCATCCTCATCCAAAGAAGTAGAACTCCAATTCAAACCCACACTACAAGAAAAACCCTCATAGACATCGGTGGAACAACAACGGTTTTAAGCAAAAACCGATGTCTTTGAGTATTTTACACCGATTTTTCTAAAAATTGGTGTCTATGAGCGCAGATTTTCTCTCATAGACATTGGTTTTTTTAGCCGATGTCTATGAGTGCCTTTTTTTCATTAATAGACACCGATTTTAACCGCAATTTTTAAAACCCGGTGTCTATGAATGAAACCGCGGTTTATTCTATCACTGCCTTCTCCTCGCCCACCATAAATCGAAACCCTAATCCTTCGCCTCTCCTTTTTCAGCCTGTTTGGAATGATATGGAACTCAATTCCTTTTAGAATTGGAATTGAATTCCATGCTTTGGAATGATTTTTTAGCTAAGAATTGATATGGAATTCAATTCCAATTCCATCAAACAAGCAAAAGTAAATCACACCTCTTTATGTGTGATTTAGATAGGGAATTCAATTCTCCATATTATGTCCATTGTGCTTCTTTGTAAAAAAAGAAAAGAAAAAAGAGAGAAGGATAAAATGGTAAAACATAAGAATTCCATAACTTAAGTTACAATTCATTCCAAATATGAGAATTGAATTCAACTTCTTATGGAATTTAATTCATAATGAAATTCAATTCAATTTCATGACTTAAGTTATTTTTAAACAGGGTGTTAGGAGTTACTTTTAGGAGGTGAATCACGCCTCGTATTCTCTCCCAATGCCGCTGCCGCCCTCCTCCGATGCCCAAATTGACCGCGGGGAAAGCAGATCTACGAGTCAAATCTAGGGCTCTCGAGATCCTCCTCTCGGTCGACCAACTGAGGCTGAAGAATGGCGCTGCTTGCAATGGCTGCCGGTGTCCTCCATCCGAGCCTGGGCCTGAAGCTGGGACAGGGAGGTGGGAGCCACTCACTTCGTCGCTTCCGATCTGGGATCTCCAACTCCTCAAAGATCAGGTTTTGATCCTTTCCGGCTTTTTTCTCTACTTTTTTTCTGGCTGTCTCCGTCCTTGTAGATTTAGGCTAAAAGGATTGCTGCCCACTCCGCCATTGCGCGCCATTGCTGCCCACTCCGGCGCAGACGTCGTCGGCATCACCATCAATGAGTACCAGGTCGCCCGCGCCCGCGCGCACAACCGCAATGCCGGCCTCGACGGCCGCTGCGAAGTCGTCTGTGGCAAGTTCCTCGAGATGCCCTTCCCGGAAGGCACCTTCGACGGCGCTTACTCCATCAAATTCTAAGTTTTCGATCTTCTTTTTTCGAGGATCAGGATCTTCTTTTGGTGAATTTTGATTTCATCGACGCAGCAGGGAGCGTCGAGGGAGGGAGGGAGAGGAATGGAGGGGGGAATTTCTTTTTGGCAGGCGTTGACCCTCTCTTCGATCGCGGGCTAGGTGGTGGCAGCATCGACATTCGATCTTACCAGGAGGGTCAGAGCACTAACGCAGCCGTTGGTCACGCGCCGGGTGATCGCAGATACCCCGGCGATCCTTCGGTTGTAGGTGAACCACAAATTTCTTTTGGATTTTAGGGTTTGCGTCCGGCAAAATTGGTAACTTTGCCATTCTTTTGGTGAAGCTGCACTTCTCTGCAATTTGGTGATTCCTTTGATGGCATACCTAAATGTCATAAAATTGTTCTCGATGTAGAATTTTGATCCGAGTTTTGATAGTTTCCTAGTTGATTTCCTGCAGAGATCGCAAAATGGGTTCTTGGATAATTTGTTCTCCACGCTGTCATGCGTTGTGTCCGTTCCCTTCTATACAGTATTTCTCCCCATTCTTTTCTGGGTATGCTTGGAGTTTTTTTCAGCTTTTTATTTCACCTTCGAAGAGTGGATGAATAGACAATAAATTTTCCTTCTCGTTGTTAATCTTCTAGAGTGGGCATTCCAAATTGGCAAGGCAGATGACCTTATTGATGGCTTTCTGTGATTACATTGGGAACTCAATAAAGGTACCTTTGAAATTTGTTCCATGCAATCATTCTGATGAAATGATCTAGCAACTCATTCTTAGACCTTTATGATAGTTCTATAATTTGATTTGTGAAATGTTCTGTTGTATGGACATATAGGATCTCGTATCAGCTCCTAGACCTAGTTGTCCTCCTGTGAGGAGGGTAACTGCCACTGCAGACGAGAAGGAGAATGCCATGGAGTATGGTTTGCCTTCTTCACATTGTCTGAACACAGTTTGTTTGTTGGGGTAAGTTTTTGTTATTCATGACTTAGTAAAAAAAACTAAGATCTTCCATCATGTACACTGCTCCAAAACTAATGTACACAATGGTAACATATGGTGAAATATCTCTCAGTTATGATATTCTTATGGTTCCTGCAGATATTTAGTATTCTATATCCTGATATATTATCCACAAAGAGATGGAATTGAGATTGCAATTTTGTTCGGGCTAGTATGCTTGCTTGTCTTTCTAATTGGCATAGGTGAGGAAAGATTAACTTCGTAACTTGCATACATATTTTAAAGTGAAATAAAAGGGTCCAAAAGAAGATCGAAAACTTGGAATTTGATGAAAACTATCTGTATCAGGATCGGCAAGTTTCTTTACTATCTGTATCAGGATCTTGGTCAATTATCCCATCAATTTAATGGTTATGAATATTGAGGTAAAGTGTGGTAAAGGATTCTACTTGGGCGAAGAATTGACATGTCTTATCTGTATAAACGGTGATTTTCTTTTTCAATTTTATTTGTGCAATTATGTGACATTTGTTTTTATTTGACAATTTGTCATAGTATTTGTTCTTAAGTATGTGAAGATCAAATGTTATTTGTTACTTCTTCCATTGATATTCTGATTTTCTTTTGATGCCTTGGAGTTGGATAAATATTATTCCTTTTGCTTTGATTTTATTTAATTTTTACCAAGATTGTAGTTATATCTAAGAGGTCAAGGAATATGCAGGCCAAGGTTCTAGGTGCTCTCTAGCCCACATTTTGCACCTCCTTTGAGCTGGAGCATTTTTTTTTTTTTTTGGAAGAATTCATGTTCCTTTTCAATCTCATGTTTAATGAACTTTTCAATAAATTAGTGTTAATGTATTCGGATCACAGAATGTGAATTCACATCTATTGATTATGTGGAAGTTTAATTATAATCATGCCTCCTCCATGCTGCATAGATTTATGAGGTTTAAGAATGAAGGAAGAATCTTTCATTTTATTCTTTTGAAAATTTATTATGTTAATATAAGTAGAATCTTTTTGAAGATAGTGTGAATAAATTATTTTATATATTCCAAGAAAAATCATAATAATCTACTATACACCATGCATCACTATATTTAGCTTCTTTCAAATCAATTGCTGTATAACAGATTATTTCAAATTTGCAGATCAAAAAAGCTGAGCAAATAAATAAAATTATGGTAAATGATTTATTTTTGTAAAGCATTTGATCCCATGTATCTAAATTATTGGCTTATTCTTGTTTTCAGTGTTTTGGTTCCTGGTCATTTATGTTTTGATAAATTATGCAATTATATGGAATGATAGCAGAAAAAGTAGTGAGGAACTGATTTAAACAATACCTTAACCATTGACTATTGGATTGAGGAATTGTTCTTTCTTTTAGCACACAGAACTCTGGTATTGCATTTTTAGGCAGCAGAGTTTTTTGAAAATCTCATTTATCATTGTTCTATTGAAATTTGTTTTTGGAAATTGAATGTAACTATGCACAGCACAACATGCTAGCCATATTGAGAAAGATACTAGAATGGCAAAGTGGAGGTGACTGGATGTAGTTTGAAGTGGTTGCATACTGAAATTGTATATCTTTCCATTGAATGACCTCAGTACTCATTGAGTTCCTTTTACTAAATGATCTGTTGTTTCTTTTCTTTTTTGCTTTAATGAGCTCTACTTATGTTCTCCAACTAGTTGTGTGTTTCATCTTATCGCATATCCATGCTAATGATTATTTGCTAGCATGTTTAATCCTAACCACGAGATCAATAATTATTTTCATATGTTCCTTTGTTTGACATTGAGATACTAATTTTGGGTGTTGGTGCACCAAATGTAGTTTCTTATAATCGATGAAGCTGACCGAATATTGGAGGCTAACTTTGAGGAAGACATGGAGAAAATATTTAAGCGGCTGCCAAAGGTATGCTATTTAGTTCCCTTCGGTTTATAGTTATTAGAGGAGTGTTGCAAAGTCGACATCATGTTTTATAATTATCACATTCACTCCCTAATACGCAGACAAGGCAAATTGCTCTATTTACAGCTACTCGAACTAAGCAGGTTTCTATTTCTTTCTAACTACTATTCATAATCATTTTGGTTTTCATTTTCTTTAACTTATAAAACAAAATTGCAGGTTGAGGATTTTGCGAACTTGTCATTTAAGGAAAAGCCTGTATATGTAGGTGTTGATGATTGAAGGTCGAAGGTAATCTCCAGATTTATTTTATCCTTGTTTTTACTCGGTTGTTTCGTCAATAGCAAGGTTGACACGAATTCATCTTTCTCAGGTGACCGTCGAAGGGTTGCAGCAGGGCTAGTGTGTCGTGCCTAGTAATAAAAGGTTTCTGGTCTTGTATGCTTTTCTTAAGAGGAACCTTTCGAAGAAGATAATGGTCTTCTTCTCCTCATGCAATTCGGTCAAGTACCATTCTGAGCTTCTCAGATACATTCATGTCGATTGTCTCGATATCCATGGAAAGCAGAAGTAGCAGAAACGAACTAGTACATTCTTTTAGTTCTGCAAAGCCGAAAAGGGTATATACTGCTCTGCACTGATGTTGCTACTCGTGGACTTGATATTCCTGCTGTGGTAAGTTAAACTTTGCTTTTATATTCATGCATTGTCTAATCTTAATGCCACATCTTGTTGATTGGCCATAGGATTGGATTGGCCAATATGATCCTCCTGATGAACCAAAGGTGCGAGTTTAACCAAATGACATGGTACCCTTTAAGATGCCTTATAACAGATTATTTTGTTTTATTTTATTCAGGTAAGAGAATTGGAGAATCAATTAAATGGTGAGAGGACAACCAAGAAGGATGTTGCAAAGTTCTCAAAGCCTCCTTGATGGAAGCCTCCTTTACAAAGAATCACCAATCAGTTGTCACCCTCAGGAAGAATAGTTATGTGTAATTTGTAGATACTAACTTGATGTGCACAATATTTATTATCTTTTTATGTTGTAAGAAGAATATTTATGTGTTGGTTATATAGATATTGACTTGGTGTGTTTATATACATCGGTGCATTTTTATTTGTGATTTTCTTAGTGAATTAATAATATTAACTTAATTTTATGATTTGCTTGGTGATAATATTGGTTTTTCACTATTTCGGAAATCGAATTTGTGTCGTTAAACAATACTGATATTACATCGGTTTTCCACTGCTGCAAAATCGGTGTCATTAACTAATATTACATCGGTCGTATATCGCTGCCAAAGCTAGTGTTATTAACATATAATATTACATCGGTTTTACACCCGATGTCGTTAAGTGATACTATACCGATTTTAACCTGATGTCTAAAATGACAGACCTTTTACATCGCCTTCATAGACATCGGTCGAAAATGTAATAGACATCGGTGGAAAACCAATGTCTATGAGGGTTTTTGTTGTAGTGCCAATTCAAAAGCCCACTTTTAAAAGCCCAATTCATCAACCCAATTTCAATCTTATTGGTTATTGGATCCAGATCTCACTCAAATTTCTAAACTAAAGTCTAAGATCTAAAACCCGAAACCCAATCTCCTCTTATCCCTTTTCTGTTCGGGATCTCTTTTCTAGGCGTCTTCCTCGCGCAGCTAGGGTTCGTGATTTTCCCCACCGCCGATCACATCTTCTCCTTTCTTCCTTCTCTCCGGTCAGCAGCGTCTTTTCTTTCCTTTACTGTTGCCGGTCGGCCATCCACAGCCCACCACTTCCTCTTCTAGATTTCAATCAGCGATGACAGCAAGAATCCATGGCGGAAGCTGCCAGCGACGGCAACGGCAACGAGCACCCCCCTTGCCAGAGGGGTTCTTCGACAAGATCCTTCACCTTCCGGCGTTCTTCCTTCACTTCTTCCTACTGGGGTTCAGGCGACAGAGGCAGAGGAGCGGCGACGGTTCATTCCAATTCACAACGCCTTCTCACAGCTGGTCAACTTCCATCCGAGGGGGTTCTTCGGTGGAGGATTCATCTCATCCTCATAGTGTCAAAGCTAGCAGCAAGTCCGACAGTGAACTACTGTTCACTAGAGTTCGGGGTTCAATCTTCAGGCCTTCGTATGACGACGAGGGTAGTCGTTAGTATTTGAAGAAGTTGTATGGATTGTGGTTAGAATTCTTAGTTTATTTCATGTTCATTGCTTATGTTTACTTGTGTTGATGTTTTGTGGTTGAATTCTTGTATTAACTTGATTTTTCATATTTAAATTGCACGTATTATGTTTAACTAGTTTCATGCATACAACGTGTTTGATGAATTGCTTCAACTAATAGTTAGGTTTATTTTGATACATTTTAGTTTGGTTAATTCTTGCTTTGTCTTGTTCATTCAATTTCGTTAAGTTCTAGTTTTGATTGAATGCAATTAGGATAGATAAGTTTAGGTTTTGTTTTATGCTTTAGGTTTTGTTACATGTTAGTTTTGTTATGCTTTACTTCATGTTGCCCTCATAATTTCTGCAATTGTAGTTAGGTTAGGTTTAGCTTTATTACTTGCATTGTCTTTCATTTATTAGATTAGGTTTCATTTAATACTTTGTTATTTCTGTTAGAGTGTATACTAAAAGCCTAGCTTTTTATAAACATTTATTTTGAAATAAAGAATTACATTGGTCAAATATCTACATTTATATGCTAACTATAGTTGTTCAATTAATTTATATTGTAGATAACATGGTGTGTGGTGTCACACACAGAAGATCATGTTATCAGTTCCTTATAAATTATAAAAAGTATCTCACGACTAAGATGGATACGAACACACCATTGGAATAGTCGTAGTGTAATTTGGTATTAGTTTATCTTGACTATAAAATTACACTAGTACACTCTGAGTGTATTGAGTAGGACCATTTAACGTAGTTTCTTTTTATACTGACTACATAAAAGAATAAGACCTTTGTTATTATGGAAGTGTGTGCTCTTAATCCTGATATAATAGCAAGCACATATATTTAGTATTTATTTATTTGACTTATCAATGGGTGAGATTTAGCTCATTAAATCAAGAGGCCCGATAAGTTGGGAAATGATATTACTTATAGTGTGTATTATTGATTATAGAAGGAAACTGTGTCCTAGTGATCTAGGCTGATGATGTCCCCAAGAGGAGCTCATAAGGATTATCATGTAAACCTTGCAGGTTGACTTAGTCCGACATGACAATAAAATTGGGTGGTACTACTCTTGGAGTTAGATATTAATTAAGTGAGTTGTCAGTAACTCATTTAATTAGTGGGCATTCGATATCTTAAACACAGGGAAATTAACACACTCATGATAAGAAAGAGCCCATATAGTAATATGAGATTGATGCGGTAGTTCAATAATGACTTTTTAGTGGTATGAGTTATTATTGATGAACTCGAGTTGGATGTTCGGGGTGAACACGGGAAGCTCGAGTTCATCGGGAGACCAAAATCAATTCCTCCTCTCGGTCCCTATCATAGTCTCTTATTTATAAAGTCTTATACACACCTAAACCCAACTTCTTACCCACCTTAAGGTGGCTGGCCAAGCCTAGCTTGGAGCCCAAGCTAGGGTCAGCCAAACCAAGGCTTGATGGGTCAAGTGGTGGCCGACCCTAGCTTGAACCCAAGCTTAGGTGGCTGGCCGCAATTAAAATAAAAGGATTTTAATTTTTTTAAAATCTTTTCTTATGTGGAAGCCATGGTTTTAAAAGAGAGTTTAAAATTTAAATCTTTCCTTTTATAGCTTTCTACAAAGGATTAAGAGAAAGATTTGGTATCTTTCCTTATTTGTAGTTAAAAGGAAGATTTTAATTTTTGATAAAATTTTCCTTTTTTTAACCATCCTCATGATTTTAAAAGAGAGTTTTAAAAATTATAAATCTTTCCTTTTATACCTTTCTACAAAAGATTAAAAGAAAGATTTAATATCTTTCCTTATTTGTAGATTGAAAAGGAAGATTTTAATTTTGAGAAAACTTTCCTTGTAACCATCCACATGTTTTAAAGAAGAGATTTTAGTTAAAGTTTCCTTTTATAACCAACCATGAAGGGAATTTTAAAGGAGAAATTTTTATTTCCGGAAACAAATTAGGAAGTTTTAATTTTGTTTTTAAAATTTTTCTTGTTTGGAGGGCTTGAAGGGGTCGGTTTATAAGGAAATTTTTAATTAAAATTTCCTTTTTAGGCATTGGCAAGGAATATAAGGAAGTTTTAATTATAAAACTTTCCTTATTTGCCAAGACCAAGGAATATAAAAGAGAGGGTAGAGGTGCCTCACCTCACAACAATACATTTATTATTCCTCTCTTCTCTTCCTTGGTGGTGGCCGACCCTCATCCTTCATCTTCCCTTATTCTTCTTCCTTGGTAGACGGCGGCATCTCATCTCAAGGAGCTTGGTTGGTGGACGGATCTTGTTAGAGGAAGAAGGAGAGATATGAGGCATTGTTTCTTAGCATCCCTTGGAGCTTGGTTGGTGGCCGAAGTTCTTCATCTCAAAGAGATTGTTGTTGGCCGAAACTTGCAAGGAGAAGAAGGAAGCTTGGGTGGATTCTCATCTCGGTAGATCATCGGCCACACGACATCTGAGATAAGAAGAGGAATACGATAGAAGATCGTGAGGTCTATAAGCTACAAAATGTATAACTAGTTATTAATTTCCGCATCATAACTAGTTCATCCTTTTGTTTAGATCTTGAAATACCAAACATAAGAGACTAATGATTCTAGGTTTCGGATTTATGATTCGATTTGTGTTTTTTTTTTTAATTTTTCGATCTTGTGATTCGATTGTTCTTATTGGTTAAATCTAGGATTACTATAAGGAGATTAAATATTGAATTTCGTTGAAAGACTTTGTCTAGGACGTGGTGAATGATCCCATACCCAAGAAGGCTTAGTGCCTCTCCATGTTTAACCTGGAAGTCAATCTCTGAAATAAATATTTAATCGAATTTGTAACATGGGTGGATTTGGATCAATAATGTTAAGTATCGTTTGCGATCCAAGTCTAAACCTCTAAGAACAAATAAGTTAAATTTGGAATCAATAATGTTAAGTTGTGTTTGCGATTCCAAATTTAATTTCTAAAGAACACAATAGGTTGTTAGGAAAGGTTCAAGACTTGTACAAAATTTTTGTACAGGGGAACCGGTACAATATTCTGAGTAGCGACCAACAATTGGTATCAGAGCTAGGGTTTACATCTGTGTGCTTGGTTTTCAGTTTAATTATGTACATGTCATACATATTTTTGGCAGGATAATAGTAGGATATGCTAACTCTGTGGTTGCAGGCTCCAATTATTATGGCTTATTGTGATTGTGTGTGATTGGACCCTTGGACATGTCTAGGGCATTTTATGTGTGTGCATGATTGTATTTATTAAATACAGAAGGAGCTGTATTAGTCCTAGGATTTTACTTTTTGTTTGATCTAGACTTTATGTACATTCCCTTGTGGAATATAGGATCGATATATGTAAAATTCTATTTTTATCGTGGATCGTATCCTTGTGAGGCGTGGTACTATTGGAGGACCAGAGACGCAGCAGAAAAGGAAGCTCGATGGACCCGATGACATGAACCCTAGGGTTGGCAGCACACGGATGACAGTGATGGAAGAAGCCATAATAGTTGGAAAATTAATTCCTATATTTATTGCTTTTTATATTTGCTATGATGTGTGTGTGCATGTGATGCGTGCTTACATGGTTAAAATTCCTCACCTTAAATAACTAAGTGGGAGAGAGATTTTAAATAAATTTCACAGTCTCCATTACTGGTTTGAAAGTGATGCAAACAAACTTGTGTGTTGGATCTGAGTGCCTCCCTCCACAACGGATGAGTTTGTTTGTGGGTCACTAGATCAAACTTCCTTTATGGATGATTATAGGAAATTATTTAGGAGCGTGTAATCTTCTTCAATTGAAGGGGCACAATCCTATTTAATGGACTAAGATCAAGTAATGGTACACACTTAGACATATTTAATAGTATCCTCCCCAACGGAGTCACTACTATTATTTTTGTGACCAAAGGAATACCAACTATTAATTTGTCATAAAGCTAGGTAAAACCCCCTCTTACAAATGTTTGAATTTGTATACGTCTGCATTAACATGTCATGCATAATTCACGGTGTTTGAGGTAATTTTATTTATCATAAAGTTAGGTTGACAAGATAATAAAATTAATGGATAAAACCTCCTCTTACAAATATTTGAATTTGTATACGTCCACACTAACGTGGCATACAAAATTCATGGTGTTTGAGGTAATTTAAAGTTGACAAGATAATTAATGGATAAGACCCTCCTCTTACAAATGTTTGAATTTGTATGCGTCCACACTAACGTGACATACAAAATTCACGGTGTTTGAGGTGTTGGTGAATTTAAATGATATTGTTTTGAGGAATCAATATTATTTTAAATTATAAAGTTTTGACCAAATATTTGATCAAAGATAAACCATCTATTAATTTTATTTGTCATAAAAATAGGTTGACAAGACAATAAAATTAATGGATAAAATCTCCTCTTACAAATGTTTTTGTATACGTCCACACTAACGTGACATACAAAATTTACGGGGATTTTGAAGTGTTGGTATTGACCAAATATTTTTTGTGATTCTTAGAATTTTAAATGTTTTTCAATCCCCTAGATGTTAGAGAATACACTTACTAGTCCCAAATTATAATGATTGGAAATAAAACTTGGACACTAAGGTGGACTGTCCTTTCAGAAATGAGAAAAATAAAGGTATTTTATTCATTAGTTGTTGAAACATGTTTAGTGGTGTTATCTACCAGTACCTGGTGTGTAGATAAAGGAGCCACTGATGATGTCTGCAATTCATTACAGGGTTCCAGGAAACCTGACAACTATATGAAAGGGAAAATACCGTCTACATAGGCACTGCTACAAAAGTAGCAGCTGTTGCAGTGGGAGATGTTTATCCTTTGATAGGAATAAAGCATTGATTGTCTTTACATACCAAGTTTTAGAAAAAACTTGATTTCAGTTTCTAAAACTATTTAAGGATGGATATTCTGTCTATTTTGATGATAAAGTTATCAAGAAAAATAGGAAAATTATCTGTTCTGGTACGCAATACTACCATAATGTAACAAATGGAAATTAATAACATATCTTCTAATTTTAATAAGATAAAGCAACCTTCGGAAATGAACCAAATATATCTTTGGCATCTAAGGCTAGGTCATATTAACTTGAGTAGGATTCAAAGGTTAATAGCTGATGGACTTTTGAGTTCATTAGTGGTGGAAAACTTTCTAACCTGCGAGTCTTGCTTTGAAGGAAAAATGACCGAGAAGCTTTTTAAGACTAAGGGGTATAGAGCCAAAGATGTGTTGGAATTGGTTCATTCTGATTTATGTAAAGCTATGACTGTCCAGGCAAGAGGTGATTTCGAATATTTCATCTTTTTTATAGACAACTATTCAAGATCTGGATACATTTATTTGATGCGCCGTAAGTCTGAATGCTTTCATAAGTTCAAAGAGTACAAGGCTGATGTGGAGAAACATCATGGTAAAAGTATCAAGACACTACAATCTAATCGTGGTGGCGAATACCTCTTTGGAGAGTTTAGGAATTACATATCAGAGGTCGGGATTCAATCCCAATTATCTGCACCTGGTACACTCCAACAGAATGGTGTGACAGAATGAAGGAATATGACACTTATGAAAATGGTTAGATCGATGATGAGTTATTCAGAATTACCAAATTCGTTTTGGCGATATGCTCTGGAAACAGCAGTATACATTCTGAATATGGTACCTTCTAAATCAGGACCCTTTACTCCCATAGAATTGTGGAATGAGCGTAAGCCTAGTCTGAAACATATTCGGATTTGGGGTAGTCCAGCACATGTGCTGAAGGGAGACACTGACAAGTTGGAATCACGTACAGAAGTTTGTCTGGTTGTGGGATATCCTAAGAGAACGAAGGGTGGTTTGTTTTATAATACTAAAAATCAGAAGATCATTGTTAGCACCAATGCTCGATTTTTAGAGGAAGATTATGTAATGAACCATAAGCCCATGAGTGAAATTGTTCTAGAATAAATTAGAGAGGACACGTCTAGTCTAGTACCAACAGTACAAGATGAAATATCATAAGAAGCTGTAACACGTATCACAAATGATACACAACCACAGACAGTTGTTGGGACCTTTGTGCTCGCTAGAGGGGGTGAATAGCGTTTCATCGTGCACTTATGCTTCCTTCGTCTTGATATGCGGCAGAAAATAAAATACAAACACACTACAACGCTAACACACGGATTTACTTGGTATCCACCTCAAGATGAGGTGAGTAATCCAAGGATCCACACACGACGCTATCTCCACTAATGAAACACTCATTCTCGGTCGCAGTCGGGGGCGGAGAAGCTTCGTACAAACTCACACAACAACACAAACAAAAATACAAGAAGAGAGTAAAAGATACAAACGAAAACACTACTTCTTGCTTACTTGTTGCTTGTTGTTGCCTCTTGAACATTGAGAGAACACTCCCAAGAGCCTTCAAGAACTAGCGGTGAAGATTGGAGAAAGTCGCTGAAGATCGCTGTAAGCTCGTAGGAAAGAAATCGCAAAGATCTACGGAGAAATCGCTCCGCAACGGCTATATCTTGTGCTCCCAATCGATTGAAACCATCCTCAATCGATTACCACGTCAACACGACTCCATCGCAGCCATCCATCACCTGCATCCTACGCAACGGTCGAATCCCAATCGATCGACAGATCGATTGGGACTGCCTGAATCGATCACCCGATCGATTCAACACCTTTCTGTGCTCTCGCGTCCGCATGAGAGCTTCTGCTTCCCAATCGATCTCGATCGATTGGCAGCTCCCAATCGATCGTCCGATCCATTGGGAAAGCCTCTATGCTCACGATTTCACATCCCAATCGATCGACTGATCGATTGGGCCTTCCCACAATCGTAGCACACTCTAATCGATCGACTGATCGATTGGACTCTGGTTCAATCGATCGCCCGATCGATTGACCAGCCTGGACTTGACTCAAACTCAAGTCCAAAATCTCCAACCCAACTCCTGGTCAACCGTGACCTGTTGGGTCTCCATGCCTAGCATTTGGCTACACCCGACCAACCTCGAACTAGCCTTCTAGCCTCTTCCATCAGTCTTGCGTCCCTCGAATATCTCCCATCCTTCACACCTTACCTTCAGAAGCTTCCTTCGGCCTCATCCTAGTTGTCGGATTATACCACCACACTCGACCAACCTCGAACTAGCCTTCTAGCCTCCTCCATCAATTTTGCGTCCCTCGGATATCTCCCCATCCTTCACGCCTTGCCTTCAAGAGCTCCCTTCGGCCTCATCATAGTTATCGAGTTCTCCTTGCCAAGTCACACTAGGACTTACCTTGTCAATACCACATGCTTGGACTTACACCCTTTGCCAAAATTACACTTGGACTTTCTAATTGCTTGACTCCTCATCAGGACTTTCTCCTTTGCCAAGATCACACTTGAACTTTCCAATTGCCTGGCTCATCACTAGGACTTTCTCCTTTGCCAAGATCACACTTGGACTTTCCAATTGCCTGGCTCCTCACTAGGACTTTCTCCTTGCCAAGATCACACTTGGACTTTCCAAAAGCCTAGATCCTCACCAAGAATTTCTCCTACCTAGCTCCTCACTAGGACTTTCCCAGTCAAGTCTCCTGTCAACCTTGACCTACTTGACTTGTATTCTCATCAACCTAGTTAACCCTTTGACCATCTCCATAATCGAACGATTGCTCCAGCAATCTCCTTATATTGTCAAATATCAAAACTCAAATCCTGACTCAAGCTTGAGTCAACTCAAGCTTAGTCAAACTAGTCAAACTTGATCTAGGGAAATTGCCCCAACAATCTCCCCCTTTTTGATATTTGACAATACCTCTAAGTTAGGCTAAATCCCATAGCCTTAACCTCTTCTTTATACCAAGGCTAAATCTCATAGCCTTAACCTCTTCTTTATCACAAGGCTAAATCTCATAGCCTTAACCTCTTCTTTATCATAAGGCTAAATATCATAGCCTTAACTCTTTCATGACAAGGCATGAATGAAGGTTTCCTTCATTCTCTCTCTTTCCTAGAGAGTAAACTCCCCCTGCTTGGGATGAAGACCTAACTTAACCTTCCATTCTCCCCCTTTGTCACACATCAAAAACTGAAAACAAACTCTTCTCCATAAGAGTTAACTCTACGTTGTTTACAACCTCATATATTGTTAACAACCCCACAATGAAGATATCATATTCTTCATTGCCGCCAAAGCTCCCCCTTGAGCTCTACCTCACTTCACAATGCTCAACCTAGAGCATACATCAACTTCACAATGCTCAACCTAGAGCATACATCAACTTCCCAATGAAACTCTCATTCATTGTATTCAATGCTCTCCCTTGAGCAGTAATTGTTTTCTTAATGCTCATCCAAGATCATTTTTCACTCTAACAACGAAGATAACCAATCTTCCATTGCTCCCCAATACTCGACCCTGAGTATTATCCAACACGAAGGTTTAACCCACCTTCCAAGGTCTTTGAAAAGATTTTTATGTTTTTAAAGAGTAACTCCCCCTAAAAACATGGTCAAACTTCTATCATTGCACCAACAATGACTTGGAGTTCCTAAACAGTTAGGAAAATCAAAACTTGAAGTTTTGAGGTTTAAAATTCAATAATGAAACTAAACCTCAACCTAAACTTCACTTAAGTTTACCTTAACCAATCCATACTTTCTTTCATCATGAAAACTCCCCCTAAATGTATACAAATGTATTCCAAGGGTTTTGGAATGATTATTGGGACTCGAAGTGACTTGAAGTGCAGAAATTAGGCTTTTCCAGCCATAATCAGACGTCCCAATCGATTGAAGTTGGGACTCAATCGATTGAAATCACTTCAATCGATCCATGGATCAATTCCGCAAGCTTCTGCCCGTAGAAATTTCCTCTGAATCGATCGACTGATTGATCCAATCTGGGTCAATCGATCGACTGATCGATTCACTAACCTTCTGTTCGTGGAAATGAACTTTCCAATCGATCAACTGATCGATTGAACCCATCCCAATCGATCAGCTGATCGATTGAGTTTCTGATTTCCTGAAATTCAATTTCAGCGAAATTCAGAAACTCCCAAAAAATTATACAAAATTCTAAAAATCATGAAAATTCATGTAGACATTAGTTAGGGTATACTTTATCAAGGAAAGTTTTCTACGAAAATACTTTCTATTTTCAAAGATGGATACAAATTTGAGAACATGTAAAAACTTTAGTGTTTTCTTCCAAGTTTGTGCCTAATTATTCAATGATGATTACTATAAAAAGATAGTTTTCACCAAGGTTTTCAAAAAGCATTTTAAAATGAATTTCAAAACCAATATCCAACCATGTTCTTTGGGCTCAATGCACATGACTTGTACATTAGTTTTCCCAATGATTGGAAGTCACATGACTATGTGCTTTGATGAACCTAAAACTCAACAAGATGCACTAAATCAACATCTTGAGTTTTGTTCACCATCCTAACATCTCACTTATATCTAACGTGTACTAAAACACATACAAGTCACCTTATAGTTTTTTTTGTGAGATGTATATTTGATTTTGCTCTAACTAAGGGATCATGCATATCTATCTAAGCATTATGAGACTTATGATCATCCACTTAGGATGTCATTTGGTATAATCCCACTTGTTGGGATATTTACCATTCTTAATAAATACATTTTGTCCTTAATTACAAGGAAATTAACATAATGCATGATGTTACATGGCATACATCAACATAAGCAATTTTCAAAAGAAAGACATGCTATAGCTACATGATGTATATATGATATGACATGGTATTTTTGTGTTTTTCATAATAAAAATGAATGCAACACATGATGTCATGACATATAATAGGCAATAAATCATGGCATTTTAGCATAAATAAAATATACCTAGATAATCTATCTAAGTATCCTTAATTCTTAGCTAAACCTTAAAATTAATCTATCAATCATGTCTATTTCTTGAAGAAATGTCAAAACCCAACTTGACATTTTTTTACCTCTTCCCATTTGTGCCAATTGAAATTAAAAATTTAAATCCTCAAATTTTATTTGACACATTTTACTCCTTTTAAGGATTAATCTTTGAGACTTAAGACTTAGATTTGCTCTTAGTTCCTTACAAACATACTAAGATCTCAACTAGCAATTCCTTATCCTTTTTATGTGCCAACTTACATTAGATTTGATTCCTCAAAATTTGGCACCATTTACTCTTCCAAAGAGTAATTAATTTGATCCTTTACATTTTCAAAGGTTAGTAAAACCTTGGAAATGCTCTCCAAGTGTCAACTTCATCAAGGTCGGGTTGACTACCCTTTCAATTAGAGTTGACACTCTCTAAACCCATCTAGGGTGTAGAGAATATGCTCCTAGGAATCCAATACTTATTGGTGCTTCTTGGGTGCTCTAGGTACTCACTAGGGATAACTTCCCTAGATACCTTCCTAAGGACCTTTCTAGGCTTCTTAGAAACCTTGGTCACTTCTACTAGGTCACTCCTAGGGATAACTTCCCTTGTAACCTTCTTTGTGACTTTATTTGGCCTTTTTGGAGCCTTAGTCACCTTTACTAGATCAACTTTAGGGATGACCTCCCTTGTGACCTTCTTTGTGACTTTATTAGACTTCTTACAAGTCTTAGTGACATTGGTCTTGCCAAAAGAATCTTTAGGGATTCCTTCCCTAGTATCCTTGACTTGACCTTTACACCTAGGGTTGGTCCTATAGCTATATGGAACCCTATGAAAAGAAGTCATATCCTTCTTGACTTTAGGTTTGTATCCCAAACCCCTATAGCCATTGGATGACTCTTGTCTAGTTTTTCCTAGCTTATGCTCATTTTGACCCCTAAGTATGTTTTCCATTCTTGCTAGAGTCCTTTCTAAATTATCAAGTCTTGTCCTCAAGCCTTGATTTTCACTCCATAAATCTCTAGATTTTGGGTTTTCCTTAAATTCTTGAGCATTTCTATTCTTAGGCATATATCTAAAGTCCTTGGTGTTATTGCCTAAGTTGTTATTTACCTTCCTAACATTAGGTATAGTAAATCTAGCATGAGAAGGAATATATTTATCCTTAAGACTATCATGCCTCCTATTTTCATGATAAATAACATTAAGATGATAAGAATTATTTCTAGCATGCTTTTTATCATGTGTCAAAGGAATGGACTCATTAAGTGATACCTTGATTTTTACCTTGGAAGCTCCCCCTAGACTTGTGCTTCCTCCTTTGACTTTAGTTGACTTCTTCCCTTTAGGACATTGACTTTTATAATGTCTTCTTTGATTGCATGAAAAACACACAATATGCTCCTTGCTCTTGTGTTCCGTGGGACCAACCACTTTAGGCTTATCCTTAGCCTTGGTTGCCTCTTGACCCTTCTTCTTGGTCAATTTTGGACACTTGCTCTTATAGTGTCCATGTTCCCTACACTCAAAGCAAATGATATGATTTTTATTATTTACAATTGAAATTTCTATACCTTTGCTTGTAGGGATGATGCTCGATTCTCCATTTGATGTAGCTTGAATTGTGGAGGTAACATTATCTTCTAATTCTTCTTCTCCACTTGAAGATAGAGATGCTTCCACTTCTTCCTCTCTTGAAGATGTAGACGATCTCTCCTCATCTTCCTTCTCCTCCTCTTTCTTCTCCTCCTTGAATGTTGACCTTGTGTCAATATCAGATTGGTCCTTCTCTTCTTGGACCAATGAGCCCTTCTGCTTGGGCTCCTCCACTCCTTGAAGTTGTGTAGGGGTCACATGATGGGCAATGATCTTTTTCCAAAGATCACATGCATTTGTGTATTCACCTACACTCAAAAGATATTAGAAGGTAATAAATTTAACAAGATTTTTGTTACCTCCTTATCCACCTCCGCTTGCTCCTTTTGTTCCTCAGTCCAATGTCGAGGTCGGAGGCGTTTACCCTTCTTATCCTTAGAAGCTTCAAATGAGTCTTCTAATGCAACTCACTTGTTCCAATCCATTTGAAACCATGTCTCTAACCGCGTCCTCCAATAATTGAAGTCTTCTTGTCATACGGAGGTGGAATTCGGATATCCCATCCGAGCGGTCATTCAAGCTCCATCTTCTTCTTCCTCTAGCTTCTTGCTCTCTTGGCGGTTAGTCCGTAGAAGAGCGACCTCGCTCTGATACCAATTGTTGGGACCTTTGTGCCCGCTAGAGGGGGGTGAATAGCGTTTCGTCGCGCACTTGTGCTTGTTTCGTCTTGATATGCAGCGGAAAATAAAATACAAACACACTATAACGCTAACACACGGATTTACTTGGTATCCACCTCAAGATGAGGTGACTAATCCAAGGATTCACACATGACGCTATCTCCACTAATGAAACACTCATTCTCGGTCGCAGCCGGAGGCGGAGAAGCCTCGTACAAACTCACACAACAACACAAACAAAAATACAAGAAGAAAGTACAAGATACAAATGAAAACACTACTTCTTCTTACTTACTTGTTGCTTGTTGTTGCCTCTTGAACCTTGAGAGAACACTCCCAAGAGCCTTCAAGAACATGGCCGTGAAGATCAGAGAAAATCGCTGAAGATCGCTGTAAGCTCGCAGGAAAGAAATCGCAAAGATCTGTGGAGAAATCACTCCGCAATGGCTATATCCTGTGCTCCAAATCGATTAAAACCATCCTCAATCGATTGCCACGTCAACACCGCTCCATCGCAGCCGTCCATCACCTGCATCCTGCGCAACGATCGAATCCCAATCGATCGACCGATCGATTGGGACTGCCTGAATCGATTGCCCGATCGATTCAACACCTTTCTATGCTCTCGCGTCCACGTGAGAGCTTCTGCTACCCAATAGATCTACCGATCGATTGGAAACTCCCAATCGATTGCTCGATCGATTGGGAAAGCCTCTGTGCTCGCGATTCCACATCTCAATCAATCGACCGATCGATTGGACCTTCCCACAATCGCAACACACTTGAATCGATCGACTGATCGATTGGACCCTGGTTCAATCGATCGCCCGATCGATTGACCAACCTGGACTTGACTCAAACTCAAGTCCAAAAACTCCAACCCAACTCCTGGTCAACCGTGACCGGTTGGGTCTCCATGCCTAGCATTTGGCCACACCCGACCAACCTCGAACTAGCCTTCTAGCCTCCTCCATCAGCCTTGCGTCCCTCGGATATCTCCCATCCTTCACGTCTTGCTTTCAGGAGCTTCCTTCGGCCTCATCCTAGTTGTCGGATTATACCACCACACTCGACCAACCTCGAACTATCCTTCTAGCCTCCTCCATCAGCCTTGCGTCCCTCGGATATCTCCCCATCCTTCACACCTTGCCTTTAAGAACTCCCTTCAGTCTCATCCTAGTTATCGAGTTCTCCTTGTCAAGTCACACTAGGACTTACCTTGCCAAGACCACATGCTTGGACTTACACCCTTTGCCAAGATCACACTTGGACTTTCCAATTGCATGGCTCCTCACCAGGATTTTCTCCTTTACCAAGATCACACTTGGACTTTCCAATTGCCTGGCTCCTCACCAGGACTTTCTCCTTTGCCAAGACCACACTTGGACTTTCCAAATGCCTGGCTCCTCACCAGGACTTTCTCCTTTGCCAAGACCACACTTGGACTTTCCAAATGCCTGGCTCCTCACCAGGACTTTCTCCTGCCTAGCTCCTTACTAGGACTTTCCCAGTCAAGTCTCCTGTTAACCTTGACCTATTTGACTTGTATTCTCATCAACCTGGTCAACCCTTTGACCATCTCCATAACCGGACAATTGCTCCAACAATCTCCTTATATTGTCAAACATAAAAACTCAAATCCCGACTCAAGCTTGACTCAACTCAAGCTTAGTCAAACTGGTCAAACTTGACTTAGGGAAATTGCCCCAACAACAGTACCTCGTCGTAGTGGGAAGGGTTGTGAGGCAACCTGAGATATTCATATTTTTGGGAGAGTCTTCAGACTTGTTCCCTGGTGAACATGAACATAATCCCCGGACATATGGCGAAGCACTCCAAGATAAAGATGCAGTATCTTGGCAAAGAGCAATGAATTCTAAAATAGAATCTATGTATTCTAACAAAGTCTGGGAGCTTATAGAACCATCAAATAGTGTAAAAGCTATTGGATGTAAATGGATTTACAAAAGAACAAGAGAGACAGACGGGAATGTGGAAACCTTCAGAGCAAGGCTTGTTGCGAAGGGGTATACTCAGAAAGAGGGAATCGATTATGAGGAAACCTTTTCACCAGTAGCTATGCTTAAGTCTATCCGGATACTCTTATCTATTGCCGCTTATATGAATTATGAGGTTTGACAAATGAATGTCAAGGCAGCTTTCCTTAGCGGAAGTCTTGAAGAAAACATCCATATGAAACAACCAGAGGGGTTTATTACAAAGGGCAAAGAGCATCTATTGTGCAAACTCAATCGGTCGATTTATGGACTGAAGCAAGCTTCAAGATCTTGGAACATCCGGTTTAATGAAGTAATCCAGCCATATGAATTTATTCAGTGTCCGGATGAGTCTTGTGTATACAAGAAGTGTGATGGAAACGTGGTGGTATTTCTTGTACTATACGTAGATGATATTTTGTTAGTTGGAAACAATATCAAGTGTTGTCAGAAGTAAGGATATGGTTGTTGATGTTGACCATTTTGCATGTCAAATGGCAAATCAAATTGATAAAATTAGGAACTCATCTAAACAAAAGGAAACATGTATAGTAAGGAGTCTCAAGTCATATTTTTCCAAGGATAACTAGTGGGTGTGTGTAAATCCTAGAATTGGTTCTAATTAAATTCTTACATTAATAAGTTCTATTAAGCCCTTCCATTCTCAACTTCATTCAACGATGTGAAATAGAGCTAAACAATGAAAAACTCAAGTTATTCTTTCACAACTTAGCTAAATGTCGGCCATAACAATTCAATTCACAGAACAAAGGTTACAAGTAACAAGTGAACTCGAAATCTCAAACATCTTGTAAAAACCAAAGTATAATCCAAATCTCAATTACACTTAATTCAACCATTAAACTCAAATGCTCAATCTTAGTAACCTTCAACAGAGGAACACAAACAAATACCTTCAGTTAAGCATTCACAAATTAAACTCAATCACAGCACAATAGATCCAATGTAAAGAACAAAGACTAGCTAACTAAATAATCTAAACTAATCAAATTAAGGTTAATCAGAACATCTAATTCAAAACACAAACTGGTTAGCAAACTAATCCAATAGTTAATCAAGATTCGGATTGTAAAATTTTCACAAGTTCAGGATTGCAAGTTGGAACATGAGAAATGGAATTACATAAGGAAACTCAAACGAAAGTGAAATTACAATGTAAAGAATCAAATCTGAAGATCTGAGCAGATTCAAAAGTAAATTAAAAACAAAGATAAAGAAAACTAAATCCTAAGCATTCCGCAGCCAAATCTCGAGCTCAAACTCCTCTCAACCTGCTGTCAACAGAAATGTCTTTGAGAAACCTCCCTCAAACATCCAACGAACAATCAACCAAGCTTCCAACTATCACCAGGGAATATTCATAGCTTTGGGAAACCTCCCCTCAAGCTCACACCCATCTGATAATCTCACCAGCCGAAAAATAGAGCTCAGATTCTGATAGTTGTCCAAACTAAATCAATTGATCAGATCGATCCAGTTTAGTCGCGGGATGAAGATTAGAAAATGATCAGAAACTTCAGGAAACCTCCCTCTAAGCTCTGGTGGATGCGAAATTCGATAATCGGAAACCTCCCATCAACAGGAATGCGGCGATGAAGCAAAACCCGAGTCGCAGCCAAGAAACCTCCCTCGCCACTCTCTGCTCTCGGAAGATGAACGCCGACAGCTCGAGATCGCCGTCGTTGAAGAAGGTAAGCTCTCAGATCTGGAATCGGGAATGGGAGCTGCGGTTGTCGTTGCGAAGAAGAAGGAACAGTGGAAAATCGCGAACGCCCGAGCCCATTAGACACTGTAGCTTCTCGCGGGTTTTAAACCCTCCTCAAATCTAATCCAACGGTCCAGATCAATTTTTGGCTTGATCAACGGCTGGATGGCCTCAGATCTGAATCAAAACCTCTTGATCTTCATCTACGGCTGAGATCTCCTCCTCATTAGGTTGGATGGACCAGATCTTCAATGGATGGCGTAGATCTGCCCCAATCTTGAATGAACGACTACAATTTCTCTGGAGCTTGATCGTCTCATTAAAACTCCGATCCGAGCACAAATCTGGTTCAAATTCATCCTAGTCCAAGAACCTTTGATGCCTACAAAATAACAATTAAATATTAGCATCAAATAAAGCCATAATAAAATAATTTACAATTAAGTCCAAAATCGATACAATATATGAAATATGATGTAAATGTGGGTTCCATCTATGAAAACTACATCAAACTATGATTATATGAATGAAAATAGTGTAGTAAAATCATGGTTATCAGTTTTCCAAATAATTTGATATGAAGGATTTAGGAGAATGCACACATATTCTTGGGATCAAAGTAATAAGGGATCGTAAAAAAAAGAATAATGTGCTTGTCCCAAGCTTCATATATCGATACAATCCTTGGTCGTTTTAGCATGCAAGACTCCAAGAAAGGTTTTCTACCTTTTAGGCATGGAGTAGCTTTATCTAAAGAGATGTCTCCGAAGACATTAAAAAAGATAGAAGAAATGAAGGCAGTTCCTTATGCTTCAGCTGTAGGAAGCCTAATGTATGCTATGCACGAGACCGGATATCTGTTTTGCCGTGGGCATGGTTAGCAAATATCAAAGTAATCCAGGACCAGGATACTAGACTGCCATAAAGCATATATTAAAGTACCTGAGAGGGACTAGAGATTATATGTTAGCTTACAAGGCAGATGATTTGCTCTTTGTGGGTTACACGAATTCGGACTTCCAATCTTATAGGGACAATAGTAAGTAAACCTCAGGGTTTTGTGTTTACTTTAGGAAATGAAGTCATAACTATGGAGGAGTGTTAAACATTGGTGCTTTTTCACACTCTACTATGGAAGTTGAGTATATGACAGCATCTGAGACAGTCATAGAAGCTGAATGGCTCAGTAACTTCATGATGGACTTAGATGTGATTCCTGGTTTGCCCAAAATTATTTGGTGCAGTAGCAAACTCGAAGGCGAGTCCATAAGGCAAGTAAACACATAGAGCACAAGTACCACCCAATACGAGACATCGTATAAACGAGGAGAAGTTGTTGTCGCCTAAATTACATCAGATGATAACCTGGAAGATCCTTTCACTAAGGCCCTTAAGGCAAGAGCTTTTGATGGGCATGTTGAGGGGATGAGAATCAGATGTATGTCAGCTTTTAGGGCAGCATAGTCTTTTAGTATAAGTGGGAGATTGTTAGAGTGTATACTAAAAGCCTAGCTTTTTGTAAACATTTATTTTGAAATAAATAATCACATTGGTCAAATGTCTACATTTATATGCTAAGTGTAGTTGTTCAATTAATTTATATTGTAAATAACATGGTGTGTGGAGTCACACACAGAAGATCATGTTATCAGTTCCTTATAAATTATAAAAAATAGCTCACGACTAAGATGGATAGGAACAAACCATTAGAATAGTCGTAGTATAATTTGGTATTAGTTTATCTTGACTATAAAATTACACTAGTACACTCTGAGTGTATTGAGCAGGACCATTTAAGATAGTTGCTTTTTATACTGACTACATAAAAGAACAAGACATTTGTTATTATGGAAGTGTGTGCTCTTAATCCTGATATAATAACAAGCGCATATATTTAGTATTTATTTATTTGACTTATCAATGGGTGAGATTTAGCTCGTTAAATCAAGAGGTCCGATAAGTTGGAAAATGATATTACTTATAGTGTATGTTATTGATTATAGAAGGAAACTGTGTCCTAGTGATCTAGGCTGATGATGTCCCCAAGAGGAGCTCATAAGGATTATCATGTAAACCTTGCAGGTTGACTTAGTCCGACATGGCAATAAAATTGAGTGGTACTACTCTTGGAGTTAGATATTAATTAAGTAAGTTGTCAGTAACTCATTTAATTAGTGGGCATTCGATATCTTAAACACAGGGAGATTAACACACTCATGATAAGAAGGAGCCCATATAGTAATATGGGATTGGTGCGGTAGTTCAATAATAACTCTTTAGTGGTATAAGTTATTATTGATGAACTCGAGTTGGATGTTCGGGGTGAACACGGGAAGCTCGAGTTCATCGGGAGACCAAAATCAATTCCTCCTCTCGATCCCTATCATAGTCTCTTATTTATAAAGTCTTATACCCACTTAAACCCAACTTCTTACCCACCTTAAGGTGGCCGGCCAAGCCTAGCTTGGAGCCCAAGCTAGGGTCAGCCAAACCAAGGCTTGATGGGTCAAGTGGTGGCCGACCCTAGCTTGAACCCAAGCTTAGGTGGCTGGCCGCAATTAAAATAAAAGGATTTTAATTTTTTTAAAATCTTTTCTTATGTGGAAGCCATGGTTTTAAAAGAGAGTTTAAAATTTAAATCTTTCCTTTTACAGCTTTCTACAAAGGATTAAGAGAAAGATTTGGTATCTTTCCTTATTTGTAGTTAAAAGGAAGATTTTAATTTTTGATAAAACTTTCCTTTTTTAACCATCCTCATGATTTTAAAAGAGAGTTTTAAAAATTATAAATCTTTTCTTTTATAGCTTTCTACAAAAGATTAAAAGAAAGATTTGATATCTTTCCTTATTTGTAGATTGAAAAGGAAGATTTTAATTTTGAGAAAACTTTCCTTGTAACCATCCACATGTTTTAAAGAAGAGATTTTAGTTAAAGTTTCCTTTTATAACCAACCATGAAGGGAATTTTAAAGGAGAAATTTTTATTTCCGGAAACAAATTAGGAAGTTTTAATTTTGTGTTTAAAATTTTTTTTGTTTGGAGGGCTTGAAGGGGTCGACCATTAAAGATTTATAAGGAAATCTTTAATTAAAATTTCCTTCTTAGACATTGGTAAGGAATATAAGGAAGTTTTAATTATAAAACTTTCCTTATTTGCCAAGATCAAGGAATATAAAAGAGAGGGTAGAGGTGCCTCACCTCACAACAATACATCTATTATTCCTATCTTCTCTTCCTTGGTGGTGGCCGACCCTCATTCTTCATCTTCCCTTATTCTTCTTCCTTGGTGGCTGGCGGCATCTCATCTCAAGGAACTTGGTTGGTGGCCGAAATTCTTCATCTCAAGGAGATTGTTGTTGGCCGAAACTTGCAAGGAGAAGAAGGAAGCTTGGGTGGATTCTCGTCTCAGTAGATCGTCACCCACACGACATCCAAGATAAGAAGAGGAATACGACAGAAGATCGTGAGGTCTATAAGCTACAAAAGGTATAACTAGTTATTAATTTTCGCATCATAACTAGTTCATCCTTTTGTTTAGATCTTAAAATACCAAACACAAGAGGCTAATAATTCTAGGTTTCGGATTTATGATTCGATTTGTGTTTCTTTTATTTTTCGATCTTGTGATTCGATTGTTCTTATTGGTTAAACCTAGGGTTACTATAAGGAGATTAAATATTGAATTTCGTTGAAAGACTTTGTCTAGGAAGTGATGGATGATCTCATACCCAAGAATGCCTAGTGTCCCGTCATGTTTAACCTGGAAGTCAATCTCTGAAATAAATATTTAATCAAATTTGTAATATTGGTGGATTTGGATCAATAATGTTAAGTATCGTTTGCGATCCAAGTCTAAACCTCTAAGAACAGATAAGTTAAATTTGGAATCAATAATATTAAGTTTTGTTTGCGATTCCAAATTTAATTTCTAAAGAACACAATAGGTTGTTAGGAAAGGTTCAGGACTTGTACAAAATTTTTGTACAGGGGAACCGGTACGATATTCCGAGTAGCGACCAACAATTTCCTTCCTTAGTTTAATCGTGTTGATGGTTAATCCATAGCGTAAAGTGACAATACGTTGTGGATTAATTGTTGGCACTTAGTTAGATTTCATTCCAGCATTAGATTAGTTTCCTACTTTCTTTTCTTCTAATTTGTTAGGTTTAGAATCAAAATACAAAACCCCCATTTCTATATTAAAAACCCCAAAAATAGAAATAACATACAATCCTAGATTACCATCCTATAGTTGCTTTCGTTGGGAGACGACCTGAGTCATTTCTATACTGCATTAGTGTAGTTAGAGGGGGTTCAAAATTAAAAATTCTTTTGATATCGTTTCACAACAATATCAGTTATCCACATATTGGTCGTAATCTCACTTGTTGTTCACAACATCATAATAAAAGTCTCATACCCTTCATTGTGTCCAAATGCTCATCCTAGAGAATACACTCATCATGTTTGGAAATGAATTTTAAATCATGTCTTTAAGGATTAACTCCTCAAAACATGCTCTAACCTTTTGTCATTGCACCAACAATGAATTGAAGTTCCTAAAACTTTAGGACATCAAAAATTTAAAGTTTTGAGGTTCAAGGATCAATATTGAATGCAAATCTCATCCTAAACTTCAACTTAGTCTTTCTTAACCATTCCAATCTTATTTTTATCATGAAACTACCCATGAATGTTCATAAATAAGTTTCATAGGGTTAGAGATGGTTAATACGATTAAAAGTGGTTTAATGGACTAAAATCAGACCATTTCAACCAAAATCAACTTTTCCAAAAGATTGAAGTTGGGATTCAACCGATCAAAGTCATCCAATTGATCCGCGAGCTTCTGTTTGTGGGAAATGCACTTGAATCGATCAAGGCAGAGTTGAATTGATCGATTGATTGATTCCGCTAGCTACTTTTCATGGAAACCCCAGTTCAATCGATATGCTAAATCGATCGAACATGCCCAATTGATCGACTGATTGATTGAATTTTTGAAATTTTTTATTTCAAAATCAGATTGAATTTTAAAAATTTCTAACTAATTCTACATTTATCAAAAATTCACTAACTTTTATGTAGGCATTAGTTATGTTATATACTATAAAGAAAAAATAATTTTTTATGAAAATACATTTCTTTTTCAAAGATTGATACAAACTTAGAAACTCTTGAAAACTTTAATGTTTTTCTCTAGTTTGTGTCTAATTATACAATGCTGATTCCTATCAAAAGATAGCCTTCACTAAGATTTTTTAAGAATATTTTGAAATGATTTTCAAAACCAATTTCTAACCATATTCTTTGGGTTAAATGCACATGACTTGTACATTAGCTTTCCCAATGATTGGATAACATATAAACTATGTGTTTTGATGAATTTAAAACTCAAAAACATGCACTCAATAACATCTTGAATTTTATTCATCCTCATAGTATCTCACTTGTATCTAATGTGCACTAAAACACATAGATGTTAACTTATGGTCTTTATGAGATGTAGATTTTAATTTTACCCTAAACTAAGGGATTATGCATTTCTATCTAAGCATTTTAAAATTGATTATCTACCTAAGATGTCACTTGTTGATTAATGTCATTGTTCTTAATTATAATGAATTAAAATAATACATGATGTTCTATGACATACGTCAAAATGAATAATTTTTAAAAAAAAAATTACTATAACTACATGATGTATGTATGACATGATATTTTTATTTTTTATAACAATTATGAATGTAAATTATGATGTCATAGCATATGATGGACAAACAAAACATGACAATTTTAGCATAAATAGTATACCTAGATTATCTATCTATGTGTCCATAATTAATTACTAAATCAAAATTAATCCTAAGTTGCCCCTTTGCCTAAAAAAAAAATGCCAAAATCATGACTTGGCATTTCTTTGACTCTTTTCTAATTGTGTCAATTTTAATTAAGTCCAAATCTTCAAATTTTGGCCCAACTGTTCCAAAGAGTAAGCATTTAAAACTTTCTCATTTTCAAGGAGTACAAAACCTTGAAAATACTTCCAAGTATCAACTTCATTAAAGTTAGGTTAACTACCATTTCTGTAAAATACCGGAAAATAGGCGAATCTTAATAAGGGAATTTTCTGGAATTTTTGGAAATTTTTCGAGAATTTTTCGGAGCTCGTACGGACGAGTTAATGGGGATAAAAACGGGGCCCGGAAAAGCCTGTTTTGGTTACCCCAT
Source organism: Zingiber officinale (assembly GCF_018446385.1). Lineage (NCBI taxonomy): Eukaryota > Viridiplantae > Streptophyta > Magnoliopsida > Zingiberales > Zingiberaceae > Zingiber > Zingiber officinale. Next base: position 83,041,922 of record NC_055993.1, on the reverse strand, counting down.
TTAAATGAGGAAAAGTTGAATTTTTCTTAATTCTTTTCCTTTATTTAATTTTCCTTTTCCTTTATTTTTCGCCGTTTCCTCTGCTTCTTCTCCCCGAAACCGCACGCGCCCACGGCAGTTCCTCCTCCCCGAGCGTACAAGTCTCCGCCGCCACATCTTCTTCTCTTCTCCCAAGCGCCGGCGACGTTTGCGCCAGCCGTGCCTTAGATCCACCGCCGGCCGCAACTCATAGAGCCAACTGCCGAACCCTAGTGCCCAAGCGCCGGAGCTCGATATGTTCCTCTCTCCCGTGCCCTAGCTAGCCCCCGGCACCCGTCGCCTCTCGCCGTGGAGATCTCAGAATTGCTGCCCTCTTTTTGTCAGCGAGTTTTGGCCGGAAGAGGGAGTATCAAGCCCTCTCTTGATCAACCCCGGTTCTCCACTGCCGAGCCCTCTTCCCATCTGCTAATCGTCGACGCCAGCCAAGTTTTTGTTCCTCATCCTTTCCTCTCTTCCAGCAGAGCAGAGCCGTCGACTTCCTGTTCTTGAGCCGTGCCTTAGCACAGTAGCCGAATCCTTGATCGCCTCCGACCAGTGGAAAGGAAGAGGTAAGATGATTAGGTTGATGCATTCATGATCACCAGCTTGATCTCACCTTGAACTGAACTGTAGGGAAAGATTTCAAGCAGGAGTTGTGTGCTGTGGGGAGTTCCTGGTTTCGGCAGCAGCCCATTCAGCATTCCCTTGTTTCAGCAGCAATCAACCTTAATTGGGCAACAACTCTTTAATTCCAGCATCTTCTTGTTCTTGAATAAAGCTGTGGATTGAGGTAAGGTTTAGGGTTTTGAGCTTCGTGTATATTGATTAGGTTTATGTTGGAGATTGGTAGATTGGATTTAGCTTTAGATTTTTAATCTCATGTTATGATTAGGGTTAAGGAACTAACCCTGGTGGACCCACTGATTTTATTTAATTAGGGTTCATTAATTTTGTTGGATGGATTAGTTGGATCCAATTTAGAACTTCTTAAATTGGATTAGAATTTAATTTGGCTAATTGTGGTATGATAGAATTAGCTAAACTAGACCTTATGTTTAATATACAGGACCTTGACGCGAGACGAGTATCTCGGAGTCAGATTTGGACCATTTTATCGGAGGCGGGTACTTTTGACTTTTTGTCTTTGATATGCTTAGTAATGAAATTAACATATTGCATCAATTGTGTTTCTTATCTGTTTCGGTTAATCACTACCCAAATCTTGATATATGTTTGATTGATTGATTTGTTTTGCATCCCATGTATACTTTACCTGTCTATACATGCTTATACGGGTAGTGATATACCATGTTTCACCATGTTCAGGACCTAGGTTTTTATACCTTCTGTGTACCTTTGATTCGATATGATTCGTTGACCTAGGGTGCACTTTTCTATATATATGGATTAGGTCAGGATGTTTATATGGTTATTGCCATGCATCATTTGCATGATTGCATGCTGTGCGATAGTCCGCTCCATTATTGTTGAGCACATCGCCTGTTACATGGATCTGCACACACCACCACTCATGGGTTAGTGGTCGATTCAGGATGAGTGTGTTGCAGCAGGGACTCTGTTAGGCACCGTTGGTCCGCTCATGGGTAGTGTGACACAACGTGTTATCCGGCAGGGATTCCTCCCCGTCTTTGAGTACCGGGAGTTGAGAGCATTGCGCTCCCCCATCTATGATTTGGGGTAGGAGGATAGGTGTACTCCGACAGCATCCCGTCCACTCGGTCACTCATCAGGAGTAGTGACGACAGAGTGCACGGTTGTCACAGCCCTACCCACTCGGCCTCACTATTGTGTGAGATGATTGACTGGCGTCAGGGGTGACCAGGACGCATCATTGGCATCATATGCATGATGCATTTATTGCTTGTGTTTGTGGTTGCTGCATTTATATGCTGCATATTGTTTGGATACCTATGTTTGACATGCATACAGGATCCCTATACCACTCGGACTGTTTGACCTTATACTCAGGACCTGGTTAGTACAGTATTCTCCTGTTTACTTCAGATGCATTTTTATCTTTCTTATCAGGAAACTGTACGCATGATTAGTGCTACGTTTTGTTTCTTTACTTTGCATATCAATTGTACCTGCTGAGTGTTGGACTCACCCCGCCTCCATTGTTGTTATTTTCAGGTTGATGCTGTCAGGAGGGAGTTCCAGTTGCTAGTCCCCTGCAGACCTCCAGCTAGTTGCTATCGTTTGTATTATTTTTGATTCTCACTTGACTATATTTGGATTTGGATGTTGAATACTTAGATATTATATAAGTTGTCTCGTCGATGGATTTGTTTTCGATTTTATACTACTACATGCCTGCCTGGACGGCAGAAGAGGTAAGAAAAAATCGGATTTGGGCTTTACGAGTGTAGTTGAGTAGGGTTGATTTCGAGTCAGAGTATTACTATGTTGTTTATTTTATTAACTGCGTGGTTGTGACAGCCAGAGGCTGAATATTTATATAAACTGCGTGGTGATTGGTTTTATTTACTGTTATTATTCCAGCCGCCTGTGGCTGAGGTATATGGGTTATGTAGAAGTTTCAGATTGTCCGCCGTACAGGGGAGATGCTGTCGAAATTTCTTCGGACAGGGGCTCCTCTGGGGGCGTGATAATTTCAATTAGAGTTGACACTCTCTAGACCCATCTAGGGTGTAGAGAACATACTCCTAAGAACCCAAAACTGATTCGTGCTCCTTGGGTGTTCTAGGTATTCACTAGGGATGACTTCCTTTGATACCTTCCTAATAACATTCCTAGGCTTCTTGAAGCCTTAGTCATACTTGATTTCTCTAAGTCAACTCTAGAGATAATTTCCCTTGTGACATTTTTAGTAACTTTCTTAGACTTCTTAGAAGCCTTAGTCATGTTAGTCTTTTCAAGATAAATTTTAGAGATAACCTCCCTTGTAACCTTGACTTGACTCCTAGACCTAGGGTTAATTCCATAGCTATATGGAACTCTATTGTATAAAGACTCATTCTTCTTAGCTTTAGTTTTGTATCCCAAACCTCTATGGTCATTGAATGACTCTTCCTTATCTATTCCTAGGTTTTGTCCATTTTGCCCCTTAAAGATATTTTTCATTCTTTTTAGAATCTTTTCCAATTTATCAAGTCTTGATCTTAAGACTTGATTTTCCATTATTAAATCCTTGGATGTGAATTTTTCTAAATTTCCTTTGGCATTTCTATTTCTAGGCTTATATCTAAGATCCTTAGAATTATTATCTACATTCCTAACTTTAGGTGAGATCGTTTTAGTATGATATGCTATATATTTTTCTTTAACCCTATCATGCTTCCTATTTTCATAATAAATTGTATTAAAGTGATATATATTTAAACTAGCATACTTTTTTTTTTTTTTTTATCATTTTCAAAGGAATTGCTTTAATAAATGATATCTTATGTTTGCTCTTGAGTGCTCCCCCTTGATTTGAGCTTCCTCCTTTGACTTTGGTTGGTTTTTTCTCTTTTGGACATTGACTCCGATAATATCCTCTTTGATTGCAAGAAACATACATAATATGCTCCTTGCCTTTGCGTACCACGGAATCAACCTCCTTTGGCTTCTCCTTAGCCTTGGGTGCCACTTGACCCTTCTTCTTGGTTAACTTAGGGTACTTATTTTTGTAATGTCCTCTTTCCCCACACTCAAAGCATATAATGTGATTTATATTATTATAATTTAAAATTTTTATACATTCACATGTAGGGATGACATTAAATCCTCCATTTGATTTTGCTTGACTTATGGAGGTGACATTATCTTCCTCTCTATTTGACCCAGAAGTATAAGCCTCTTCTTGCTCCGGTGTCAATAATTGACACTCCCCCTCAATTCTAGAGGTGGAGGCCTCTTCATCTTCATCCTCATGCACATAAAATAAGGAGTACACTCCTTTTCCATTGTCTTTGTGCTCTCTTGAGAATGACTCTTCTTCACTTTCTTCTTCTTCGAATGTTGAACATCTCTCAACCTCTGAATTTCCTTCCTCTTCTTCTTGATTCAATGAGTTGCTCTCTTTGGATTTTTCTTGATTTGATGTAGTGGAGGGTTCTTCGTGAATTCTTGCCAACTTGCTCCAAAGCTCCTTGATATCTTGATAATCCCCAATTTTACATATGATATTGCACAGCAATAAATTGACCAATAATTTGGTCACTTTGTCATTAGTCTCGCTTCTTTGCATTTGCTCCTTGCTCCAATTGATTTCCTTGAGAATTTTACATTCTAAATTCTTTAGAACTTCAAAGTCTTGTATTAGAGCAAACCATTGCGCTATCTCCATCGTGAAGAAGTTTTTGATTCTTGATTTCCAAGAATCGAAGCTTATAGATATGAATGGTGGATGCATCCTTGTGTTGAATCTGAGTCCATCTCGGAAATCCATCTTGAAGTTGAAGTTGAATCTTTTGATGAAGTCTTTGACTTGATAAAATTGGGACTTCAACTTCTTCTTCTTCTTCTAGCTCGTTGCCCTTTCCGGCAATGAGTCAGGTGAAGAGTAGCCTCGCTCTGATACTACTTGTTGGGACACTTTGGAACTAGAAGGTGGGGGGTGAATAGCTCTTCTTGCTCAATTGCTCACTTCGTAGATGTTGTTGCAGCGGATAAACTTGAAGCGACAAACTCCCCAATGCTAACACTAGGATTTATTTGGTATCCACCTCAAGAAGAGGTAACTAATCTAAGGATCCACATTAAGCACGCCATCTACTATCAAAAACATTCATTCTAAAAAATAATCCGGAGGTGGAGAAACCTCTTACAATCACACAAGCAATACAACTCAAAACAAGAAGTAAATTCACAAATACAAATGAAAAACCTTCTTGCTTGATCTCTTGTTGTTTGTGAATGCCTCTTGTAAGTTTGGAAGTGCAGCAACACCTCAGCCCTAAGCTTCCAAGAACTAGCGGAGAAGATGGAGTAAAGAGTTGTTGCGCTTGAGCTCGTCGTCGCCTTTATATCTGAGCTTTAGGGCTTCTATCGATTAGGTTTGCTCCCAATCGATTGCCACATTAGATCCAAGCGATCCCAGCCATCTGAACCTCGCATCCTATGCAATGGTCATATTCCAATCGATTGGGAAGGCTTTGATCAACCGATCGATTCATAGCGCCTTTATGCTCTTGCAGATTTCCCTAGAATTGATTGACTAATCGATTCCGATTGCCTCGCAAAATTATGAGAAAACCTTACTAAATCGATCGGCTGATCGATTGGGAGGCCTTTTGTGCTCACGCGATTTCTTCTCAATCGATCACCTAATCGATTAAGCTCCTTGCATTAAAAGGAGCCTATAAAAGGAGCCATTGTGCTCTTCATTTGTATAACATTTTATGTATTCGAGTTATTTTACTCTGTTCTTCAAAGTCTGAGCTGCCAATGTCCTGTACAAGGCTTCTCCACCTACGACTTGTGTAGGAGAAGGAGTCGAGTAGTTGAGTTTCATTTGCCTTAGATTAGCAACCTCTCCGATTACAAACCAAGTAAATCGTTTATGTCTCGTACTTATTTTATGCATTTTAGTTTCTTTTATTAAAGTGTTTGTCTTAATCAAAATCGTAAGTTTTGAGAAGGGTATACTTGTTCTTTCAGGGCAATTCACCCCTTCTTGTCGATCGCACGGAACCTACAAATGAAAGTTATGTGGCTTGCACATTAGTTGTGCAACAATATGTTGGTTGAAAAGGTTCCTGTAGTATTTGAAGATTGTTGAAGATAGTGAGAGTCCTGTTACAGTGTACTATGACAATCAAGCTGCTATAGCTTTTTCCAAAGATCCCAAATATCACAGCAGAGGCAAGCATATAAAAATTAAATATAATTTTATAAGAAATATTGTTGACAAGAAATAGATAGTTTTTTAGTACATCCCTACACGTAATATGTTTATAGATCCTTTTACTAAGTCATTGACTAAAGAGTCATTTCAAGGATTGGAAAACCTTTATGACTTCGTAAAATATAACACGTTGTCACATTTTGAAGAAAAGTCACGATGAGCATGTTGGCAGGTTGAGATTCGTCCACTCACATGGACAATCATCTCTATTTGTTAAATATAAATAGAGATAAGACCGTTACTTATGAGACAACTTATGTAGCTATAAATAGAGACATACTATAAGTTAAGGTCGCTTTGATAATTGTATCAAGATGAGATCATTTATGTAATGATCATAGTAAATGAACTCACCATTTACTGAATCTGTTTAAGGCCAGATTGGAATTCATATATTGAATTCAAGATTAAACATTAGGTATGTCTAGATCGAAATCTATACAATGTTAAATTTTGAGAAAAAACATACGCTCTTTTTAGTAAAGAGAATAACATTGAGTATATGATTCATACCATATATGCTATGGCGACAATAAGATTAGTAGGAGAATGGATCTATGGTTCTCTACTACGTGAGACCCTTGAGATTACAAGTTAATCTCAATCTTATCCTAAGTGACTATTTAGCTGTCTACTTAAAATTCTAATTAGTGTATGTTACTTTAGCATGTTTCTAATTGGCTATAGTTGATTCGGTCTATGGAGCATAACTAGGAAAGTGACTGATTAGAATGAATAGATTCTAGCTAAAAAGAAAGATTAAATATATTTATATCTTTTGATGTTATTCACTGGCCGACTCATTTCTATTGTGTAGAAATGATTGTGAATATTTGAATATGAAACATGTTATTGACATAATAGTCATTATGAGGGATTAAAAATGTTCATATTGATATAAATAAAAATAATTTAATTAGGGTTTGATTCATTCTATAGAGCAGCTATGTAAGTTGTAACAATCTTCTTAGCATTAATTGCTCAGTGTGCTTGTTATTGCACGAACCATTTTTCCTAAAATATGGAATGAATATTTTTATTTGATCTTTATGACTAATTCATGTTTTTCTCTGATCTTTGTCACTTGATTAAAATATAATTTATGTTTGTGACTAATTAACCTTTATGGATTGACTTGAACGAGTAAGAGATATAGGAGTTACGAAAATAAAAGGATGCCTCTTCCCCTTCATCTTCCTCCTTTATGAACGACCTTTCATCTTCCTCCTTTATGAGCGATATTATTGTCGCTTGCCTTTATATAAAAGACGTCCAAAGAATTAAAAGGTAGAGGTGGTGAGCAAGTAATCAACGAAGAAGAACATACCTTTGTAGGATTTGGTTTGTGAATCCTGAAAAACTTTCTGATTCGTTCGTAATCGTTCTTCCGACGACAAATGAAGATCAAGATCTACTATAGGAGATCACTGTGAGTTTTATAGATTTTGTATTTCTATATTTCATGCTTTGAAATAAAAAAAAAAGAAACAAACAACAACCTGAATTCAGTCCTGCACAATTATCTACATGTTTGGCAATAAGAACAAGTGCTAAGAGAGGGAAACAAGAACAAGTCAAAAAAAACAGAAGTGGCTGCAAGACAAGCTTGCCGCCGGCATTCAGAACAAGCATGAGCATAAACAGCTTTCAATTGGAGCCGGAATACTAATCAAATGACTCTTTCAGGAACAGAGGTTGGCTGGAGAATAGGGTGAGGCATGTTGATATTACCAGCATTTGGTAGTCCCATGCTGCTTCCAGCTGAGGGTTCTGACTGTTGCATTAGTGCAAGGAATATCTCCATCCGAGTCACGTCTCTGTTCGCCTGCACATAATTGTTCAGCCTAGTTTTAGCGATTGGATTTGCGCAAGATTCACAGTAGTCTTTTATTGTTGTATGCGAGGGGACAATCAAGAGTAGTACCTCGACAGCAAACCGTGCCCAGGCATGGTTTTTGTGGGTTTCCATCACCCCTTTCAGTATGGTCAAACCCAATCCTCTGATGAAGTCAGCGATCTCCAGAAAGGAACATCCCTGCTCACATAGCATCTGTGAGGAAATGCAACTTGAGGCTTTCGCTTTATCGATGAGGAATAAACGTGGAGGGATTTGTATAAGCGTAGGGTATTATGGTTTACCTCTACCAGCAATTGACGAGGAGGGTTCAGATCCTCCACCACAATGGGACAGGTGATTGGTTGGGTTCCCACGTCCAATGCCCATGTTGCACCACCATTAAAGTTGTCTTTCAAGAGCAAACCACCTTGATGAGTGCTGATCTGCATGGGAATGATACAAGAATCTGATAAAATGGAAACCACCCTGTACTAATTGATGATTACAGTTAGATTAAATTCAGAACTTGAATTGGGTTGAAAACTACAAAAATTAATGGTTTTAATATAAACAAAACCAAATTTGAATATCTAAAATGTAATTTCAATAAAAATAAAGAAAAAAATGATGGCATAGTGAAGATGGAATAAAATAAAATCTCTGTCAGTAAGAAATTCAATATCTTCAATCTATTGTTCAATAATAAAGAGATATTCTAAGGATCGAGTCCGGAAAATTAATGGATGAATTTCTCTTAAACGTTCCCGATTTACCGGTGGAAAACTTTAAAATAATAATAATAATAATAAAGGTGTATTAGTGAAGATATCATTAAAATAGTAAAGAATGTATAGTCAAAATAGAGATGAGCCGTCCTGTACCTGCTAGGCTAAAAGAAAAATTTTAGAAGAATGATAAGGATGAGAACTGTTTGGAAGCAACACTTAACAAAGTTAATGCATGATAGATTGTAATGCTGAGGTGAATGTGTAGAGTTAGTAGTAAGGAAAACAATAATAATAATAAATATTAACATTTGGGAGCAATTATTACTGCTTCGATAGTTGACAAACCAAGAGAAAAACAGATTCAAACAATAAACATGTTAGATAGTAAGAAGGGTTGAATAATTGGAGTATAAAATACAAGGGGTTGAAGGAGATTAAAGAAAGTATTTGTTAATAAAATAAAAAATGAACTACTGTATTTGAATATTAGTGATGTAGTCTCGTTAAAGTTCAATAGAGTGATTAGATTAGTATAACTAACTCTAATTTGTTGGGATAGGCACCTTAATCATGATAGTGACTGACAGTAATGTGTTGGCTTGAAGTTTTGGCAAAGAACTATGTCACTATTGGCATATCTAAACAAGTAAACACATGGCATATAATAAGCATGCAGTGAAGTCACACCTTGGGTTCTCCAGCAACTTTCAGTTTTTCAGCATGCTTTGTCACACTTTGCAAGAAAAGCATGTGTTTGATAGTCTTTTCCAATAATGCATCAATGCTACACTGCTCCACCACCAACATCAAAAGGCAAAAATAAATTACCAGTGCTCTTACATAGTAACAAGCATAACTTGGAAACTAAGGTTCAGAGTTTCTTGTTACAACAAAGTACCTTTGCACCATTCGGGATTATTTCTCGAAGCTCCTTGATATGGTCTTGGATCATTTGCCGATCTTTTGGCCGTGGTCTAGGGCGCTCTCCAGGTCTAGACCTCTTTCGGTTCAGATTACCTATTTCTGAAACCCTTTTACTAGTTGAATCTGATGCATAATCATTCTTAGCACTGTGACAGCTTCCAACCCATGGGCTGATTTGAGACTTATGAAACCCAGACTCATGATAGTTCTCTCCATTTTTCTCACTGCTGCACGAAGATCTGCCATAACTTATGCGTGAAGGCTCTGTTTTTACCACTAATGGTGCAAAACCAACAAACTCATCTTTCATGTGCTTTGCCAAATGTACTTCACCATGATTGGGAGTTCTAGCACAATTTGCACTATAAGTATCAGTGACTGTACTCTTACACGAAGCATTACTTTCTGATCTCTGTTTGACACCTGGATTGATCTTTGAAATCACTGCATCCAATAATTGATTACTGTTATCTATGGAAAACAACCCAGCATAAGAGATTTGTTCATTCAAAGAATCAAGGATGGGAGGAGCATCTGTTTCTGCTGGGAGACTAGGTAAATCAATAAAGTTACAAGCATTTGTAAAATTCTTATGCACCACATCGGTCAAATTGTCATTTATCCAATATGTCTTCTGGTTAACATCTGACATATGAAACGTATCATCATTTGAAGCAAACAAAGATGATGAAGTTTGACTCGATGTGGGAAGAAGCTTGTATTCTTTCAAATTTTGTGCACACAGTATGCGAGTACGAGTGCCATTTTCCTCATAATCAACATTTTTACCTATTTGATCACTCTGAACAGGTTTCAGGTCGTGTATTGTACATTCTTGAAGAACACTAGGGAGCATATCAAAGTAAGAAACTTGACCACTGGATTCACCAGAATAAAGATGTGAAGCTTGAACTGAATCATCATTTTCTTTTACCTCTGCATTTGATTGAGTATATGCAACTTCATTGCATGAGAAAGGATGCTCCATGGTAACCTCTGATGTCCATGTACTTCGAAGTCTAAGCACATGGCTTCTTTGGTCTAAATTTGGAGGTGCCCCACTTAAAGATAGCTTAGTAGATGAACTTAAATATTTAGTAACTCGAGGTGAATTTGAACTTGAATTAATATTGCCAATGTCAGAAACATTGTTGGCAGCTTCTAAAGGTCTGACACCTGAGGTAAACATGAGTTCTTCTTCCAAGATTTTTATTGTATTAGACAGTAAAACTGAGTTGGAAATAGAATGCTCATTTTGACATCTGGAGTTTGTATCATCTAGTAGTACCTGTTGGATACACTGTATGTCTGGCATATGAAATATGCCATCTGCACTTTGCAAGATAAGCTTGCCTATAGGATATGCCATCTTTACAGCCTTTTTCATTGGCACTAGTTGAGAAGCACAAGGTTGTACTTTCTTATTGAACTGCGACAACGCTAAGGAAACATATTCAGAGAAGGATCTTGGGGCTTGGGGTTTGAGGGAGTCAGGGTTGCACCAATCAGAAGTGACATTTGGCCTGTCATCCACATTAAGACATGCATTTGTAGATCGAGAACCAAAAGTTGACCTGCATGATGTATATGTTTGACATTCTTCTGTCAAAGATTTCTGGGTACCCTCAGATAGAAGATCATTTGAATTATAAGTTATCTTTGTGAACAAACTTCTTATATGATGAATGAATCCCATGTTTTCGGTAACCTGTAATATGGATACACACATCAGAACCCCATAGTATTTTAACGAATTTTATCAATATTTGCAGATTGAAGCAAAAGGGAAAAAAGCACAAGATAAATCAAGTTAGTAATATGAACCATTCCAAAGTAGTATAGTGGGAAAAGCATACCATCTGAGTAGAACCAAATTGTATAACCCCATATGGAAGCACAGGAATAATTATAATGGTCTGCAACACAATCAACACATCATAAATTAAGTTGAGAATAACATAATTAATGTAAAAAAAAAATTATATTTTAGAAGAATATGTGAGTGAGAACAATAAGAAACAGCAAGATGAACAGCCTAACCTGTATGCCTGCGGCAAATTGGCAGTTCAACTCAGCAAGACCCTTAGAGAATAAATAAATCAATTAGGACGCAAACAAGCCATTACAATCAAAAACACTCTATCCTAAATAATTTGACGTGTAGGTGCTTAATCAAAGTTGGATAAAGCAATTGATTGAGGTAATACAGATCCAACATGAATACTTATTCATGAGATGAACATTAACTATCTAAGATATACATTGGTTTGCATGGTGAATACTGCAGTTATGAAGAATCTAGAGAAGAATGCAATTTAGTTTGTGTATATTAAACAAAGGAATCATGTCAAGTAGTGTAGGAGTAATTTGATTCAGATTTAGGACCAGATAGAAGTCATGACAGATTGCTTATGCTATCTTAATCAGTCATTTTCAAGAACTTAAAAAAAGAGCCTAATATATAAACAACAAGATTACCATTCCAACCAAATAACCAGATCTATTCTTGTTGCCTGCTTCCTTAATACAAGAACGCAATGATACAAAAATTGGTTCAAGTGGGGTAGCAAAGATACAAAGTTTTATATACTAATAATGCTGACTAGACAACCAATGTTGAATAAGAATTCCAAACAGAAGACGTGCATAACAATCAGGATATATACCTTACATATTGAACCAAATCTATGCTTATTGATCCATACATATTTTCCAGATGAAGCCACTTGTCCAACTAACCTGAAAAATACAAGTTCTTAAGTAATTGTCCTGATAGGAAGAAATGTATAAATCAATGTGAATATCAAGAAAGACCAGATGCAAATAAACCCACCCATCTCCGACAAAATGGACATGGGATGCCATAATCTTGTCGACCAGAACTTTTATTGGATCATCTGCTTCACAGCCTAGCTCAGAGAAGTAACTATTGATACCCAAATCTTCTTGCTTGGGAAGAGAAATTGAGATTTTGATGTTTGAAACGCTAGGCTTCTGATTATAGTATCCATCTTCCCAGATCAAATGCCTGTGAAATTTCACAACAGTCTTCATAAAAAAAAGAAAATGCGGAAACATTCAATTCGATCAAAAGATCATAAACTTTCCACTCGTTCTGAAATGAGTATAGCTAAAATTAACAAAGCAAAATCCAAGCAAGACCAAATATCAAGACAACAAGTTTCCAGTTTCTCCTACCTAATAAATCTTGTATCTTTTCGTTGCTATATGCCAATGAAAAAGGAAGGAAAATTCAATGTAAACAAGAACTTATTCTGCACATCTATCCAAAAAACATGTCAGATACGGCTCATCATCACGTTAACAATTTAACAGCAGAAACCTTTCTTTATCAGCCAAGCTGTGCACAACCCAATCAACAAGCCCTATCTTCGCCAAAACTTATCCGGCGAAATAGTAGAAGGGGCAGCAACCAAGACATGCTAGCTTACATTCGATTCTGGAAGACATCCAACTTCCAGGAAACAGCGTAGGACCACCCATAGTCAAGGCACAGTTGCCTCAACGCCTCTCTTAGCGGCAACCCCATGAGGATGAAACAAACGAACGCACTCCGGAGCGAACAAAAACGAAGATCCCGACTTCACCGCAGCGGGAGACCAAATCCGAAAAGGATGCAAGAGCTATTTATGGAAACAGAGACGTCGACGCGACGTCGCTTCCGTGACCTGAGCCTGTCTAGCTTCGGCGGCGAGAGCCCCGGCCGGCCTGCATGCTCCGCACCCGACCGCCCCTCTTCCTTCCGTTCCGTGCCGCCTTTTCGTCCTCCTCCTCCTTTACCGCTTGTCGCCGGCCACCCATCGACGAGCTTGAGCACGAGGGAAGCTTCTCGAGCGCCTCCTCGGAGCGCGAAGTGAGCACGTTGCGGTGGAAGAGGCCTTCATAGTGCGAGCCACTCTTTTAAAGCGTCGGCTTCCATCATCATTCCTCCCCTACGAGGGCAAAAATGGAAACCGTTATAAATTTAAGCATTCCTCAAAACTACCTGGACCCCGTCTTCCTATTCGTGGATCTGCGGGTATCACGGAATTCTAATTATAAATGCTTAATCAGAGCCGTAAAAATAATTACCCATTCATTGTCATCATAATAACTAAAATGCCACGCCACCTAGCTATTTGCAGAACCGTAACACGAAGACGTGCTCATTTGATGGGTTCGGCCGATGATCAGCGGTGATCCTCATGCGGACGATCTAGTCACATCCAAAGGGCAGAGGCCCTGCTTGTAGACCCCGACATTTAGTTAAATTACGAGGGGAGCCACTGAGGGAAGAGGGTTAGACAGCAGTGGGCCCACTTAGTAAATTAACATTTTTCAATAAATTTAGTGTTGAATTTAATAAAAATTTATTTATCTGCGTTTAATGTAAATAAGAATAATTAAATAAATAAATTTGAAAGCTTGTTAAATTGAATAGATAAATTTAAATATATATGTATTATTTATTAATATTCATAAATAATATTTTTAAATAATATTTACGAGTCATCTTCATTAATAAAATTCTTATTAATATGTTAAATAAAAAAATAAAAATAAAATAAATAAATAAATTTAAATTATCAAACTTAATAACTAAAAGTTTTAAATAATTAAATAAATTTAAATTTACAATTCGATAATACATAAATGAATCAAGCTCGAATCAAAATGAAATCAAATTTAAATAAAAAATTTGATAATATCTAAATAAATTAAATTCGAGCCAAACTTTAAACAAACTTAAATTTATAAAAATTAAATTAAGTTAAACTTAAATAATTATTTCAAAGATTTAATTTATTTAAATTCAATTCAACTCAACTCGATTATCTTATTAAATAAACTTAAATACTTTAAAATTTTACTCGATTCGGCTCGGTTAAGTTAGCTCGGCTAGATACAACTCAACTTTTTAACTTTGTACACTAGTTAATCATGCAGTCCTTCAATGGTAGAGAGGGAAGGGGTTGATTTTTCAAAGCAATGTTAGCGGCGGATGGTCAGGTAATTGCCCCCAATCGTTTCCTTTTGCTTTAAAATACTCGGAAAAAAATTTGCAGCTGAAGATTTTGGGAGTGGTGTTTTGTTTTGCTCATAGCTACTTTCCTTTTATCCTTTTGAGGGAGGGTTTTGGCCCCCAGGGCGTAGCGTAGACGGTGGGCGCATGATATCTCTGGCGTAATGGTCAGGGGTCGATTCTCAAGAACTGACGACCTGGGGTTTATCCCGCCATGCGTCTATGGCCTATGTACCTGCATGAACCTCCCTCCATATCCGTGGGGCCGGCACTAGGGGGGCCGCTAAGGTAACGGATCTATTTTTTTTTTTAGGGAGGGTTTTGATTTTGTTGTTCCCCCCCTTAATTTTTCTTTTCCAGTTTGTTACTGATCCTAATTAAAAAAAAAATCCAGTTTTTCCAATTGATTAGTATTTCTACATTGGAAACTTCCTTTGACGAAAACTTACTTTGATGAAACTCAATCTAAGAGGACAACGGGAAAAATGTGAAAAACAAACAAAAAGAGAGACGCCAGTAAAAGACATATCTGTATGAGAATCTTGACCTTGGCTTATAGAGTTTATACACCATCTCCACAAAAAGCAAATGTTTTGCTTTGACACTAGTCCTTTTTGTTTGTTACTCAATCTAAGGCCCACTGGCATTAGACGGTGATGTTGATCACCATAAAACAAGTAGGTGGATTAAGGTCACACCAGTTCATAATTGTGGATCTCACTTTCTTTTTAGTTAAATCAGAAAAATCTCAGCCAAAAGTGTCTGTGCTTGATGATGGCAATTATGATGTACCTTGTTTGTTTGGACATGATCTAAATGGAAATACTGCAAAAACATTAAGAGTTATAACATGTTGGAAATACTGATGAAAGGTCAGATTTGCATCTTGTTAAGGGATGGTTGAGGGAAGTTCCAAAATGAAATTGATTCTGATATGGCTCAAAGTCACAGCCAAAGCCAAGATTAGAATAAGATTAAAAAAAAGGAGTAAAATTGTCATTCTCATCTGTTTTTTGTAATTTGTTTATGGGCAGATTAAGACTTGTTTGCTTCTGAAACCTCATCCTTTCTGATTTGGATTAGTACAAACCAAGAAGGAGATAACTAATCAGTTCCTGTTTCTTTTGCAAGAAGCTTGCAGTCTTCCTTTTGCTTTTGTCCTTTCTTTTTATTTTGCTTCCAGACACTAAACCCTTGTGGCTTTGTCCCAAACCCTTGGACAAACCAATACAGACTCCCTACAGGGAAATGTGAGACATGGAGTGAGCCAGTACATGTGACTGATGGGTGATTTGGATCTGCAAAATTTGGATTGACATGGGGAAACTTTAATGGATGAGCATATTTTTGATGATTTTAGAAAAAGTATTCTTTGTGCAAACAGATATGCAGTAGGCCACACATGGAAGCCACATTTCCTTTGGTTGGAAAAAAAATGTGGGTTTCTTTGTTGTGCTAAAGTTAAGGATCTTGTGAAAACCTACACGTACTTGATCTAGAGTAAGCTATATACGTCTAAAACAATATCTTGATACATGTACTCATTCAGGGACCATTACCTCTGCAAGTCAAGGTGCCCATTCTCACTGATAAGTGACAATTTAGTGGACCTAGACAAGGATGAGTTGATGACAATTGTGGTTCACCTCATTTAGAATGTGTCTATTCTTGTGGTCCCAAAGCAAAACCTGGTTTAAGCCTAGTTAACGTGAAATCATACTGATCAGCACCGAGCAAGCCCTACAATCGACCAGTCATTAAAAAACCACTTGTAGTTAAATCACATTGCTATGGACAAAGTAGACAAACAAATCATTAAAAGGGAAGAAAGTGACTCTTTTGCTATTGGAAGTAACTATCCCTCAATGCATTAAGACCGATTGATAGTAGTTGCAATGTATAAGGTCCGAGTGGAGACTGATACTATGGTACAGATATGACTTGTGAACACTCATGAATCTTCCATCATTGTCATTGTGGGGTGCAAACTATAATTATCCAGAGGCTACATTAACATTGGTTGGTTTCGGCTTATTGATGTTGATCAATGTTCATATTGTAGGTGTCACTTATCTCAGTTAGCGAAGTTGTCATCACTTTCTGAGCACCAAAAGCACCTCTATAGTTTAATGCCGTCCTTGTAAAAGCAAATCAACCTTTTGATTTTCTACTATGGATCTAAAGCAAGATCTAAAGAAATCATACTTTAAGGTATCAGATAGCGTTAAAAAATGCTTTCTAAGTTGGATGAGGTTGACGCAATCCAATTCCTAACAGAGTTCAAGTCGTCATTTTCAAGCTCAACTACACAACTAAGATGCCACTAAGTGGTGACATGGAGGTATAGTGGTTAATCCACTTCCAAGGCGCACTACGGAAACTAGACAGAAACATCATCTACATAGTAATTTGTAGTGTTCACGCTAATTACACTGTTTTGATATATTAAATATTAATAGAAGAGGGTATTCAGGGGGGAGATTTCATGCTAAGTACTACTGTTTTGTGCTGTCCCATAAGATTCAGGACATAGAATATATTCGTTATCTCAATAAATAATGAACAAAAATATATTCAGCTTTTTCCTGAATCGCATAGGTAAGGTTTCGTAATTATTAAATTGCGTAGCATAGTTTATAAATTACCAAATCAGTATGTTGTACTGATTTTACCACTCATCCATGTCGCCTATTTGTCCATGTCGCTGCCCACCTAGCTTGGTTGCTCGTCCGAAGCAAGGAAAAATGACATCCTGAACCACTTTAGTTTTACCATAAAAAACTCATGACGAAGTTCCGCTTCATCTTTAAAAACGCAAACCCCTAACTCCCCCTCCTGAACCACATTGCCTGCTGGTTCTCATCGTTTTAACGTTTCACCAGTGAAGTCCTGCATCATCGATCCTCCTGATATCTGTCTTCTTCACCTCCATCGGCACCTTCATTGACTTCTTTGTTCTCCGACAATTTTGAAATCCAAATCATATCATTCACTAATAGTTTTGAAATCCAAATAATATCTTTCATCAGTTACTATGTTTCCGAAAGCTTCTAGGTCAAACTTCAGCTTCACTACTGTCATCACATTAGCTCCTTGTCCCATCGCGCCGTATTAGCACATTTATGAGAATGTCGAAGCATACAACATTATCTTTAAAGGTAAAAATTTTTTAGTATAAGTTTCTTTTAATTGTTCATCTATTTCTCATTATAATTTTATTTATGAAAACACATTCTTTATATTTAATTTTATTAATATTATCAAGATAAATGGCCAAAAACATACTTAATCTATATATGTTAATACTATCAAGATGAATTGTTAATATTATTTAACTTCTGTACAAAGTGCATTTTGATTTCTTCTATGTCATACTTCCCACCTAAAATGTGTTAAAGTTCTCTTAATCTAAATAAGTTATATCATCTCTAATCTACCCTTACTTATCATTTTGTTTTTTTTAGTCTATCAATTTAGTTTAAGTTATCAATAAATTTAATATTTTTTAGATTATATGTTGTTTATGTTTGCATTCATTCTAATTTCATAATTGTTATTTATGTTTTCATTCATTGCAGAAAGTTAGTGACTAAATTTAATTTAATTTTGTTTTACTAAAGATATTTGATTGAATTTTACAAAACTTGATTGTTGTTTTGTTATACGATAGGAAAGTAAAAGAATTGCATCAAGTTAAGCAAGTGAGATTTAATTATCAACTTTGGAGGACAAGTTACATTGGATGTGCAAGTTGAGATATTTTATAGATTTTTGTTCTATAAAATTTTCATAAAATAAAGATAAATGGTCATTTAGGAGTTATACTTTACGAAAAACACATCAGTGTTATAAAAAGTATCCCTTTTGCATTATTCCTCACCATATCAGAAATTCAACATCTTAGGAGATTATCAATGAATATATTTGAGAATTTAGATTTGGAAGAAGAGACATTCAAATTGTCCAACATGGTCATATCTTTTACAACCAAAGATGTATTATTCCTTGGAATCCCAAATAGAGACAGACATGTCCATATATATTCCAATGTTATTTTTAGTGCATTATTCAAATTATTTTTTCTAAGTAAAGAGCTAAATCGCTAGACTGGAAATATCTAATAAGGATATATGGTCTTTGAGTCGATTCAGATACCGATGTTGTGTTATTTTATAATTTTTATATTTTGTATCTTTTTTCTTCTCTTTTATTTGCGTCTAGTATATGTAAGGTACCTTTAAGAATTATAGATATTGTTGATGGTTTTGACAACCCAAGAAGTTATAATTGAGTTGAGACAGTATATAATAATAATATGACTCCTCAACTCTCAATATTTGGGAGTGTTTTTGTATCGAAGACTCGTAGGCCTATCCTTTCATTACAATATATGAAGGGATTTGTCAGTCTAAGTTTTTATTGGTTAGTTAATTTATTATATAAATATTTAACAATAACTAATTGTTGAATTACATGCTTGGTTTCTTGAGCATGCCCCTATTCAAGTGGCAAACAACATCGTAATACCAATGATAAGTAAGTGGAAAGTCTACTTATTCTCATAAAAATAAAATAAAGGCTAAGTTAGCAGGAGTCTTACATAATCAGGTAACCATTATGTATATTTCAACACATGCTAAATTCATTTTATATAGTTAAAGGTTTTTAATTAATTATATATCGTTATTGATTTTGTAGATTATTGTTGATATTCTTCATACCTCGAGGAAATAAATTTATTGGGCACCCCTCCTTATTAAATTTGAGTCTACACTGCAACAAGATGAGATATCAGCTTCACAATTATATATAGACTCAGAGGAAGAAACTAATGTTCACATTGCATTGAAAAGCAAAAACAAATCCAAAAGCTTACCCTCAATAATGAAAGTTTAGTGAAATTTAATCAAGAATTAGTTATCATATTAGAAATAGAAGGTTTTTCTTATCCAACTAACCACCTTGCTAAAGATTCTCATCCTTACCTTGTTTCAACCAATGTAACGAGGATAGGACGTGAAAGAAGTCACTATAATCTCAGGTCTAGCCCTAAAGATACACCTAATTGTCTAGCATTAGTCCGGGACCAAGAGAAAAATAAATGAGAGTGAAGGGGGTAACTTGGAGATAAAGTTTAGGAGATTGATTTTGATATGAAAGAAGAAAATATAACTCTATTAGTTTGCTATGAAATTGAGGGCGAAGAAGAGGCTGATAAAATAAAAGCAAGGAAGAAGCAAATTAAGACTATAAGATTGAATGTTATTGAAGTAAGTGTTGGTTCCTTGCGGCCGACAAGAGGGGGATGAATTATCCTGCCTAATACAAACAATAATATCTTTCTCAAATAATCGGGCTTAAAGAAGTTACACATTTGAATAATCGAAATAAAAAGAGTACGAGACACACAAGGTTTTACTTGATTGACAATCAGAGGATTGTTATTCTAAGGAAAGTTGACAATCAAAAGATTACTCGAACAAAATGTCGGAGGTGATAGAAATTAAGCTTCTAAACTAAAAGCAGACAGAGAATTGAAGTACAGAGTGTGTTTTTCTAAAAAGAGAAGACCAGGGCTCTATTTATAGTCCACTGGTCAAAATTGACCATTGCTGACGTGGCATGGTCCGGACACCTGGAACGACTTCGGGCACCTAGGTGTGGATAAAATTTTATCCATACCGCAACGGGTACGCAACCGCCGAAAGATAAGATTTCTGGTCCGGCCACTTGGAATAGCTCCGAGCGCTCGATCAGGGGCGCCTGGTCGAGGTGTTAGATTTTGAAAGATATCCTAAGGCAATTGCCTTAAGGTTTTTACTATTTATTTGATAAATATAGTTTTACTATTTGAGTACATATTATATGTTTAATTGTCTTAAACTCATTTACTGAATGTTCCCCATACAATTCATAGTATGAGAGAATTTATAATTGGATCACAACTTGTGATTATCTCTACATATGTAATTATGAATGTATTGAAATATTCCTAGTTGTCGAATTGACGCATTCAGACATCATTAATTCTGTAAGACTGAAACAAGTTATGTTCCTTGGTTCGGCCAAGCAGCTGCTTTCTCACAGGCTGGAGGCATTGGGATGTCGAGAGTTAAATGTGAATGTTAGTTATGGTAATTAGTTCATTGGAGTGACTCGCTGTAAGACTTCATATGATTATCTACATATACATATATGTCTGTGAAGCTCTTACTGCAGCTCGAGTGCAAGGTTTCCTTCGATAAGTCATCTTGGTCATGAAGACTAATACTTTGACATCTTAAGCAAGCATCTCATCGAGGTGTGGACCCGGGAGGATTGGGTATAAGTCAAAGTGCCCGAAGGTGTTTGGATAGCCTATAGAGGATTCACCCCTCCTTGGGAGGAGACGTATATCCTATAACCACTCGTTAGGATTATTACTCAAAGTCTTTGGTAAAAACATCACATGTTAAGAGTATGAGACTCTTGTACACATGTATGAGTAATTTGAATCCGTGGAACAAGAAAGTATTACTTGGGCTAGGTGTGACGTAGTCAGTCTAGTGGGGACATACACATAGACCATTCCCTAAACCAAGTGGGTATAAGATGAGTGAAAGGAATGAGGCACAACTCACTGTAGTTGCTGAAGGGTTCAGAATTAATTCTGAGATCAACTATGATGTTCCAGCTAATTGGGGATCATGATGTACTACTAAGTGTCACTCATAATCGTTCCATAATTAAGTAGTTAATTATGGATGACCAAGATAAATCGGGAACCTATTAGGTCACACACACTAACGAGTATCTAAAACACGTAAAACAAGTTAAAGAATAGAATTCTTAGATCAAGAGATAAATGTTTGGTCATACCATACATAAAATAAATATGAAAATATTTATCGCAATAGAAGCACGGATGCCCACATCTCTTATGGAAGAATTGGACCATATTTAGTTTAATCATGGATTAGTCATGAACTATCTTGGTTTCATTGTGAACTAATCCAAAGGGGTTAATGAGCTAATTTTTGGTTAAGGGATAATGGGTTGGATTTGAAGTTTCTAATCCAATTCATTAATGAAGAATATATATAGATATGGTTAAGAGAGAATTATAGTATAGAGATTATTAGTTGGCTTGATAAGATTTTTGGGAAATCATAACCCAACTTTTATTCTCTCTCCCTCTCCCCTCTTTTTCCCTTGCCGCCACCCACCAACAACAAGGAGAGCCGTGAGCAACAAACAAGGAAGTTCCTCTTCCTCTTGATCCCTTTTCTTCGCTCGTGGCTAGTAACTTCCGAAGGAGAGGCTTGTACTCATGGAGTTGTCTTGAGGAGCTCGTCGTGGATACGAATAGAGACGATGTTCGACAACGTCGTTATGGTTGTTGCTCTTCTCGTTACAAGTCATCCGTAAGGTATATCTAGAATAATGGTTATTCTTTTCGTTTTTATTTTATAATCTTATCTGTGAGATTGTATCCTGCATGCGTGTGGTGTGTGTTGTAATAAATTAGATTTATTTACGTTAATTCTTCTGCTGTATATGTTTATGAAATATGTTTTAGCACACACTGCATCAAGCATATCCCAACACGAGGCACCCTTGGTTGGACCAAAGGGGTCCAGGTGCTCGGACTCCAGTCAACCTCCAGTTGACTATCAGTCCGTGTCTTCCGTTTTGGCTCCGCTCGCTTAGGTGATTTCGCCCATCCAGAATAGGGCTCACCCGAACCCATTTTCCAGCCTTCTCAAGCAATCTTCTGCTTCAACTTTTCGTCCCTCGAAAACGTTGCACACTTCTTTCTCGTCCGTCAGCGTACTTTTTTGCAGCGCCTCATCCCTTGAACACACCGAGCCCGTTGGCTCTTTTCCGTGTCGTCATTCTCGCTAGCTACATCTTTTGCTCGACTTCCTGTGCTCCTAAGTTCCTACACACTTAGAGACAAGACATTAAAAGATAACATAACCTAACTTAACTTTGTTGATCACATCAAAATTATCACGGGGTACTAACAGTAAGTTGACATTTATGCAATAATATTTAAGTTTGATTAAAGTAATTATATTTTTTTTAATTTGACTTTTGCTTTTGTTAAATACATTAAGTTTGATTTATTTATAGTATATAAAAGGAAAATTTAAAGAAATAAAAAATAAAAAATGAGAATAACATGCGGCTTACCTGATAGAATTTCTTTAAAATCCGAGTTGACCTACTTCTTGTTAGGATCGTTTGAGCTAGAGGGGGGGGGGGGTGAATGACTCACTTCGTTTTCTTGATCAATTTACTCTTTCGCAGCGGACACTTGAAGGCAATGCTAACTCTTGTATTTACTTGGTATCCACCTCCTCAAGGAGGTGACTAGTCCAAGGATCCACACCACTCACCACTCTTCCACTATCAAAACCCTCCTTCTCGGAATTACACCGAAGGTGGAGAAACCTTACAAGATTACAACTCTCCCTCTCCAAAGTAAAGATCACAAACACTACAATGAAGAAGAGAAGAAGGATCATAAACTTTAACCGGCTTCTTCTTTGCAAGTGAGACTTCAGAAAGTGGCGGAGAGGAGAGCTTGAACACTTTTCAAATCTTGATCACTTGAAGGATTTTTGAAAAACCTTTGAGAGCAATGGAACAGTATTTTCTTTTGGGTGTCTTGTTTTCTTTTTCTTCCACGCTTTTAAACGTCGAGAAAACTAGTCGTTTCTCACGTAGCCGTCGCCATGAATCGATTGGGCTTGTATTCCAATCGATTCAAAGGTATCCGTTGAGTGTTGTCACGTTAAGATCAATGGCGTAGATCATCTGATTTGAACCTTAATCGATTGGGATTTTGCCTTGATCGATTCAGACGTGCTATGCTTCATCGCAGAATTGTAGAGCCTCTTTGAATCGATCGGCCAATCGATTCAATACCTTGAATCGATCGACTGATCGATTCAGGAGGAATCTGTGCTTCGCACAAATCGTTCACCGATCGATCGGCCGATCGATTCAATACCTTGAATCGATCGGCTGATCGATTCAGGAGGATTCTGTGCCTGGCACAGAACCTTACTGATCGATCGGTCGATCGATTGACTTCCCTTCAATCGATCAGCTGATTGATTCAGAGGCATTCTGCCTCACAGTTATGTATGAATCGATTTACAAATCAATTTCTGATAATGAGCTTAACACACATCCAATCTTCTGACTTGCAGGAGCTTCTCTTGCCAAGAATCCGGTCCTCGACCTTCTTGACTTCTCTTGCCTTGCATCTGGTCTTCTACAAGTAGGCAAGAACTTCTTTTTGCCAAGAATCCAGTCCTCGACCTTCTTGGAGCCAAGAATCCAGTCCTCGACTTTCTTGAACTTCTCTTGCATCTGGTCTTCCGACCTGCAAGAAACTCCTCCTGCAAACTCACAATGCATGTTAAATCCAACGTATTAACCTAAACTTAAATAATTGTCAATACATTGAAACTTCCAGGGTATGATTGCTTGATGTTTGACAATCTATTTAAGTTTAGCCTAATTTCCAGCATACCATAATAATACAATGATAAATAATGATTGCAACTACGCTGAAAATCATCTGAATTAAACATAAGCAGTAAGCAAGTAAGCTTGAATTTCAATTTAAATTTGATTAAGCATGAACTTCAACATATATCTCCCCCTTTGTCAAATATCAAAAAAAAAATAAACTCCCCCTCAAAATGTGCACTAAACAAAACACAATCAGTCCAAGGGGTACTCCCCCTAAAACACACAGATATCAACATAATATAACAACGGTGATCGTAGAAACAAAATAAAAGGTAGAATAAGTAGCATAGCATATATCCAAAATAAAATAGAGTTCACAAAGGGACTCCATAACAATCATCCACATAACGGACAATAACACGTCAGAAAGGGACATAAAACTCAATAAGATCATCGCCCGAAGGAGGGGGATCAGCAGCAGCAGGAGGAGCAGACGTAGTAGCTGGAGCAGGAACCGCCACAAAGTCAGCACCAGCAGCATTCTCAGCATGGGGAACGGGAGCTGTGGATGGAACAGACTGAGACGGATGACCGAGCACCCAGGAGCTCACTAAATCCACTAATGTATTCAGAGTCGCCTGCATCGAAGTCTGTCGATGGACCATGGTATCCATCGTGGAACGCATGTCAGCTACCTCCATGGTCAGCTCCTCCAGGCGAGTGTCGACAGTCTCCTCGAATGTCGGAGAAGCTGGCTCGGGGATATCCTCCTCAGCATTATCCATCGCAGGAACCAATGCCTGTGCATCCCCCCTGTGGCGAGCCCTGGGTCCCTCACCAAAAGCACGTCCATCGCGCCATCGAACTCCCGTTGGACCACCAACAAAGCCCGTCTTCGTGAAGGAGCGGGAAGAAATCCGAGAATAAGCAACAGTCATGGGCTCCAGTTGTCCCCGGGAGACATCTATTTTCATGGGCTCCAGCCAGTCTGTGATAAGATGCCCGAAAGGCATGTGGACCGTCTGCTGCACTGGCTGGATAAAATGAATGATGCAATGAAAAATGTTCAGAGCGATGTTGATGTCAAGGGAATGACGAATGACATATAGGGCAAACATGTGAGGGGGTCACAGAGCGGTTAAGGCACGAGAAACAATGGGAAAAAGGCAGTTAATGATCACCTTAAACAAGGCGGCGTTCTCAGCTGATAACTCAAGCGAAGAAAATTTAGTGATTTGAGCATTTAGCCCATCCAGACGAGGACGACCAAAAAGGAACTGATGCATGGATGCAATGCTGAGATGCTCAAAGGTGGAGGCAACTCATCAGGAAGAGTGGGATAAAAAACAAAGTCATTGTTGGATGGTAGACAACTGAGAAAAGATTGAAGAATCTCATATGAAAAGTCCAAGCTCCATTTCACAATGCGAGTGCGATAATTTACACCATCAGAAGTATGCAAATTATTATAGAATTCGGAGATAAGACTTACATTGACATCCCTCTCATAGGTTAACAATGACTCAATTTTATAGTGCCTGAACCGGTTATAGGTATCAAAACAAGAGTCCCTATAGAATTTAAGATCAACAGACCTAGGGGTAATGATCTTGAAGGTGTGTTTACTAAAGGCCTGCTGCAAGGCAGCATTAGGGAACCATAGATCAGTAGGAGGTTGAGGACGGGATTGTGGTATAGAAGAACCCTCACCCGACTCTCCAACCTTCTATTTCTTTTTAAAGGATGGGAAAACAATGTACAAGATGGAATAACGTGATGGAGCAGAATGCAAAGAAAAGAAGAGAAAAGAAAATGTCGTGCACATGATGCATGAACGAAATGCACAAAAAAAATAGCAAAATTAGCCACAATCAACTGACAAAAACAAAATAGAGAGGAGAAGAAAGAAAAAGAATGGAGGAGTTACCTAGGGTTAGGGTTCGACATATTGAGCTCCACGACGAGGAGACGAGGGACAGTCTGTGAGCCCCTTGTCATCGAGAGAAGGGGAACGGAAGTCGGAGAGGAAAAAGAGGGCACTCGGTGCCGGAGAAGGTCGTCGGAGAAGACGACGGACGAGGTGGGAGGAGCGCCGAAGAAATCGCCTAAGCGCTAGAGGGAAAAAGTCGGGAGAGAAAGAAAGTTGGAGTGAGAGAAGACTTAGGTCAATCAGAGAATTAAGATGGGTTTTAAATTCCCAATCGATCGACCGATCGATCGAGAACACGTGAATCGATTGGACAATCGATTCACAAGGCCACTGTAAGAATCAAACATGCGTCTGAATCGATCCATCGATCGATTCAAAACGCGTTGAATCGATCCATTGATCGATTCAGATGCCTTCTGCAAACATCGATTACGCGTTCCAATCAATCCATTGATCGATCGAAACGCGCTGAATCGATCCATCGATCGATTTAGACGCTCTCTGTGATGAAAAGAAAGCCTCCCAATCGATTAATTGATCGATTGGGAAGGTTGATATTTCTGCACTTCTGAAAACTTTCAGATCCAAGGATTGGAAATGCACAAATAATTGTACACGCCTCTAAAAATCATGAAATTTTGTGTAGACACTATATATGTCTCATATTATCAAGGAAAAATAAAGTTTGACATAAATTGATTCTTCTTAGCGAAAACTTACACAAAATTGAAAGGTGTCAAAAACTTTAATACTTTGAGTAAGTATGTATCCAATTGTGCAATGATAACTCTCATCCAACAACAAACTTCAATCAAGGTTTCAAACAAAAGTTTTATACATATTGTAAATTTGAAATTTTCAATCATAATCGTAGGGAAAAGTGCACATGATTTGTGCATCTGCTTTCCCTATGATTGGACAAATGAATGTTTCATATAGAAATAACTTTTCTTGACCAAAATAATACATCCTAACAAGCATCATGACCAAGATAAATGTCCCTAACTTCTCACCCCATCTAACTCATAGTAAGAGGACAATCCAATGTTCTTGTGAGAGGCAATTTTAAGGTGAATAGAAGTTAAATAGCTTTACCTATAAAGTGATCATGGAGGATGTGATTTAATCAATACAACACATTCCCAATTCCCTTCTAAGAAAACTAAATTCAACTTCGGGAAGAGGTTTAGTGAAGATATCGGCTAAGTTTGATTTTGATCCAACATAATTTAAAATGATATCACCTCGAGTTACATGATCACGAATAAAATGATGTTTAACCTCTATGTGTTTCGTTCTTGAATGATGAACGAGATTTTTGGTCAAGTTGATTGTACTCACATTATCACAAAGAACTTGAACATTGTTATAGGTAAGTTTATAGTCCTCTAGAGTATGAGGCATCCACAATAATTGTGATACACACTCTCCCATGGCAATATATTCCGCTTCGATTGTGGAGAGAGCTACACAATGTTGTTTTCTACTTATCCAACTTACCAAAGAGGACCCTAGAAATTGACAACTACCACTAGTACTTTTGCGATCCAATTTGCATCCGGCATAATCGGAATCGGTATAACCCACTAGGTCAAAAGTTTCGGTTCTAGGATACCAAAGACCAACATTTTGAGTTCCCTTAAGATATCGAAGAATTCGCTTAACGGCACTCAAATGTGACTCCTTGGCACAAGATTGATACCTTGCACATATGCCTACGGTAAAAAATATATCGGGTCTACTAGCCGTGAGATAGAGAAGACTGTTGGTGCGGGAAGCATCCGACGATCGAACCTTAGTTTTGATAATGGCAAAGGATTCAAAGTTAAGTTAGTGTGTGATCTAACATGTTTGAATGAGTGTTTCAAGAAAATCCTAGCTGCGATTAGGCAGGTGAAAAACCCTAAGGGGAGGTAACCTTAGGTCCTAGGGGGCGGTAACCCTGGGTGGAGAAAAACCCTAAGGGGCGGTAACCTTAGGTCCTAGGGGGCGGTAACCCTAGGTGGAGAAAAACCCTAAGGGGCTGTAACCTTAGGTCCTAGGGGGTGGTAACCCTAGGCGAAAAGTTCAGTCGGTCTGGAGGACCGGACTGGCATCAGGTAAATCTCCTGAGTGGAGTAGGTGAGGACGCGTTCCCCGTAGAGGGAACAGTAGGCGTCGAGTTGACCTAGGGTTTCCGGTTGGGAATCCGAAGTCAGACTCGGACAGTCCGAAGACTGTCAGCTCTTTTTCACTTATGAATTATCAGATTCTAACATTGTCTTGCAGGGTATGAAATTGCTCGGACTAACCTTGTTTTGCAGGAGAAGCGGCTCCTGGAAAAAGGAGGTCCGGGCGCTCGGGATGGATCCGGGCGCCCGGAGGTCCGGGCGCTCGGAACAGGTCCGGGCGCCCGGGACCAAATTTTATCCCCTGCGTGACTTCACCACGTGGAGCAACCTAGTTGGCTGGCCACGTCACACTCCAGGCGCCCGGAAAGGTCCCAGGCGCCCGGAACCTCATATAAAAAGAGGGTTGAGGTGCAGCTTCAAGAACAACCATCTTCTAAGCATTCTCCGTGCGACAAGCTGCTAACGTCTCGACTCAGAAGTGCTGCAACGACAATTCGGAGCTTCAGCTTTATTCTTTTTGTTGTCGGTACAATATTCTTTTCTGCTTGAATTGTACTTAGCGTGTAATAGATTTTACGAATTATAGTTGTTGCCCACCGGAAGCGATCAAGGATCGCGGGCCTTCGAGTAGGAGTCGTCACAGGCTCCGAACGAAGTAAATCTTTCGTGTCTACTTTATTTACTTTTCCGCTGCGTTATTTCTGAACAAGCTTTTACGATTTCGAAAAACAAAATAGCCACGAGCGCTATTCACCCCCCTCCCTCTAGCGCTTTCGATCCATCAATTGGTATCAGAGCGGGGTCATTTTGAATTGGTGCAACCACCATTCAAAATATTTTTTCGTGGTATTTTTTTTTCGGAGTCGATTAGAATTTAGCCTCATAGCTATATTCTAATTCTTTTTCCCTCGAATCAGTTTTTCTCGGAATTGGTGAAACACCACCCGAGTTCGTGATCCATTCTTTTTCCCTACCGCACTACTAAGCCAGGACCAAGTCCTGGGACATTTTTTTTGGTTGTTTTTTGCTTTAGGTAAAACTGAAATGGCCCTTCAAGAAGGCTACAGTACTGCCCGCCCTCCGCTATTCACCAGAGACGACTTCGAGTACTGGAAAGGTCGGATGGAGGCATATCTCCAGACTCACTTTGAAGTCTGGATGATTGTCAAAACCGGATTCGAACGACCATCTGACAGCGCCGGCAAACCACTACCGTACGAGGACTGGGATGCATCTTTGATCAAGAAAGTGGAAGCTAATGCCAAGGCAACCTGCACCCTCCAGTGTGGCTTATCAAAAGAAGAACTCAACCGCGTCGGCCCCTTCAACAGTGCCAAAGAGTTGTGGGAGAAACTAATTGAACTTCACGAAGGGACATCCGACACCAAAGTAAGTAAAAGAGACCTAATTTTTAATAAATTATTTAACATCAAATTGCAGGAAGGTGAAACAGCTGCCCAACTCCATGCCCGGATTCAAGACCTGCTTAATGGGCTTCATGCAATTGGACAGAAGGTAGACAACCGGGACATCATAAGGTATTCTCTAAACGCATTTCCAAGGAACACCTTGTGGGCATCCATGGTAGATGCCTACAAGGTCTCCAAGGACTTATCTACCATTAAATTAGATGAACTTTTTGCAGAACTCGAACTTCATGAACAGACTAATGCACGCCCGACCGAGAAAGGGTTGACTTTGGTTGCAGGAACAGGGAGATCGCGTGAGTCAAAAAACAAGCGAAGAACCGAACCTGAGTCAGAAGAAGAATCAGATTCAGAAGATGACGATGAACTTACAACCGAAATAGTCAACTTAGTAAAGAAGCTTTGCAAAAAAAAGGGCTTCAACAAAAAGGATCTCAGAAAGACCATTCAGTCTAAAGAATCCCAACCAAGCTCGAAGGTTAAATTCGAAGTGACCTGCTACGGATGCAATCAAAAGGGTCACATCAAGACAAATTGTCTGAACCAGAAGGATCCAAAGAAACCCAAAAGAAAGAAAGCATTGAAGGCAACATGGGACGAGTCTTCTTCCGAGGAATCCGACGACGAAGAACTAGAACAGACGAACTTTCTCGCCTTGACAGCCCGGGACTACACCAACGGATCCGTAAGTGAGGATAAATCGGAAACCGAGTCCGAGAGAAGCCACGGATCCGCATCCGTTTCCGAAGGACCGAACCTCTCTGTAAGTAAAAATCGTGTATATAGCTTAATTAATTATTTAATGCATAAAGTAGCTAAGTCCAAGATTCGAATCAAAACGCTTCTAAAGGAGGTAACACTCCTTAAAGAAACGCCAAACAACGAATCCTTAACTGATCAATTTCAGACTGGAACCTCAACTCAAGTTCAAAAACTTGAGGAAGAGAATTCCAATCTGAAAAGTCAGGTAAAGGATTTGAAAACTACCCTAGAACGATTCTCCTTGGGATTCAAGAATCTTGACTTGATTCTTGGAACACAAAGGGCAATCTACAATCGAACTGGACTAGGATATAAAAAGAAATATAAATCTTACCTATCCTTAATAAACAAACCAAATAGAAAAATGGTCCAAGCATGGGTTGCCAAGTCCAACCTGATCAATCAAGTTGGACTTGGACATTATTGGGTTCCTAAGGATCAAATACATTACCTCAATAAACCTTATCGAGGCTATGATCCAGGGGGAGCCAAAACAATAAAAATTCAAAATTAATCTAAAACTCAAATTTAAAAATTCAAAATTAATCTAAAACTCAAATTTAAAAAATTTGAAATTAATCTAAAACTCAAATTTAAAAATTCGAAATTAATCTAAAATTCAAATTTAAAAATTCGGAATTAAAATTCAAAATTCAAAAATCAAATAGAAGGAGGGTCCAGAATAGCTGGCAACTCCGAAATCTATTTACCCGACAGGGTAACCGAACTTAATCTACCCGAAATGGGTAAACAAGAGTAGATTACTCGGATGGGTAAATAAGGATAGATCAAAAAGGGTTAAATTTTAACTTGAAGCACAGTACTGGTGAAGTTTTTGGATGATAGTACGTTGGGAAAACTTGGGCATCGCATGACTAGGAAGATATGGCTTCGACCTGGTGTATTTGGGCAAGTGGAACTAACCGAAGCTACCCTTAAATGGATCCTAACTACTTAGACCAAGGTTTAGTATTAAGCTCAATGGGTAGGACTATTTAGGAAACCTCGAAGGCATGGTTACTTTAATGAGCTCCTTGTGACTCACCATAGCCCAGAAGTTTATCCAAAGAACGCTTACTTGTTGAACCCAAAGCGAAACCCGAATCTAACATAAAGTTAAACAAAACCCTATAAATTGAACTAATTCATCTCATAAAATAATAGGATCCCCTGATTGAAAACATTCATCGGGTGAGATGACTAAGCAAATTAAAATTTAAATATTCCTCCAAATTACTTAACTTAAACATCTTCAAATCAAATTAACTTAAACAATTTCAAAATTGAATTAATTTAAAATAATTCTCAATTAAACATGTTTAAAATCAAATTAACTTAAACATTTTTAAGTTAAAAAAAAATAAAAAAAAAATAAAAAAAATGGGGAACGAACAAACAAGGGTCAAAAACCGGGGGCGGGCGCCCCCGGTATTCGGACTCAGGGCGCCCGCAGAGAACCCGGGCGCCCCGCCTCACACGACCCCGGGCGCCCGGACTCCCTTATATATAGGGGGCAGGGGGCGCCCCCTACCCTTGCACCTTCACGTCTTCCTTAAGCTTTTTGGCTTCCCTGCGAAGACTTTCAAAATTTAAATTTTCCGCGGTTGATACGGAGTCGTGACTCAACCGAGGTCGTCAGTTCTAAAATTTCTTACAATGGCTCCTCAGTAAAATGTCTATCCCCTCCTAAACTTTATTTCTTATAATGCTTGTTTATTTCTTAGTATAATATTAGTTTGAAATTTAGGAAGCGTTCTAAATCTGGTGCTGGGCCCTCTACACCTAGCATTGACCCTAGGTTTCCCACAGACGAACTTAGGATTAAGTTTATGTCAAAAAATTACATGGCCATTAGAACCAAATGTATAGATAGATCGTTCTTTCTACGCTCTTGTATTCCAGTCACCGAGGCTATAAACCACTATAGGTTGCGAAACCTTGTTGAGTGCACCAGCCCAATAAACATAAGTTTATGTGCCGAATTTTACAACAGCCTAGTAAAAGTAGACGACTTCACCTATACCACTAGGGCAGCTGGCACGGATATCACATTATCTCCCACTACCATTCATGAGTTTCTAGGGTTACGAGAGTCACCCTGCACCTTTTTATGCTATCCTCCTAGGGAGCTACCTCTTGGAGATCCCTACTCACATATTACCCTCGATACGATCTATTCATATTTCTTTGAGGACCAACGTGATCCCACTGAGACCCAGTTTAGGTCAGTTAACCTTAGAATTCAGGACTACGCCCTTTATAGGGTTCTAGTGCGTTGTATTCTACCGCTGACCACTCACGACATTGCGGTGATGCGTCCATTTCACTCCTTTCTTCTCTATGCCCTGTGTCATAGGTTAGACATAGACATCAGCCTACACATCTTTTCAACTATTATTTACGCAGCTGGATATGTGACCAGCAGACGAGTAAATATGCCTTACTGTCACATTCTGACAGCTTACATGTCCTCATTGCACATTGATGTCACCGGAGGTGACATCCGCCACATGACCGAGTTTGATATCATAGGAGCTAGGAACTTTTCCCTAGCAAATATCCATATAGACGATGAGGGTACCATGTCCTGGCGTAGGGGGGCACAGCACCAGCAGGCGGGGGAGGCAGAGCAAGATGAGTTCATGTTGGCACTATTTCCTGAGGAGGCTGCTCCTGCCCCACCACCACCTCGAGGACCACACCCACCTCCCCGCACTCTAGCTGATCGAGTTTCCGGACTAGAGAGGGCTATGTCGAGTCTCCAGAACGAGAGCTCCGAGTTTCATCAAGCCATGCGGCGAGAGGTCTCCGATCTTCGACGAGAGGTCCGACAGGAGGTCTCCGACTTACGACGAGACGTACGGCAGGAGCTCTCCGACCTGCGCCGAGATCTACGAGAGGACGATCGGGCTCGTCACACTGAGCTCCTGACACTACTCCGGTCGCTGGGTTCCGGACCACCTCCCTCATCATCTCAGTAGCTCCGACTGTAGCTCTATTATGACTCTAGTACAGCATGTAGCAGCTCTATTATGACTCTTATATCTATGTCGACTGTTTAATCTAATAGACTATTTTACTTCAGACTTGATTGACTATATCTTAATCTAATAGATCAGTCTTTTAATCACATTTCTGAAATTCTAGGCAAAACTGATTTTTCAAAATCCCTACTTTACTAGACTTTCAAAAGTTGGATCTAGACTAGGATTTCCCCTAGAAATCATGTTCCCCCAGGACTCAGCCAGAGCATCTCACAAACACCTAGGTTTACCTTGATTGTGTTTGTAAAACATAGAACGGTGTGAGATGCATAGGGTACAGCCTAGACTCGAGAATGCTTATTTCTGTGCATCAATATGAGTCTGGGCGTTAAATACGTGATTAAAAGTAATCAAATCAAGTCTTCCAGCCTTAGTCAAATCTAACTGGATCAATTGACTTGACTTAACTAACCAAGTGAACACTGTTGCCCTCTAGGCAATCAGCAAGTAGCTAAACGGTTAGACAGTTGGTGAAGGAAATAATAAGTTTAAGCATGTCTGTACTTAAGGGATCTGATACCTGATCAAAATAAATCTTGACTCATGCTTGGACTTTAGGGCTCAGATACCTTACTAAAACAAATGGCAAGCTATTAAACAATAAGGTTATCGCTTCTTCTTTGCCTTAAGTATTCTTGAAATTCATTTCAAAAACATGCCTTAAGCAGCTTTCTCAAAAACTTTCTCCAAATTTAAAACTTTCAAGTGTCCTCTACTTTGAAAATTTTTGTTCTTGTTAGAAAGGTATTTAAGCTGAAACTTTTTCGAAAAAAATTCGTTAAGTTAAAAAAAAAAATTTTAGAAAATTATTTAAAACTTTGAAATTTTTTTTTTCCCTTGGAAATTTTCTTTAAAAACCTGAATATTTTTTTTTCATGAAAATTTCTGAAGTTGAAAATTTTGTTAGAAAATTTCTAAAGTTGAAAATTTTGTTAGAAAATTTCTAAAGTTGAAAATTTTTGAAGTTGAAAATTCTGTTTGAAAATTTCTGAAGTTAAAAATTTTGAAAATTTCTGAAGTTGAAAATTGTGTTTTTGAAAATTTTCCTGTGAAAAATTTGGAAACTCCTCAAAATACACTAAGTTAAAAAGAGCTCCTTTTTGCTATATCTCTTCAAGCAAAATCAATTCTAAGGTGTTGCCTTTCACTTGCTCCTTGCCTAAGGTAAAATGTTTTCAAAACTAGCTCATTTTTGATATATGGCAAAGGGGGAGAGTAGAGAAATTCAAAAAGAAAATATTTTAAAGGGAGCTTGCATTAAGGGGGAGCTATGACTATTAGTAAAAAAATTCAAAGAGAATAACTTATATTAAGGGGGAGCTATGTTTATGCTTATCTTGCTATCACGCTTATCGTGGTTCTTGTGCTTATACATAACTGCATATTTTTTACTTAACATTGAATTTCGGTTGCCATTATCAAAAAGGGGGAGATTGTTGGTGCGGGAAGCATCCGACGATCGAACCTTAGTTTTGATAATGACAAAAGATTCAAAGTTAAGTTAGTGTGTGATCTAACATGTTTGAATGAGTGTTTCAGGAAAGTCCTAGCTGCGGTTAGGCAGGTGAAAAACCCTAAGGGGAGGTAACCTTAGGTCCTAGGGGGCGGTAACCCTGGGTGGAGGAAAACCCTAAGGGGCGGTAACCTTAGGTCCTAGGGGGTGGTAACCCTAGGCGAAAAGTCTAGTCGGTCTGGAGGACCGGACTGGCATCAGGTAAATCTCCTGAGTGGAGTAGGTGAGGATGCGTTCCTCGTAGAGGGAACAGTAGGCGTCGAGTCGACCTAGGGTTTCCGGTTGGGAATCCGAAGTCAGACTCGGACAGTTCGAAGACTGTCAGCTCTTTTTCACTTATGAATTATCAGATTCTAACATTATCTTGCAGGGTATGAAATTGCTCGGACTAACCTTGTTTTGCAGGAGAAGCGGCTCCTGGAAAAAGGAGGTCCGGGCGCCCGGAACAGGTCCGGGCGCCCGGGACCAAATTTTATCCCCTGCGCGACTTCACCACGTGGAGCAACCTAGTTGGCTGGTCACGTCACACTCCAGGCGCCCGGAAAGGTCCCAGGCGCCCGGAACCTCATATAAAAAGAGGGTTGAGGTGCAGCTTCAAGAACAACCATCTTCTAAGCATTCTCCGTGCGACAAGCTGCTAACGTCTCGACTCAGAAGTGTTGCAACGACAATTCGGAGCTTCAGCTTTATTCTTTTTGTTGTCGGTACAATATTCTTTTTTGCTTGAATTGTACTTAGCGTGTAATAGATTTTACGAATTATAGTTGTTGCCCACCGGAAGCGATCAAGGATCGCGGGCCTTCGAGTAGGAGTCGTCACAGGCTCCGAACGAAGTAAATCCTTCATGTCTACTTTATTTACTTTTCCGCTGCGTTATTTCTGAACAAGCTTTTACGATTTCGAAAAATGAAATAGCCACGAGCGCTATTCACCCCCCCCCTGTAGCGCTTTCGATCCATCAAAGACTTCCTATAGCACTCCGATATACCTTGGAGTCAACTTCTTTCCCCTCAATGTCTTTATCCAATTTAGTACTAGTGGCCATGGGATTAGATATTTCCTTTGCATTTTCCATTCCAAATTTCTTAAATAGCTCTTTGACATATTTAGATTGATGAATTAAAATGCCTTCTTTTGTTTGCTTAATTTGTAACCTTAGGAAAAATGTCAATTCACTAATCAAACTCATTTCAAATTCCCTCTCCATGTAATTAATGAATTCATTTAAATAATCTTTATTTGTAGAACCACAAATAATGTCATCTACATATACTTGGGCCACAAATATATCATTACCACTATTTTTCAAGAATAAAGTGGGATCAATTTTTCCTCTATGAAATCCTTTTGATACTAGAAATGTTGACAATCGTTCATACCAAGCCCGGGGAGCTTGTTTTAGCCCATATAAGGCCTTTTTAAGTTTATATACATGATTTGGACACTCCAAATTTTCAAACCCCGGTGGTTGCTCAACATATACCTCTTCTTTTATAACACCATTCAAAAATACTGATTTTACATCCATTTGGTACAATTTGAACCTCTTGTGGGCGGCAAATGCCAACATCATCCTAGTTGACTCCAATCTTGCTATGGGTGCATAAGTTTCATCATAGTCTAACTCTTCTACTTGATTGAAACCCCTAGCAACCAATCTAGCTTTGTTTCTCACAACTATCCCCTTATCATCAAGTTTGTTTCTAAAGACCAATTTTGTATCAATAATCGATTTGTTTGTAGGCCTAGGAACTAAATCCCAAACTTGACTTCTCTCAAATTGAGATAGTTCATTTTACATTGCTAAAATCCAATCGGGATCAAACAAGGCATCATCAATGGTTTTTGGTTCTGTTTGACATATCAAGGCGACTTGGCTTCCTTCATTTCTAAAGTAAGATCAAGTTCTCACTCCTTGAGTGATGTCTCCTACTACTTAATCTAAGGGATGATTTACATGAATCCTAGTAGGCCTTGATTCTTGATTTATTATAATTTTGGGTTCAAGTGGCAAAGATTCATTTTTCTCACCATCACTTTCTTGATTTTCTTCTCCTTGATGATCTACTCCATCCAGTGTTAATTTCTCTAACTCAAAACATATTTCTTCATTGTTTGTTCTTATAGAGTTCAAAGAAGGATTTTCTTCAAAGATAACATTTAGTGATTCTTCAACTAATTTTGATCTTTTGTTGTAAATTCAATACGTCTTGCTATAACTTGAGTAACCTACAAGGATCCCCTCATCTGCCTTAGCGGAAAACTTTCCCAAGTGATCTTTGGTGTTTAGAATATAGACCTTACACCCAAACACTTTAAGATGCTTAATTGTAGGTGGTTTACCAAACAACAACTCATGAGGTGTTTTTCCTAGAAACCTATGTATTAATGTTCGATTTTGCACATAACATGCCGTATTAATTGCTTCAGCCTATAGGAAACTATGAAGTGAATATTCATTTAACATGCTCCGAGCGGCCTCTTGCAAAATCCTATTTTTCCTCTCAACAACTCCATTTTGTTGAGGAGTCCTAGGGGTGGAAAATTCATGTTTATAGCCTTTTTCTATACAAAAATTTGTGAATCTATCATTTTCAAACTCACCTCCATGATCACTTCTTATCTTGTTTATCTTATGAGCCTTTTCATTTTCTACTCTATTACAAAAAACAATCAAGGTATCCAGAGTTTGATCCTTATGTTTCAAGAAAAACACCCATGTATATCTAGTGTAATCATCCACAATCACAAAGTAATATCTACTACCATTTAAAGAAATATATCTACTACTATCAAATAAATCCATGTGAATGAGCTCCAAAGCATTTGAGGTACTTACAACGTTTTTACCTTTATGAGTAGCTTTGGTTTGCTTACCCATTTGACATGCATCACATATTTTGTCTTTTTGAAACTTCAACTTTGGCAATCCTTGCACCAACTCCTTTAAAAGGTTTTTGATATTCCTCATGTTGGTGTGAGCAAGTCTCCGGTACCAAAGCCACGTCTCCTCTTCTTTGGACATGAGACACTTAGCAAACACATTAGTAGCACTAAATAGTTCAACTTGATAAATATTTTCTCTTCTATGGCCTATAAGAATATTGGTGTTTAATTCACTATGCTTGATTAGACATTGAGATGAGTTGAACTTAACTCCATAACCCGAATCACATAGTTGACTAACACTTAAAAAATTAAAGACCATGCCTTTCACTAATAACACATTTTTTTATTACAAATTTTTCTGAAATTCTAATATCTCCTATTCCTATAACTTTTAATTCACCACTATTACCAAAAGAAACGGTACATTTACTTTTGTGTCTAAATGATGAAAATTTTGACGAATCTCCCGTCATATGCTTAGAGCATCCACTATCTACGAACCATGTTGTTGGATGCTCCCCCTTTGCGCATGCCTGTTTAAACACGATGAACCAAATGTTTTGGTACCCATACTTTGGGTCCGGTAGCATCAATAACAAATTGCTTGGGTACCCAAGCTTGAACAAACTTAACCCTTGAAGCATGATTTCTACTAATTAGAGACATGAATTTAACTTCCTTATCTTGTGATTTAAAACCTAGTCCCGCTTTGTTGTACACACCTCTTTGAGCGCCTAGAATCATGTCTAAGTATTTTGAGCTTGAAGTAAATTTTTCTAGAGCACTTCTAAGATCATCAACTTGTGATTTCAACAATACATTTTCCTTTTTAAGATCATCAAAATCATCTTTGTCATTTTCATGAAGCATGCAAATTTCACATGGCACAATTTCATTTTTAAGTGATTTACATTCATTTTGTAATTTTTTAACCTTCCCTTTTGATTTAGCTAGTGCATTGGTTAAGCATGCAATGGTGGCATACATCTTATCAAGCTTTGGAGAAATTACCTCATCATCACTAGATGATGACTCACTTGAAGACTCCACATCCTCTCCATGACTATTTTCATCTTCACTATCTTCAACATGACTTAAGGCCATGAGAGTCATGTGCTTTGAGCTCTTCCTTTCATCTTCTTCCGATGAGCTTGATGATGAGTCGTCCCAAGTGGCTTTCAAGGCCTTCTTCTTTTTCTTGATCTTTTCCTCTTGCTTCTT
The DNA here is from genome assembly GCF_018446385.1 of Zingiber officinale. Classification (NCBI taxonomy): domain Eukaryota; kingdom Viridiplantae; phylum Streptophyta; class Magnoliopsida; order Zingiberales; family Zingiberaceae; genus Zingiber; species Zingiber officinale. The sequence continues at coordinate 83,003,155 of NC_055993.1, read as the reverse complement.
CAACTTTGGACACTCTGTTTTGTAGTGCTCCTTTTTCTTGCATTCATAGCAAATTACATCAGTCTTAGTCTTAGACTCCACAAGAGATTTACCTTTTCTCTTTTCATCATTGAAAATCTTCTTGACATCCTTCTTGTCAAACTTCCTTGAATATCTCATCATTGTTCGAACAAAGTTTGTCATTTCACTTGATGATAGCTCTTCATCACTATCACTATCACTGTCTTGCTCAGATTCTGAAGATGCCTCCTTTTTCTCCTTTTTCTTTTCCTTGTGTTTCTTTTTGCTCTTTTCACCTGCAACCAAGGCTATACCTTTCTCTTTGTGGCTTGTGTTAGCTTGCTCATGTAATTCAAGTTCACAAAATAATTCATCCAAGTTTACTATTGACAAATCCCTTGATACCTTATAGGCATCCACCATGGATGACCATAATGAGTTTCTTAGGAAAGATTTCAGGGCATACCTTATGAGATCTCGGTTCTCTACACTCTCTCCAACTGAATGAAGACCGTTTAAGAGTTCCTTGAACCTCCCATATAGTGAACTTACCGTTTTTACATCCTTCATTGTGAAATTTTGAAGTTGATTTATCAAGAGGTCTCTCTTTGCAATTCTTGAATCCTTGGTGCCTTCATTTAGTTCAATGAGCTTGTCCCATAAATCCTTGGCACTCTTGAAAGGTCCAACCTTGTTGACTTGTTCCGAGCTTAATCCACATTGAAGAGTCACAATCGCCTTTGCATTTGCTTGAGCCTTCATTTTTTGTTCAACGGTCCACCTTGATGATTCAAGCATTCTTCCATTTTTGGTTGGCGCCGTGAATCCCTCCGTGATTGAGAACCACATGTCAATTTCGGTCATGAGATAGTGTTCCATGTGGTTCTTCCAATAAGCAAAATTACTGCCTTCATAAAATGGTGGTCGTGAAGTACTATGTCCCTCCTTCAATGACATCTTGTAGCTCTTTAACTTGTGCTTTCTTGGCGATGAATCCTCAAAAGCAAACCAATCCTCTGATACTACTTGTTAGGATCAGTTGAGCTAGAGGGGGGGGATGAATGGTGGCTCACTTCGTTTTCTTGATCAATTTACTCTTTCACAGCGGACACTTGAAGGCAATGCTAACTCTTGTATTTACTTGGTATCCACCTCCTCAAGGAGATGACTAGTCCAAGGATCCACACCACTCACCACTCTTCCACTATCAAAACCCTCCTTCTCGGAATCACACCGAAGGTGGAGAAACCTTACAAGATTACAACTCTCCCTCTCCAAAGTAAAGATCACAAACACTACAATGAAGAAGAGAAGAAGGATCACAAACTTTAACCAGCTTCTTCTTTGCAAGTGAGACTTCAGAAAGTGGCGGAGAGGAGAGCTTGAACACTTTTCAAATCTTGATCACTTGAAGGATTTATGAAAAACCTTTGAGAGCAATGGAACAGTATTTTCTTTTGGGTGCCTTGTTTTCTTTTTCTTCCACGCTTTTAAATGTTGAGAAAACTAGCCGTTTCTCACGTAGCCGTCGCCATGAATCGATTGGGCTTATATTCCAATCGATTCAAAGGTATCCGTTGAGTGTTGTTACGTTAAGATCAATGGCGTAGATCATCTGATTTGAACCTTAATCGATTGGGATTTTACCTTGATCGATTCAGACGTGCTATACTTCATCATAGAATCGTAGAGCCTCTTTGAATCGATCAGCCGATCGATTCAATACCTTGAATCGATCGGCTGATTGATTCAGGAGGAATCTGTGCTTCGCACAGATCATTCACCGATCGATCGGTCGATCGATTCAATACCTTGAATCGATCGGCTGATCGATTTAGGAGGATTCTGTGCTTCGCACAGAACCTTACTGATCGATCGGCCGATCGATTGACTTCCCTTCAATCGATCGGCTGATCGATTCAAAGGCATTCTGCCTCACAGTTATGTCTGAATCGATTTACAAATCAATTTCTAACAGTGAGCTTAACACATATCCAATCTTCTGACTTGCAGGAGCTTCTCTTGCCAAGAATCCGGTCTCAAACCTTCTTGACTTCTCTTGCCTTGCATCTGGTCTTCTGCAAGTAGGCAAGAACTTCTTTTTGTCAAGAATCCAGTCATCGACCTTCTTGGAGCCAAGAATCCAATCCTCGACCTTCTTGTACTTCTCTTGCATCTGGTCTTCTGACCTGCAAGAAACTCCTCCTGTAAACTCACAATGTATGTTAAATCCAACGTATTAACCTAAACTTAAATAATTATCAATACATTGAAACTTCCAGAGCATGATTGCACCAACACTTCTGAGTTCCTATGCGAGGAAGACTACTTATTGACAATAAATGTCTTTCTCACATGTGTCTTAGGTAACATATTTACAGACTAATATGGGAAGTAATTGAGACATATATTTCATTACTCTTTAGGGAAATGTTCTTGTCCAATAGGTCGTATAATAATGATTATATATTGCTCAATTGGATTCACGGTAAAAATTTGACTTTATATTATAATTTTTATTATGTTTGTGATGTTATTACACTAATTTATGATTATATATTAAATCTTGTAGTCATCATATGAACATTAACTACAACAAATTTGACTTTCTACAGTGCATCATCAATGACATACGGTTAGGGCACGTTGTTAATAATAGTTTTTACAATGCGCCCAATCAAGTGCGATGCAGATAGTGTAGGATCATAGGTACGTGAGAGGGGGGGGGGTGAATTACGTGTATTTTTAAAAAGGAGTCTTTTTAAAAAATAAGTGTGTTGATACAGTGATAAAGATGTGCCCCTCCAAAAGTAGGTCAAAATAATTAAGACCGGCTGACATAGAGGTCAAAGTCAAATGGTTAGAGGCATAGGGTTGGGTGGACTGTAAAACCACGGGTCGTGGATGGCCGAGCAGGCCTTTAGAGCCGGTTGGACATGAAATGCCGACTAGACCAGCCGAGTAGTCGCCCTCCATAACTTACAATCGAGGTCAAGAGCTAAATGCTAAGTTACCTGGCCCAACGCCCTAGTCGATCGGACCTTAGGTCCAATCGGGCATAATGCGCTTCTTCGATGATAGTAGAGTCGAGTGAAGAACAGGTCAGCCGCTCCATTCAGTATGGTTGGGTTGGTGGCTTCCCGGCTGAGTGACTCCCGATCGGCCTATAGCGGGACTCATATACACGTTTTATCGTACTCTTTTGAAAATTTGTGACATCGACAATAGAGAATGTCCAATAGGTAAATAGTACTTTAGAAACTTCTAGCTTGTCATATCACAGAGATTTGCGTGTTCACTTCGAAAAATGTGTCATAGATACTTTTTGACTTGTTTTTTCTTAAGAAGCTTTGGAAAATGTGTATATGCTTTGGGATACTTGCATAGACGCTATAGCGACACTATAAAAGGAGGTTTCCATCTACAGGAGGAGGTATGCAATGCTTTATATTTGAATGTGCTCATCGCTACAGTCTTTTTACTGTTCTTTCTCTCCTCATACACGGATCACTAACTTGAGCGTTGGAGGGCCAACGTCGGGGGCCCCTTCCTTGGCTTGACACTAATGCTCTTGGTTTTACAGGACACCACAGAGCCTTCTTCCAGTCAACTATAGAGCCACGTCCCCAGCCAACCATCTTCTTAGCTTTTGGACAGATCATGCGCAGTGAAAATATGATACTGTCACGTCCCAGGTAGTCCCTGTCAGAAGAAATTTTGGTAGCATCTTCCCTGTACGGGTGACAATATGAAACTTTACTACAAGATCTTCTGGGCCACACAAACCTCGGCCAACATGGCCGGAATAATAATAATAAACATAACTAAACAATCCATGCAGTTAATAATAAATCAGTCTCCGGCTAACTACACAATCATGTAGTTTATTTGAAAACCACCTACTCCATTACTATAACGGAAAAGGCAAAACACAATAGAGAAACCATCGCAACAAAAAATAAGTAGTAAACCCAAAGCTCGATAAAAATTCCTCGAGTACAAATCATACACATCACATATATATAAAATGTAACAAGGAACCAAAAGAATTAAGAGTAGAAAATCGACGTGACGCGAAGTGGGGACTAGCGACTGGAATCTCCTGACAGCCTCAACCTGAAATAGATAATATCAACGGGATGAGTCCAACACTCAGCGGATACCAAGTTGACGTGTATAGTAAACTATAACTAATAGTAATAATCATGGAGTCTAGTCTCCTAGACAAAAGCTGGAATTGCAAAACAGAAAAGGCTGAAGAGAATTGTACTCATCAGGGCCTTCTATCAGAATAGTAAGGTTGTTAGACCGAAAATATCATGCCTCCTGTATGCATGTTAATCATATGCATCCACCAAATATGCAGCAAACAAAGTGCAGCAAACACAAGAAATAAATGCAATCATGCATATGATGAAAATGACATGGTCACCCCTGACGCAGTCAGCTATCTCACACACGATGGTGAGACTGAGTGGGTAGGGCTATGACAACTGTGCACTCTGCCGTCACTGCTCCTGATGAATGACCGAGTGGACAGGATGTTGTCAGAGTACACCTATCCTCCTACCCTAAATCATAAGTAAGAGAGCACAATGCTCTCATCTCCTTGAGACAGTCCAAAGGAGGGATCCCTAACGTGCTATCACGCTGTGTCACGCTACCCATGAGTGGACGAGCGGAGCACTGACATAGGAAACTATCACACACACTGCCTGATATACCACTAACCTATGAGTGGTTATGTATGCAGATCCATGTAACTGTTAGGATGTATACTAAAAGTCTAGCTTTTGGTATAAACATTTATCTAGAAATAAGAATCACATTGGTCAAATGTCTACATTTATGATAAATGTAGTTGTTCAATTAATTTATATTGTAGATAACATGGTGTGTGGTGTCACACACAGAGGATCATGTTATCAGTACCTTATAAATTATAAACAATAGCTCACGACCAAAATAGAAAGGAACAAACCATTGGAAGGTCGTAGTGTAATCAGGTATTAGTTTATCTTAACTATATAATTACACTAGTACACTTAGAGTGTATTGAGTAGGACCATTAGAGGTCGTTTCTTTTATACTGACTTTATAAAGGAATAAAGACCTCAGTTATTATGGAAGTGTGTGCTCTTAATCCTAATATAATAACAAGCACATATATTTGATATTTATTTTTTTAATTTATCAATGGGTGAGATTTGGTTCGATAAATCAATAAGCCCGATAAGTTGGGAAATGATATCACTTATAGTGTGTGTTGTTGATTATAGAAGGAAACTGTGTCCTGGTAATCTAGGTTGAGAATGCCCCCAAGAGGAGCTCATAAGGATTGTTATGTTAAACCCTGCAGGTGGACTTAGTCCGACATGACGATAAGGTTGAGTGGTACTACTCTTGGACTAAGATATTAATTAAATGAGTTGTCAGTAACTCACTTAATTAGTGGACATTCGACATCTTAAACACATGGAGACTAACACACTCATAATAAGAAGGAGCCCAAAATGTAATTTGGGATTGGTGCGGTAGTGCAATAATAGTTCTCTAGTGGAATGAATTATTATTGATAAAATTAAGTTGTGTGTTCGGGACGAACACGGAATGCTTAATTTTATTGGGAGACCAAAAACCAATTCCTCCTCTCGGTCCCTATCATAGCCTCTTAATTATAGATTACTATACCCACCTATACCCACCTTCTTACCCATCCCATAGGGGTCGGCCAAGCTAGCTTGGAGACCAAGCTAGGGCCGGCCAAAGTTTGGTTCATGGGTGCTTCAAAGTGGCCGGCCCTAGCTTGGGTTCAAGCTTGGTGTGGCCGGCCCAAATTAAAATAAAAGGATTTTTATTTTTAAAATTTTTCTTATGTGGATAACATGATTTAAAAGAGAGTTTAAAAATTAAATCTTTCCTTTTATAAGATTCTACAAAAGATTAAGAGAAGAGCTAAATCTCTTTCCTTATTTGTAGATTAAAAAGGTTGATTTTAATTTTGGTAAAAACTTTCCTTTTAACCATGATCATGATTTAAAAGTTTAAAATAAAAATTAATGATTCTCTTTTATTAGTTTCTACAAAAGATTAAGAAAAGATTTGATATCTTTCCTTATTTGTAGATTGAAAGGAGATTTTAATTTTTAGAGATAACTTTCCGAAAATTATCCACATGTTTAAAGAAAGATTTAATTTATAAAATTTCCTTTTAACCAATCATGAAGGGATAAAAATGATTGGAGAAATTTTTTATAAAATTTCCGGAAGTAAATAAGGAAGTTTTAATTTGTGTTTAAAATTTTTATTTGCTTGGAATTTTGGTTTGGCCGGCCATTATAATAATGAGAAGAAAATTATTTTTAATTAAATAAAATTTTCTTTTTCATGGCAAAAGAATTAAGGAAGTTTTTATTAAAATTTCCTTATTTGCCAAGACCAAGGATTATAAAAGAGGAGGTGGAGGAGCCTTCATGGGTGAACAACCTCTATTATTCTCTCCCTCTTTTCCTTGGTGTTATGGCCGGCCATCCTCTCTCCCTCTCTTCCTCTTTGTGGTGGCCGAAACTCTACCTTGCTTGGAGCTTTTGTGGTGGCCGAATACTACTTGGAGAAGAAGAAGAAGAAGGAGAGAAAGCTTGCATCCCTTGGAGCTTAGTTGGTGGAAAAAGTTCTTCATCCTTGGATTTTGGTGCTTGGCCGAAACTTGAAGGAAGATGAAGAAGGTGCTAGGTGGTCCTCGTCTTGGAAGATCGTTACCCACACAACGTCTGAGGTTAGAAGAGGAATACGGTAGAAGATCAAGAGGTCTTTCTAAAAGATATAACTAGTATTTTTCCTTTCCGCATCATACTAGTTATTTTTGGAAATAATATCAAATACAAGAGGCATACGATTCTAGTATTTCGAATTTATTTTCGATGTTGTGTTCTTTTGTTTTTTCTTTTCCTTTTGATTTGATTGTTCTTTTCGGTTGACCTAAAGTTATTTAAGGAAATTAAATATTAACTTTCCTTGAAAGGCTTTGTCTAGTCGGTGGTGGTTGTTCCCATATCCAAGAAGGTCATGTGCCTCGCCACGTCAGTACTGGGAGCCAATTTTGGAAACTAATATTTAATGAAATTAATAACCTAGGTGATTTGGATCGAACGTGTTAAGTTCCGCAGAAGATCCGAGTCTAAACCTAAAAGAACAAATAAATTAAACTTAGGATCAAACGTGTTAAGTTCCGCAGGCGATCCGAGTTTAATTTAAAAGAACACATGGTAGCTAGGAAAAGGTTCAGACCTTTGTACAAAATTTTTGTACAGTGGAACCATTAGGTTTTCCGAGTAGCAACCAACAATTGGTATCAGAGCTAGGGTTTTGCCTCTGTGTATTTGGTATTAGTTTAATTATGCACATGTCATACATAATTTAGGCAGGTTAATAGTATGATGTGCTAACTTTGTGGATGCAGGATCCAACTTTATGACTTATAGTTATTATGTGTGTGATTGGACCCTTGGACATGTCAAGGGTATTTATTGTGTGTGCATGATTGTATTATAAAATACAGCAGGAGCTGTATTTAGTTTTATTAGGATTTTATTTTTGATCTAGTTACATGTACATTCCTTTTATGGAATATAGGATCGATGGATGTAAATTTTATTTTATGTTCGATCTAGTTTACATGTACATTCCTTCGAGGAATATAGGATCAAAAATGTAAAATTCTATTTATGTCGCGGATCGAATCTTGCAAGGCGTGGAACCTTTTGAGGACCAGAGGCGCAGCAGAACAAGGAGCAAGATGGATGCGACAACTAGACCCGGTGGCGGTGGCCAAAGATGGCAGCAGCTAGGGTTGGCGACACACGGAGGACAGCAATAGATAAAAGCCATAATAGTTGAAAATTAGTTTTTCTGTTTGTTGCTTTTTATGCTGTGACTGTGTGTGCTTGTTAGTATGCATGTTAAGTAGACTAACATAGTCAAAATTCCTCACTTTAAATAACTAAGTGGGAGAGGGATTTATTTTAAATAAATTTCACGGTCTCCATTACTGGTTTATAAGTGATGCAACAAGCTTGCGCGTTGGCTCTGAGTGCCTTCCTCCATATCGGATGAGCTTGTTTGCGGATCACTAGATTAAACTTCCATTTTGGATGACTATAGGAAGCTAATTAAGAGCGTGTGATCTTTCCCATCGGAAGGGGCACAATCTTATTAATGGACTTAGTGTCAAGTAATGGTATACACTTAGGCACGTCTAATAGTATCCTCCCCATCGGAGTCACTGCTATTATTTGTGCGACTGATGAAAACCAACTATTAATTTGTCAAATAAATAGGTTGACAAGATAATAAAACTAAAAACCCCTCTTACAAATGTTTGATTTTGTATATGTCCACACTATCGTGGCATACAAAATTCACGGTATTTGAGGTAATTGTATTTGTCATAAAGATTTATTGACAAGATAATTAATGGGTAAACCCCTCCTCTTACAAATGTTTAATTTTGTATACGTCCACACCATCGTGGCATGCAAAATTCACGGTGTTTGAGGTGTTGGTGAATTTAAATAATATTGTTTGAGGAATCAATATTATTTTAAATTCAAAAGTTTGACCAAATATTTGATCAAAGATAAATCAACTATTAATTTTATTCGTCATAAAGAAAAGTTGACGAGATAATAAAACTAATGGATAAAATCTCTTCTTTGATTTTGTATACGTCCACACTATCGTGGCATACAAAATTCATGGGGATTTTAAGGAATTGATCTTGATCAAATATTTTTGTGATTCTTAGGATTTAAAATGTTTGTCAATTCCCTAGATGTTATACTATAGAAAAGACTTAGTAGTCCCAATTGTAATAATTGGAAATAGGACTTGGACATTAAGGTAGTCTATCTTCTTAGAACTAAGAACAATATAGGTGTATTTAATTCATTAGTTGAAACATGTTTAGTGGTGTTATCTACTAGAACTTGGAGTATAGATACAGATGCCATTAATCATGTCCGCAATTGATTGCAGGGTTCCAGGAAACCCGACAACTAAATGAAAATAAAAACACCATCCACATGGGCACTGCTATAAAAATGGCAGTTGTTGCAGTGAGAGATGTTTATCTTTTGATAAGAATAAAATATGGAATTTAAGTAATTGTCTTTACGTACCAAGTTTAGAAAGAACTAGTTTTCAGTTTCTAAACTATTCAAAGAACTTGATATTCTACCTCTTTTAATAACAAAGTTGTTATTAAGAAAAAGAGGGAAGTTATCTGTTCTGGTACGTTGGTTGGCAATTTATAAATCCAATAACTCCCACGATGCAACAAATGAAAATTAGTGACACATCTTCTAACTTTAAGAGAAAGCAACCTTCGGAAATGAACCAATTATATCTTTGACATCTAAGGCTAGGTTATATTAACTTGAGTAGAATTCATTGGTAGCTGATGAACTTTTGGGTTCATTGGTAGTGGAAATCTTTCCAACCTGCGAGTCTTACTTGGAAGGAAAAATAACCGAGAAGCTTTTAAGTACAAGAGGTATGGAGCCAAAGATACATTGGAATAGGTTCATTCTGATTTGTGTCATCCTATGACAAGAGTTAGTATCGAATATTTCGTCTATTTTATAGACAACTATTCAAGATACAAATACATTTACTTGATGTGCCGCAAGACTAAGTTCTTTGATTAGTTCAAAGAGTACAAGGCTGATGCGGAGAAATGTTAAAGTAAAAGTATTAAGTCACTATGGTAAGATCGTAGTGACAAGTACCTCTTGGGATAATTTAGGAGTCACTTATCAGAAGTCGGGACTCAATCCCAACTAGCTGCACCTAGTACACCCCAACAGAATGGTGTAAAAGAAAGAAGGTATAGGACTCTTATAGAAATAAGTAGATTGATGATAAATTAATTACCAAATTCGTTTTAAGGATATACACTAGAAACAAAAGTGAACATAATACCTTCTAAAGTCAGAACTCTCTACTCCCATAGAATTACAGAATAGGCGTAAGCCTAATATGAAGCATATTCGGATTTGGGTGGTCTAGCACATGAGAGACACTGATAAGTTGGGCAGGAGTTCACTTGTTTGTGAGTTATCCTAAAGAAACGAAAGTAGGTTTATAGTCTTAAAAATCAAAAGGTCATTGTTAGCATCAATGATCGATTTTTAGAAAAGGACTATGTAATAAACCACGTGCCCATAAGTAAATTTGTTCTTACGGAAATAATAAAAGACATGTCTAATCTAGTACCAACTGTACAAGATGAGATACCACAAGGAAACTGCAACACGTATCACAAATGATACACAATTGCAGAAAGTGCCTCGTCGTAGTGGGGGGGGTTGTTAGGAAACCTAAAAAGATTCATGTTTTGGGAGAGTTTTTGGACTCGATCCCTGGAGGGCATGAACCTGATCTCCGGACATATGACGAAGCACTCCAAGATAAAGATGCAGCATCTTGGCAAAGAGTAATGAATAACAGAATTAGAATATATGTATTCTAATAAAATCTGGAAGCTTGTAGAACCACCAAATGGTGTAAAGGCCTTTGGGTGTAAAAAGGTCTATAATAGGAAAAGAGGGATAGACAGGAAGGTAGAAACTTTCAAAACAAGGCTTGATGAAAAAGGAAACTTTTTCACTGGTAGCCATGCTTAAGTCTATCCGGATTCTTTTATTTATTTGGCAAGTGGATGTCAAGACAGCATTCCTTAATGGAAGTCTTGAAAAAAGCATCTATATAAAGCAACCAGAAGGGTTCATTGCAAAGGGCTAAGAGCATCTTGTGTGCAAGCTCAATCAGTCTATGGACTGAGGCAAAGCTTCAAGGTCATGGAACATCCGGTTTATCAAAGTAATCCAGACCTATGGATTTATTTAGTAACCAGATAAGTCTTGTGTATACAAAAAGTGTTATGGAAACGTGGTGGTATTTCTTGTACTATACGTAGATAACATTTTTGGTAGTTGGAAACAATATCAAAATGTTGTCAGAAGTAAGGGTATGGATATCCAAATAATTCGATATGAAGGACTTGGGAGAATGTATATATTCTTGGGATCAAAGTAATAAGGGATCGCAAGAAAAGAATATTTTACTTATCCCAAGCTTCATATATCGAAAAAAAAATCCTTGCTCGTTTTAAGCATGCAATACTCAAAGAAAGGTTTCTTACCTTTTTAGCATGGAGTAACTTTATCTAAAGAAATGTCTCCGTAGACATTAAAGGAGATAGAGGAAATGAAGGCAGTTCTTTATGTTTCGGCTGTCGGAAGCCTAATGTATGCTATGCACGAGATCAGAAATCTATTTTGCCAAGGGCATAGTTAGCAGATATCAAAGTAATCCTGGACAAGGACATTGGACTGCAGTAAAGCATATATTGAAGTACCTTAGAGGCACTAGAGATTATATGCTAGCTTACAAGGCAGTTATTTTGGTCCCTGTGAGTTGCACGGATTTTGACTTCCAGTCGGATAGGGACAATAGTAAGTCAACCTCGGGGTTTTGTGTTTACTTTAGGAGGTAAAGTCATAACTATGGAAGAGTGATAAGTATAGGTGTTTTTCTGGACTCCACCATAGAAGCTGAGTATATGGTAAACCTCTGAGGTAGTGATAAAAGCTGAATGACTCAATAACCTCAAGATAGACTTAGATATGATTTTCTGGTTTGTCCAAAGATTATTATAATTTATTGTAATAATAGTGGTGCAGTAGCAAACTCGAAGAAACCATGAGTCTATAAGGCAAGTAAACACAATAGAGCGCAAGTACCACCCATTACGAGAAATCGTATAAACGAGGAAAAGTTGTTGCTACCTAGATTGCATCAGATGATGACCTATAGATCTTTTCACTAAGGCCCTTAAGGCAAGAGCTTTTGATGGGCATGTTGAAGGGTTGGGAATCAGGTGTATGGCAGCAGATATAGCAGCTTAGTCTTTTAGTATAAGTGGGAGATTGTTAGGATGTATACTAAAAGTCTAGCTTTTGGTATAAACATTTATCTAGAAAAAAGAATCACATTGGTCAAATGTCTACATTTATGATAAATGTAGTTGTTCAATTAATTTATATTGTAGATAACATGGTGTGTGGTGTCACACACAGAGGATCATGTTATCAGTACCTTATAAATTATAAACAGTAGCTCACGACCAAAATAGAAAGGAACAAACCATTGGAAGGTCGTAGTGTAATTAGGTATTAGTTTATCTTAACTATATAATTACACTAGTACACTTAGAGTGTATTGAGTAGGACCATTAGAGGTCGTTTCTTTTATACTGACTTTATAAAGGAATAAAGACCTCAGTTATTATGGAAGTGTGTGCTCTTAATCCTAATATAATAACAAGCACATATATTTGATATTTATTTCTTTAATTTATCAATGGGTGAGATTTAGTTCGATAAATCAATAAGCCCGATAAGTTGGGAAATGATATCACTTATAGTGTGTATTGTTGATTATAGAAGGAAACTGTGTCCTGGTAATCTAGGTTGAGAATGTCCCCAAGAGGAGCTCATAAGGATTGTCATGTTAAACCCTGCAGGTGGACTTAGTTCGACATGACGATAAGGTTGAGTGGTACTACTCTTGGACTAAGATATTAATTAAATGAGTTGTCAGTAACTCACTTAATTAGTGGACATTCGACATATTAAACACAGGGAGACTAACACATTCATAATAAGAAGGAGCCCAAAATGTAATTTGGGATTGGTGTGGTAGTGCAATAATAGTTCTCTAGTGGAATGAATTATTATTAATAAAATTAAGTTGTGTGTTCGGGGCGAACACGGGATGCTTAATTTTATCGGGAGACCAAAACCAATTCCTCCTCTCGGTCCCTATCGTAGCCTCTTAATTATAGATTACTATACCCACCTATACCCACCTTCTTACCCATCCCATAGGGGCTGGCCAAGCTAGCTTGGAGACCAAGCTAGGGCCGGCCAAAGTTTGGTCCATGGGTGCTTCAAAGTGGCCGGCCCTAGCTTGGGTTCAAGCTTAGTGTGGCCGGCCCAAATTAAAATAAAAGGATTTTTATTTTTAAAATTTTTCTTATGTGGATAACATGATTTAAAAGAGAGTTTAAAAATTAAATCTTTTCTTTTATAAGATTCTACAAAAGATTAAGAGAAGAGCTAAATCTCTTTCCTTATTTGTAGATTAAAAAGGTTGATTTTAATTTTGGTTAAAACTTTCCTTTTAACCATGATCATGATTTAAAAGTTTAAAAAAAAAATTAATGATTCTCTTTTATTAGTTTCTACAAAAGATTAAGAAAAGATTTGATATCTTTCCTTATTTGTAGATTGAAAGGAGATTTTAATTTTTAGAGATAACTTTCCGGAAATTATCCACATGTTTAAAGAAAGATTTAATTTATAAAATTTCCTTTTAACCAATCATGAAGGGATAAAAATTATTGGAGAAATTTTTTTATAAAATTTCCGGAAGCAAATAAGGAAGTTTTAATTTGTGTTTAAAATTTTTATTTGCTTGGAATTTTGGTTTAGCCGACCATTATAATAATGAGAAGAAAATTATTTTTAATTAAATACATTTTTCTTTTTCATGGCAAAAGAATTAAGGAAGTTTTTATTAAAATTTCCTTATTTGCCAAGACCAAGGATTATAAAAGAGGAGGTGGAGGAGCCTTCATGGGTGAACAACCTCTATTATTCTCTCCCTCTTTTCCTTGGTGTTATGGCCGGCCATCCTCTCTCCCTCTCTTCCTCTTTGTGGTGGCCGAAACTCTACCTTGCTTGGAGCTTTTGTGGTGGCCGAATACTACTTGGAGAAGAAGAAGAAGAAGGAGAGAAAGCTTGCATCCCTTGGAGCTTAGTTGGTGGAAAAAGTTCTTCATCCTTGGATTTTGGTGCTTGGCCGAAACTTGAAGGAAGATGAAGAAGGTGCTAGGTGGTCCTCGTCTTGGAAGATCGTTACCCACACAACGTCTGAGGTTAGAAGAGGAATACGGTAGAAGATCAAGAGGTCTTTCTAAAAGATATAACTAGTATTTTTCCTTTCCGCATCATACTAGTTATTTTTGGAAATAATACCAAATACAAGAGGCATACGATTCTAGTATTTCGAATTTGTTTTCGATGTTGTGTTCTTTTGTTTTTTCTTTTCCTTGTGATTTGATTGTTCTTTTCGGTTGACCTAAAGTTATTTAAGGAAATTAAATATTAACTTTCCTTAAAAGGCTTTGTCAAGTCGGTGGTGGTTGTTCCCATATCCAAGAAGGTCATGTGCCTCGCCACGTCAGTACTGGGAGCCAATTATGGAAACTAATATTTAATGAAATTAATAACCTAGGTGATTTGGATCGAACGTGTTAAGTTCCGCAGGAGATCCGAGTCTAAACCTAAAAGAACAAATAAATTAAACTTAGGATCAAACGTGTTAAGTTCCGCAGGCGATCCGAGTTTAATTTAAAAGAACACATGGTAGCTAGGAAAAGGTTCAGACCTTTGTACAAAATTTTTGTACAGTGAAACCATTAGATTTTCCGAATAGCAACCAACAGTAACTAGCGATGAGCTCAACAATAATGGGCCTACCAATCGCTCAGCATGTAATCATGCAAGATGATGCATGACACTACGCATGAAGATCCTACCCATATCTATGTCCATAAAATATGTACCCAAAGAAAATAGATGGATCAAATAAGAAAATCTAGGTACACGTGTCAGATATGGTAAATGTCTAGTTCGGTATATCATAAGGCATGGTATGTTACTACCACTATGAGTATAAATAATCAGGACAATAATAAATCATAAATACAAAATAGATGAAAGCATGCAACAGGTATCATGTAGTGACATACCGAAACAAAGACAAACATAATTATTACTAGAGACTATAATCTACTAAGCATATCAACATGACATTATCAAAAGAGATAAGTCAAGGTACCTGCCTCTGATATAGCGCGTGCCAAAAGTAATCCCATGAAAGATAACTCGTCGCAAATCAGAATCCTGTAATAAATCATACAGTTTAACTAAGTTTTATTATAACAAAATAGCTAAACAAAATCCTAATCTGATCAGGAACTATATAACTCGATTAGCTAATCCAATCTTACAAATTTATAGGTTGATTAATAGTTTAAGATGAATTTTAACCTCTCAATAAATGCAAATTTATAATCCAGCTCAAATAATTGCTATTGATCATGTACGTACGAATTTTAAGCTACTTTTCATGTAGCTAAAACAGGAGTCAAATTTCCTTCATCTTACCCTATCACAAGTTCTTCCTTGTTGACCAAAAGTTTGCTTGCCGAAATATATTGCTACCAAAGATTTTGTAGCTGAAACCTCCTAGAAACACCAAGTTCGAATGACCGGAGGCACTGCCAGAGACGCGTGTTGTGGAGAAACAATGGTCGATATTTGGAGATGTTGCTGTAGCAAAATAGTGACTATCACCACAGTGAACAGACAACCCGTTCATCACAGGAGCCCAAATCAAAAATCCAAATACCCAAATATACCTTACTTAGATTGGTGCCAGTCGCTTCCTCTTTGTTGGCGTGTCTGAAGAGGCGAGCGAATAAGGAAGACTCGACAGTGGAGTCTAGGGCACGGAATAGGGAAGATCAGGAGAGGGCTCGGTACTCCCTCTTCTGTCCGAAGATCGCTGGCGCAAGGGGGCGGCGATCTGAGAGAAGGACGGCTGAAGGCGATCGGAAGAAGAGGAGCTGGCGGTGTCGATTTCCGGCTGGCGACAACCGGTCATGGGTCCGCAGTGGTCGGCAGTGGCACTAGGGCACAGGGGAGGCGGCCGTCTGCCGACGCTAGGGCAGAGGGACCGAGGCGTCTGCGGGTGGCGGCGTCATCGGGTGGAGAAGGCGTGGCCGAGAAGATGGCTAGGGCACGGAAGAAGGGAAAAGGAAATAGGGAAAAAGAAGAATCGGCGTGAAGGAAGGGGAAGGAAAACATAGCACAGAGGTGCCCGATCTCCCTTGGCCACCAGTTTTGTTCGCGAGGGAGATGAAGCGCGAAGCAAAGCGTCGGTTGGGGGGAAAAGGAAGAAGGAAGGGGATGTCGTCGGGGACGGCTCGGGCACGCGAGCAAGAGAGAAAAAGAGAAATGAAAATAAAAGGAAAATAAAATAAAAATTCAATTTTTCCTCATTTAAATGGAGTAGCCTAAATAGGTTTTCCTGTGTCCCAATATTTATCCCCGTAACGTATATCATACGTCCTCCGAAAAATTCTCAAATTTTTTTTAAAAATTATGAAAAATTCCGTTAAGTTTATTCCTCTATTTAACCTTATTATTTAATTAATATTTGGGGTACCATATTTTACATTCTCCTCCACTAATAAAAATTTGGTCCACTAATAAAAATTTGGTCCCCAAATTTCGTTAATTACCATCAACAATTACTAACAACAGATAAATAGTATAAATGTTGAACGAAAAATTAACTCACATACCTCAAGTGAAAAGATGAGGGTATCGAGTTCAGATCGTATCCTCAAACTCCCAGGTAGCCTTCTCGTCAGAATGATGCTGTCATCCGACTTTAACCAGCCGAATAGTCTTGTTCCGCAGCTGACGCTCTTTTTGGTCCAAAATCCGTAGCGGAACCTCCTCGTAGGTAACGTCAGGCTAAATGGGAACTGGCATATCTGACAGTACATGTGCTGGGTCAGCTACGTATCTCCTTAGCATAGATACATGGAACACATCGTGAACGCCTGCCAGAGACGGTGGTAGTGTCAGACGGTAAGCTACTGCTCCAATCCTCTCCAAGATCTGGAAAGGCTCAATGTATCGTGGAGCTAGCTTACCTCAGAGGCCAAATCTCTTCACCCCTTTCGTGGGTGAAACTCTCAGGAATACATGGTCACCAGTAGAGAACTCCAGGGGTCTCCGTCTCCGATCAGCATAACTCTTCTGGTAGTCCTGCGCTTCTAACATCCTCCGTCTGATAATACGAACCAACTCTGCCTCTTGCTGAGCTCTATGAGGTCCTAACAGCTGGGCCTCCCCAACCTCCTCCCAGAGGGTGGGTGTCCGACAAGGCCTACCATACAACGCTTCAAATGGTGTCATATGGATAGTCGAATGATAACTATTGTTGTAGGTGAACTCTACTAATGGCAAGTGGTCCTCCCAACTACCTCCAAAATCCATAACATAAGACCTCAGCAAGTCCTCTAGAGTCTGAATAGTCCGCTCTGACTGTCCATCTATCTGCGCGGATGGAAAGCTGTGCTGAATCGGAGCTGTGTGCCCAAGGCTTGCTGCAGACTCTGCCAAAATTGGGACGTGAACCGTGGGTCTCTATTTGATATAATACTCAATGGAACACTATGCAATTTGATGATCTCCCGACAATACAGCTCTGCCAATTGATCCAGAAAATCGGTCTTCCGGATTGCTAAGAAGTGTGCAGATTTGGTTAATTGGTCAACGACTACCCAAATCGCATCGTGGCATCGTCGTGTCCTAGGCAATCCCGCCATAAAATCCATGGTGATATGCTCTCATTTCCACTCTGAAATCGGAATCCTCTGAAGTAATCAGGTAGGTCTCTAGCGCTCAGCCTTCACCTGCTGACAGACAAGACATCTAGCTACAAATTTCGCGATGTCTTTCTTCATGTCGTTCCACCAGTAGGAACGCCTCAAGTCTCGATACATGAAGGTCCCACCTGGGTGGATAGCAAATTGAGAGCGATGAGTCTCCTGAAGTAATTCTTCCCTGATCGGGTGAGATGGAGGTACACATAATCGGTCTCGGAAATATATAATACCCGCGTCATCTCGGGTGAACTCTATATACTGCCCGGAAGTTATTTGGCTGCCAATGGACTGTAAGTGTTGATCATCGGCCTGGGCCTCTTGGATCCTCATCCTGATCGACTACTGAGCAACCATGGTAACCAGAATACCCTGCTCTGTCCGTCCCTACTCCTCAAGGCTCAACTCGGAGAAACCCTGAATCAAGTCTGTGACCACAACTCGGTGGCAAGCTAAAGTTCCTCTGGACTTCCGGCTAAGCGCATCGGCAACCACATTAGCTTTCCTTGGGTGGTAGCTAATAGTACAATCGTAAGCCTTCAGGAACTTCATCCATATCCTCTTTCGGAGATTAAGTTCCTTTTGAGTGAAAAGGTATTTGAGACTCTTATGATCAGTGAGAAACTCAAATATAATACCATAAAGGTGATGCCGTCAAATCTTCAAAGAAAATATAATGGCGGCTAACTCCAAATCATGTACTGGGTAGTTCTTCTCATGCTCCTTCAGCTGACGAGAAGCATAGGGGACTACCCTGTCGTGCTGCATCAAGACAGCGTCCAAACCCTGAAGAGAAGCGTCGGTGTAGAGTATGAATCCGTCCTCTCCAGAAGGTAAAATCAAAACTGGTGCCGACACTAATCTCGCTTCAGCTCTTGAAAACTGGTCTCACAAGCCTCAGACCACGTGAATTTCATGCCTTTCCTGGTCAAGCGTGTCAGCAGCATAGCGATACGCGAGAAACCCTCGACGACACGTCTGTAATATCCGGCTAATCCCGAGAAACTCCGGATCTCCTGAACTAATTTCGACTGCTCCCAACTGGTGACAGTCTCGATCTTCTGAGGGTCTACTAAAATACCTCGGCTAGACACCACGTGTCCGAGAAAACCAACTGAGGATAGCCAAAAAGTATACTTGCTGAACTTCGCATATAGACGATATCGTCGAAGAATCTCCAAGACTATGCAAAGATGTTGTGCATGTTCCTTCTTGGAACGAGAGTAAATCAAAATGTCGTCGATGAAAACGACAACGAACTGATCTAGATACTCCAGAAAGATGCGGTTCATCAAATCCACAAACACCGCTGAAGCATTTGTAAGCCCAAATGACATTACCAAAAATTCATAGTGTCCGTATCTAGTACGGAATGCTATTTTTTGAATATCAAATTCTTTGACTCTCAGCTGATGATACCCGGATCGTAGATCAATCTTGGAATATACTAATGTACCTCTGAGTTGATCAAATAAATCCTCGATCTGGGGTAAGGGGTACTTATTCCTGATGTTGACTGTATTCAACTGTCTGTAATCGATGCACAACCTCAGAGTATTATCCTTTTTCTTGACAAATAATATTGGAGAACCCCATGGAGAAATACTAGGGTGAATAAATCCCCTGTCCAATAATTCTTGGAGTTGTACCTTTAGCTCGTCCAACTCTTTCGGTGTTATACGGTATGGAGCTTTCGATGTCGGCGCGGTTCTTAGAATCAGTTTAATAGCAAACTCCACTTGCCTTCTGGGAGGCAAGCCTGATAACTCATCTGGAAATACTTCCGGATACTCTCGGACCACTGGAACATCTAAGAACTGAGTACTACTACTGTCGTCAGTATTAATCAAAGACAAAAGAAATTCCTGACAGCCATGTGACAACAGTTTCTGAACCTGCATCGCAGAAATGATCGATATGTCGTTGTCCTTGATGCCAGTGAAATCCCACAAGGGTTGGTTCGGAGGTCGGAATGTGACCACCCTCGTTTGGCAATCAACTGTGGCATGATATGCAGACAGCTAATCCATGCCAAGGATAATGTTGAACTCGACCATTTCTAGTATTAATAAATCAACCATGAGTATCATATTGCCAAAATCTAATGGGCAACCTCTGACTTCCTGAGTGACGTCCAATATATCATTAGACGGTAGGGAGACGGTCAGTCACTGCGGTCTAAGGGTAGGTAGTCTACCTATGTCCCTCATGAAAGCACAGGAAATAAAGGAATATGAGCTACCAGTATCTATCAACATGTCAGCAGATAATGCATAAAGTAAAATCGTACCGCGAAAAATGTATCCGTCTGCCCGCTATGCATCCTCTCTGGTAACCGCGTGAATACGTCCGATCTCTGGTAGTGGTGGATGTGGTAGTGCTGCCAAAGGCTGTTGCGCCTGAGTCTGAGCCTGCCACTGAATCGATGTCGGATACTCTACCAGAGATGGATATGAGGGTTGTGACTGATACTGGACAGGTGGTTGGGGCTGCGGCTAGTACTGAACTAGTGGTTGAGGCTGCGGCTGATACTGCACTAGGGATGAGGTTGTGACTGGTACTGAGCCAGTGGCTGAGACTGCAGATACTGGACTAGTGGCTGAGGCTGTAGCTGATACTGAGGTCCCACGATAGAACTCTGAGGTACGATAAGGGCACTGGGGTGCTCCTGTCTGTGTATGTCATATGCAACCGCTGTAGGGGGAGCTGTCCTTTGCTGATGATGCAAAGATTGGACTCTCTGCCCTCCTCATCTAGTCCCTGGCTAACTGTGCTCTCCCTCATGAACAACAACTCCGGAAGCCATATGCTGAGCCTTCAGTGAACAATCTCGGCTCAGGTGCTCGGACTGTTTGCAGTAATAGCAAACTGACTATCTCAGGTCGTAGGCTGAGGTGATGTGGTCTCTGGACCCACATCTGGTGCAATGAATGTCGCTGGCAGGCTGTTGTCGGTTCTGCTGAGGAGACCGGAAATATCCTGATGAAGATCACCCTGACTTCTGAGGCCGACCAGATGCCCCAGAAGTACCCTACCCTGGACAACTACGACCACTCTGTTGCTGTCCGGTAGCCTGTGGCTGCTGAATCTGTCATGATATCCGATCAGTTTGCTTCCTTTTCTTGTCCGGATACGCTCTCTGGTGAGCTGACTCAATCATAAGGGCTCTGTCCAGTGCTTCTATATAAGTCGAATTCCCAAAACCGGTAAGCTTTACTTGCAGATGTCCATCTAGTCCCTGAACAAACTGAAGCATACAAGACTTGTCCCAGAAAATCCTGACGGCGTGTCATCTGATATGACCGTGGAAAGTATTGGCTCTCAAAAGCCTCTCTGAATCTTGCCCAGGTGATATTCGGCTCGCCTATAATGGAACCCTGAGTATCCCACCAGATATCGGCCTTGTCCCATAAATGAAAAGCAGCCAGCTCTGCTTTCTCCCACTCGGAGCAAGCCATGTAGAAGAAGATCCGCTCCATAGTCTCTATCCAGGACTGGGCCACACTCGGATCGGTCTCTCCGTGGAATAGGGTGAATCAACTTTTCATCGACTCTGCCAAAGTTGGGATCTGAGCTTGTGTCGCAACTATATCAGTAAGGTGAGTAGGGACAACTACAGGAACTGGCGGAACCACTAGGAGCTGATACTACAGGTGGTACCACTAGATAAGCCGGGGGAGGTATCCCCGGTGCTGCTGCATAAGCTGGGGCAGGTGCCGCTGGTGGTACTGCAGGGTCAATATAGGTGGGTGCGGCTGGAAGTACGGTAGGTGTAATTGGTGCTACTGGTGCGTGTGCCAGGTACACAACGGCAGGCACTGCTGGAGGAGGTGTCGAATATGCCGCAGGCAAGGCTGGAGGAGGTGTTGGATATGCCATAGGCATGACTGGAGGAGGTGCCAGATATGCCACAGGTGGCATCGCTAGTGGCATTGTAAATACTGTATGAGTGGGTACGACGGGTACGACGGGTACGGTCGAGGTAGGTACCTCTGAAACCATCGGAGTTTGAGAACCCGACGCGCCCGCAGTACCATGCGGAGTCTGTCCACCGACAGGCTCGACCCTAGCAGACATCTCTAGCGACTCCGTCGCCAGGGATTCCAATGTCCTCTTGCGTGGCCATCCTGCACCACGTCTCGGCATGGGAGCACGTGCATTTTGCCTCATATATGTTAAATTATTACCCGAATATTACTACAAGTACCAAAATTATAAAAGTTTACATTTTACCTATTTGTTGTTTGGAGATGTTCCGTCGCTGTGCAGCCCCCATTTATGACCTCGAAACTCCTAAACGAGAAAAAAAATCAACAGAAATCTGTACAACTCCAAAAATTACCCAAATTAACTCGCTAAACTCGAAAATCCAAATCTCGGAAAGCAAGTATCATAAACCTTGCTCTGATACCAAAAATATTGGTATCAGATTAACTTAAAAAAATCCAAAAAGAAAAGCAAGTATCGTATACTTTGTTCTGATACCAAAAATATTATCACGCCCCAAGTAGTCCCTGTCAAAAGAAATTTCGGCAGCATCTCCCTTGTATGGGTGACAATATGAAATTTACTACAAGACCCTCTAGGCCACACAAACCTCGGCCAACATGGCCGGAACAGTAATAATAAACATAACTAAACAATCCATGCAGTTAATAATAAATCAGCCTCCGGCTGACTACACAATCACGTAGTTTATTTGAAAACCACCTACTCCACTACTACTACGGAAAATGCAAAACACAATAGAGAAACCATCGCAGCGAAAAATAAGTAGTAAACCCAAAGCTCGATAAAAATTCCTCGAGTACAAATCATACAAATCACATATACATAAAATGTAACAAGGAACCAAAAGACTAAAGAGTAGAAAATCGACTTGATGCGAAGTGGGGACTAGCGACAGGAATCTCCTGACAGCCTCAACCTAAAATAGATAATATCAACGGGGTGAGTCCAACACTCAGCGGATACCAAGTTAACATGCATAGTAAATTATAATTAATAGTAATAATCATAGAGTACAGTCTCCTAGACAAAAGCTAGAAATGCAAAATAGAAAAGTCTGAATAGAACTGTACTCACCAGGGCCTCCTATCAGAATAGTAAGGTCGTCAGACCGAAAATATCATGTCTCCTGTATGTATGTTAATCATATGCAGCAAACAAAGTGCAGTAAACATAAGCAATAAATGCAATCATGCATATGATGCAAATGACATGGTCACCCCTGACGTTAGTCAGCCATCTCACACACGATGGTGAGACCGAGTGGGTAGGGCTTGTTGGGTTTTTCGGGCCGCGAAAATCGCTTTTCGCGTCGCGAAAACCTCGAATCACCCAAAGCCGTAGACCCGTGCAAGGAAAACCAAACGAAAATTATGAGTACGAGTTTTAAATATCTAGATCTACTCCTAGATCTATGTGTTAAGAAGTATACCTTGAAGCGTGCCCATTCGCGTTCCCGCTCGTCCAAGGAATTGCCGGATCTCTAGACCGTCAAGCGTCGGTCCTCTAGAAGTATCCACACGGACACGTAGGTGGAGAAAACCTCACACAAAGGTGTGCTAGCACCTTGGTAAGATTCGGCCAAGCAAGGAGGAGAGGGAGAGGGAGAGCTTGAGAGGAAGAAGATACAATAATCATCACTTGAATGAAAATGAATCCATATTCATTCAAATTGTGGCCGGCCACATTTCCCAAATGTAACCCCCTCATTAATGCATTAAGTTGTCATCAAAGAGGGAATGTAACCTCCATGAGGTGGCACTCACTAGTAACTTCCATGAGGTGGCAACCACGATGATGTGGTGCATCATCATTGGTCCACATCAATGTCAACTCACCAATGAGGTGGCATAAAGTCAAGTCAAACTTGACTTTTAATCTTCCTCTCAAGTCAAGTCAAACTTGACCAAATCTCTTCCATGGTTGATCTAATCTAACCATTTGATTCAAGCCAATTTAATATAATGAATCTAATTCATTAAATTAAGTTGATTTAATAAGTCATAATCTAAATTAGATTCATTGAATACATGAATCAACTTGAGTCCAACTCAAGTTAGCCCAATTAGGATTACTCTTAATCCAATTTGATTCATCAAATGAATCTAATCCTCTTGGTTCATCATATGAACCAAATCTCCATCTAATTGTCCTTAGTGTGTGACCCTATAGGTTCTTGTAACGTTGGCAATGCCCTAAACCCATTTAGGAGCACAAGTAATGAGCGGTATCTAGCAACACATCATTACTACTCAAGTTACAAGAATGTCGAGATCTGACATCACCTTGTGACTACTAATTGTGACTCTTCACAATATATGACGAGTGTCCTTCTATCCTAGACATCTAGATTGATCAATGTGAGGCATAGACCGTGTCATCCTCTGACCAATCTAAATCTTGAACTCCAAGTAGACTCACTAAATCAAATGAGCTCAATATCCCATATTGACTCATTTGGGCATGGCCATGCACTTCGTGGTCTTACTCTATCAAGAATACCGATGTCTCTCCCGTCATATAGGAGGGATAGATCCCATCTACATCACTCACATCCCTCTGCATAATTTGTTATATACCCAGTAATCGCCTTTATAGTCCACCCAGTTACGGGTGACGTTTGACGAAACCAAAGTACATAACTCCTTATGTAGGGATCTATGGTGACTTCAGGTCTAAGGACTAGTAGTCATACTAATATCCACATGAGAAAGTATATGACACTCATATAACGATCCATGATACTTTCTCATGGCGGATCATTCAGTATACATTCTCTAATGTATACCCATGTGTCAACTTGATATCTCTATATCCATGACTTGTGAGATCAAGTCATCGAGTTGACCTACATGCTAGTCTTATTGCATTAACATTGTCCCTGAATGTTAATACTCGACTAGGAATGATTAAGAGTAGTGTTCCCTATATCATCTCACTATCAGTTCAACTAACCGATTGATATAGGTGAGAACCATCTACTCAAGGACATTATTATACTTAGTTTATTTGGCACCAATACAAGTAAGTATAATAACCAAAATCCAAATGTCTTTATTAATATACAAGAATATGATACAATGAGTCCATACAATCATCAAATGATTGACTCTAGGGCTCTAACTAACAATCTCCCACTAGCACTAGTGCCAATCAGTATAGGCTCTAAGGCCTAATGACCTAGTGTGACCATCATGCTTTCTCTGTGCCAAAGCCTTGGTCAAGGGATCTGCAATGTTAGCCTCTGTAGGTACTTTGCAAATCTTTACATCTCCTCTATCGATAATCTCTCGAATGAGATGGAAGCGTCATAGTATGTGCTTGGTCCGCTGGTGTGAGCGAGGTTCCTTCGCCTGTGCTATAGCTCCATTGTTG
Organism: Zingiber officinale; assembly: GCF_018446385.1. Classification (NCBI taxonomy): domain Eukaryota; kingdom Viridiplantae; phylum Streptophyta; class Magnoliopsida; order Zingiberales; family Zingiberaceae; genus Zingiber; species Zingiber officinale. Next base: position 82,978,185 of record NC_055993.1, on the reverse strand, counting down.
TCACAATGGAGCTCAACTGGGTCAGCGATGCTAGGAACCACCCCAAGTTCAGTGATGAACATGCGGATCCAAACTGCCTCCTTTGCTACCTCTGATGCAGCAATATACTCGGCTTCTGTTGTAGAATCAGCTACTGTATCCTGCTTCGAACTCTTCCAGCTGACAGCTCCACCATTAATGCAAAATACGAACCCCGACTACGATCTATAGTCATCCTGGTCGGTCTGGAAGCTAGCATCACTGTAACCCTTTATAGTTAGCTCATCATTGCCTCCATATATTAAGAAATATTCTTTAGTCCTTCTTAAGTACTTAAGAATATTCTTGACCGCTATCCAGTGACTTTCACCTGGATCTGACTGGTATCTGCTCGTCATGCTCAAAGCATACGAGACATCAGGTTGAGTACATAGCATGGCATACATGATCGATCCTATGGCTGAGGCATAAGGGATCTGATCCATGCGGTCTCTCTCCTCTCTAGAAGAGGGACCTTGAGTCTTAGAAAGACTCACGCCATGTGACATCGGCAGAAATCCCTTCTTGGAGTTCTGCATGGCAAACCGAAGGTGTACCTTGTTAATATATGTACTCTGACATAGGCCAAGCAATCTCTTAGATCTATCTCTATAGATCTGTATCCCTAGAATGCGGGATGCCTCACCTAAGTCCTTCATTGAGAAGCAACTCCCTAGCCAGGTCTTGACAGACTGAAGCATAGGGATGTCCTTCCCAATGAGTAGTATGTTATTGTCACGCCCTAGAGGAGTCCCTGTCCGAAGAAATTTCGGTAGCATCTCCCCTGTACGAGTGACAATCTGAAGCATTACTACATACAAACTATACATCAGCCACACTCGGCTGGAATATATATACAAAATATAAACAACATCACCACGCAATTAATAAGCCTACATGGCTGAACGTAAACACATAGCAGCGGAAGACATAAAATGATACGAACGTAAAACTAACAACGGCACTAACAAAAATGTCTGCAACCACCAGACGGGACTCCAAAATCCATATCGAAGCATGCAATACCAAGTTCACAAAACCAAAACATAAATAACGTTAGCAACCAAAACAAGAAAAAGGAACTATCCTCGAGTGTGTCGTGGGACTGGCAGCTGGGACTCTCCAAGCATCCATGACTCATCTACCTGTTACCTGGCGAAAGAAAACCATTTTTGCAGGGTGGTGAGTATTGGAACTCAGCGGGTAAGGAAAGAGATAGTGCATGAATATACATATAACTAGAAAGTGAGCCAAGAGTATACAGTCTCATACAGAAATAGCAGATACTACAAAAGAACCAAAACAAATGCTCATACCTGAAACCATATCCTAGGCTAGGTATAGTAGGTCAGAACTGGTACTAATCTGCTACATTACTGTTCATAACTACAGAAGTAATTAGCAAGGTATATACCAATTTTCAATGACTAGACATCTACAACGAGAACATATCTCGACACAAGTAAGCATATCAACATATGTGAACAACGACAGTAAGTAAGCAATAACAGCATATATAGATAGCAGCAGCGAAAACAAATATAATAACAACAGCGTATTCACGGATGGTCACTCCCGCCCACCTCTCTGTACCATGACCCCTGTATGGTCGAGAGGCCTGGTCAGTGACAGACTGTACACCACTCCAGCTACCACTCACACGAATGGCCGAGGGGACAGTTGCATAGTAGCTAACTAGCTACATCTGCGACGGGGTCCCTGCTGCTCGTACTCCAGCTACCACTCACACGAGTAGCCGAGTGCGGCAGGACAGGACAAGCGACATCAACTCCAGCTACCACTCTCTCGAGTGGTCGAGGGTGCGGCATGCATGCAATGACATGATGCGAACAATGCAACAGTCATCATATATATATATATAAGCAGAAACAGGTATGCTACATGAAGCCAACATGCTCAATATCATGCATAAATAAGCAACAGTCAAAGCAAACAAACATGGTAACTAGTATCTGCTACTGATCATGGACAATAACAAGAGACTGTATAGATATGGTACGAATTTCTCAAAGATTGCGTGGAAGTATCAAGCGCAGGAAAAATAAGAGTGAAGTCAAGGTAAAATAGTCCTTATCCAAAATAATTCATGCACCAAGGTCAAAGTACTAAAAGAAAACAAAGCAAGAAGTACCCGCCTTTTTCTGTCGATCGTGCTAAACTAGCTCACGCCAAAGTGCTCGTCTCGAATCAACATTCTGCAAGTCACGTGAGATACAGTTTAACTAATCATGTTATATATCAACTAGCTAAACCTAGTTCCCAAAACCGATAAGGTAACTCTCCATTGCAATGATTATTAATCAACACTAATCGTCGGTTTACCTCGATTAATCCAATGGTTAAATTAGATTTAACCCAACATTATCAACTCTTAAATTGGTTCATTTAGCAATCCATTTACTAAACATCACAAACCCAACCGCAAGGGGTTGAAAATTAAATCCCCGTCAACAACAGATTAACATATCTCTAACCTAATAAAGAAATCCCATTATCACCTCTTAACCTACTGCATGAAGAAGTCATTCAACAATGAAACAAATTTGCAATCTATGAAACCTATTAAAGGTAAAACCAAATCCATCATGAAGAAACCATACAACATTGAAACCAATCTGCCATCTATTAAAACTATCGCTAACCAGAGGAAGAACAAGTCCTTCATCGCATCTAAACCCAATCTGATAACCCAACTAACACACTAATTCATCACCAATAAATCTCTCATCCATAAAGAATCACAACCACACTAGATAAAGCATTCCATCTCTTATTAGGTTAGGCTAATTTGCATCAATTTAGACTCACCTGAACCTTAGATGTTTCCTAATTGATTCACTGGACCTTGCTGCTCGAAGGGATGACCTGATGGAGCCCTGATCTCCAGTGGTGGTAGCTCTTCGGCGATGGTAGCAGGCTTAGCAGTAATCGGCGGCTTGACAGCCGAGAGGAGCTCGCTAGGTTTGGTTGTTCGCAAGGGCCACCGATCCAGATGGCGGCTTCAGGCGGAGATGCCCGGAGAAGGCTCAATGCTAGGGCACGCGTGGCGACGAGCTTCTGGTGTCCGTGAGGACAAGGAACAAGAAGCTCGACCGGCGGTGGCTCGAGTGTCGCCGGCGCCGCGATGAAGAAGGTGAGGGGTCGATGGCTGTGGCTCGCTCGCGTGAGGAGGAGAAAGAGGCCGTGGCTCGACGGAGAAGAGAAGATGCGGCGGCTGTAGCTCGGCGGCTGGTGCCCGACGGAGAAGAGGCTCGACGAAGGAGGTGGCGTCGCGAGAGGCTCGGGAATGGAGAGGATCGCCGGTGGATTTGGGGAGAAAATTGCAAGAGAGGGAGAGATCGCGTGCGGCTCGGGAAGAGGAGGTTCGGCGGTGGGTTTTAGGGAGAAGGGTTCGGCGATTATAGATTTATAGAATTCGAACTTAGGTTTAGGATAAATCAAACCCTAAGTTTATTTCTCAATCAACTCCCACTTTTGGATATTTCAAACAGACCTTTTCCAAGACCTATAATTTTATCCCCTCAAAATACGCCCTATGGGCTCCGATTAAATCTCCGAAAATCTCTAAAAATTCCTAAAAATTCCAATAAGATTATTCGCCCATTAATCTTATTTTTTTAATTATTATCTGGTTCGGTATTTTACATTCTCCCCCACTAATAAAAATTTGGTCCCCAAATTTACTGCTCAACCCAAAAATCCTCATCCTAGGGTAATCACCAAGGAACATACTCATATACCACTCTGTCCAAGTATCATGAACAATCTCCAACTACAAGCAATGACTTTGTGGGTTATGAGCTCATCCTGCTTCCGCTACTTCCACACTGCTACCTAACCGACTGTAGGTAAGAACAACATAGCTAATAATAATGTTGGTTTGTTACACAACTTCGAAAAATGAGAATATCTCACAGACTTCGGTAAATCATTTGCAATTTGATCCTTAGTTAATATATGCAGAATCACCATCTTTATAAAAGGATTTCAAGTTGTCAATCCACCTCTATGTGTTGGGCCATGAAAACATAATTACTCACAATGTAGATAGCTATCTTACTATCTGAATTAACCAACATAGGCTCAGAGTATTCAATACCAAAATTTTCCATAAAGGTCTTCAACTTTATCTCTAGTCTCTGAAGAACATTTGGCCATGATCAATAATCGAAATAATGGCACAAACAAGTCCACAAAAAAAAAAAAGGACGGCGTAGTGCATGATTGAAGAGTAGTACATGACTCTTTTCATAATAGGAGAATCAGGATATTATGAAGAATACAAGGTAATATACGAATTTAAGATAGCCCAGCCTAGTGCTCTACAAACTAAGTAGTTACAGAATTTATCCATGTTTGTCAGCCAATTAGCTTATGATTGTGAGGCATAGTTGGCTCTGAGATTTTATTTAGATTTTATAGTTTAGGCACATCTTGGTTATATGATTTTCATCTAGCAAGTTAACCTGCAGTATTAATTCATGTTTTATATTCATATACAAACATTTCAGGTTACTATAGTGGTACTCGGTACTCCGAAAGTAAGTTACTTAATGTTACTGTCATTTTATCATGTCCTTTCCCTGCAAAACATGCAAATGGCCAAAGATCAGGTCGTGGTGGAGAGATAGTCCTGTTCAAATCTCGATTATTCTAGGGATAGAAGTTGTCAGGCTCACTGATTAATTCACTACTTGATAGTAATAGGAGAAACTAGTAATACTGGTATGGTAAGAGAAATCCTATGAGACTATAATCCATGATCACTACTAAGGTTTGGTGGACCTAAGCAATGGTTGATCCAACATGTCATATATGGTATAAACAACTAAGTACACGTGGTACAAATAACTAGTCAAGTACTAATAAATATGTACGATAACAATATACCACATACCTCCTATAACTTGGAGATTCCTACCGCTGCCTAGTCCCAAAACTCGAAAGTCACATCGAGGAATCAAATTACAAAGGGAAAATAAAACAACCGAAATATCAAAAATAGGCATCATAAAACTTCGCTCTAATACCACTATATTGGTATCAGATTAACTCAAAATCCAAAATACGAAAAACGAACAGACATCGTATACCTGCTCTGATACCACTAAATTGGTATCAGATTAACTCGAAATATCGAACACGAAAAAAAAACAAATCGCACAATCTGAAACACATAAATAGGCTTCACAACCTAAGCTCTGATACCACTAAATTGGTATCAGATTAAATCAAAAATCCAGTACACGAAAAAAAAGGCATCGAAAAATGGCTCTGATACCACTAAATTGTCACGCCCTAGAGGAGTCCCTGTCCGAAGAAATTTCGGTAGCATCTCCCCTGTACGAGTGACAATCTGAAGCATTACTACATACAAACTATACATCAGCCACACTCGGCTGGAATATATATACAAAATATAAACAACATCACCACGCAATTAATAAGCCTACATGGCTAAACGTAAACACATAGCAGCGGAAGACATAAAATGATACGAACGTAAAACTAACAACGGCACTAACAAAAATGTCTGTAACCACCAGACGGGACTCCAAAATCCATATCGAAGCATGCAATACCAAGTTCACAAAACCAAAACATAAATAACGTTAGCAACCAAAACCAGAAAAAGGAACTATCCTCGAGTGTGTCATGGGACTGGCAGCTGGGACTCTCCAAGCATCCATGACTCATCTACCTATTACCTGGCGAAAGGAAACCATTTTTGCAGGGTGGTGAGTATTGGAACTCAGCGGGTAAGGAAAGAGATAGTGCATGAACATACATATAACTAGAAAGTGAGCCAAGAGTATACAGTCTCATACAGAAATAGCAGATACTACAAAAGGACCAAAACAAATGCTCATACCTGAAACCATATCCTAGGCTAGGTATAGTAGGTCAGAACTGGTACTAATCTGCTACATTACTGTTCATAACTACAGAAGTAATAAGCAAAGTATATACCAATTTTCAATGACTAGACATCTACAACGAGAACATATCTCGACACAAGTAAGCATATCAGCATATGTGAACAACGACAGTAAGTAAGCAATAACAGCATATATAGATAGCAGCAGCCAAAACAAATATAATAACAACAGCGTATGCACGGATGGTCACTCCCGCCCACCTCTCTGTACCATGACCCCTGTATGGTCAGTGACAGACTGTACACCACTCCAGCTACCACTCACACGATTGGCCGAGGGGACAGTTGCATAGTAGCTAACTAGCTACATCTGCGACGGGGTCCCTGCTGCTCGTACTCCAGCTACCACTCACACGAGTGGCCGAGTGCGGCAGGACAGGACAAGCGGCATCAACTCCAGCTACCACTCTCTCGAGTGGCCGAGGGTGCGGCATGCATGCAATGACATGATGCGAACAATGCAATAGTCATCATATATATATATATAAGCAGAAACAGGTATGCTACATGAAGCCAACATGCTCAATATCGTGCATAAATAAGCAACAGTCAAAGCAAACAAACATGGTAACTAGTATCTGCTACTGATCATGGACAATAACAAGAGACTGTATAGATATGGTACGAATTTCTCAAAGATTGCGTGGAAGTATCAAGCGCAGGAAAAATAAGAGTGGAGTCAAGGTAAAATAGTCCTTATCCAAAATAATTCATGCACCAAGGTCAAAGTACTAAAAGAAAACAAAGCAAGAAGTACCCGCCTTTTTCTGTCGATCGTGCTAAACTAGCTCACGCCAAAGTGCTCGTCTCGAATCAACGTTCTGCAAGTCACGTGAGATACAGTTTAACTAATCATGTTATATATCAACTAGCTAAACCTAGTTCCCAAAACCGATAAGGTAACTCTCCATTGCAATGATTATTAATCAACACTAATCATCGGTTTACCTCGATTAATCCAATGGTTAAATTAGATTTAACCCAACATTATCAACTCTTAAATTGGTTCATTTAGCAATCCATTTACTAAACATCACAAACCCAACCGCAAGGGGTTGAAAATTAAATCCCCGTCAACAACAGATTAACATATCTCTAACCTAATAAAGAAATCCCATTATCACCTCTTAACCTACTGCATGAAGAAGTCATTCAACAATGAAACAAATTTGCAATCTATGAAACCTATTAAAGGTAAAACCAAATCCATCATGAAGAAACCATACAACATTGAAACCAATCTGCCATCTATTAAAACTATCGCTAACCAGAGGAAGAACAAGTCCTTCATCGCATCTAAACCCAATCTGATAACCCAACTAACACACTAATTCATCACCAATAAATCTCTCATCCATAAAGAATCACAACCACACTAGATAAAGCATTCCATCTCTTATTAGGTTAGGCTAATTTGCATCAATTTAGACTCACCTGAACCTTAGATGTTTCCTAATTGATTCACTGGACCTTGCTGCTCGAAGGGATGACCTGATGGAGCCCTGATCTCTAGTGGTGGTAGCTCTTCGGCGATGGTAGCAGGCTTAGCAGTAATCGGCGGCTTGACAGCCGAGAGGAGCTCGCTAGGTTTGGTTGTTCGCAAGGGCCACCGATCCAGATGGCGGCTTCAGGCGGAGATGCCCGGAGAAGGCTCAATGCTAGGGCACGCGTGGCGACGAGCTTCTGGTGTCCGTGAGTAAAAGGAACAAGAAGCTCGACCGGCGGTGGCTCGAGTGTCGCCGGCGCCGCGATGAAGAAGGTGAGGGGTCGATGGCTGTGGCTCGCTCGCGTGAGGAGGAGAAGGAGGTCGTGGCTCGACGGAGAAGAGAAGATGCGGCGGCTGTAGCTCGGCAGCTGGTGCCCGACGGAGAAGAGGCTCGACGAAGGAGGTGGCGTCGCGAGAGGCTCGGGAATGGAGAGGATCGCCGGTGGATTTGGGGAGAAAATCGCAAGAGAGGGAGAGATCGCGTGCGGCTCGAGAAGAGGAGGTTCAGCGGTGGGTTTTAGGGAGAAGGGTTCGGCGATTATAGATTTATAGAATTCGAACTTAGGTTTAGGAGAAATCAAACCCTAAGTTTATTTCTCAATCAACTCCCACTTTTGGATATTTCAAACAGACCTTTTCCAAGACCTATAATTTTATCCCCTCAAAATACGCCCTATGGGCTCCGATTAAATCTCCGAAAATCTCTAAAAATTCCTAAAAATTCCAATAAGATTATTCGCCCATTAAAAACCCTAGAATGCGGGATGCCTCACCTAAGTCCTTCATTGAGAAGCAACTCCCTAGCCAGGTCTTGACAGACTGAAGCATAGGGATGTCCTTCCCAATGAGTAGTATGTTATCCACATACAATATGAGGAAGACAACTATATCCCCTACAACCTTCTTGTAGACACAAGGCTCATCTTCGTTCTTGATGAAACCAAACTGTTTGATTGCATCATCGAATCGAAGATTCCAGCTCCGAGAAGCTTACTTTAGTCCATAAATGGACCTATGCAGCTTGCATACTCTGCTAGTATGCTGTGGATCTACAAAACCCTCAAGTTGTGTCATGTACACATCCTCGAGCAGGTTTCCATTCAGAAACGCGGTTTTGACATCCATCTTCCATATCTCATAGTCATGGTAGGCTGCAATAGCAAGCATGATCCGAATGGACTTAAACATCGCTACTGGAGAAAAGGTTTCATCATAGTCAATACCATGAATCTACTTGAAACCTTTAGCTACCAAGCGACCCTTATAGATAAGTCCATCCATGTCAGTCTTTCTCTTAAAGACCCACTTACACCCAATGGGTTTTACCCCTTCAGGTGGATCAACCAAAGTCCATGCTTGGTTGGTGTACATGGATTCCATTTCGGATCTCATGGCCTCTAGCCATTTCTCGGAATCTGGTCTCATCACAGCTTCCTGATAGGTGGTAGGCTCATCCTCTATGAGCATAACGTCATCATGGTCAGACAAGAGAAATGAGTATCTCTCAGGCTGACGACGTACCCTATCAGACCTGCGAAGAGGTATGTCTACTTGAACTGGTTGTTGTTCCTCAACTCCTTGTGGAACAACATCATCCACAACACTTTGTGGTTCCAGTTCAATTTCCATCGAGGCATCAGTGCTATTGTTCGCATCTTGAACTTCTTCAAGATCGAACGCGCTCCCACTAGTCCTTCTAGAAACAAAGTCCCTTTCTAGAAAGACCCCAGTCTTTGCCACAACTACCTTGTGCTGACTGGGAATGTAGATGTAATATCCCTTAGTTTCCTTGGGATATCCGATGAAATAATACTTGTCGGATTTGGGTCCTAATTTGTCTGAGACTTGACGTCGTACGTAAGCCTCACAACCCCAAATCCTCATGAAAAACACCTGGGCATCTCTCCCAGTCCATATCCTATATGATGTCTTTATCACGGCCTTGGATGGAACTCGGTTGAGAATGAAAGCTGCCGTGTCTAGAGCATATCCCCATAGATATGTCGGAAGATCTGTGTGACTCATCATAGATCGTACCATATCTAATAAGGTACGATTCCTCCTTTCGGATACACCATTCCACTGTGGTGTTCCAGGAGGACTGAGTTGAGATAAAATCCCACACTCAGCTAAGTAGTCACGAAACTCATGGCTTAAGTATTCACCACCTCGATCTGATCGAAGTACCTTAATACTCTTGCCAAGCTGGTTCTGTACTTCATTCTTGAATTCTTTGAACTTTTCAAAGGATTTAGATTTATGTGTCATCAAATACACATAACCATATCTACTGAAGTCATCAGTAAATGTGATGAAGTACCTATAACCGCCTCTAGCAGCGACATTGAAAGGGCCACATACATCACTATGTATGAGTCCTAACAAATCAGTCGCTCTCTCGCTGTGCCCATTAAAGGGAGTCTTGGTCATCTTGCCTCGTAGGCATGACTCGCATATCTGATATGATTCAAAATCAAATGAGTCCAGCAAACCATCCTTATGGAGCTGGGATAAGCGCTTGTCATTTATATGACCTAAGCGACAGTGCCAGAGATAAGTTTGGTTCAGGTCATTTGACTTGAACTTCTTGGTATTTATGTTATAAATAGGGCTCTCAAGATCTAGAATGTAGAGTCCGTTTATCAGAGGTGCACTACAATAGAACATATCGTTTAAATAGACGGAACAACATTTGTTCTTTATTGTAAACGAGAAACCTTTCTTGTCTAAACAAGAAACTGATACAATGTTCTTAGTCAAAGCAGGCACATAACAACATTCATCTAATTCTAATACAAGCCCAGAGGGCAGAGATAGAAAATAAGCAACAGCAGCAACCCGTGCTCCATTGCCTACTCGTAGGTCCACCTCGCCCTTTGTCAATGCCCTGCTATTTCTCAGCGCCTGCACATCAGTACAAATGTGAGAAGCACATCCAGTATCTAATACCCATGATGTAGAAATAGATAGATTGACTTCTATAACATATATACCTGAAGTGGAAGTCTCACTTCGCTTCTTCTTAAGATCTTCCAAGTATACCTTGCAGTTCCTCTTCCAGTGCCGCAGTGGAAGCAGGTAGCATTCTTGGCGACCCCTCCTTTAGGCTTCAGTGCCTTGCCTTTGCCCTTGGCTTGGGACTTTCCCTTGCCTTTGGGCTTGCCTTTGCCCTTATGCTTCTGGACCATCAGAATGGGCTTAACCTTCTTAAGGTTAACCTCAGCAGTTCGTAACATACTAAGGAGCTCGGGCAGTGGCTTGTCAATCTCGTTCATGTTATAGTTCAGAACGAATTGACTATAGCTATCCGGCAAGGATTGCAAGATTAAGTCAGTGGCCAGCTCTTGGCCAAGTGGGAACCCCAGTCTTTGTAGGTTCTCTATGTACCCAATCATCTTGAGTACATAAGGACCTACGGGAGCCCCGTCTGACATCTTGCACTGAAATAGTGTCTTAGAGATCTCAAATCTCTCATGCCTCGCTTGTCCCTGATATAGTTGGCGAAGATGCTCAACCATATCATAAGCGCCCATCAACTCGTGTTGCTTCTGAAGCTCAGAGTTCATGGTCGCGAGCATTAGACATGACACATCTAATGCGTCATCTTGATGCTTCTTGTAAGCATCTTTGTCAGCTCGCGGGGCATTGGCAAGAGGAGCCTCCGGAATGGGCTGCTCCAGAACGTACAGCTTACGTTCCTGAGTGAGAACTATTCTCAGGTTCCTGTACCAGTCCAGGAAGTTTGCTCCGTTGAGCTTGTCCTTCTCAAGGACAGATCGCAGGGAGAAGGTGTTCGTATTTGACGTCATGGTTATCTACAACAGAATAAAAGCAGAAATAAATATCATATTCTTTTAAAATCATTTAATTAGGCCTTTAATTAAATGATGCTCCCACTGAATTCTATAATTCTTGTCGGACAAGATCCACATCATACTAACCCTTGAGTTAGCTTTGGCTAATACGCCCAAGGCTTAGTATGATCGGTAGGTAACGATTACCAATTACATCTCTATGCAACTCTTGTTTATAAAATCAATATCCGCATTTATATTAAAACTCGAGTTAGCTTTGGCTAATACGCCCGAGAGTTAATATAGATGTGATTTTGACCTATCTTTTTCAACCGTTGGAAAAATGCCTATAGTTGACTCGATCTAACCGAGCAACTAGGAATACTCAATCTAATTGAGTTTGTATTCACCCATGCGTTGATAGGCGGGACCAAGATTGTCCCTCCGTACCCTACCAAGATAATATGTATTGCTCTGCTTTGGCAGATTCAACAATACATGTGATCGAGGTAGTGATAGGTATCACGACACGGTTAGGCATTTAGAGTTGGTTCGATCGAGATCTAATCTAATCGAAAAGCATGCATCTTGTGCACGACTTAGATCTAATCTAATCGCAAGGGTGCATCATGTGCACGACTTAGATCTAATCTAATCGTAAGGCACTAATTAATTAATTACTTATTAAACATGCATCATATACATAAGCAATTAACTAATTAATCTATTTGTGATTTATTCATGGCCCACTATGATCTTCTCAAGCCAATGAGAAGATCGAATGGTCAACCTAGGGTCAACAGCTTCTCCAAGCTCCTCCCTTTGACCACCTTGTGTTGCTCGTGCCCGCCTCAGAACTCCGTCTCGTGTGGACCCTCCACCGCTCCAATTTGTACATTACAATTTGAAACTCGAGTTACATTCGAGTCTAAATCTAATTTACAACCAGAATATATGAGAAAGGCACGACGCGCAGGTCGCAGGAAAATAAAAACATACATAACGGCACGCAAGTAGTATTATGAATTACAACACAATCCAATCATATTGGGTTTTTGGGCCATGACTATCACAAAATTAATATATAATTCAAAATTATATATTTTCATAATTTTCTATAATTTTAAAAATAATTTTTACAATTTTTACGAGTAAAATTTTCCGGAGGTCCCGTTTAGCGGTTTCGGGCGCAATCGCGGAACGGATCCCCTTGCGGGGCCAGGGGCAGCGCCCCTACCCGCGATCTAACTATCGCGAGGGTTCCTTTGCGATCCAACAGCGCCTAAACTCGCTGTCCCAAAATGATTTGGGTCGAGACATTGTCATTTCGGAAAAAAATCTTCCCGGCAGGTTCGTTTTTAGCGATTTCGGGTGCAATCGCGAAGCAAATCCCCTTGCGGGGTTAGGGGCAGTACCCCTACCCATGATCTAACCATCGTGAGTTGCTCCTTTGTGATCTAATGGCACCCAAGCCCGCTGTCCCAAACGGATTTGGGGCAAAACGAAGCCGTTTAAGGAAAAACTTCCCGGTAGCCGAAGCCTACAAGTGCCGAGATACTTGTGCTTCGCTTCTACGGAAAAATTACCCATAAAAACATAAAAAACTAAATTTTACAGAAAATCACAGAAGGTTTAGTTTTCATAAAACCAAAAATTAAACTCGTACAAGCCTTGCACGTGGCTCTGATACCACTGTTGGGTTTTTCGGGCCGCGAAAACCGCTTTTCGCGTCGCGGAAACCCCGAATCACCCAAAGCCGTAGATCCGTGCAAGGAAAACCAAACGAAAATTATGAGTACGAGTTTTAAATATCTAGATCTACTCCTAGATCTATGTGTTAAGAAGTATACCTTGAAGCGTACCCTTTCGCGTTCCCGCTCGTCCAAGGAATTGCCGGATCTCTAGACCGTCAAGCGTCGGTCCTCTAGAAGTATCCACACGGACACGTAGGTGGAGAAAACCTCACACAAAGGTGTGCTAGCACCTTGGTAAGATTCGGCCAAGCAAGGAGGAGAGGGAGAGGGAGAGCTTGAGAGGAAGAAGATACAATAATCATCACTTGAATGAAAATGAATCCATATTCATTCAAATTGTGGCCGGCCACATTTCCCAAATGTAACCCCCTCATTAATGCATTAAGTTGTCATCAAAGAGGGAATGTAACCTCCATGAGGTGGCACTCACTAGTAACTCCCATGAGGTGGCAACCATGATGATGTGGAGCATCATCATTGGTTCACATCAATGCCAACTCACCAATGAGGTGGCATAAAGTCATGTCAAACTTGACTTTTAATCTTCCTCTCAAGTCAAGTCAAACTTGATCAAATCTCTTCCATGGTTGATCTAATCTAACCATTTGATTCAAGCCAACTTAATATAATGAATCTAATTCATTAAATTAAGTTGATTTAATGAGTCATAATCTAAATTAGACTCATTGAATACATGAATCAACTTGAGTCCAACTCAAGTTAGCCCAATTAGGATTACTCTTAATCCAATTTGATTCATCAAATGAATCTAATCCTCTTGGTTCATCATATGAACCAAATCTCCATCTAATTGTCCTTAGTGTGTGACCCTATAGGTTCTTGTAACGTTGGCAATGCCCTAAACCCATTTAGGAGCATAAGTAATGAGCGGTATCTAGCAACACATCATTACTACCCAAGTTACAAGAATGTCGAGATCCGACATCACCTTGTGACTACTAATTGTGACTCTTCACAATATATGACGAGTGTCCTTCTATCCTAGGCATCTAGATTGATCAATGTGAGGCATAGACCGTGTTATCCTCTGACCAATCTAAATCTTGAACTCCAAGTAGACTCACTAAATCAAATGAGCTCAATATCTCATATTGACTCATTTGGGCATGGCCATGCACTTCGTGGTCTCACTCTATCAAGAATACCGATGTCTCTCCCGTCATATAGGAGGGATAGATCCCATCTACATCACTCACATCCCTCTGCATAATTTGTTATATACCTAGTAATCGCCTTTATAGTCCACCCAGTTACGGGTGACGTTTGACGAAACCAAAGTAGATAACTCCTTATGTAGGGATCTATGGTGACTTCAGGTCTAAGGACTAGTAGTTATACTAATAGCCACATGAGAAAGTATATGACACTCATATAACGATCCATGATACTTTCTCATGGCGGGTCATTCAGTATACATTCTCTAATGTATACCCATGTGTCAACTTGATATCTCTATATCCATGACTTGTGAGATCAAGTCATCGAGTTGACCTACATGCTTGTCTTATTGCATTAACATTGTCCTTGAATGTTAATACTCGACTAGGAATGATTAAGAGTAGTGTTCCCTATATCATCTCACTATCGGTTCAACTAACCGATTGATATAGGTGAGAACCATCTACTCAAGGACATTATTATACTTAGTTTATTTGGCACCAATACAAGTAAGTATAATAACCAAAATCCAAATGCCTTTATTAATATACAAGAATATGATACAATGAGTCCATACAATCATCAAATGATTGGCTCTAGGGCTCTAACTAACAGGGCTATGACAACTGTGTACTCTGCCGTCACTGCTCCTGATGAGTGACCGAGTGGACAGGATGCTATAGGAGTACACCTATCCTCCTACCCCAAATCATAAGTGGGGGAGCACAATGCTCTCATCTCCTTGACACAGTCCAGAAGAGGGATCCCTAACGTGCTACCACGCTGCATCACGTTACCCATGAGTGGACCAGCGGAGCACTGGCAGAGCAAACTGCCACACACACTGCCTGATATACCACTAACTCATGAGTGGTTGTGTGTGCATATCCATGTAACTAGCGATGAGCTCAACAATAATGGGCCTACCAATCGCTCAGCATGTAATCATGCAAGATGGTGCATGACACTAAGCATGAAGATCCTGCCTATATCTATGTCCATAAAATATGTACCCAAAGAAAATACATGGATCAAATAAGGAAATCTGGGTACACGTGTCAGATATGGTAAATGTTTAGTCCAGTATATCATAAGGCATGGTATGTCACTACCACTATAAGCATAAATAATCAGGGCAATAATAAATCATAAATGCAAAACAGATGAAAGCATGCAACGGGTATCATATAGTGACATACCAAAATAAAGATGAACATAATTATTACTAGAGGCTATAATCTACTAAGCATATCAACATGACATTATCAAAAGAGATAAGTCAAGGTATCCGCCTCCGATATAACGCGTGCCAAAAGTAATCCAACAAAAGGTAACTAGTCGCAAATCAGAGTCCTATAATAAATCGTATAGTTTAACTAAGTTTTATTATAACAAAATAGCTAAACAAAATCCTAATCCGATCAGGAACTATATAACTCGATTAGCTAATCCCATCTTACAAATTTATAAGTTGATCAGTAGTTTAAGATGAATTTTAACATCTCAATAAATGTAAATTTATGATCCGGCTCAAAAATTGCTACTAGTCATGTACGTACGAATTTTAAGCTACTGTTCATGTAGCTAAAACAGGAGTCAAATTTCCTTCAACTTACCCTATTACAAGCTATCCCTTGTTGACCAAAAGTTTGCTTACCAGAATATACTGCTACCAAAGATTTTGTAGCCAAAACCTCCCAGAAACACCAAGTCCGAATAACCGGAGGCACTGCTGGAGACCCATGTTGTGGAGAAACAATGGTTGGTATTTGGAGATGTTGCTACAGCAAAACAGTGACTGTCACCACAGTGAACAGACAACCCGTTCATCACAGGAGCCTAAATCAAAAATCCAAATACCCAAATATGCCTTACTTTGATTGGTGCCAGTCGCTTCCTCTTTGTTGGCATGTTTGAAGAGGTGAGCGAATAAGGAAGACCCGACGGTGGAGTCTAGGGCACGGAATAGGGAAGATCAGGAGAGGGATCGGTACTCCCTCTTCCGGCTGAAGATCGCTGACGTAAGGGGGCGGTGATCCGAGAGAAGGACGGCTGAAGGCGATCGGAAGAAGAGAAGCTGGCGGTGTCAATTTTCGGCTAGCGACAACCGGTCATGGGTCCGTAGTGGTCGACAGCGGCGCTAGGGCACAGGGGAGGTGGCCGTCTGTCGGCGCTAGAGCAGAGGGACCGAGGCATCTGAGGGTGGCGGCGCCGGCGGGTGGAGAAGGCGTGGCTGAGAAGATGGCTAGGGTATGGAAGAAGGGAAAAAGAAATGGGAAAAAAGAAGAATCGACGTGAAGGAAGGGGAAGGAAAACAGAGCACGGAGGTGCCCGATCTCCCTTGGCCACCAGTTTTGTTTGCGAGGGAGATGAAGCGCGAAGCAACGCGTCGGTTGGGGGGAAAAGGAAGAAGGAAGGGGACGACGTCGGGGATGGCTCGGGCACGCGGGGAAGAGAGAAAAAGAGAAACAAAAATAAAAGAAAAAGAAAATAAAAATTCAACTTTTTCTCGTTTAAATGTGGTAGCATAAACAGGCTTTCCCGTTGCTCAATATTTATCCCCATAACCTATATCATACGACCTCCGAAAAATTTTCAAAAAATTTCTAAAAATTTCAAAAAAATTCGTTAAGGTTATTTCTCTATTTAACCTTATTCTTTAATTAATATTTAGGGTACCGTATTTTACAGATACCAACGTAAAAGAAAAGAGGAAAGGAGAACACAAGCGGTTTTTACTTGGTTCAAAACTTTTAACAACTCTTACTCAAAAACTCAGGTCCTTTGTGTTGGTGCAGTTGGCACGAATGGTCAAACCTGAGTTTTGATGAATGACAAATATCTTAAAGTTAGACGTGTTGTAATCTAACCTTTTTACCGAGTGTGTAGGGTTGATTAACCCTAATTAGGATGTTCAATTCCTGATTGGTTGAAGACTGGATGTGTGATTCTGGCAAGTCGGGAGATTCAATTCCTGACAGGTTGAAGTATAGATGTGGGATTCTGGCAAGAGTCAAGATGTGCAATTAGCGATTGGAGAAGACCGGATGTGCGATTTCGGTAGGTCGGGATGTGCGATTCTCGATTGGAGAAGACTGGATGTACGATTCTAGTAGGTCGTGATGTTTGATTCTTGAAGTTCGGATGTGTGATTTCGGATGGTAACTCTACACCGGGTAAGTAGAAGTAAGTCACTAGAGAAGAGTGACTAAGTGAGGACGCGCTCCTATTCGAAGGGACAGTAGGCGTCGATCCAATTTAGGTCCATTTTAAAAACCTAAATTGAGACCCTAAGATCCTAGTCTCGGGGAGGCAAGATCTAATTACTATTCCTTATTATAATTGTTCTAAACTTTCTCTTATAGGGTATACTTTGTATTATTGGACTAACATATTTTGCGGGGTAAAAGGAGTACAAAAGGCCTCGGGTGAATAGTGCTTGAGACGCCTTCCATGTTATGGAAGGCGTCTTCCGCACTGTTCATGGAAGGCGTCTTCCGTAGGATAAAATTTAGACTTCGTTGCAAATAAGAAGTTCGAGAGAAAAAAGTTCGGGATAAAACTTTAAAGGTTAGAGGCGCCTTCAAGGCTATGGAAGACACCTTCCACACCCTTTATAAGGTGTCTCAACCAAGCCTCAAGACACAACTGATATACGAGTTTCTACGCATCCAGTTTGACTTTTTGACTGCTCCGACTTCTTGCTGCTACCTTGCTGCGACTCTACTATGCTCGAATGTTGTCGAGAAGTCACCCAAACATCGAGCTGAAGCCGACCAACTACAAACTGTATTTGGTAACGAAATTAATTGCTATACTTAATTTCTACAAACGAGAAGTGTAGCGTGTTACGCTTCTCCGATTATTTTGTACTCGATCCGTTCTTCCAGCAATTCTGGAAGAGGCCTTTAGTGAATTATTCATTAATAGGTCTGCGGGACTTGGATCTTAAAGTAGAAGTCGCCGAAGGCTCCGAACCAAGTAAAAATCCTTGTGTTCACGTCTTTTTAGTTTCTGTCTATTTCTTTTTCCGCCGCGTACTGTTATTTTTAAAAGTAAAAGAAAAGTTTTTGAAAACCACATGATTCACCTCCCCCTCTCACATGCGCCTCGATCCAACAAGTAGTATCAGAGCAGGTTATGCTCTGAATTGGTGTAACTACCAATCAAGCCAGGGGAACCATTTTTTTTATTTTATTTTTTGTTTATAGCATCTTATTTGAATTGGTAGAACTTATCTTTTCAAGTAATTATGTCACGCCCTGAGGGTATACTTGTCCGCGAAACCGGACGGCACCCCTTAGTGACAATATGGGAAATAATCGATACTGAGCAAATTCAAGCCAATACAACACTAGCAAGATAAAAATGAACTAGAAACAAATGTCAATGTGTGTTTGTATGCATAAACATGTGAACATACTAACTAACAAGCTAAAACCAATACTCAAATATTCTATACAAAAAGAAAATTATAAATACATGCAGCAAAAAATAACTCAAATAACTCGAACAAAAATATGAACTCGAGTGAGACTGGTAGCTAGGACTTTTGAGCGACACACATTTTCTATCTGCTAACTTGGATGATCAAAGAAAAAATAATGACGGGTAGTGAGTATAAAATACTTAGTGGGTATAAGAAAATAGTGCATGAATAATATACTGACAGGAGATCAAAGGATGTAGTCTCAGGTAAAATACTTACTAATCAACGTAAGTGTCTCAACATAATCACCAGTTAACCAAAAGTATAACCAATAACATAACACTTCATTAACCTACTCAACTAAATATAACCAACAAATTGGGAGTACATACAGTACATCCAAACTTGCACGAATAAATACATGATCGACATATAGGAAGCATATAACAAATATTGACTACAGGAGAACATTCTACTATAGATGATTCTGTGGGCAGTCAAGGTATGTAATTAGTCATTGTCTGCGGGAGAACGTTCTACCATGGATGGTCCAGTGGGCAGACAGGATATATACCAATGGTCACTAACGACTCTCTCAACCACGAATAAGAGATAATAATCGTTAGGACATAAGAACATAACGACAAGCAGAAAAAGTATAATCATAACCGATATAACACTCTATAGCTACATATTGGTCTAACCTCACTAGCGTATAGGCATAGGCCTAAATAACTGTTGGTTGCTACTCAGAAAGCCTAGAGGTTCTACTGTACAAAAATTTTGTACAAAGGTTTGAACCTTTTCCTAGCTACCATGTGTTCTTTTAAATTAAATTTTGGATCGCCTGCGGAACTTAACACGTTTGATCCAAAACTTAATCTATTCGTTCTTTTAGGTTTTGACTTAGGTCTCCTGCGGAACTTAACACGTTCAACCCAAATCACCTTAAGTTATTAATTCCATTAAATATTAATTTCCATAATTGGTTCCCAGTACTGACGTGGCGAGGCACACGACCTTCTTGGATATGGGAGCAACCACCACCGACTAGACAAAACCTTTTATGGAAAGCTAATATTTAATTTCCTAAAATAACTTTAGGTTAACCGAAAAGAACAATCAAATCACAAGGATAAATAAAACAAAAAAAAACACAACATCGAAAAATATATTCGAAATACTAGAATCGTAAGCCTCTTGTATTTGGTATTATTTCCATAAATAACTAGTATGATGCGGAAAGGAAAAATTACTAGTTATACCTTCTAGAAAGATCTCTTGATCTTCTACCGTATTCCTCTTCTAACCTCGGACGTTGTGTGGGCAACGATCTTCCGAGATGAGAAAACACCAACCACCTTCTTCTCCTCCTAGCTAGGTTTGGCCACAATAAGGAAGCTTTACCAAGGATGAAGAACAAAACATCAATCAAGCTACAAGAGATGCAAGCTTTCTCTCCTTCTTCTTCTTCTTCTCCAAGTAGTATCCGGCCACCACAAGAGCTCCAAGGGAGATGAAGGATTCGGCCACCACAAGAGGAAGAGAGGGAGAGGATGATGGTCGGCCACAACACCAAGGAAAAGAGGGAGAGAAATAATAGAGGTTGTATCCAATGAAGGCACCCCCACCCCTTCTTTTATATTCCTTAGCCTTGGTAAATTAAGAAATTTAATTACAATAAAATTTCCTTAATTTCCTTGACATGATTTAATTGAGAAAAATAAAATAAAATTTCCCAATTAAACTATAATGGCCGGCCACATCATGGAGGAATAAATTAGATAAGTTTTAATCAACAAATTAAAACTTCCTAATTTGTTTCCGGAAATTTTAAAAATAAAATTTCTCTTCAAAAATCTCTTCATGGTTGATAAAAAAAAATTCTATAATTTTAATTTTTCAACATGTGAATAATTTTTAAAGAGAAAATAAAATATCTCACCAATCTACAAATAAGGAAAGAGATTTAATCTCTTTCTTTAATCTTTTGTAGATCATTTACAAAAGAGATATTTTAATTTTAACTCTCTTTAATAAATTATATCTTCCACATAATAAAAATAAAAATTAAAATTCTTTTAAATTTAATATGGCCGGCCCCCTCTAGCTTGGGTTCAAGCTAGGACCGGCCACCTTAAACCATGCTTAGGCCGGCCCTAGCTTGATTCCAAGCTAGCTTGGCCGACCCCCTTTAGGTGGGTATAGAAGGTGGGTATAGGTGGGTATAGTACTCTATAAATAAGAGGCTACGATAGAGACCGAGAGGAGGAATTGGTTTTGGTCTCCCGATAAAATTAAGCATCCCGTGTTCGCCCCGAACACACAACTTAATTTTATCAATAATAATTCATTCCACTAGAGAACTATTATTGAACTACCGCACCAATCCCAAATTACATTTTTGGGCTCCTTCTTATTATGAGTGTGTTAGTCTCCCTGTGTTTAAGATATCGAATGCCCACTAATTAAGTGAGTTACTTACAACTCATTTAATTAATATCTTAGTCCAAGAGTAGTACCACTCAACCTTATCGTCATGTCGGACTAAGTCCACCTGCAGGGTTTAACATGACAATCCTTATGAGCTCCTCTTGGGGACATTATCAACCTAGTATCTCTAGGACACAGTTTCCTTCTATAATCAACAACACACACTATAAGTGATATCATTTCCCAACTTATCGGGTTTATTGATTCATCGAACTAAATCTCACCCATTGATAAATTAAAGAAATAAATATCAAATATATGTGCTTGTTATTATATTAGGATTAAGAGCACACACTTCCATAATAACTGAGATATATGTTCCTTTATAAGGTCAGTATAAAAGAAACAACCTCAAATGGTCCTACTCAATACACTCTAAGTATACTAGTGTAATTATATAGTAAAGATAAACTAATTCCTAATTACACTACGACCTTCCAATGGTTTGTTCCTTGCCATTTTGGTCGTGAGCTACTGTTTATAATTTATAAGGTACTGATAACATCATCTTCTGCATGTGACACCACATACTATGTTATCTACAATATAAATTAATTGAACAACTACAAATAAATTGACCAAATGTGATTCTTTATTCAACATAAATGTTTACAAAAGCTTAGGCTTTCAGTATATACTCCAACAATCTCCCACTTATACTAATGACTAAGCTGACATATCTTCTACCATACATCTGATTCCCATTCCCTCCACATGCCGATCGAAAGCTTTCACCGGAAGGGCCTTAGTGAAAGGATCTGCCAGGTTATCTGCTGATGCAATCTTGGCGATGACAACTTCTCCTCGCTTCACGATATCTCGTATTAGGTGGTACTTGCGCTCTATATGTTTACTTGCCTTATGAGCTCGTGGTTCCTTCGAGTTTGCAACTGCACCGATATTATCACAATAAATTGTGATGATTTTGGGCAAACCAGGAATCACATCTAAGTCCATTAGAAAGTTCCTGAGCCATACTGCCTCTTTAGCTGCCTCAGAGGCTGCTACATACTCAGCTTCCATGGTTGAGT
Organism: Zingiber officinale; assembly: GCF_018446385.1. Classification (NCBI taxonomy): domain Eukaryota; kingdom Viridiplantae; phylum Streptophyta; class Magnoliopsida; order Zingiberales; family Zingiberaceae; genus Zingiber; species Zingiber officinale. Next base: position 82,956,042 of record NC_055993.1, on the reverse strand, counting down.
CCGAAACATATTTCTGCTTAACACTCCTCCATGAAATGGCTCCACCTCCTAAAGTAAACACATAGCCTGATGTAGACTTACTGTTGTCCCTATCTGATTGGAAATCTGAATCTGTGTAACCCACAGGGAGCAAATCGTCTGCTTGGTAAACTAGCATATAATCTCTAGTCCTTCTCAGGTACTTTAATATATGCTTTACCGCAGTCCAATGTCCTTGTCCAAGGTTACTCTGATATCTGCTAACCATGCCCACGGCAAAACAGATATCAGGTCTCATACATAGCATTGCATACATTAGGCTTCCTACAGCCGAAGCATAAGGAACTGCTTTCATGTCCTCTATCTCCTTTGATGTCTTCGGAGACATCTCTTTAGATAGAGCTACTCCATGCCTAAAAGGTAAGAAACCTTTCTTGGAATTTTGCATGCTAAAACGAGCAAGGATTGTATCTATGTATGAAGCTTGGGACAAACACAACATTCTTTAATTTTCTTGCGATCCCTTATAACTTTGATCCCAAGAATGTGTGCACAATCTCCTAAGTCCTTCATATCAAATTGTTTTGACAACCATACCCTTACGTCCAATAATACCTTGACATTATTGCCAATTAACAAAATATCATCTACGTATAGTACAAGAAATACCACCATGTTTCCGTTACACTTCTTGTATACACAAGACTCATCCGGACACTGAATAAATCCATATGACAGGATTACTTCATTAAACCGGATGTTCCAAGACCTTGAAGCTTGCTTTAGTCCATAAATAGACCGATTGAGCTTGCACACTAGATGCTCTTTGCCTTTTTCAATAAACCCTTCTGGTTGCTTCATATGGATGTTCTCTTCTAGACTTCCATTAAGGAAAGCTGTCTTGACATCCATTTGCCAAATCTCATAATCCATATGAGAAGCAATGGATAAGAGTATCCGGATAGACTTAAGCATGGCTACCGGTGAAAAGGTTTCCTTATAATCGATTCCCTCTTTCTGAGTGTACCCTTTCGCAACAAGCCTAGCTTTGAAGGTTTCTACCTTCCCGTCTGTCCCTCTTTTCCTTTTGTAGATCCACTTGCATCCAACGGCTTTTACACCATCAGGTAGTTCTACAAGCTCCCGGACCTTATTAGAGTACATAGACTCTATTTCAGAATTCATCGCCATTTGCTATGATGCTGCATCTATATCTTGGAGTGCTTCGTCATATGTCCGGGGATCAGGTTCATGTTTACCCGGGATCTAGTCCGAAAACTCTCCCAAAAACATGAATCTCTCAGGCTGCCTGACAACCCTCCCACTACGACGAGGCACTGTTTGTGGTTGTGTATCATGTGTGACACGTGTTGCAGTTTCTTGTGGTACTTCATCTTGTACTGTTGGTACTAAAGTAGACGTGTCCTCTCTTAGTTCTTCTAAAACAACTTCACTACTGGGATTGTGATCCATTATATAGTTTTTTATAAAAACTGGGCATTGGTGCTAACAATGACCTTCTGGTCTTTAGGACTATAAAATAAACCTCCTTTCGTTCATTTGGGATATCCCACAAATACTCGAACTTCTGTACGAGATTCTAACTTATCAGCATCTGGTTTCAGCACATGTGCTGGATTACCCCAAATCCAAATATGTCTTAGACTAGGTTTTCGCTCATTCCACAATTCTGTGGGAGTAGAAGAAACTGATTTAGAATGTACTAAGTTCAGAATGTACACTGTTGTTTCCAGAGCGTATCCCCAAAACGAATTTGGTAATTCCGAATAACTCATCATCGATCTAACCATCTCCATAAGAGTCCTATTCCTTCGTTCTGCCACACCATTCTGTTGGGGTGTACCAGGTGCGGACAGTTGGGATTGAATCCCGGCCTCTGATAAGTAATTCCTAAACTCTCCTAAGAGGTATTCGCCACCACGATCAGACCGTAGTGTCTTGATACTCTTACCTATTCATTTTTCCACATCAGCCTTGTACTCTTTGAATTTATCAAAGCACTCGGACTTGCGACGCATTAGGTAAATGTATCCATATCTTGAATAATCGTCTATGAAAGAGATAAAATATTCAAAACCTCCTCTTGCCTGGACAGACATAGGACCACACAAATCAGAGTGAACCAACTCTAACACTTCTTTGGCTCTATACCCCTTGGCCTTGAACGGCCTCTTGGTCATTTTACCTTCCAAGCAGGATTCACAAGTTGGAAAATTTTCCAACTCTAATGAACCCAAAAGTCCATCGGCTATAAGCCTCTGAATCCTACTTAAGTTAATGTGACCAAGCCTTAGATGCCAAAGATATGCTTGGTTCATTTCCGAAGGTTCTTTTCTCTTATTTGAGTTAGAAGATGAGTTATAAATTTCCATGTTTTGCTTTGAGAGAGAAATTGGATTTAAAGTATACAAATTACCAACTAATGCACCAGAACAGATAATCACTTTATTTCTCTTAATAACTACATCGTTACTAAAGGAAACTGAATATCCATCTAAAAACAGTTTAGAAACTGAAATTAAATTCTTTCTAAAACTGGGTATATAAAGATAATTTCTTAAAACCAAATTTTTATTTCTACTAAAAGATAAGTAGACGTCTCCCATACACTGCCACCTTAGTAGCATTGCCCATGTAGACGGTAATCTCTCCTTCAGATAGTCGTCGGGTTTCCTGGAACCCCTGCAAGGAATTGCAGACATGATCAGTGGCTCCCGTATCTACACACCAGGTGCTGGTAGATAACACCGCTAAACATGTTTCAACAACTAGAGCATGAGATATACCTTTGTTTTGGTTCCTACGAGGACAGTCCGCCTTCCAATGTCCTGACTGCTTGCAGATGAAGCACTTGCCCTTCGGCTTCTTCACTCCAGCTTTAAATCCTGTACTCTGAGTTTTATTCACTTTCTTTGCTGAACCAACTTGTTTCTTCTTCTTCTTTCCTTTCGGCTTAGAAGTAGAACCATTTTCAACATAGTGAATATGAGAGTTGTGATGAAACAATTCTTCTGCTGCCTGAAGTTCTGTCAGTAGTTCCGCCAATGAATATACCCTTTTGTTCATATTGTAATTCAGGCGGAATTGCTCAAAACTTCTAGGTAGTGTTTGGAGGATCATATCGATCTGGGTTTCCCCATCAATTTCTCCTCCAAGGATCTATATCTTGTTCAGATAAGCCATCATCTTTAGGATATGATCCCTCACAGGAGTACCCTCTTGCATGGTGGCTGTCATTATCTTTCTCATTGCTTCTTGTCTAGAAGCCCTATCCTGATGACCAAAGAGTTCCTTGAGATTGTTCATAATATCATAAGCTGTTGGTAAATCTTGATGCTGATGTTGCAATACATTTAACATTGAAGCCAAAATATAACACCGCGCCATCTCATCTGCTTTTACCCATTTCTTATGATATTCAATCTCCTCTTGAGTAGATTCACCAGTAGGTGCTTCAGGGCAAGGCTCAGTCAGTACAAATTTATAGCACCAAGAAGGACAATGTCCAGGTTCCTTTTCCAATCTATGTAATTAGGTCCAGTAAGTCTATTCTGTTGAAGTATGATGGACAGTGGGTTGAAAGTCATCCTAAGAATCACAAATAACTTTTGGTCAGAACTCTAAATTTAGAATAATATTGATTCCTCAAACAATACTATTTTAAATTAACCAACACCTCAAACCACCGTGAATTTTGTATGCCACGATAGTGTGGACGTATACAAATTCAACATTTGTAAAAGGAGGGTTTTAACCCATTAATTTTACTATCTTGTCAACCTAACTTTTTGACAAATAAAATTAATAGTTGGTATCCTTTGGTCACACAAATAATAGCAGTGACTCCGATGGAGAGGATACTATTAGTTGTGCCTAAGTGTATACCATTACTTGACACTAAGTCCATTAATAAGATTGTACCCCTTCCGATGGGGAAGATCACACGCTCTTAATTAACTTCCTATAGTCATCCCAAATGGAAGTTTGTTCTAGTGATCCACAAACAAGCTCATCCGATATGGAGGAAGGCACTCAGAGCCAACGCGTAAGCTTGTTTGCATCACTTACAAACCAGTAATGGAGACCATGGGTTTTATTTAAAAATCCCTCTCCCACTTAGTTATTTATAAATGATGAATTTTAACTATGCTAGCCTACTAAACATGTATACTAACATACACACACAGCACAATATAAAAGCAATAAATAGAAAATCTAATTTTCAACTATTATGGCTTTTATCTATGGTTGTCCTCCGTGTGTTGTCATCCCAAGCTGCTGCCATATTTGGCCACCGGGTCTAGCTATCGCATCCATCTTGCTCCTTGTTCATTGAGCCCCTGGTCCTCGAAGGTTCCACGCTTTGCAAGATTCGATCCATGACATAAATAGAATTTTATAATTTTGATCCTATATTCCAAAATGGAATGTACATGTATCTAGATCAAAATAAAATCCTAATAAAACTAAATGACTCCTTGTATTTTATAATACAATCATGCACACACATATAAATGCCCTTGACATGTCCAAGGGTCCAATCACACACATAAAATTATAAGCCATAATAGTTGGATCCTGCATCCACAAAGTTAGCACATCCTACTATTATCCTGCCTAAATTATGTATGACATGTGCATAATTAAACTAATACCAAATACACAGAGGCAAAAACCTAGCCCTGATACCAATTGTTGGTTGCTACTCGGAAAGCCTAGAGGTTCCACTATACAAAAATTTTGTACAAAGGTCTGAACCTTTTCCTAGCTACCATGTGTTCTTTTAAATTAAATTTTGGATCGCCTGCGGAACTTAACACGTTTGATCCAAAACTTAATCTATTCGTTCTTTTAGGTTTTGACTTGGGTCTCCTGCGGAACTTAACACGTTTGACCCAAATCACCTTAAGTTATTAATTTCATTAAATATTAATTTCCATAATTGGTTCCCACTACTGACGTGGCGAGGCACACGGCCTTCTTGGATATGGGAGCAACCACCACCGACTAGACAAAACCTTTTATGGAAAGCTAATATTTAATTTCCTAAAATAACTTTAGGTTAAACGAAAAGAACAATCAAATCACAAGGATAAATAAAACAAAAAAAAATACAACATCGAAAAACATATTCGAAATACTAGAATTGTAAGCCTCTTGTATTTGGTATTATTTCCATAAATAACTAGTATGATGCGGAAAGGAAAAATTACTAGTTATACCTTTTAGAAAGACCTCTTGATCTTCTACCGTATTCCTCTTCTAACCTCGGATGTTGTGTGGGCAACGATCTACCGAGATGAGAAAACACCAACCACCTTCTTCTCCTCCTAGCTAGGTTCGGCCACAATAAGGAAGCTTTACCAGGGATGAAGAACAAAACACCAACCAAGCCCCAAGAGATGCAAGTTTTCTCTCCTTCTTCTTCTTCTTCTCCAAGTAGTATCCGGCCACCACAAGAGCTCCAAGGGAGATGAAGGATTCGGCCACCACAAGAGGAAGAGAGGGAGAGGATGATGGCCAGCCACAACACCAAGGAAAAGAGGGAGAGAAATAATAGAGGTTGTATCCAATGAAGGCACCTCCACCCCTTCTTTTATATTCCTTAGCCTTGGTAAATTAGGAAATTTAATTACAATAAAATTTCCTTAATTTCCTTGACATGATTTAATTGAGAAAAATAAAATAAAATTTCCCGATTAAGCTATAATGGTCGGCCACATCATGGAGGAATAAATTAGACAAGTTTTAATCAACAAATTTAAACTTCCTAATTTGTTTCCGAAAATTTTAAAAATAAAATTTCTCTTAAAAAATCTCTTCATGGTTGATAAAAAAAAAATTTATAATTTTAATTTTTCAACATGTGAATAATTTTTAAAGAGAAAATAAAATATCTCACCAATCTACAAATAAGGAAAGAGATTTAATCTCTTTCTTTAATCTTTTGTAGATCCTTTACAAGAGAGATATTTTAATTTTAACTCTCTTTAATAAATTATATCTTCCACATAATAAAAATTAAAATTAAAATTCTTTTAAATTTAATATGGCCGGCCCCCTCTAGCTTGGGTTCAAGCTAGGGTCGGCCACCTTAAACCATGCTTAGGCCGGCCCTAGCTTGATTCCAAGCTAGCTTGGCCGGCCCCCTTTAGGTGGGTATAGAAGGTGAGTATAGGTGGGTATAGTACTCTATAAATAAGAGGCTACGATAGCGACCGAGAGGAGGAATTGGTTTTGGTCTCCCGATAAAATTAAGCATCCCGTTTTCACCCCGAACACACAACTTAATTTTATCAATAATAATTCATTCCACTAGAGAACTATTATTGAACTACCGCACCAATCCCAAATTACATTTTTGGGCTCCTTCTTATTATGAGTGTGTTAGTCTCCCTGTGTTTAAGATATCGAATGTCCACTAATTAAGTGAGTTACTGACAACTCATTTAATTAATATCTTAGTCCAAGAGTAGTACCACTCAACCTTATCGTCATGTCGGACTAAGTCCACTTGCAGGGTTTAACATGACAATCCTTATGAGCTCCTCTTGGGGACATTATCAACCTAGTATCTCTAGGACACAGTTTCCTTCTATAATCAACAACACACACTATAAGTGATATCATTTCCCAACTTATCGGGTTTATTGATTCATCAAACTAAATCTCACCCATTGATAAATTAAAGAAATAAATATCAAATATATGTGCTTGTTATTATATTAGGATTAAGAGCACACACTTCCATAATAACTGAGATATATGTTCCTTTATAAAGTCAGTATAAAAGAAACAACCTCAAATGGTCCTACTCAATACACTCTAAGTATACTAGTGTAATTATATAGTCAAGATAAACTAATTCCTAATTACACTACGACCTTCCAATGGTTTGTTCCTTTCCATTTTGGTCCTGAGCTACTGTTTATAATTTATAAGGTACTGATAACATCATCTTCTGCATGTGACACCACATACTATGTTATCTACAATATAAATTAATTAAACAACTACAAATAAATTGACCAAATGTGATTCTTTATTCAACATAAATGTTTACAAAAGCTTAGGCTTTCAGTATACATTCCAACAATAACAACAAGGGTCTATTAGGATACTCAATACCGTACATTATGGTATGTAATAACAAATAATGATTTTGCAAGATGCTCGATATCCTATACTACGGTATGATCATCCTAACAATAAGCACAAATTCAATCATCTACCAAGAGGTCTAATAGAATATTCAATGTCCTATATTATGGTATCGTAACATCATTCATATATATAAACACAATCATGAATAAAAAATATAACTGTATAGCTACCAACAATAGGTTAATATGTACGGGGAAACAATAAGGTATCAAACTCAAGAACAATATAGGACAGATTTAAGGTAAGCGAGTAACTGGGACCTCATCAAAATATGACTGTAAACAATGATGAACTATGATCAAAACTACCCACCTCAAATGTAAATCATGTTGACCATCTTCAAGTTTGAAAGATCGCAACAAGCTTAACTCCTACAAATATAGGATACGAAGCAATTCGAGGCATCTATAATACTCCTAGTAATGTAATCAAAAGAATTGGATATTAATTTGTTCTTCCCCTCACTTTTACTGTCAATCATCTTGATTATAGGTCTAACATCAAATTCTTAATTATTATTTATTTTACCACTCTTTAATAGATGCTTAGTTCATTTGTATTCACATATTAGTTAATTAATAATCAACTACTTAATGATCCAATTCATTAATTGATCCAAATTATAGTTTAACATCTTAATTGATTAATTAATCTTTATTAATTAATTAGATACATTGTGATTGGTTATATAATTACACGGGCGCATGGGTAGAAGGCAACGGTGTCCGGTTGCTTGGACTTGATGACAGCTACTGAAGGTCGTGTAACGACCCGACCCTCTTGGCACATTTGGCGGCCCATTTTGCGACCCTCGGGTCGTCAACCGTCGGCCCTTATGTCGTCGGCCCATTTGACGACCTCTCATGTCGTCGACCGACGACCCTTGGCCGTGCCGTTACTCACTAGGACTTTCCACCCCTGGTCAGTGGATTTTTGCCTCCCCCAGGATTCGAACTCTAAACCTCCAGGCTTAAGTATTAGAGTTTATGAATCCTGGTAACTAAGTGAGATGATCTCACTGTAGGGCGGAGGAAGGCCGGCGGCAGCACTAGGTCGGTGGCGGCGAAGCAATCTCGACGGCGGCACAACCCAATTAGGGCATGGCTAGCGCTGTGGTGGCGGCAGAGAAGAGGAGAAGAGGAGAAGAGGAGAAGAGCTTCGGGTGTGCGGTTTGGGAGGAAGAAATAGAAGGAGGAAGAACTGGCCGAGGGTTTTGTGCTCTCGGGGAGGAGGAACCGCCGGCCGGCGGTTAGGGCCGGCGTCGGGCGCGAGAGAAGAAGAAGAGCTCGGGTCGGCGTCGAGAGAAACCGGAGGAAAAGAAAAATAAGAAAAGAAAATAAAGAAAAGAAAATATAAAGGAAAAGAAAACTTTTCCTCGTTAAAATGGGTCGCCTAAACAGGCCTTTCTGGGCCCCGTTTTTATCCCCGTCAACTCGTCCGTACGAGCTCCGAAAAATTCCCGAAAAATTTCCAAAAATTCCGGAAAATTCCCTTATTAATATTTGTCATTTTTCCGGTATTTTACATTCTCCTCCACTAATAAAAAAATTTGGTCCCCAAATTTCAATATCTACCATCAGCAAGTACTAATAACAGATAATAGAGTATAAATGCTGAACGGTAAACTAAATCACATACCTCAAGTGAAAAGATGGGGATATCGAGCTCGGATAGTGTCCTCGAGCTCCCAAGTAGCCTCCTCGTCTGAATGATGCTGCCATCCGACTTTAACCAGCCGGATAGTCTTGTTCCGCAACTGACGCTCTTTCCGGTCGAGTATCCGTACCGGAACCTCCTCATATGTAATGTCAGGCTGAACTGGAACTGGGATATCTGCCAGCACATGTGTCGGATCAGGCACGTATCTCCTCAGCATCGATACATGAAATACATCGTGAACGCCTGACAGGGACGGTGGTAGTGCCAATCGGTAAGCTACCGCTCCGATCCTCTCCAAGATCTCGAAAGGACCAATGTACCGTGGAGCTAGCTTACCTCTGAGGCCAAATCTCTTCACCCCTTTTGTGGGTGAAACTCGTAGAAATACATGGTCGCCAACAGAGAACTCTAGTGGTCTGCGTCTCCGATCAGCATAACTCTTCTGACGATCCTGCGCCTCTGACATCCTCCGTCTGATAGTACGGACCAACTCTGCATCCTGCTGAACTCTATGAGGTCCCAACAACTGAGCCTCTCCAACCTCATCCCAAAGGACGGGTGTCCGACAAGGTCTACCATACAACGCCTCAAACGGTGCCATCTGGATAGCCGAATGAAAGCTATTGTTGTAGGCAAACTCTACCAGCGAGATGGTCCTCCCACTGCCTCCAAAATCCATAACACATGACCTCGGCAGATCCTCAAGAGTTTGAATAGTCCGCTCTGATTGCCCTACTGCGGATGGAAAATATCTTGAAAGGGCAAATGTGGGCCTAGGTGCAGACTCCGCCAGAACCGAGACGTGAACCGTGGATCTCTATCCGAAATGATACTCAATGGAACACCATGTAGTCTGATGATCTCCGACAATATGGATCGATCGATCCAAGGATCAGTCCTCCGAATCGCTAAGAAATGCGCAGATTTGGTTAATCGATCAACGATTACCCAAATCGCGTCATGACCTCGTCGTGTCCTCTGCAACCCTACCACAAAGTCCATGGTAATGTGATCCCACTTCCACTCAGGAATAGGAATCCGCTGAAGTAACCCTGCAGGTCTCTGGTGTTCAGCCTTCACCTGCTGACAGACAAGACATCTAGCTACAAAATCCGCGATGTCTTTCTTCATGCCGTTCCACCAGTAGGAACGCCTCAAGTCTCGATACATGCCGGTCCCGCCTGGATGGATCGTAAATCGAGAACGGTGTGCCTCCTGTAATAGCTCCTGTAAGACCGGATGAGACTGAGGTACGCATAATCTGCCTCGGAAGAATATAATACCCTCCTCGTCTCGTGTAAACTCGGTCTGCTGCCCGGAAGCTATCTGACTGCTAATAAACTGCAAATGCTGATCACTGGCTTGTGCCTCTCGGATCCTCGTCCTGATCGACGATTGAGCAACCATGGTAACAAGAATACCCTGCTCTATCGGTCCCTGCTCCTCCAGATCTAACTCCGAGAAACTCTGAATCAAGTCCGTGACTGAAGTCCGATGGCAAGCCAAAGTCCCTCTGGACTTCCTGCTGAGTGCATCTGCAACCACATTAGCTTTCCCCGGGTGGTAGCTAATGGTACAATCATAGTCCTTCAGGAACTCCATCCATCTCCTCTGTCGAAGATTAAGCTCCTTCTGAGTGAAAATATATTTGAGACTCTTATGATCAGTGAGAATCTCAAATGTGATACCGTATAAATGATGACGCCATAGCTTCAGAGCAAAGATGATGGCAGCTAACTCCAAATCATGCACTGGGTAGTTCTTCTCATGCTCCTTCAGCTGACGAGAATCATAAGAGACTACTCTGCCGTGCTACATCAGAACAGCACCGAAACCCTGAAGAGACGCGTCGGTGTAGAGTACAAATCCATCCTCTCCAGAAGGTAAAACCAAAACTGGAGCCGACACTAATCTCCGCTTCAGCTCCTGAAAGCTGGTCTCGCAATCCTCGGACCATATGAACTTCACGCCTTTCCGTGTAAGACGTGTCAGTGGCATAGCAATACGCGAGAAGCCCTCGACAAAACGTCGATAATATCCGGCCAATCCCAGAAAACTGCGGATCTCCTGAACTGACTTCGGCTGCTCCCAACCGGTGACAGCCTCGATCTTCTGAGGATCAACTGAAATACCTCTGCTAGAAACCACGTGTCCCAGAAAACCGACTGAGGATAACCAGAACGCACACTTGCTGAACTTCGCGTACAGCTGATGTCGTCGAAGAATCTCCAAGACTGTGCGAAGATGCTGTGCATGCTCCTCCTCGGAACGAGAGTAGACCAATATGTCATCAATGAAAACGATAACAAACTGATCCAGATACTCCAAAAAGATGCGGTTCATCAAATCCATAAACACCGCTGGAGCATTGGTAAGCCCAAATGGCATTACCAAAAACTCATAATGACCGTATCTGGTACGGAAAGCTGTCTTCTGGATATCAGAATCTCTGACTCTCACTTGGTTACCAAGATTCATAAACTCTAATACTTAAGCCTGGAGGTTTAGAGTTCGAATCCTGGGGGAGGCAAAAATCCACTGCCATGGGTGGAAAGTCCTAGTGAGTAACGGCACGGCCAAGGGTCGTCGGTCGACGACATTAGAGGTCGCCAAATGGGCCGACGACATAAGGGCCGATGGTCGACGACACGAGAGGTCGCCAAATGGGCCACCAAATGGGCCAAGAGGGCCGGGTCGTTACAATGATCTCACTTGGTTACCAGGATTCACAAACTCTAATACTTAAGCCTGGAGGTTTAGAGTTCGAATCCTGGGGGAGGCAAAAATCCACTGACCAGGGGTGGAAAGTCCTAGTGAGTAACGGCACGGCCAAGGGTCGTCGGTCGACGACATGAGAGGTCGCCAAATGGGCCGACGACATAAGGGCCGACGTTCGACGACCCGAGGGTCGCCAAATGGGCCGCTAAATGGGCCAAGAGGGCCGGGTCGTTACAATAAAAAGGCGCCTTTTTATTGTAACGACCCGACCCTCTTGGCACATTTGGCGGCCCATTTGGCGACCCTCCCGTTACTCACTAGGACTTTCCACCCCTGATCACTTGGTTACCAGGATTCATAAACTCTAATACTTAAGCTTGGAGGTTTAGGGTTCGAATCCTGGGGGAGGCAAAAATCCACTGACCAGGGGTGGAAAGTCCTAGTGAGTAACGGCACGGCCAAGGGTCGTCGGTCGACGACATGAGAGGTCGCCAAATGGGCCGACGACATAAGGGCCGACGGTCGACGACCCGAGGGTCGCCAAATGGGCCGCCAAATGTGCCAAGAGGGTCGGGTCGTTACAGGTCGACTGAGGCATTGGGGAAGGATGCGATGTCGGCTGCTTGCGCTGCAGCAACGTTGGTTGGCCGTGCGGCGAGGGAACACATGCGTACACGGGATTGGAGCGATGGAAGGGGAGGACAAGAGGTGGAGCACTGACCTTGGCTACTTATGAGAAAACGGGTGGTGACGACGATCGATCGCTAGATGTTGATCACGCGTGACGAACAGCGCATGCGCACGCGAGAGAAAAATGACGGAGAGGAGTAAATAAAGAACATAGGGTTCGATTAAAATAAAGTCTAAGTTTATTTAAATCAACTCCTAACTTAAATAGGATATCTCAAACAAGCTTTTATATTATCCCTTTATCCTTAAAAAAATAAAAAAAAATATTCATATAAAATACCTAAAAATTCTAGAAAATTTTATAAATTCATTTCCTTATTAATTATCAATTATTGCTCATTTATTTTTCTATATAAATTTAATTATTTTAAATTTTGATGGTTTTAAACCCCTTTTTCATTGATATATATATATATATTTTGTAACACCCGTAAATTTCCTTTGCTCCAAAAGGAGCAAAAAGAATTAGAAGAAGAGAAAAGAAATAAAAATATATATATATATGACTCGGACTAGGATTTGAACCATAAACCCTTGATTTAAGATTGGTTTAAGTAGCCATTAGGGTAGTGGTAAAGCATCACATTGAAAATAGGAAACTATTCATTATATGTTGATTATGGGTGAAGGGATGTTTCAACTTCCACTTAGTATAAAAGGGGAAGGGAAGAGAAGAAAACCTAATTTTTTATCTTCTCTTTTCCTCCCTAGCCGAAGCCTCCTCCTCTTCCATTCTTTGTAGATTTTGGCCAAGAACTCTAGGGTTCCAAATTTTTAAAGCTTTTCAAGGGGAGAATCTAAGAGAAGGGTTTCTCCCAAGGAAGTAGTACGCGTGTGAGGGGCTATCCGGAGAGTAAGGCATACAAGAGAGGTCATTCTCCCTAAACCCTAATGGTGTAAGAGTAAGAAATAGTAAGAGGATGTAAGTACTACTCACCTGCAATATAAGTTGCTTCGATGATGCATGTAGTGATATCTTTTATGCTTGATTAAAAAGACACATGTTATGATATGTTAAAGAAGATGCATGATATGATATGTAAGATGCCCTTTAAAGTTTTGGGATTAAGAGCATGTTCAGAGTATCTTGAATTGCTTCTCATTTAGTTTTGGGGCTAAAAAGCGTATTCAAGTGCCCTAAGGTGCTTCCCTATAAGTGTGAGGGGATTAAGCGCACATAAGGTGTTTGTTTAAATGACAAACAAGTGCAAGTACAAGAAAGCGGTATTTAAAAGAAAGTATTTTACTTTAAAATGGCATGTACTGGATACAAGGTCCATGGGTGGGCTCCTAGATCGCCCCTAAGCCCCTAAATCGCCTAGTAGTACCTTGATAGGTTTGGGATTAGCTACCTCAGATCTTATTAAGGATACGCGCAAAGTGGTACAATGTTGGGCCTAAGCAAGTTTATTATTATTTTCACTAGTTATGTAATATAAAGTTTTCAAACTTTGTTGTTGGTCTTAGTGGAAGTTTTCGTAAGGTTGAGAACCTGAGTTATAAAGTGCAACACTGATGAACTCTATAATATGTCAAGATTCCTGTTTTCATTACATTACTAGCATGCTTTTAAGTTGATGTTTTGCATGATAAACCCGTTTAAAAAATACATGCCATGCACATATTTTCGAATTACATGTTTTAGCGTGAATTACTATCAAGTGCATGTTTGTGTTTTCCCTAAGCAGTTTGAAAAGAATGTTTCCATTGTTTGTGTTTTCATAAGCAGTTTTTGAAAAGTATATTCTTGTTTTAATGTTTGTTTTGTGAGTAGATGGTACTTACTAAGCATTCGCTTATAGATTTGCATTTTCTTATACTGCAGATAAAGGTAAAGGAAAGATCGAGTAGGAGGAAGCGGCAAAAGCGGTGTTTTGTGTGTGTGACGGAACAGTGGAAGAAGATCTGGGAACTTGTAAATGTCTGAATATATTAGAACTGATGCTAAAGTATTTTCTTCTTTCTGCTTTACATAAAATACTATCACTAGTTGCTTAGGATGAATTTATCGGTTTGGCAGTAATTGGAGTGGCAATAATAAGTACAAAGGGGAGAACAAACCTTTTGTAAAGAAGGGTGTGACCCCCCCCCCCCCCACACACGGCTCATGACACGACCGTGTGGATTCACACGGCCTCAGACCTCTCCCTCTCGGCCAAGGTGGCACGGCCATGTGGATTCACACGGCCGTGCACCTCTTCCTCTCGGCCAAGTCATCACGACCGTGTGGATTTACACGGCCATGCACTTCTCCCTCTCGGCCAAGGTGACACAGCCGTGTGGATTCACACGGTCGTGCACCTCTCCCTCTTGGCCAAGGTAACACGGTCGTGTGGCTTCACACGGCCGTGTATCTCCCCCACACGACCATGTCTTGTTCCTTCTCGGGCAAGGCTACATGGTCGGTCAGGCCCACATGGTCCAGACCCGCTAGGAGATTTAGACTCTCTTCCAAATTTGTTTGACTAATTTAGATAAGAATAAGAGTAACGTCCGCCTTGTAAAGGTAAGACTACTGAAGGGTGGGGCATTACAGTTTGGTATCAGAGCAAGTTCCATCCTTCCGTCACACACATCAAGTATTGATCTTGCAGCTTCCAAGTAAGAAAGTACCTTCTCACGACTTTTATGCATTTTATTTCTGTTATAATTAGTAAGAACTATTTGTTAAGATTAAGCATGCTTATATATGTAAGTATTAAGGGAGGCAAGTAAGAATGATGATGGGCTGACGCATTGTCTCACTAGTTGGTTTATGAATATGTAAATGGCCAGAGTGTAACGACCACCCTTCTTACTACTACTACTCTCTAAGGGTGACCGTTACTTAACTACTAACTCTACTTAACCGGTATGATCGAAACCACAAGGAGTCTCTACCGAAAAATTTTGGCAACATCTCCCTTGTACCGGTGACCATAAAATGAGATACATACATAGTATACTTCAGCCACAGGCGGCTGGAACATATATCAAACAACCACGCAATTCATATATAATCAAAATAATCAACTCTCGCAAAGCACGATAAAACGATCCATAGAATAGCATGTACAAGTTCTAAATTCTTTTAACAATTTGACGAAAATAGTCTTAATAAATTCTTGGCAAATCCCCAGATCTCTCCATAGTCCAGGCATCACACATCATCGAACACCTCCTTGTCGCCTTCCTTTGCTAAAACTTTTCCTTTCCTGTATCTGCAGTAAAAGGAAATGCAAACTATAAGCGAATGCTTAGTAAGCGCTGTCTAACTCACAAAAACACGAATGTGCATGTATACGAGAAGAAACTAGAAACTGAATGCTTTAAAATAAAGCATATATAGCTACTCATGTTAATCTAATAGCAATAAAGATTACTCATGCCCAACTAATAGCAAAGCAATAAAATTAGCATACTCGTGACATACAAGAATAAAAACTGTATGCTGGAAGATAAAGCTAATCATGCTAAATAACTACTCAGGAAACAAATACAACTAATACTGCATGCTTCGAATTAAAAGAAGCTAAACTTGCTGACTCTAAACATAAGTGAAGCTCGTTTCATTTGTTCCAAAACTTATACTTTATTACTTCAAAAAAATAATCAACCTCTCTTGGGCCCAGGCATAGTACCAATGCGCGCTCCCTAATAGAGACGGTGATAGCTAATCACCAGTCCTACAAGGGTAAAGATCTTGGTCTTACCAGGACCAAGACCTTGGAATTGGTCACCTGGATTTGTTTAACGACAACCTTGGAAGTCGGGTACTAGCCTTTCTTTAAAATAAAATACTTTTTATCTTTTAATATTCTTATAATAAAATGCCTTGGCATTTCTTTGAGCACTTGGTGTGGTACTGATCCCAATTCTTAAACTTAGGGATCCTATTAAGACCTTGGTCTCTCTTTCTTATAGCTACTTATAAACCTCTAAAGAATTTAATAGAACTCTTAATTATTCCACTAAAATACATGGCTGCTCATGCTTGTTAAAAATAGCAAAGGAAAACTAGAAAAAAAACTACTCATGTGTATCTAGTAGTAAAGAAAACTGATCATGCTCAACTCATGGCAAATAAAAGCTGCACGTGCTCAATAATAGCAAATGAACACTTGAAAATCTGCATATATGACTAATAAAATCTGCACTTATTGATAAACTGCACTTAATGGAAAACTGCACTTATTGGAAGAAATCTGCACTTAATGAATACTGCACTTAATGGAAAACTGCACTTAAAATTCTGCACTTAAAATGTTTTCAAGGCAGCAAAGGAAACTCAAAATACCACTATTCTGCATGCTTTATACCACGGCAAGGAAGACCAAAGTGCACTAGTAAGGAAACCAAAACATGATTATTCTTTTTGCTACGACAGAATTAAAAGGGACAATTAGTTCCTCTTAATATGGACAAGTCATTTAGCTCAAGAAAAAGAAATGTCATCTACTAAAATAATGCTTTACAGAAAATCCGAAACAAGGGAAGCAAAGCACACTAGCTACTCTTAACTTCTAGCCACTCCTAATTCTGTACACAAACTTAACCAATATTCTGAAATCAAGCTCAACATAAATCTGTATTTAAGCTTAACCAAAAGAAATCTGCATTTAAGGAACCAATAACACAAGGTCTAACCACATGTTACTGATTTGATAACAAAGGGTCTAACATAGCTACTAAAACCCAACTGATCGCTCCCATAATTAAAGCTGTTCATAGCCATCACCTAGTACAACCGGAATAAAGCAGCAACAATGAACTCGATTACCTGCTCGAAATTATTCTAACCCACTCCATGTTCAGATTTAACAAACGAACTTCTGAAATTGAAACTACACAACACAACTAATGGATCAACACCGAAATCTGAAACCTTCCAGAACTAGCTTTCCATGCTATTTCGAATCTCTTCTCATCTTCTTAAAAACTCACGGTAGAAAACCCTTAAAATCATCCATGTACACGGCATACTCAAAAAAAATAAAGGAAATACCAAATCAAATTCGGAACTACTCTTACTGCAGGTGAGTAGCAACTTACCTGGGTTCCTTGGACTCACAGCCGAAGAGGGAAGGTTATAGGGTTTCGGGTGAGCTCTAAATCTCGGCGATTCCTCTGTGTCCACGTGCTCCCCTCGACGAGACGACCGAGAAGGTGTGAAAGACTCCCAGAAATCTCCCTTGGTCAGCCGCCGGAGAAGCCCTAGCCTCCAGCTGCGTCTTCGCCCGAGAACAGCCGCCGCGCGCACAAGAGGGAGAAGAGAAGGATTTAGGGCATGGGAGATTAATCTCCTTCTCCTCTTAAATTAATTATTTCCGTTAGCTACTATTACATAAATATAATTCGTCCCTTATTTGGTCAGCACCGACCGCTTGCCCACTTTGTCAGCCGAATCTGCTTAAAACTTGGTTCGGCCGGAGGTCCCGGGTTCGAATCTCGGCTTGGACATTTTTTTGTCGAAACTTCTTTCGTCTAGTAAAAATACCAAACGACCTCCAAAAATTACATAAAAATACTCTAAAAATTTCTTAAAATCCCTAGAATATTTCTATAGCATTTTTAAATATTTTTAAATTACTTTTAGGACTCTAATTGAGGAAATTTGGGTTGTTACAATTACTCATACATTATAAAAAGTTCATCCTCGAACTTAGAATAACTCTGGATATTTCTGTCTCATACCGTCCTCACGCTCCCAAGTGTCTTTCTCATGCTTTTGATTATGCCAGATGACCTTCACTAGTGGCACCTCTTTGTTTCTTAGTCTCTTGACTGCTCTGTCCACTATTTGTGTATGTCTGCTCTCATAGCTAAGATCCTCCTGGATCTGCACTGACTGAAGCTGAATCACTTGGCTAGGGTCGTGGAGACACTTCTTTAGCATGGAGACATGAAATATGTTATGTATTGCCGACATGTCATGTGGTAAATCCAGCTTGTAAGCTACTTTCCCAATCCTTTCTGTGATCAGGTAGGGTCCTACGTAGCGGGGACTTAATTTTCCCTTCTTGCCAAATCTCATCACTCACTTCATAGGAGCGACCTTGAGAAAGACTGAATCCCCTACTTGGAATTCAAGTGGCATACAGCGTGTGTCAGCATAACTTTTCTGTCTACTCTGGGTAGTCTCAATCCTCTATCTGATCTTCTGGATAGTCTGAGTGGTTTCTTCTATCATCTATGTCTGAATGCCCAGCTCTACTTCCATTTCTTTTCTTTCACCTGCTTCTTGCCAGCAAATGAGCGATCTGCACTTCCTGCCATACAACGCTTCATAAGTTGTCATCTTAATGGTGGCCTGATAGCTATTGTTGTAGGCAAATTCAGCTAAACACAGATACTTGCACCAACTTCCCTTGAAATTTAGCGCACAAACTCTGAGCATATCTTCTAAAATCTTATTTACCCGCTCTGTCTGTCCATCAGTGTGAGGATGGAAGGTTGTGCTGAACTTGAGTTTGGTGCCTAGTGCATTCTGTACACACTCCCAAAAGTGAGAGGTGAAGCGCCCATCTCTATCAAAAATAATAGATTTTGGAACTCCATGAAGTCTGATCACCTCCTTAACATATAGTTGTGCCAACTACTCTATAGAGTGGGACACCTTGATGACTAGAAAATGAGCAGACTTGGTCAATCGGTCCACTATTACCCATATCACATCATATCCATTCGTGGTTCTTGGAAGACATGTTATAAAGTCCATGGATATGTCTTCCCACTTCCACTCTGGTATTGGGAGAGGCTGTAGAACTCCTCCTGGTCTCTGGTGTTCTGCTTTGACCCTCTGACATGTCAGGCAGGTACTGACATATTTAGCTACATCTCTTTTGAGTCCAGACCACCAGAACCTCTGTTTCACGTCTTGGTACATTTTGGTAGAACCAGGATGCATGGAGTAAGGTGTACTATGAGCTTCTTCTAGAATTTTCTTTCTCAATTCCTCATCATTGGGGACACAAAGGCGGTTCCCATGATAAAGAACTCCACTGTCTAATACTCAAAACTCTGTATCTTCTTCTTTCTATATCCCTTGCTTGATCTTCTGGATGTCTGGATCTTCACTCTGCTTTCTCTATATATCCTCAAGCAAGGTAGACTCTAAGGTCAATGCAGAGAGTTGCCCATAAATAATTTCCATTCCAAAGTCTGACAACTCCTTCTGCAGTGGTAGGACTAATGATGACAAAGACATCAGGGATGCACTCAATTTTCTGCTTAGTGCATCTGCCACTTTGTTAGCTTTGCCTGGGTGGTAGAGGATTTCACAGTCATAATCTTTGACCAACTCTAGCCACCTGCGCTGCCTCATGTTTAAGTCTTTCTGGGTGAAGAAATACTTTAAACTCTGATGGTCTGTGAAGATTCTGCACTGGACTCCATACAAGTAGTGTCGCCAGAGTTTAAGTGCAAAGACCACAGCTGTCAGCTCAAGATCATGAGTGGGGTAGTTCTTCTTGTAGTCTTTGAGTTGTCAGGAAGCATAAGCTATGACTTTTCCGTCTTGCATGAGTACAGCTCCTAGGCCCATCTTGGAAGCATCACTATAGATGTCAAAACTCTTGTCACTTTCTGGAACTGTCAGGATAGGAGCACTGGTCAATCTCTTCTTCAATACTTGGAAACTTTGCTCACATTTGTCTGACCATTCAAACTTCTTGTTCTTCCTTGTTAAGGTCGTTAGTGGAGAAGTTATCCTGGAAAAGTCCTCCACGAATTTCCTGTAGTACCCAGCTAAACCAAGGAAGCTTCTGATCTCCCTGGCGTTCTTGGGTCTACTCCAGTTGTTGACCGCTTCTATCTTGGCAGGATCCACTTAGATGCCTTCTTTAGTAATAATGTGACCTAGAAACGCCACCTGATTTAACCAGAACTCGCACTTCGAGAATTTGGCATAAAGCTGTTTCTGCTGTAGGGTCTGCAGGACTATTCTCAAGTGCGTGTCATGCTCCTCTGGGGTTCTGGAATAGACTAGAATGTCGTCGATGAACACGATGATAAATTTGTCAAGGTATTCTCTGAACACTGTGTTCATCAAGTCCATGAAGACTGCAGGTGCATTAGTCACACCAAAAGGCATGACTACAAACTCATAGCGTCCGTATCTGGTCCTGAAAGCTGTTATGGATATATCACTTTCCTTCACCTTCAACTGATGGTACCTAGAGCGCAGGTCTATCTTGGAAAACATTGTTTCCCCTTTCAATTGATCAAATAAGTCGTCGATTCTGGGAAGTGGGTACTTGTTCTTGATTGTCACGTGATTCAGAGCCCTATAATCTATGCACAACTGCATAGATCCATCTTTCTTCTTGACAAACAACACTGGAGCTCCCCATGGTGAATGACTAGGGCGGATGAAGCCTTTGTCGAGCAGCTCCTGGAGTTGTTCTTGTAGTTCTTTCAGCTCTGCTGGAGACATGCGGTATGGAGCTTTTGAAATTGTACCGGTACCAGGAACCAATTTAATTTCAAACTCCACTTCTCTGTTGGGAGGTAGTCCAGGTAGCTCTTCTGGAAAAACCTCTGGATACTCACAGACTACTCGAACTTCCTCCTACTTAGGTCTTTCTTGTTCTTCTGTACTCACAATGAATGCAAGAAAACTAGCACACCCTTTAGCTAACATCTGGTGAGCTGTGAGGGAAGAGAGGAATTTCTGGGTCTTCCTCTTTGGTACTCCCGTGAACTCAAAAGTTTGTTCACCCTCTGGACTAAAGATCACTTTCCTTCTACGGTAGTCCACTGAAGCACTGTACTTGCTGAGGAAATCCATACCCAAAATGATATCAAAATCCTGCATGGTGAGGACTACCAAATCAACATATAGCTCTCGGTCTGAAATTTTGACTGATACAGCCCGAAGCCACTGGTTGGACTCCATGACTTCCCCAGAAGGTAGGGTCATCAGGAACTTGGAGTTCATGCTTTCTGTAGGTACCTGTAATTCTTTGGCAAAGGGTACTGATACAAAAGAATGGGTCACCCCAGTATCAAATAGTGTAGTAGCTAAATGCTGAAAAATAACTACTTGACCTGTTACGACCGTGGAGGCACTAGCAGCTTCCTCTTTAGTGAGGGAGAATACTCTGGCACTGGCTGGAGCTGGTGGGGTTTCCAACCTTCCTTGACTGAGCTGAGGTCCTTCCAGAGTTGCAGGCATATAATGTAACTGAGGCTTGCCTCCATATTGCATTGGCTGTGGCTGAGGTGCTTTGAGCTTGTTAGGACATTCTTTAGCCATGTGTCCTTCCTGCCCACACGAATAACATCCCGTCTGAGGTGCTTTGAGCTTGTTAGGACATTCTTTAGCCATGTGTCCTTCCTGCCCACACGAATAACATCCCGTCTTACCTAAAAGATAGGCTCCTGGATGTGTTCTCCCACATTTAGGACATGGAGGGAACTTGGTCTGCTTGTTTGTTGGTTCTCCTTTCTGGTTACCTCCTGAGTTCCACTGCTTTCTTTTGTTATCTTTGCCCTTCCAGTGTTGCTTATTTGCCTGAGGTTTCTGACTCCCTGTTGTCTTGTCTTCGATCTTGACTGGCCTTTGCTGCGCTCGTTGTGCCCTGATGCTGTCCAGATAGTGCTCAGCAACTAACGCTCTGCTGACCAGCTCTTCGCCAGTCTGGGGCTGGTGAGTTCCACTACTCACATTGAGTGCTATCACTGGCCTCAGCATCCTGAGCATCAGTCTGACTCGTTCTTTCTCCGTGATTACTAGCTCTGGGCAAAGACGAGCTAGCCTATTGAATCTCTTTACTGCTTCTTCCACTGACAGGTCACCTTGTCTGAATTCTATGAACTCCTCATAATGCTTATTGGTGATCCGCTGGCGGAAGAATTCTTCATAAAACTCTGCTTCAAAGTCAGCCCAGCTCATCTGATTGACTGCTCTCTTGATTTTAACTCTCTCCCACCACATACGAGCATCTCCAGATAGGCAGAAAGAGGCACACTTGACCTTCTCGACTTCTGTCCAGTCAAGGAGCTCTATGGTGCTCTCCAGTGTCTTGAACCAAGCCTGAGTATCCCAGGGCTCAGTCGTACCTGAGAAACTTTCTGGCTCCAGCTTTAGCCATTGTATCAGGTATGCTTCTTGTCTTCTAGGTGTTGTGGCGACCTCCAGGGTGGCTGGTGGAACCTCAGTCACCACTGGAGTCTCCACATTGATAGTTGGAGGAGTGGGAGGGGTTGGCTGCTGATTCACCATCAAATTGACGATCACTTATTGCTGCTCTACTACTTGTCTCTGGAGTTGAGCAACAACTTCAGAGAGATTTAGTTCAGCTGTTCTGGGCTCTTCGTTCTCCTGTGCTCGATCTTCAGTACGAGCGGTACGGGGACGTCCTCTTCTTGACATCTAGTTGTGCAAAGAGAAAGACTTGATATCTTCTCTATCCTTTCTAAACGTACTTATGTATATGAATAAAAGAGAAACAAAATTTCTATCTTACTAAAACACATATAAGCAATTACTCCATACTGCAAATAATAAAGAAAGCATAAAAGGAAAAACTTAAATACTTTCTTACTTGAAGACGGCAAGGCTGGTGCTGATGTGTGATGCTAGAGAATGGGGACTTACTCTGATACCAACTGTAACGACCACCCTTCTTACTACTACTACTCTCTAAGGGTGACCGTTACTTAACTACTAACTCTACTTAACCGGTATGATCGAAACCACGAGGAGTCTCTACTGAAAAATTTCGGCAGCATCTCCCCTGTACCGGTGACCATAAAATGAGATACATACATAGTATACTTCAGCCACAGGTGGCTGGAACATATATCAAACAACCACGCAGTTCATATATAACCAAAATAATCAACTCTCGCAAAGCACGATAAAACGATGTTGGGACTTTCGGGCCGCGAAAACCGCTTTTTCTCATCGCGGAAACCCCGAAACCCCCCGCCACCGAATCCGTGCAAAGAAAAATAAAACAAAATACGAGTACGAGTTTCTAAAGTCTAGATCTACACTAGATAAGAGTGTTACCCTCGATGCGATGCCCTTCGCTATCCCGCTAGTCCAACGGTTTGCCGGATCTCAAGATTGTCAAAGTAGACAACCCTCTAGAAGTATCCACACGAACAAAATTAGGTGGAGGGGACCAAACAAAGGTGTGCTAGTACCTATGGTGTTCGACCAAGAAAGGATAGGGAGAGCTTGAGGAGAGCTTGAGGAAGAAGATGATGGAATGAATGAGAATTACTCACAAAATGAAACTCACCATGCAATTGATGTGGCCGGCCACATTAAGAGGAGTTGTAACCTCCATGAAATGCCAAGAGTCACAACTCTTGGTAACTCCCATGAGGTGGCATCCGACTTAAGCAACCATGATGATGTGGAGCATCATCATTGTCCCACTCAATGTCAACTCACCAATGAGGTGGCATAAAGTCAAGTCAAACTTGACTCTTCATCTTCCTCTCAAGTCAAGTCAAACTTGACTTAATCTCTCTCATGGTTGATCTAATCCAACCATTTAATTCAAGCCAATTTAATATAATGAATCTAATTCATTTAATTAAATTGATTCAATGAGTCATAATCTAAATTAGACTCATTGAACACATGAATTAACTTGAGTCCAACTCAATTAGCCCAATTAGGATTACTTTTAATCCAATTTGATTCATCAAATGAATCTAATCCTCTTGGTTCATCATATGAACCTAATCTCCATCTAATTGTCCTTAGTGTGTGACCCTATAGGTTCTTGTAACGTTGGCAATTCCCCTAAACTCATTTAGGAGAATAAGTAATGAGCGATATCTAGCAATACATCATTACTACCCAAGTTACAAGAATGTTGAGATCCAACATCACCTTGTGACTATTAATTGTGACTCCTCATAATATATGACAAGTGTCCTTCTATTCAAGACATCTAGATTGATCAATGTGAGGCATAGACCGTGTCATCCTCTAATCAATCTAAATCTTGAACTCCAAGTAGACTCACTAAATCAAATGAGTTCAATATCTCATATTGACTCATTTGGGCATGGCCATGCACTTCGTGGTCTCACTTTATCAAGAATATCGATGTCGCTCCCGTCATATAGGAGGGATAGATCCCATCTACATCACTTACATCCCTCTGCATAATTCGTTATATACCCAGTAATCGCCTTTATAGTCCATCCAGTTACGGGTGACATTTGACGAAATCAAAGTACATAACTCCTTATGTAGGGATCCATGGTGACTTCAGGTCTAAGGACTAATAGTCATACTAATAGCCACATGAGAAAGTATATGACACTCATATAACGATCCATGATACTTTCTCATGACGGGTCATTCAGTATACATTCTCCAATGTATACTCATGTGTCAACTTGATATCTCTATATCCATGACTTGTGAGATCAAGTCATCGAGTTGACCTACATGCTAGTCTTATTGCATTAATATTATCCCTGAATGTTAATACTCGACTATGAATAATTAAGAGTAGTGTTCTCTATATCATCTCACTATCGGTTCAACTAACCGATTGATATAGGTAAGAACCTTCTACTGAAGGATGCTATTATACTTAGTTTATTTGGCACCAATACAAGTAAGTATAATAACCAAAACAAATGTCTTTATTTATATAAGAATATGATACAACAAGTCTATAATACAATCATCAAATGATTGGCTCTAGGGCTCTAACTAACAACGATCCATAGAATAGCATGTACAAGTTCTAAATTCTTTTAACAATTTGACGAAAACAGTCTTAAAAATTCTTGGCAAATCCCCAGATCTCTCCATAGTCCAGGCATCACACTGTTGGGTTTTTCGGGCCGCGAAAACCGCCTTTTCGCGTCGCGAAAACCCCGAATCACCCTTGCCACTGGATCTCGTGCGAAGGATAGATTTCAAAACTACGAATACGAGTTTCACACTCCAGATCTACAATAGGTAAAGAGTTATACCTTCGATGTGTGCCCCCGCAAATCTCGCTCGTCCAACGGTATGCCGGATCTCGAAGTTGTCAACGTAGACAACTCTCTAGTGATATCCACACGAACAAGAAGTGTTCTCTAACACTCAAGAATGGAGAAGAGAGCACCACAAGTGTGCTAGCACTTCTTGGGCTCTCGGGTAGGATTTGAAAGGAAGAAAAAGAGAGAATGCAAAAAGAATCTCATACACTCAAGAAGTAGTATCCTCCTTTGTGACCTTCACTCTTCCTTATTCTCTTGGAACTCACTCAACCACCTTCTCCTTTGCTTAGAACTCACGGCAACAGCAGCAAGGAGGAAGAAGATAATAGAATGAATGCACACATCAATACACAAAACCAAAACCTCCACACTACATTAGTGTGGCCGGCCACACCTTGTAACCTCCCCATTTAATGTGGCCGGCCACATTAAATGGAATGGAATGTGTAACCTCCATGAGGTGGCACACCATGATGATGTGGAGATGATGTGGCAAGGTTAGTCATGCCATGTAGAATGAGTCAACCTTCATGATGTGGCAATATCAAGTCAAACTTGATGTTTCAACTTCCATTTGGTCAAGTCAAAATTGACCAATTTTCTTCCTTGTTGAGTTAAATCCAACCTTTGATTCAAGTCAATTTCAATTTAATGAATCTCAATTCATTAATATAAATTGACTCAATAAATCAAATTTAAATTAGACTCATTCAACAATTGAATCTAATTGAGTCTAACTCAATAAGTCTAATTTGAATTAATCCGAATCTAATCCTTGGTGCATCGTATGAACCTAATCCAATTGGTTCATCATATGAACCTCATCATATGAACTTAATCTCCATCCACTTGTTCTTTGTGTGTGACCCAATAGGTTCTTGTAACATTGGCAATGTTTCTAAACTCCTTTAGAAACATAAACAATGAGCATCATATGAACCTAATCATTGCTACCCAACAATTGAATCTAATTGAGTCTAACTCAATAAGTCTAATTTGAATTAATCCGAATCCAATCCTTGGTGCATCATATGAACCTAATCCAATTGGTTCATCATATGAACCTAATCTCCATCCACTTGTTCTTTGTGTGTGACTCAATAGGTTTTGTAACATTGGCAATGTTTCTAAACTCCTTTAGAAACATAAACAATGAGCGACATCTAGCAATACATCATTGCTACCCAAGTTACAAGAATGTTGAGATCCAACATCACCTTGTGACTACTAATTGTGACTCCTCACAATATGTGACATTGTTCTTCTATCCTAGACATCTAGATTGATCAATGTGAGGCATAGACCGTGTCATCCTCTAATCAATCTAAATCTTGAACTCCAAGTAGACTCACTCGATCAAATGAGCTCAACATCTCATGTTGACTCATTTGGGCATGGCCATGCACTTCGTGGTCTAACTCTATCAAGAATACCGATGTCGCTCCCGTCATATGGGAGGGATAGATCCCATCTACATCACTTACATCCCTCTGCATAATTCGTTATATACCCAGTAATCGCCTTTATAGTCCACCCAGTTACGGGTGACGTTTGACGAATCCAAAGTACATAACTCCTTATGTAGGGAACCATGGTGACTTCAGGTCTAAGGACCAATAGTCATACTAATAGTCACATGAGAAAGTATATGACACTCATATAACGATTCATAATACTTTCTCATGGCGGGTCATTCAGTATACATTCTCCAATGCATACCCATGTGTCAACTTGATATCTCCATATCCATGACTTGTGAGATCAAGTCATCGAGTTGACCTACATGCTAGTCTTATTGCATTAACATTGTCCCTGAATGTTAATACTCGACTAGGAATGATTTAGAGTAGTGTTCCCTATATCATCTCACTATCGATTCAACCAATCGACTGATATAGGTAAGCACCTCCTACTCAAGGACGTTATTATACTTAGTTTATTTGGCACCAATACAAGTAAATATAATAACCAAACAAATGCCTTTATTAATATAAGAATATAATGCAATAAGTCCATAATACAATCATCAAATGATTGGCTCTAGGGCTCTAGCTAACAATCTCCCACTAGCTCTAGTGCCAATCAGTGTAAGCTCTAAGCCCCAATGACCTAGTGTGACCATCATGCTTCCTCTGTGCCAAAGTCTTGGTCAAGGGATCTGCGATGTTAGCCTCTGTAGGTACTCTGCAAATCTTCACATCTCCTCTCTCGATGATATCTCGAATGAGATGGAAGCGTCGTAGTATGTGTTTGGTCCGCTGGTGTGAGCGAGGTTCCTTCGCCTGTGCTATAGCTCCATTGTTGTCACAATAGAGCTCCATAGGGTCAGCAATGCTAGGAACCACCCCAAGTTCAGTGATGAACTTGTTAATCCAAACTGCCTCCTTTGCTGCCTCTGATGCAGCAATATACTCGACCTCTGTCGTAAAATCAGCTACTGTTTCCTGCTTCAAACTCTTCCAGCTCACAGCACCACCATTAATGCAAAACACGAACCCCGACTGCGATCTATAGTCATCCTGGTCGGTCTGGAAGCTAGCATCACTGTAACCCTTTATAGCTAGCTCATCATTGCCTTCATATATCAAGAAATATTCTTTAGTCCTTCTTAAGTACTTAAGAATATTCTTGACCGCTATCCAGTGACTTTCACCTGGATCTGACTGGTATCTGCTCGTCATGCTCAAAGCATACGAGACATCAGGTCGAGTACATAGCATGGCGTACATGATCGATCCTATGGCTGAGGCATAAGGGATCTGATCCATGCGGTCACTCTCCTCTCTAGAAGAGGGACCTTGAGCCTTCGAAAGACTCACGCCATGTGACATGAAATCCTTCTTTCTGCATGGCAACCCGAAGGAGTACCTTGTCAATGTATATACTCTGACTTAGGCCTAGCAATCTCTTAGATCTATCTCTATAGATCTGTATCCCTAAAATCCGGGATGCCTCACCTAAGTCCTTCATTGAGAAGCAACTCCCTAGCCAGGTCTTGACAGACTGAAGCAAAGGGATGTCCTTCCCAATGAGTAGTATGTCATCCACATACAATATGAGGAAGACAACTATGTCCCCTACAACCTTCTTGTAGACACAAGGTTCATCTTCGTTCTTGATGAAATCAAACTGTTTGATTGCATCATCGAATCGAAGATTCCAGCTCCGAGAAGCTTGCTTTAGTCCATAAATGGACCTATACAGCTTGCATACTCTGCTAGTATGCTGTGAATCTACAAAACCCTCAGGTTGTGTCATGTACACATCCTTGAGTAGGTTTCCATTCAGAAACGTGATTTTGATGTCCATCTGCCAGATCTCGTAATCGTGGTAAGCTGCAATAGCAAGCATGATCCGAATGGACTTAAACATTGCTACTGGAGAAAAGGTCTCATCATAGTCAATACCATGAATCTGCTTGAAACCTTTAGCTACCAAGCGACCCTTATAGATAAGTCCATCCATGTCAGTCTTTCTCTTAAAAACCCACTTGCACCCTATGGGTTTTACCCCTTCAGGTGGATCAACCAAAGTCCAAACTTGGTTGGTGTACATGGATTCCATCTCGGATCTCATGGCCTCTAGCCATTTATCGGAATCTGGTCTCATCATAGCTTCCTGATAGGTGGTAGGCTCATCCTCTATGAGCATAACGTCATCATGGTCAAACAAGAGAAATGAGTATCTCTCAGGCTGACGACGTATCCTATCAGACCTGCGAAGAGGTATGTCTACTTGAACTGGTTGTTGTTCCTCAATTCCTTGTGGAACAACATCATCCACAACACTTTGTGGTTCTAGTTTAATTTCCATCAAGGCATTAGTGCTATTGTTCGCATCTTGAACTTCTCCTAGATCGAACGTGCTCCCACTAGTCTTTCTAGAAACAAAGTCTCTTTCTAGAAAAACTCCAGTCTTTGCCACAACTACCTTGTGCTGACTGGGAATGTAGAAGTAATATCCCTTAGTTTCCTTGGGATATCCAATAAAGTAGCACTTATCGGATTTGGGTCCTAATTTGTCTGAGACTTGACGTCTAACGTAAGCCTCACAACCCCAAATCCTCATGAAAGACATCTGGGCATCTCTCCCAGTCCATATCCTATATGGTGTCTTTATCACGGCCTTGGATGGAACTCGGTTGAGTATAAAAGCTGCCGTGTCTAGAGCATAACCCCAAGGGTATGTCGGAAGATCTGTGTGACTCATCATAGATCGTACCATATCTAATAGGGTACAATTCCTCCTTTCGGATACACCATTCCACTGTGGTATTCCAGGAGGAGTGAGTTGGGATAGAATCTCACACTCAGCTAGATAGTCACGGAACTCATGGCTAAGGTATTCTCCACCTCGATCGGATCGAAGTATCTTAATACTCTTGCCAAGCTGGTTCTGTACTTCATTCTTGAATTCTTTGAACTTTTCAAAGGATTCTGACTTATGTGTCATCAAGTACACATAACCATATCTACTGAAGTCATCAGTAAATGTGATGAAGTACATATAACCGCCTCTAGCAGCGATATTGAAAGGGCCACATACATCACTATGTATAAGTCCTAACAAATCAGTCGCTCTTTCATTGTGCCCACTAAAGGGAGTCTTGGTCATCTTGCCTCGTAGGCATGACTCGCATATCTCATAAGATTCAAAATCAAATGAGTCTAGCAAACCATCCTTATGGAGCTGGGATAAGCGCTTGTCATTTATATGACCTAAGCGACAGTGCCAGAGATAGGTTTGATTCATGTCACTTGACTTGAACCTCTTGGTACTAATGTTATAGATAGGACTCTCAAGGTCTAGAATATAGAGTCCGTTTATCAGAGGTGCACTACAATAGAACATTTCGTTTAAATAGACGGAACAATATTTGTTCTTTATTATAAACGAAAAACTTTTCTTGTCCAAACAAGAAACAGATATAATGTTCTTAGTTAAAGCAGACACATAACAACAATCATTTAATTCTAGTACAAGCCCAGAGGGCAGAGATAGATGGTAAGTTCCTACAGCAATAGCAGCAACCCGTGCTCCATTTCCTACTCGTAGGTCTATCTCACCCTTCATCAATGCCCTGATATTTCTCAGCGCTTGTACATTAGTACAAATGTGCGAAGCACATCCGGTATCTAATACCCACGATGAAGAAATAGAGAGGTTGACTTCTATAACATGTATACCTGAAGTAGAAATCTTATTTCTCTTCTTCTTAAGATCTTCCAGGTATTCTTTGGAGTTCCTCTTCCAGTGCCTTGCTTGTCCTTGATATAGGTGACAAAGATGTTCAACCATATCGTAAGCGCCCATCAACTCATGTTACTTCTGAAGCTCAGAGTTCATGGTCGCGAGCATAAGACAGGACACATCTAATGCGTCATCTTGATGCTTCTTGTAAGCATCTCGGTCTGCTCGCGTGGCAGTGGCAGGAGGAGCCTCCGGAATGGGCTGCTCCAGAACGTACAGTTTATGTTCTTGGGTGAGAACTATTCTCAGGTTCCTGTACCAGTCCAGGAAATTTGCTCCGTTGAGCTTGTCCTTTTTAAGGACAGAACGCAGAGAGAAGTTGTTCGTATTTGAAGTCATGGAAATTCTACAACAAAAATAAATACAGAAATAAATATCATATTCTTAATCATTTAATTAGGTCTTTACCTAAATAATGCTCCCACTGAATTCTATAATTCATGTGGGACAAGATCCACATCATACTAACCCTTTGAGTTAGCTTTGGTTAATACGCCCAAGACTTAGTATGATCGATAGGTAACGATTACCAATTACATCTCTATGCAACTCTTGTTTATAGGATCAATATCCGCATTTATATTAAAACTCGAGTTAGCTTTGGCTAATACGCCCGAGAGTTAATATATATGTGATTTTGACCTATCTTTCCAACCGTTGGAAGAATGCCTATAGTTATACTCGATCCAACCGAGTTAACTAGGAATACTCAATCTAATTGAGTTGTACTCACCCATGCGTTGATAGGCGGGACCAAGATTGTCCCTCCGTACCCTACCAAGATAGTATGTGTTGCTCTGCTTTGGCAGATTCAACAACAACATGCGATCGAGGTAGTGGTAGGTATCACGGCATGGTAGGCATTACGAGTTGACGCGATTTAGATCTAATCTAAATGATGATGCGTATCATATACTCGATAGATCTAATCTAATCAAAGGGTGCATCATGTGCACGACTTAGATCTAATCTAATCGCTAGGCACTAATTAACTACTTAATTAAACATGCATCACATACATATAAGCAATTAATTAAATTATTTTGTGATTGTGTCATGGCCCTACTACGATCTTCTTAAGCCAATGAGAAGATCGATGGTCAACCTAAGGTCAACAGCTTCTCAAACTCCTTCCTTTGACCACCTTGTGTTGCTCGCGCCCTCCTCGTAACTCCGTCTCGTGTGGACCTTCCACCGCTTCAAAATTTACATTACAATTTTGAAACTCAAGTTACATTCGAGTCTAAATCTAATTTACAACCAGAATATAAGAGAAAGGCACGACGCGCAGGTCGCAAATAAAATAAATAAAAAAAATACAGCACGCACATCACATAACGGTACGCAGACCGTATTATGAATTACAACACAAATCCAATCACATTGGGTCTTTTGGGCCATGACTATCACAAAATTAATATATAATTCTAAATTATATATTTTTTCATAATTTTCTGTAATTTTCATAATTTTTACAATTTTATGAGTAAATTTTTCCCGGCGGTCCCGTTTAGCGTTTTCGGGCGCAATCGCGGAATGAATCCCCTTGCGGGGCCAGGGGCAGCGCCCCTACCCGCGATCTAACCATCGCGAGGGTTCCTTTGCGATCTAACAGCGCCTAAGCCCGCTGTCCCAAAAGGTTTTGGGGCGAAACATTGCCGTTTCGGAAAAACCTTCTCGGTAGTCGAAGCCTACAAGTGTCTAAACACTTGTGCTTCACTTCTACGAGAAAAATACCCATTAAAACTATAAAAACATGAATTTACAGAAAGTTTACAGATCTATATTTTTCATAAAAATACGAATCTAAACTCGTACTCGCTTCGCACGTGGCTCTGATACCACTGTTGGGTTTTTCGGGCCGCGAAAACCGCGTTTTCGCGTCGCGGAAACCCCGAATCACCCTTGCCACTGGATCTCGTGCGAAGGATAGATTTCAAAACTACGAATACGAGTTTCACACTCCATATCTACAATAGATAAAGAGTTATACCTTCGATGTGTGCCCTCGCAAATCCCGCTCGTCCAACGGTACGCCGAATCTCGAAGTTGTCAACGTAGACAACTCTCTAGTGATATCCACATGAACAAGAAGTGTTCTCTAACACTCAAGAATGGAGAAGAGAGCACCACAAGTGTGCTAGCACTTCTTGGGCTCTCGGGTAGTATTTGAAAGGAAGAAAAAGAGAGAATGCAAAAAGAATCTCATACACTCAAGAAGTAGTATCCTCCTTTGTGATCTTCACTCTTCCTTATTCTCTTGGAACTCACTCAACCACCTTCTCCTTTGCTTAGAACTCATGGAAACAGCAACAAGGAGGAAGAAAGACCTAGGAAGAAGATAATAGAATGAATGCACACATCAATACACAAAACCAAAACCTCCACACTACATTAGTGTGGCCGGCCACACCTTGTAACCTCCCCATTTAATGTGGCCGGCCACATTAAATGGAATGGAATGTGTAACCTCCATGAGGTGGCACACCATGATGAGGTGGAGATGATGTGGCAAGGTTAGTCATGCCATGTAGGATGAGTCAACCTTCATGATGTGGCAATATCAAGTCAAACTTGATGTTTCAACTTCCATTTGGTCAAGTCAAAATTGACCAATTTTCTTCCTTGTTGAGTTAAATCCAACCTTTGATTCAAGTCAATTTCAATTTAATGAATCTCAATTCATTAATATAAATTGACTCAATGAATCAAATTTAAATTAGACTCATTCAACAATTGAATCTAATTGATTCTAACTCAATAAGTCTAATTTGAATTAATCCGAATCCAATCTTTGGTGCATCATATGAACCTAATCCAATTGGTTCATCATATGAACCTAATCTCCATCCACTTGTTCTTTGTGTGTGACCCAATAGGTTCTTGTAACATTGGCAATGTTTCTAAACTCCTTTAGAAACATAAACAATGAGCGGCATCTAGCAATACATCATTGTTACCCAAGTTACAAGAATGTTGAGATCCAACATTACCTTGTGACTACTAATTGTAACTCCTCACAATATGTGACATTGTCCTTCTATCCTAGACATTTAGATTGATCAATGTGAGGCATAGACCGTGTCATCCTCTAATCAATCTAAATCTTGAACTCCAAGTAGACTCACTCGATCAAATGAGCTCAACATCTCATGTTGACTCATTTGGGCATGGCCATGCACTTCGTGGTCTAACTCTATCAAGAATACCGATGTCGCTCTCGTCATATGGGAGGGATAGATCCCATCTACATCACTCACATCCCTCTGCATAATTCGTTATATACCCAGTAATCGCCTTTATAGTCCACCCAATTACGGGTGACGTTTGACGAATCCAAAGTACATAACTCCTTATGTAGGGAACCATGGTGACTTCAGGTCTAAGGACCAATAGTCATACTAATAGTCACATGAGAAAGTATATGACACTCATATAACGATCCATGATACTTTCTCATGACGGGTCATTCAGTATACATTCTCCAATGCATACCCATGTGTCAACTTGATATCTCCATATACATGACTTGTGAGATCAAGTCATCGAATTGACCTACATGCTAGTCTTATTGCATTAACATTGTCCCTGAATGTTAATACTCGACTAGGAATTATTTAGAGTAGTGTTCCCTATATCATCTCACTATCGATTCAACCAATCGACTGATATAGGTAAGAACCTCCTACTCAAGGACGTTATTATACTTGGTTTATTTGGCACCAATACAAGTAAGTATAATAACCAAACAAATGTCTTTATTAATATAAGAATATGATACAATAAGTCCATAATACAATCATCAAATGATTGGCTCTAGGGCTCTAGTTAACACACACATCATCGAACACCTCCTTGTAGCCTTCCTTTGCTAAAACTTTTCCTTTCCTGTATCTGCAGTAAGAGGAAATGCAAACTATATGCGAATGCTTAGTAAGCGCTGTCTAACTCACAAAAACACGAATGTGCATATATACGAGAAGAAACTAGAAACTGAATGCTCTAAAATAAAGCATATATAGCTACTCATGTTATTCTAATAGCAATAAAAATTACTCATGCCCAACTAATAGCAAAGCAATAAAATTAGCATACTCATGACATACAAGAATAAAAACTGCATGCTGGAAGATAAAGCTAATCATGCTAAATAACTACTCAGGAAACAAATACAACTAATACTGCATGCTTCGAATTAAAAGAAGCTAAACTTGCTGACTCTAAACATAAGTGTAGCTCGTTTCATTTGTTCTAAAACTTATACTTTATTACTTCAAAATAATAATCAACTTCTCTTGGGCCCAGACGTAGTACCGATGTGCGCTCCCTAATAGAGACGGTGGTAGCTAGTCACCAGTCCTACGAGGGTAAAGACCTTGGTCTTACCAAGACCGAGACCTTGGAATTAGTCACCTGGATTTGTTTAACAACAACCTTGGAAGTCAGGTACTAGCCTTTCTTTAAAATAAAATACTTTTTATCTTTTAATATTCTTATAATAAAATGCCTTGGCATTTCTTTGAGCACTTGGTGTGGTACTGATCCCAATTCTTAAACTTAGGGATCCTATTAAGACCTTGGTCTCTCTTTCTTATAGCTACTTATAAACCTCTAAAGAATTTAATAGAACTCTTAATTATTCCACTAAAATACATGGTTGCTCATGCTTGTTAAAAATAGCAAAGGAAAACTAGAAAAAAAACTACTCATGTGTATCTAGTAGTAAAGAAAACTGATCATGCTCAACTCATGGCAAATAAAAGCTGCACGTGCTCAATAATAGCAAATGAACACTAGAAAATCTGCATATATGACTAATAAAATCTGCACATATTGATAAACTGCACTTAATGGAAAACTGCATTTAATTGAAGAAATTTGCACTTAATGAATACTGCACTTAATGGAAAATTGCACTTAAAATTCTGCACTTAATGAATACTGCACTTAATGGAAAACTGCACTTAAAATGTTTTCATGGCAGCAAAGGAAACTCAAAATACCACTATTCTGCATGCTTTATACCACGACAAGGAAGACCAAAGTGCACTAGTAAGGAAACCAAAACATGATTATTCTTTTTGCTACGACAGAATTAAAAGGGACAGTTAGTTCCTCTTAATATGGACAAGTCATTTAGCTCAAGCAAAAGAATTGCCATCTACTAAAATAATGCTATACAGAAAATCCGAAACAAGGGAAGCAAAGCACACTAGCTACTCTTAACTTTTAGCCACTCCTAATTCTGTACACAAACTTAACCAATATTCTGAAATCAAACTCAACATAAATCTGTATTTAAGCATAACCAAAAGAAATCTGCATTTAAGGAACCAATAACACAAGGTCTAATCGCATGTTACTGATTTGATAACAAAGGGTCTAACATAGCTACTAAAACCCAACTGATCGCTCCCATAATTAAAGCTGTTCATAGCCATCACCTAGTACAACCGGAATAAAGCAGCAACAATGAACTAGATTACCCCCATTACCTAGTACAACCAGTATTAAGCAGCAACAATGAACTCGATTACTTGCTCGAAATTATTCTAACCCACTCCATGTTCAGATTTAACAAACGAACTTCTGAAATTGAAACTACACAACACAACTAATGGATCAACACCGAAATCTGAAACCTTCCAGAACTAGCTTTCCATGCTATTTCGAATCTCTTCTCATCTTCTTAAAAACTCACGGCAGAAAACCCTTAAAATCATCCATGTACACGACATACTCAAAAAAAACAAAGGAAATACCAAATCAAATTCGGAACTACTCTTACCGCAGGTAAGTAGCAACTTACCTCGGTTCCTTGGACTCACAGCCGAAGAGGGAAGGTTCTAGGGTTTCGGGTGAGCTCCAAATCTCGGCGATTCCTCTGTGTTCCCGTGCTCCCCTCGACAAGATGACCGAGAAGGTGTGAAAGACTCCCGGAAATCTCCCTTGGTCTGCCGTCGGAGAAGCCCTAGCCTCCAGCTGCGTCTACGCCCGAGAACAGCCGCCGCGCGCACGAGAGGGAGAAGAGAAGGATTTAGGGCACGGGAGATTAATCTCCTTCTCCTCTTAACTTAATTATTTCCGTTAGCTACTATTACATAAATATAATTCGTCCCTTATTTGGTCAGCACCGACCGCTTGCCCACTTGGTCAGCTGAATCTGCTTAAAACTTGGTTCGGCCGGAGGTCGCGGGTTCGAATCTCGGCTTGGACATTTTTTTGTTGAAACTTCTTTCGTCTTGTAAAAATACCAAACGACCTCCAAAAATTACATAAAAATACTCTAAAAATCCCTAGAATATTTCTATTGCATTTTTAAATATTTTTAAATTACTTTTAGGACTCTAATTGAGGAAATTTGGGTTGTTACACAGAGGACGGTCGGCTAGACAGCCAAGAGTTAATGAACCTCAACCAGAGACGAATGAGTCTGCACCACCGCCCAACCTTTTAGAAGTAGTAACACAGCTGCAAAGACAATTAGTAGAACAACAACAAGTTATAGCCACCCTGACTGCTAACCAGCGAGCTTCTCCTGTAGTCCAACTGGAAGTTAACGTGGTGGCACCAATTACGACCGAGGTTCCACTAGTTACATCTACAACCCCTACAAAGGTAGTGAGGCAGGAAGCATACCTTATCCAGTGGTAAAAATTGAAACCAGAGAACTTCTCTGGCACCAACGAACCATGGGATGCTCAGGCATGGTTCAAAACCTTGGAAAGCATAATGGAGCTACTGGACTGGCCGGAGGTAGAAAAGATAAAGTGCGCTTCCTTTTGCCTCACTGGTGATGCAAAAATATGGTGGGAACGGGTCAAGGAAAAAAGAATAGTGAATCAAATGACCTAGTCTGACTTCGAGACTGAGTTCTTTGAAGATTTCTTTTATATGCGAGTCACGAACAAACATTACGATGAGTTCACGGAATTCCGGCAAGGAAGTTTATCAGTTGACGAAGCCGTGAAGAAATTCAATAGGTTGACTTGTCTATGCCTCGAACTGGTCAGCACAGAATGATAAAGGGTAAGGCTAATGCTCAAGATGTTGAGGTTAGAGATAGCTCTGAATGTAGCTGATGGAATAAATAGACCGTAGACTGCAGAAGAGCTGATTAGTAGTGCCCTGATCACGGAGCATTACCTAAACAGCATCAAGCAGCAGAAGCCAGTACTAATTGAGAATAAAAGTCAAGGGAGTTCTGGCACTCAGAAAACCCAGGGCCAAGATTCAACCTGGAAGGGGAGCTCTAAGAGAAAGCAGTGGAGTAAGAAAAAGGGAGGATCCATAAGCAAGCAGCCTAAGTATGCTACGTGTCCCACGTGTGGAAAGATGCATCCTGAAAGCTGTCGCAAGGGCACTAGTGCTTGTTATACGTGTGGTCAAGAAGGGCATATGGCCAAGTATTGCCCGTCCAAGAGCAACCTACCTCCAGCACAACCTGTTCAGTATGGAGGCAAACAGACACAGTTACACGAGATGCAGGCCGCATTGGAGGGTCTCGTATTAGCCAAGGCAAACTAGAGGTCCCACCAAGTTCTACAAATGCTCGAGTTTTCTCCCTTACCAGAGAGGATGTAGCAAACGCCTCCACTATGGTCACAGGTCATATACACATTTTTAGTCATTATGCAATTGTGCTATTTGATACAGGGGCAACTCATTCGTTTGTCTCCATAGCATTTGCTGAAAGAATAGATATACCCCCGGAGGTCTTACGCGGACAATTCTTGACGACACTACCATCGGGAGAGATAATGACATCTATGCACTGGCTACGTGCTGTGCCAA
The DNA here is from genome assembly GCF_018446385.1 of Zingiber officinale. Taxonomy (NCBI): domain Eukaryota; kingdom Viridiplantae; phylum Streptophyta; class Magnoliopsida; order Zingiberales; family Zingiberaceae; genus Zingiber; species Zingiber officinale. The sequence goes on along the minus strand of NC_055993.1, from coordinate 82,917,819 downwards.
TCAAAATTTCAGACAGAGAACTGTACAATGATCTGATAATGCTGAACATGTCTAATTATGATGTTATTTTTGGGATGGACTTTCTGAGCAAGTATGGTGCTTCCATCGAGTGTCGTAAGCGAAGAGTCCTATTCCAACCCGAGGCAGAGTCTAAGTTTGAGTTCATCGGAGAATCAAAGAAGAGAACCCAGAAATTCTTATCGACCATAAAAGCTCAGAAAATGTTAGCCGATGGATGTGTCGGGTTTCTAGCTCGTGATTAATACCCAGCAAGAAAGAAACCAAAAGTTAGGGGAGGTTAGAGTCGTATGTGACTACCCAGAAGTGTTTCTGGATGAGTTGCCAGGCTTAGTTCCAGATAGGGAAATTGAATTTGAGATTGAACTCATCCATGGTACCCATCCAATTTCAAAGGCACCCTACCGCATGGCTCTGATAGAATTGAAAGAACTTCAGGGATAGCTACAGGAGCTACTCGACAAGGGTTTTATTCACCCTAGTCACTCACCATGGGGAGCTCCGGTGTTGTTCGTAAAGAAGGACGGGTCCATGCGAATGTGTGTGGACTACCGAGCGCTAAACAAAGTAACAATTAAGAATAGGTATCCCCTACCTAGAATTGATGATCTATTTGATCAGTTAAAGGGAGCCACATTTTTTTCCAAGATAGACTTGCGGTCCGGATATCATCAAGTGAAAGTGAAAGCGGACGATGTACTGAAGACGGCATTCCGAACGAGGTATTGGCACTACAAGTTTGTAGTTATGGCTTTTGGAGTGATGTTACGCTCTCCGCAAGTGTACGGAAATGTCGCAAGTAATATAAAAGATTATCGTATCCACAGGGACTGGAATAAGCACTAGAAATGTCTCAATGCGAATTAGCTAAACAACTATCCAATCGTTTCAAAAGCAAAGTAAAGGTAAACAAATCTAATCTTAAAGATCAACAAACAAGAATTTAGTGTTTTGGGTTATGATAAAGGGAGATTCTAGGAGTTTCGGTTTCTTTGTAGGATTTCTCGAATGTAAATGGTTCACCAATTCTTATCCCTCAATTGCCAAACATGTAGAAAGTTGTCGGTTCTCTCTTGCAATAGACAACCGGCTAAGGACTGAGAAATGTATCTAAATAGGATTAATTAGACATGAACCTATGTTGTCCTTACACAGAAGTGCACCTATTACTATGCCTTCCTCGGATATCAACGTAGAAGCCCACGACTTATTAATCTATCAAGATACAAGAAACTAATCACAAAATCCATCCTACTCTCTTGAATATTCCTATTTCCTCTTCAAGATTATCTCTCAAACGTCCTTACACGGGCTTGCACCTGTCACGTGGATCCCTCGGATGATCGAGTGAGAGTTTATCTTTACAAAGTCCATAAGAAATCCAAACAATTAATCAAGAATGAGAATTAAGCACGAATCACCATTAATCATTCAAGATCTAATCGATACAAGCAAGATAATGTCATTGAAACAAGAAAATGGCAAATCCATAAGAGATTACATCAATCCATCATACAAATACTCCCTTCATCCTAGAATACAAGATCTACTCCATGAATCGAGGAAGAAAACCCGAAGAAATAAAGAATACAAGCATTTCTTAAATCCCCAATCCAAGAAACCAAGAAAAGGGGGAAAGAGAAAACTTATCTACGAAGAAGCTTCGTCTTCGGATCCAATCCTCGATCCGGAGCCGAAATCGTCAAGAGCTCCCCTTGAATTGCCCAGAAATCCTCCCAAGATTGGGAGGAAACCACCAAATCTTGTCTTCTCCCAAAGGGGGAGAGATCCTCTTTCTATTCATGAAGGAGGGTTTAAATAGAGGAGGGAATCGGGCGCCACACGGCCCCGTGACACGGCCGTGTGAGATTCACACGGCCATGTCCAGTTCCTTCTCTGCCAAAGTTGCACGGCCGTGTGACTCCACACGGCCAGAACCCTTCTGCTCACTGGAAATACTACACGGCCGTGTGGTGCACACGACCACAGCCTGCTTGGTCTCTGGAAACCTCACACGGCCGTGTAGATCCACACGGCCATGTAAGGCTTCTGCTCTGGTTAGCTTCAAATCTTGACACGGCCGTGCGAGGTTCACACGACCATGTCATCTTCCTCTTCTGTTGGTGCCAAACTCCACACGGCCCGAGCTCCATACCAGTGCAGGGCCGTGTGAGGTACACGGCCCGGTGCTTTCTCCCTTCGTTTCCTCCAAGGCTTGCCCAAAGATGTAGATTCTTCACCAAATCGACTCCTGTGTACAGAAAATGCACAAAAAGCAGATCTCCGAACCAAAAGAGTAAATATGCTAAAAGGAAAGCTGGAAGTATAAAAATGCATAGATCAAGCATGCTCAAAATATGTAAATGTGCGTAAAAACATGCATAAAAGAGTATATAATCTACGCACATCACACCCCCAGACTTAAACCTTTGCTTGTCCTCAAGCAAAATGCTGCAGTCTAAATTCATATGTTCTACAACACATTCATAAAACCCAGTGCACTTTCCTAACTCTATCAAAAAGTTTCATTAACAAGCATGATCATGAAAATAAGTAAAGTATGGTTCAAGCATAAGAATCTTGTGCACAGTGTAAAAGTAACTCAACACCCTTCAAGTTTCAATCCATGTCCTAGTCAAGTCGTCATCAAATTTGAATTCCTAATGTTTCCAGTGAAAGACAAGTAACCAGTGATAGGCACTTACTCACCATTCACTTGGTTCATATTTCTCAACTAACCCAAGGTCTCAAAGGTGTGCTCAATTTCAAGAGAAGCTAAGCAGTCATTTCCCCAGTAACCTAACTCGGTCTCAAAGGGGTGACTTGTTTGATTCCACTCATGACAACTATTTTTTATATCCCTTTTTTTTATTTTTTTTTTAATACGTGTTTGCATTGTGCAAAACTTATTCACAAATGTACTTTTAGCACACATGTTGGGATATTTTGATTTTTCCAAATGAGCTTTAATGATTTGAGCCTCATCCAGTAACCAAAATGAAAGTTGAGAAATCACCATGGAAACCAAGTACTAAGCAAACAAGATGAATCATGACTATTTCAATGACATCAACTATTCAAGCATCAAGCACAAGTGTAGTGAAGATAAAATCCTTAAGGTTGAACCAAAACTAAAACTCATCACCATAAGATTCTTAGCTTATTAATGCTTCCCAAGATAGAAAAAAGAACTACACAAAGTTTACTACTAGCATCATTCGAACATCATGGATCAAGACAATAATCATGCTAACATTTCACTTGAATCCAAGAAAGCATATAAGTGAAGATTTGATGTTCTCAAAAAAAAAAATTTTGCCATGATTATTTCAAAAACAAGCAAAATAAAGCAACAAGCAATGAAAATAAGAACCAATATGAAAAACTAACAAAAACTGAAAACTGAAAACCAAACTAAACAATACATGACACCCCCCCAGACTTAAACTTTTCATCGTCCCGATGAAATCAGTATGGTGGAGGAGGTGGAGGTGGACGAGGGAAAGGAGGTCTACGATGTGGTTGGCCAATAGGAAAACTAGGAAAACCTGGAATCTCACCCAAGGATCTATCATACTCATATAAAGCATCTACTTGTTGGCTAGTAAGCGTCATACTCTGCATAAAATCTCTCATCCTAGCATGATCAGTATCATAATCCTGCACAAACTCAGCCACTTGACCCTGAAAATTCTTCGTAAACTGAAAATGATTTTGTACCTCCCTAAACTGATCATCAGATAAAGAGAAGCGCCCCTCCAACGTTTTTCGTTGGGAATCTTGCTTCTCATGAAGTGATTCTAGAGACATACGAAAATCTGAAAAATCAAACCTAGAAGATCCCGTGCCATATGCAAAAGAATGCCTAGCAGGTTCCATGAAACTAGAAGGCTGCGTGTGTCCAGATGACGAGGGCTCATGATGTGGCTCAGTGTCTCCAGGTATAGAAGGGTTATCCTCAAAATCTAACTTAGAAATTACTCAATTAGCCGGGTTACGAATAGTAGTTCGTTCAGGAAAAGGAAGGGGTAAAGGAGAACCACTCCTCCTAGGAAACGCGAAACCATTCCCATCCCGAACGATCATTTTCATAGCAAGACATGTATCAATGTCAATCATGTCATTACCATGAATTATTTCCAACCCATCAACATCAAGATTTAAATTATAAGATATTCGGGTAATCAAACCACCAAAAACAATCGATCCCGATGATGCCCTAGCCGATCTCAATAAGGTTTGAACAAAATGAAAACCAGAGTCAAATTCAACCTTATAAAGCATAGCCCATAAAGCATAAAGCTCTATTTTTTTAACCACCCCATCACTCTCTCCCCTACCAAAAATAGTTTTACTCATGACTCTATGTAGATACCTAAAGATGGGGTTTTGCATATGGGAGGCCTTAGCTCTTGAAGGCTCATAAGGTTGATCTAACCCAGTTATTACATTCCAAAAATGATTTCAATTAAACCTTGGATCAAACCTACGAGGGCTACCAGTGGTTATTCCAAAACAAGAATTAAAGTCACTAAATGCCCATAGAAATTCTTGATTCATTAATCTAAAAGAGATTTTTCCAAAATAATCATCTTCATTAGTAAAATGGACATCCAATGAACTTAAAAATTCCAAAACAAGACGAGGATATGTAGGCAAATGTGTGTACATAATATCACTCCAATCCAAAAACCCAATCATCAAATCTACATCTTCCCTAATTCCAAGCATATCAAGAACAGTTGGGTCCATATATCTAGTACACACTATCTTTCTATTGACAAGAATTGCAAATCTAGTTACTTGATCATCATTTCTAAACACAATATTGAATTCATTGTCATTACCTTCGTTGCGTGAAGTCCTTTTGCCTTTGCCCTTCACTGGTTGTTTTCCTTTGTCCCTTGATGGCTCCTTCTCTTTGTCTCCACTAGATCCACCACCTCCTTTGCGAAGTCTCTTCAAAATATTGGACATCTTGATGAGTTTAGATAGGGGAAGAATTATCTAGAGTTGTGGAACTCAAAGAACAAAACTTCAAAGAACAAAAGATCTTAGGTTAAGAGAACAAAAAGTCCAAGTCTTAGAGAGGAGGAGAATCGGATCTAAGAGATCTTGAGAGATTAGAGAGGAGTTTTTAAGAAATTGGGAGAGAAAGATATGTTTTGGAGAGTTGGGGGTGTGCGGAACACGGCCAAGATCTGGTCGTGTGAGGTAGGAAGAAGACTTTAATAGTTCTCCTACACGGGCCGTGTAGATCTACACGGCCTCCCCATCTTTCCTCTCAGGATTATTTACACGGGCCGTGTAGATCCACACGGCCTCCCCCTCTTCCTTCTCTGGATTCCTTGCACGGCCGTGTCTGGGACATGGCCTCTCCATCCTTCTTCTCGGGATTCTTTACACGGCCGTGTTTGAGACACGGCCTAGATCCTTTTCTCCTCGGAAGATGCTACACGGCCGTGTCTGGATGACACGGCCTAAGCACTTCCCTTCTCTGCAACTTTTGCCTGGCCGTGTATAGCACACGGCCGAGCTCCGTTTTGCACCTAACCTGAAAACAAAATCAAAAGAATGCATCAAGCTAAAAGAAATTTAGATGCAGATCAAAACTAACTAAAAGAACCCTTGGGTTGCCTCCCAAGAAGCGCTTGTTTAAGGTCTTTAGCTCGACCAAACTTTATCATTCGCTTCTTTTCCTCGCCCTTGGAGGACAGATATACTTTTCATTTTTGTTGGGAGATCTTCTCCCAACATCTTCCACCACATTGTCTCCTTCATTTGGTGGCCTTCCATGAGGATGGAAATTCCATTCCTCAAGTTTATAAATGCTTGTCCTGCTACAAGCATTTAAAAGAGACAAGACATGGTTAGAGACATTAGATAAATCATATTCTAACTTTTCCTTACCAATTACCAAAGAAAGCTTATGATTTTTGACATCAATTATAGCTCCAGCTGTAGCAAGGAAAGGTCTTCCTAATATGATAGGAATCCTAGGGTCCTCTTCCATGTCCAACACGACAAAATCTGTGGGAATAACATTCTCATCCACCTCTACTGGCACATCTTCTATAATACCCAAAGGGTACCTGCAGGAATGATCGGCAAGTTGAAGTGCCATAGTAGTAAGTTTAATGTTTTTGAGACCTAATTTATTACAAATTGAATAAGGAATGAGGCTAACACTCGCCCCCAAATCACAGAAAGCTTTTTCAAAAAATTCTTTTCCTATGTTGCAAGGGATATAAAAGCTCCCTGGGTCCTTCAGTTTTGGAGAAGTGTTCTTCTCAAAAATAGCACTACATTCCTCACTAAGCGCAATGGTCTCGACCTCTCCTCTTCTTCTCTTGTTTGACATGAGATCCTTCAGGAATTTGGAAAATCTAGGTATTTGTAGAATAGCATTGATAAGAGGTACCTCTACACAAATTTCCTTAACTTTTTCTAGAAACTTGTCAAATTCTTCATCTTTCTTGAGCATTGTAAGTCTTTGAGGAAAAGGGACAGCTTTGCTCTGATGGTTCAGTGGAAGAGTTTCTTCAACCTCAATGGTACTCTCCTCATTAGCTTGAATCTGATTTGGTATAGGAGGAGAGAGCTCTTCTTCTTTTTGTATCCCTTTTGAAGCAGTCGCTTGGGAGTCTCCCAAGGTCCGTCTGCTCCTAAGCTCAATTCTATTGCAATGCTCTATAGGATTCATATCAGGTTTTCCTGGAAGTTGTCCTGGCACTCTGGATGAAGAGGAAGCTAGTTGGGCAATTTGACTATCCTGGATCTTTTGATGCTTTTCAGAATTATCCATCCTCTGAATGAGCTTTGCTAAATCTTGTTTCATTTCATTCTGACTTGAGATAATTTCTTCAAGCATCTTTTCAACATTTGACTTTGGTAAGCCTTGAGAAGATAGTTGTTGAAAAGTTTGTTGCCCAGCTTGGAAATTTGGTCTTGCCCCCATAGATGGTCCTTGATCTTGATTATTTCTGTAGGAAAATTTTGGATGACTCTTCCATCCAGGGTTATAAGTATTTGAGTATGGGTTGTTCTGCCTTTGATTGTAACTCATGATTGCATCGCATTGTTCAAGTTGATTGATTTGTGCAGTGATAGCTCCCAATGGACATGAGTCATTTGAATGCTCTGAACTCCCACATACTTCACAAGATGTACTAATAGCATTGACCATATTAGCACTAGCCCCCATATTCTCAAATTTCTTTGTAAGAGCGTCCAATTTTGCAGATAAAAGAGTGACTGCATCTACATCAAACTTCCCTGATGCTTTAATTGTTGGGTTTACAGAAGAATAGCCACCACTTCTTTCATTTGCCCATTGATGATGATTTTGTGCTACACTTTCAATGATTTCTTCGGCTTCATCTAAGCTTTTGTTCATAAGTGCCCCTCCAGCAGCTGAATCAAGGGACACTTTGGTATGATAATTGATACCATTATAAAAAGTATGCAACACTAACCATCTTTCCAACCCATGATGTGGGCATTGTCTGAGCATACTATTATATCTATCCCATGCTTCAAAAAGAGATTCTGAGTCTGTTTGCTTGAAGCTTGCAATTAAATTCCTCATATGAGCTGTTTTGCTTGGTGGATAGAACTTATCAAGAAACTGTTGCTCACACTGCTCCCAAGTGGTGATGCTATTAGGGGCCAAAGAATTCAGCCATTGCTTTGCCCTATCTCTTAGAGAAAACCCAAATAATAATAATCTAACTGCATCTGAAGGAACTCCATTCATTTTCATGGTACCACATATTTCATAAAAGACCTCTAAGTGTTGATTAGGGTCTTCATGAGGTCCTCCACCAAATTGGTTCTGCTGCACCATAGATATGATTGCGGGTTTGATCTCAAAGTTATTAGCTTCCACTGAAGGTCTTGAAATACTAGATCGAAAACCTCTTGCATAAGGTGCTGCATAATCCTTAAGTGGTCTATTTGCCATATTCAAATGTTCCTATTCTTCAATTTGCCTTTGCAGAATTCTTCTTTTATGGAAAGTTCTATCAATCTCAGGGTCAAAAGGAAAGAATTCCCCTGCAAAGTTAGATCTTCGCATACACAAGAACAAGATAGCAGATAGCAATTCGACAGAAAAAGAAAAATAGAAGAATCAAAAATGCAGAATTGAATTTGTACAAAAAGAATTAACAAGAAGTGAAAGTTATACAAGAAAGTAAAAACAGAAATCTAATGATTAGTTACAACTATGCAATATGAAAGGAAAACAAATGTTATGTTTAGTCTAACTCAATTGATAATTCCTAATGTTATAGCGCAGTCCCCGGCAACGGCGCCAAAAACTTGTTACGCTCTCCGCAAGTGTACGGAAATGTCGCAAGTAATATAAAAGATTATCGTATCCACAGGGACTGGAATAAGCACTAGAAATGTCTCAATGCGAATTAGCTAAACAACTATCCAATCGTTTCAAAAGCAAAGTAAAGGTAAACAAATCTAATCTTAAAGATCAACAAACAAGAATTTAGTGTTTTGGGTTATGATAAAGGGAGATTCTAGGAGTTTCGGTTTCTTTGTAGGATTTCTCGAATGTAAATGGTTCACCAATTCTTATCCCTCAATTGCCAAATATGTAGAAAGTTGTCGGTTCTCTCTTGCAATAGACAACCGGCTAAGGACTGAGAAATGTATCTAAATAGGATTAATTAGACATGAACCTATGTTGTCCTTACACAGAAGTGCACCTATTACTATGCCTTCCTCGGATATCAACTTAGAAGCCCACGACTTATTAATCTATCAAGATACAAGAAACTAATCACAAAATCCATCCTACTCTCTTGAATATTCCTATTTCCTCTTCAAGATAATCTCTCAAACGTCCTTACACGGGCTTGCACCTGTCACGTGGATCCCTCGGATGATCGAGTGAGAGTTTATCTTTACAAAGTCCATAAGAAATCCAAACAATTAATCAAGAATGAGAATTAAGCACGAATCACCATTAATCATTCAAGATCTAATCGATACAAGCAAGATAATGTCATTGAAACAAGAAAATGGCAAATCCATAAGAGATTACATCAATCCATCATACAAATACTCCCTTCATCCTAGAATACAAGATCTACTCCATGAATCGAGGAAGAAAACCCGAAGAAATAAAGAATACAAGCATTTCTTAAATCCCCAATCCAAGAAACCAAGAAAAGGGGGAAAGAGAAAACTTATCTACGAAGAAGCTTCGTCTTCGGATCCAATCCTCGCTCCGGAGCCGAAATCGTCAAGAGCTCCCCTTGAATCGCCCAGAAATCCTCCCAAGATTGGGAGGAAACCACCAAATCTTGCCTTCTCCCAAAGGGGGAGAGATCCCCTTTCAATTCATGAAGGAGGGTTCACGGCCCCGTGACACGGCCGTGTGAGATTCACACGGCCATGTCCAGTTCCTTCTCTGCCAAAGCTGCACGGCCGTGTGACTCCACACGGCCAGAACCCTTCTGCTCACTGGAAATACTACACGGCCGTGTGGTGCACACGCCACACCGCTTGGTCTCGGAAACCTCACACTACTGTAGATCCACACGCCATGTAAGGCTTCGCTGGTTGGCTTAAATCTTGACACGGTGTGTGAGGTTCACACGCCATGTCATCTTCCTTTTCATTGGTGCCAAACTCCACACGGCCCGAGCTCCATACAGTGCAGGGCCGTCACGGTGCTTTCTCCCTTCGTTTCCTCCAAGGCTTGCCCAAAGATGTAGATTCTTCACCAAATCGACTCCTGTGTACAGAAAATACACAAAAAGCAGATCTCCGAACCAAAAGAGTAAATATGCTAAAAGGAAAGCTGGAAGTATAAAAATGCATAGATCAAGCATGCTCAAAATATGTAAATGTGCGTAAAAACATGCATAAAGGAGTATATAATCTATGCACATCAAGTGACGAACGCTCCCGCTACGTTTATGGATCTGATGAACAGAGTATTCAAAGCATATTTGGACAAGTTCATAATCGTCTTCATAGACGATATCCTTATATACTCCAGAACCCAGGAAGAACATGTTGAACATCTGAGGACAGTATTACAGATTCTTTAGCAGAGCCAGTTGTACGCAAAGTTCTCCAAGTGCGAGTTCTGGCTCGATCATGTGTCCTTCTTAGGTCATATTATTTCCAAAGATGGGGTTATGGTAGACCCGATAAAAATAGAAGCTGTAAGTAACTAGAATGGACCCAAGAATGCCAGTGAAATCAGGAGTTTCCTTGGGTTAGCAGGCTACTACAGGAAATTTGTAAAGAACTTCTCAAGGATCGCCTCCCCATTGACAGTACTTACTAGAAAGAATAGAAAATTTGAGTGGACAGAGGATTGTGAGAAGAGTTCCACTGAACTGAAAAGGAGACTGACCAGTGCTCCAATCCTGACTCTTTCAGAGACTAGCGAAGGCTTCGATATTTACAGTGATGCTTCTAAATTGGGATTCGGGGCTGTACTGATGTAGAATGGTAAAGTCATTGCCTATGCCTCTAGACAACTCAAGGATTATGAGAAGAACTATCCCACTCATGACCTTGAGTTAGCAACGGTAGTCTTCGCTCTCAAAATTTGGAGACATTACTTATACGAAGCTCTGTGCAAGATTTACACAGATCACTAGAGTCTTAGGTATTTCTTCACTCAGAAAGACCTGAACATGAGACAGAGGAGATGACTTGAACTGGTCAAGGACTATGACTGTGAAATCCTCTATCATCAAGGGAAGGCGAAAAAAGTGACAGATGCACTAAGTAGGAAATCTTGCGCAGCTTTATTGTCCTTATCCGCTATGTTCCATTCCCTATAGAAGGAAATAGTAAATTTTAGGGCTGAAATTGTTACTGGGCAGCTCTCCACTCTGACGTTAGAGTCAACCCTGCTTGAAGATATACAGAAAGGGTAGGATGAAAATCCTAATATTCAGCAAATCAAGCAGGGAATACAGGAGGGAGAAAATGGAGAGTTCCGAGTATCAGACCGTGGGACTCTATATTATGGTGATTGCCTCTGTGTCCCTCATCAAGAAGAACTATGATAGAAAATCCTAGATGAAGCCCATAGAACACCCTACGCTATGCATCCTGGTTCCACCAAGATGTACCAAGATGTAAAGGAACGCTTCTGGTGGTCTGGAATGAAAAGAGACATTGCTGTTGGTGCAACCTTAGGTCAAGGTTGACCTGGTTGACCCGACTCGAGGTGACGTGACTCGAGTTGTATTTTGATGTTTGACTTGGGAAGATTGTCGGTGCAACCTTAGGTCAAGGTTGACCTAGTTGAGTTGCATGTTGATGTTTGACACTCGTGAGAGAGTTCTATTCTTGATATGAGACAAGAATAGATGTTTGGGAGATTATTGGTGCAACCGTAGGTCAAGGTTGACATGGTTGACCTGATTCGGGAAAAAGTCCAAGTATGGAGACTTGGCACGGAGAAGTCCAAGCAGGGAGCTTGGCACGCGAAAAGTCCAAGTGTGGAGACTTGGCACGGGAAAAGTCCAAGTATAGAGACTTGGCACGGAGAAGTCCAAGCAGGGAGCTTGGCACGTGGGAAAGTCCTAACTGGGATGTTAGGCAGTGTGGAAAGTCCTGGTGAGAGAAGCCAGGCAAGGGAAAATTCAGATGGATCAAGGATGATCGGACATCTGGTTTTGGAAAGACCAAGTGGGTCAAAGGGATTGACCGGACACTTGGGAGTCTTAGCAGGTCAAGGGAGTGACCAGATGCTAAGCATGAGATACCAATAGGTCAAGGTTGACCGGATATTGGTGTGGAAGGCGTGGGAATTGGTTTGGACAAAAACCAAGAGCTGGATCGATCAGTGGATCGATCCAGGTCATCTGATCGGTCTGGAGACCGATCAGAAAGCGATCAGTGTGCCTCTGTGAGCTTACTGATCGGTCTGGGGACCGATCAGCATGAATCCTGATCGGTCCCCGGGACCGATCAGGGTACGCACAGAAAGTTGGGCGCTTTTCTGTAGAACAGCTGGATCGGTCTCCACGACCGATCAGAGACGCAGCCACCTCTCTGTAAGAGAGGTGGGATCGGTCCGGGGACCGATCAGACTGGGGCCTGATCGGTCTCTCGGACCGATCAGGATAGCTCCAAACCGATCAGGGCGATGCCTGATCGGTCTGGCCCTAGCCGTTGAGAGACAACGGCTAGGCTATTTTTGGCTCCTGTGTTTCTGGCCTTTTGGCTTGCAGGTTCGCAGGTTATATAAGGGTTCGAGCGACTCTACAGACGATCACTTCTCCGAACCTTCTTCTTCTTTCTGCTGCTGAGCTCTGCTGAGTTCTTGAAGCGTTGAAGCTTCGCATGAGCTTCCCTTTGGCTGGGTCACCTGCTGTTGTAGGCGCTTGGAGCTGCTGCTTCTTCCAGTCGAAGAGAAGGCAAGCAAGAGTTTTCTTACTGTTGTATTTCTTGCTGTCTTTCCTTGTATTTCTGTACTCTCCTTACTTGCTGTTGCAAGAGTGTGTTGTGGCGAGGTTTCTCCACCCAGAAGGAGTTTGTATTAGCCGGTTCTCCGGGGACTCATCCACCGACGGATTGACTGGACTCGTCCACCTTACGGACACGCCGAGGAGTAGGAGCCCTAATCTCCGAACCTCGTTACATCCTTGTGTTAAGGTTTGGTTTTCTTCTCTTTCGTTTCTTTGTATTTTCCGCTGCGCTAACACGTTTTGTAGAAAGATACGACAAATTTGGGGCGGCTATTCACACCCCCCCCCTCTAGCCGAGTACGAACGATCCTAACAAGTGGTATCAGAGCGAGGCCGCTCTTCGATGGATCAACACCCGGGGGAGCACAAGCTAGAGATGGATCAATTCGGAGAAGACATCACCATTCCACCCTTCTATAACGACAACTTCGCATATTGGAAGGTAAGGATGATGTATTTTCTTAGGACTAATATGTGGAACTGGTTTTGTGTACAAGAAGGGTTTACTCCTCCAATGGATAAAGAAGGAGAGCCTCTAGAGAAGAACAAGTGGACGAAGGAACAAGTCCACCAATCCACGATCAACAATAAGGTAACTAAAACAATTGAATTTTCATTACCTACTAATGTTTTGTGTAAGATAGGTAAATACAACAATGCCAAGGAGTTGTGGGATAACTTGGCCAAGTACCATGAGGAGAGCTCCACTTCAAGCCATGAAGAGGAGCCTAGTGAGCCAAGTAGCTCACATCATGGAGGAAGCGAATTGGGAGTTGAGGGCTACTCAACATCCAAGGAAGAAGAGGAGGAGAGCTCTTGTTCAAGATCGGAGCAAGAAGAGGCATCTACCTCCGGAAGGGATGAAGAAGAAAGCTCATCTACATCCACAACCCTAGGTAACTCAAACACTGTGATTTCAAGCAAATTACACATAATGTGTTTTGAGTGTAGGAAGTTTGGGCACTACAAGAGTAAGTGTCCAAAGAGGGTTAGAAAGACTCCACCGACACCAAAGGTCAAGGAAGCCGGAGTCTCGACATGCAAGAGCAAGAAGCACGTGGTGTGCTTCCAATGCAAGCAACGGGGACACTATAGGAGTCAATGTCCAAGGGGGAGGCAACCTCACAAGGACAAGAGGCCAAACACATGTAAAGGGGAGCTAAGGCAAACCCTAAGGTAACATTTAAAGCTCATTCTTGCAATTCTAGTAGGATGCATGCTAGTAGTCTTATTGCCATTTTCAATAATGATAAGCATGTTAACACTAGAAATCGATACATGTGCTTAGGAGTAACATGTTAGCCTAGATAAGAACAATTCTAGAAATGCTAACCCTAGAATTAACTCATCTAAGGCTAAGGAAAATCTAGATAGAAATCCCAAATCATCTAGACACATGCCTAGGAATACCTCAAAGAAAAATGATAAATCAAAACTTGAGGTATTAGAGAAAGAAAATCAAGTCTTGAGGTCAAGACTTGACTCTCTAGAAAAGGCTCTTAAGGATTTGACTCTAGGGTCTAGGGGTCAAAAATCCAAGTCCAAGGACAAGAAAGGTTTGGGTCACAAACCTAAGTCCCAATTGGTCAAGCCCACTTATCATAATGTTTCATTCGATTATGGAACAAAACCTAGGGTTAGGAAGACCATTACCAAGGTCACAAGGGAAGTCACCCCTATAGTTGACCTTGATGAGACCCAAATGACCAAGGCTTTAAAGCCTAAGAGGGTCATTAGGAGGGTTGCTAGGGAAGTTATCCCTAGTGAATATTTAGTGAACCCAATGAGCTCTAATAGGTATTGGGTTCCTAGGAGCATCTTCTCTACCCCATAGATGAGTTAGAGAGTGTCAACTCCGATTAGAAGGGTAGTTAACCCAACTTTGAGGAAATTGACACTCAAGGAGCATTTTCAAGGTTTTGAGAACTTTTGAAAATGAAATGGAATTATCATTTACTCCTTTGAAGAGTTAAATGTGCCTAAAGATTGAAAATTTTATTTTTAATCTCAATTGGCACAATTTGGGAAAATCTAGAGAACTCTCGAGGAAAAATGAAACATGCCAAGTTTTGAGGATAAATTTGATCTTTAAGTGGCATGAATTAATCTAGAGTTCAAGAAGTGTCAAAATTAGGATTTTGGCATTTTGGGGCAATCTAGGATTAAATTTGAAGTTAGCCAAGTGGTTAAGGATACTTAGATAGGTAATCTAGGTATATTTATGTATGCTAAATCTTGCCATGATTGTTTGCCCTCACATGTCATGACATCATGTTTAGTTTTATTATCATTTGAAATGTCATGATAATACTTAGGCTAGTTTTTATGTCATGTTTATTTAAGTTTCAAACTTTATGCCATGACATCATGACATTGGCACATGTTTTCATTTATGATACCATTTTATGTCATGTCATCATCTCTTGCATTAATAATCAATTGAATTGATTTAAGGATGAAAAACACATTTTGATATTGAGATCAAATTTGTGTTTAGAAAATGCATGAGACCTTAGTCTAAGATACCTAAACCCATATCTCACATCAAAATTGCCATGGATGTGTTTGATACACTTTAGATGTGTGTGAGATATTAGGATCATGAATTAGGATCAAGGTGCATAGTTCTTGTACCTAGATGAGCCTAATTCAAGAAATGGAGGATCATAGGGAAAGCTTGTGTACAAGTCATGTACATTTAGCCCTAAGATTATGGTCCTAAATTAAAAGGTTTAAAATCATTTTGAAATTGATTTGGAAAACCTTGATGAAGCCATCTTAGTGATTGCATTCATCATTGAACATTGTGATACAAAGTTGAGTTAAACTTGAACTATTTCAAAGTTTTTGAACTTTGTATCAAGATTGAAAAATGGAAGTTATTTTCATAGAAAACTATTTTTCCATGATAGTATATGCTATGAGGAATGTATCCTCAAAATTTCACAATTTTTCAAATTTTCTGAAATTTGTTGTGAGTTTCTGAATTTCGGGAGAAGGAAATCAGAACTCGAGTCTGTCCAAGGCTAGATCGGTCACTGGACCGATCCAGGGAAGGCTGGATCGGTCTGGGGACTGATCCAGAGGGGTTCTGATCGGTCCGGTGACCGATCAGGCGTGCTGAATTTGCTGAATTTCGACTGTGGTCTGAAATTTCAGCTGTGGGAGTTGAGTTTCGGGTTTCTAAAGGTTTGAAACTCTCCAAGACATTGTTGGTGCAATGGTCAAGGGGGAGTTGACCTTTAGGGGGAGTTTTTAACTAATTGTCAAGGGGGAGTTGACTTTGAGAAGGAGTTTTTTTTTCCTTAAAGACTTTTGAGGTTTAGTGACATAGGATTGTCACTAAGTTGATTGTTGAGTTTAGTATCAAGGGGGAAATTAAGAGTTTCAATGAAAGGTATGGGACTTTCATTAGGAGGAAACTCTTGACCTTGATTCTCTCTTTTTGATGTGTGTCAAAAAGGGGAGAGTGTTCATTGGAGAATTATTGGAGAACCCAAGTTAGGTTATCGGGTTAACCTAAGCTAGGGGAAGAATGTCAAGGAATGTTCGAGGAAGAACATTGGAATTCTTTTTGATGTGTGTCAAAAAGGGGGAGAATTATTGGAGAATCCAAGTTAGGTTATCGGGTTAACCTAAGGGGAGAATGTCCAGAGAATGTTCAAGGAAAGAACATTGGACATTGGAAGATGGTTGGAAAACCTAAGTTAGGATATCGGGTTAACCTAAGGGGAGAATGTCCAGAGAATGTTCAAGGAAAGAACATTGGACATTGGAAGATGGTTGGAAAACCTAAGTTAGGTTATCGGGTTAACCTAACTTGATTATGGGTTTTGTCAAACATCAAAAAGGGGGAGATTGTTGGTGCAACCTTAGGTCAATGTTGACCTGGTTGACCCGACTCGAGGTGACGTGACTCGAGTTGTATTTTGATGTTTGACTTGGGAAGATTGTCGGTGCAACCTTAGGTCAAGGTTGACCTAGTTGAGTTGCATGTTGATGTTTGATACTCGTGAGAGAGTTCTATTCTTGATATGAGACAAGAATAGATGTTTGGGAGATTATTGGTGCAACCGTAGGTCAAGGTTGACCTGGTTGACCTGATTCGGGAAAAAGTCCAAGTATGGAGACTTGGCACGGAGAAGTCCAAGCAGAGAGCTTGGCACGCGAAAAGTCCAAGTGTGGAGACTTGGCACGGGAAAAGTCCAAGTATGGAGACTTGGCACTGGAAAAGTCCAAGTATGGAGACTTGGCACAGAGAAGTCCAAGTAGGGAGCTTGGCACGTGGGAAAGTTCTAACTGGGTTGTTAGGCAGTGTGGAAAGTCCTGGTGAGAGAAGCCAGGCAAGGGAAAATCCAGATAGATCAAGGATGATCGGACATCTGGTGTTGGAAAGACCAAGTGGGTCAAAGGGATTGACCGGACACTTGGGAGTCTTAGCAGGTCAAGGGAGTGACCAGATGCTAAGCATGAGATACCAATAGGTCAAGGTTGACCGGATATTGGTGTGGAAGGCGTGGGAATTGGTTTGATAAAATTAGAGAGCCGGATCGATCGCTGGATCGATTCAGTCATCTCGATCGGTCCGGAGACCGATCGAAAGCGATCAGTGTGCCTCTGTGAGCTTACTGATCTGGGACCGATCAACATGAATCCTGATCGGTCCCCGGACCGATCGTGGTACGCATGTAAAGTTGGGCGCTCAGAATACGGATCGGTCGAAGACCGATCAGCACGATCGGCTCCACGACCGATCGAGACGCAGCCACCTCTCAGAAGAGGTGGGATCGGTCCGGACCGATCGATGGGCCTGATCGGTCTCTGACCGATCAGATAGCTCGCACCGATCGGGCGATGCCGATCGAGCCGCTGAGAGACAACGCCAGGCTATTTTGCCCCGTGTTTCGGCCTTTTGGCTTGCGAGTTCGCAGTTATATAAGGGTTCGAGCGACTCTACAGACGATCACTCTCCGAACCTTCTTCTTCTTCTGCTGAGCTCTGAGTTCTTGAAGCGTTGAAGCTTCGCGTGAGCTTCCCTTTGGCTGGGTCACCTGCTGTTGTAGGCGCTTGGAGCTGCTGCTTCTTCCAGTCGAAGAGAAGGCAAGCAAGAGTTTTCTTACTGTTGTATTTCTTGCTGTCTTTCCTTGTATTTCTGTACTCTCCTTACTTGCTGTTGCAAGAGTGTGTTGTGGCGAGGTTTCTCCACCCAGAAGGAGTTTGTATTAGCCGGTTCTCCGGGGACTCATCCACCGACGGATTGACTGGACTCGTCCACCTTACGGACACGCCGAGGAGTAGGAGCCCTAATCTCCGAACCTCGTTACATCCTTGTGTTAAGGTTTGGTTTTCTTTTCTTTCGTTTCTTTGTATTTTCCGCTGCGCTAACACATTTTGTAGAAAGATACGACAAATTTGGGGCGGCTATTCACACCCCCCCCCCCTCTAGCCGAGTACGAACGATCCTAACAATTGCAAGATATGTCAATACCTGCATGACATGTCAACGGGTTAAAGTAGAATATCAAAGACCGGGCAGAGCTCTACAGCTTATCCAGATCCCAAAATAGAAGTGGGAGGATATATCTATGGATTTCATAGTAGGGTTACCCAGAACCACGAATGGTTATGATGCTATCTGGGTAATAGAGGACAGATTGACCAAGTCTGCTCATTTTCTAGCTATTAGAATATCCTATTCTATTGAGCAGCTAGTGCAAATGTATGTTAAAGAGGTTGTCAGATTATATGGAGTTCCCAAAAACATAATTTCTGATAGAGATGGTCGCTTTACTTCACACTTCTAGGAGTGTGTTCAGAGAGCTCTTGGCACTAAGCTACGATTTAGCACAGCATTTCATCCTCAAACTGATGGGCAAACAGAATGAGTAAATCAAGTTCTGGAGGATATGTTACAGGCTTGTGCCTTAGATTTCAAAGGGAGCTGGTGTCGATACATATGCTTAGCAGAATTCGCATATAATAATAGCTATCAAGCTACTATCGGAATGGCACCCTACGAGGCTCTATATGGGAGGATATGTAGATCTCCTATCTGCTAGTATGAAGGTGGTGAAAAGAAAGAAATGGAACTCCAGACAGATCTTATCGAAGATTCCACCCAAGCCATTCAGAGCATCCGCCAGAGAATAGAAACTGCTCAGAGCCGGCAAAAGAGTTATGCGGATGTGCATCGTAGACCACTGGAATTTGAGATTGGGGACTCAGTGTTCCTCAAAGTAGCTCCTATGAAAGGAGTGATGAGGTTTGGAAAGAAAGGAAAGTTGAGTCCACGTTATGTGGGGCCATACTTGATTACTCGAAGGGTTGGCAAGTTAGCGTATGAGCTGGAACTACCTCAGAAGATGTCGGTCATCCATAATGTATTCTATGTCTCAATACTGAAGAAGCATGTTCCCGATGTAAACCAAGTGATTGAGTCATAGCCGGTACAAGTTCAAGAGGATCTCAGTTATGAAAGTCGACCTATACAGATAATAGATCGAGAAGTTAAGAAGCTAAGGAACAAAGAGATGTCGTTAGTGAAAGTACTGTGGCAAAGTCAACAGTATGAAGAGGCAACATGGGAACGCGAGGATGATATGAGACGGAAGTATCCACACTTGTTCTAAGTTAGAGGATGAACTTTTTATAAGGTATGGGGATTGTAACACCCGTAAATTTTCTTTCCTCCAAAAAGAGCAAAAAGAATTAGAAGAAGAGAAAAGAAATAAATATATATATATAAATGACTCAAGCTGGGATTTAAACCCTAAACCCTTGATTTAAGATTGGTTTAAGTAGCCATTAGGGCGGTGGTAAAGCATCACATTGGAAATAGGAAACTATTCATTATATGTTGATTATGGGTGAAGGGATGCTTCAACTTTCACTTAATATAAAAGGGGAAGGGAGGAGAAGAAAACCTAACTTTTCATCTTCTCTTCTCCTCCCTAGCCGAAGCCTCCTCCTCTTCCATTCTTTGTAGATTTTGGCCAAGAACCCTAGGGTTCCAAGTTTTTAAAGCTTTTCAAGGGGAGAATCTAAGAGGGTTTCTCCCAAGGAAGTAGTACGCGTGTGAGGAGCTATCTGGAGAGTAAGGCATACAAGAGAGGTCGTTCTCCCTAAACCCTAACGGTGTAAGAGTAAGAAATAGCAAGAGGATGTAAGTACTACTGACCTGCAGTATAAGTTACTTCGATGATGCATGTAATGATATCTTTTATGACTGATTTGTTGGTTGCTACTTGGAAAACCTAATGGTTCCACTGTACAGAAATTTTGTACAAAGGTCTGAACCTTTTCCTAGCTACCATGTGTTCTTTTAAATTAAACTTGGATCGCCTGCGGAACTTAACACGTTTGATTCAAAGTTTAATCTATTTGTTCTTTTAGATTTAGACTTGGATCTCCTTCGGAACTTAACATGTTCGATCCAAATCACCTAGGTTATTAATTCCATTAAATATTAATTTCCAAAATTGGCTTCCAGGATTGCATGGCGAGGCACATGGCCTTCTTGGATATGGGAACAACCACCACCTCCTAGACAAAGCCTTTTAAGGAAAGCTAATATTTAATTTCCTTAAATAACTTTAGGTCAACCGAAAAGAACAATCAAATCACAAGGAAAAGAAAAAACAAAGAACACAACATCGAAAACAAATTCGAAATACTAGAATAGCATGTCTCTTGTATTTGGTATTTTTACATGAAGATAAAACTAGTATGATGCGGAAATTAAATACTAGTATATCTTTTCTTTTACAAGCAAAAACCTCTAGGTCTTCTACCGTATTCCTCTTCTAACCTCAGACGTTGTGCGGGCAATGATCTTCTGAGATGAGAAACCACCAAAGCACCTTCTTCTCCTCCTTGCAAGGTTCGGCCAAAACAAGTCCACCTCCAAGGATGAAGAGAAAACACCACCAATGCTCCAAGGGATACAAGCTTTCTCTCCTTCTTCTCCAAGCTAGAATCCGGCCACCACTTGATCTCCAAGAGGATGAGAGGTTCGGCCACAAGGATGGAGAGAAGAGAAAAGAGAAGGGCCGGCCATAAGAAGGAAGAAAAAGAGGGAGAAAATAATAGAGGTCGTTCACCTTGAAGGCTCCCAAAATCCGCTCTTTTATAATCCTTAGCTTTGGCAAATAAGGAAATTTAATTATAATAAAATTTTCTTAACTTTCCTTGACATAAATTAATTAAAAAAAATTAAACAAAATTTCCTAAACCTTCATGTCATGGCCGGCCACATCATTAAGAGCAAACAAGGCAATTTAAATCAACAATTAAAATTCCTTATTTGTCTTCCGAAATTTTAAAAAAATAAAATTTCCCTTTAAAATCCCTTCATGGTTGATTAAAAAAAATTTTCTATAATTTTAATTTTTCAACATGTGAATAATTTACAAAGAAGAAAAATAAAATATCTTTCCAATCTACAAATAAGGAAAGAAATCTTATCTCTTTCTTTAATCTTTTGTAGATCCTTTTAAAAGAGATATTTTAATTTTTAATCTCTCTAATAAATTATATCTTTCACATAAGAAAATTTTAAAATTAAAATTCCTTTTAATTTAATGGGGGCCGACCACCTAAACTTGGGTTCAAGCTAGGGCCGG
The DNA here is from genome assembly GCF_018446385.1 of Zingiber officinale. Taxonomy (NCBI): domain Eukaryota; kingdom Viridiplantae; phylum Streptophyta; class Magnoliopsida; order Zingiberales; family Zingiberaceae; genus Zingiber; species Zingiber officinale. The sequence continues at coordinate 82,896,719 of NC_055993.1, read as the reverse complement.
CCACCCATGAACCAAGGCTTGGCCGGCAATAGCTTGATCCACAAGCTAGCTTGGCCGGCCCCTACATCATGGGTATGAAGGTGGGTATAGGTGGGTATAGTACTCTATAAATAAGAGGCTATGATAGGAACCGAGAGGAGGAATTGGTTTTGGTCTCCCGATAAAATTAAGCATCCCGTGTTCGCCCCGAACACACAACTTAATTTTATCAATAATAATTCATTCCACTAGAGAATTATTATTGAACTACCGCACCAATCCCAAATTACATTTTTGGGCTCCTTCTTATTATGAGTGTGTTAGTCTCCCTGTGTTTAAGATGTCAAATGTCCACTAAATAAGTGAGTTACTGACAACTCATTTAATTAGTATCTTAGTCCAAGAATAGTACCACTCAACCTTATCGTCATGTCAAACTGAGTCCACCTGCAGGGTTTAACATGACAATCCTTATGAGCTCTTCTTGGGGACATTATCAACCTAGATCACTAGGACACAGTTTCCTTCTATAATCAACAACACACACTATAAGTGATATCATTTCCCTACTTATCGGGCTTATTACTTTATCGAACTAAATCTCACCCATTGATAAATTAAAGAAATAAATATCAAATATATGTGCTTGTTATTATATTAGAATTAAGAGCACACACTTCCATAATAACTGAGGTCTTTGTTCCTTTATAAAGTCAGTATAAAAGAAACGACCTCTAATGGTCCTACTCAATACACTCTAAGTGTACTGGTGTAATTATATAGTTAAGATAAACTAATTCCTAATTACACTACGACCTTCCAATGATTTGTTCCTTTCCATTTTTGTCGTGAGCTACTGTTTATAATTTATATGGTACTGATAACATCATCTTCTGTATGTGACACCACATACTATGTTATCTACAATATAAATTAATTGAATAACTATAAATAAATGTAGATAATTTGACCAAATGTGATTCTTTATTCAAAATAAATGTTTACAAAAGCTTAGTCTTTCAGTATACACTCTAACAATCTCCCACTTATACTAATGACTAAGCTGCCATATCTTCTGCCATACATCTGATTCCCATTCCCTCCACATGCCGATCGAAAGCTTTTGCCGGAAGGCCTTAGTGAAAGGATCTGCCAGGTTATCTGCTGATGCAATCTTGGCGATGACAACTTCTCCTCGCTTCACGATATCTCATATCAGGTGGTACTTACGCTCTATATGTTTACTTGACTTATGGGCTCATGGTTCCTTCGAGTTTGCAACTGCACCGCTATTATCACAATAAATTGTGATGATTTTGGGTAAACTAGGAATCACATCTAAGTCCATTAGAAAGTTCCTGAGCCATACTACTTCTTTAGCTGCCTCAGAGGCTGCTACATACTCAACTTCCATGGTTGAGTCCGAAACGCATTTCTACTTAACACTCCTCCATGCAATGGCTCTACCTCCTAAAGTAAACACATAGCCTGATGTAGACTTACTGTTGTCCCTATCTGATTGGAAATCTGAATCCGTGTAACCCACAGGGAGCAAATCGTCTGCTTGGTAAACTAGCATATAATCTCTAGTCCTTCTCAGGTACTTTAATATATGATTTACCGCAGTCCAATGTCCTTGTCCAGGGTTACTCTGATATCTGCTAACCATGCCCACAGTAAAACAGATATCAGGTCTCGTACACAGCATTGCATATATAAGGCTTCCTACAGCCGAAGCATAAGGAACTGCTTTCATGTCCTCTATCTCCTTTGATGTCTTCGGAGACATCTCTTTAGATAGAGCTACTCCATGCCTAAAAGGTAAGAAACCTTTCTTGGAATCCTGCATGCTAAAACGAGCAAGGATTGTATCTATATATGAAGCTTGGGACAGACACAACATTCTTTTCTTGCGATCCCTTATAACTTTGATCCCAAGAATGTGTGCACAATCTCCTAAGTCCTTCATATTAAATTGTTTGGACAATCATACCCTTACGTCCGATAATACCTTGACATTGTTGCCAATTAACAAAATATCATCTACGTATAGTACAAGAAATACCACCACGTTTTCGTTACACTTCTTGTATACACAAAACTCATCCGGACACTGAATAAATCCATATGACTGGATTACTTCATTAAACCAGATGTTCCAAGACCTTGAAACTTGCTTCAGTCCATAAATGGACCGATTGAGCTTGCACACTAGATGCTCTTTGCCTTTTTCAATGAACCCTTCTGGTTGCTTCATATGGATGTTCTCTTCAAGACTTCCATTAAGGAAAGTTGTCTTGACATCCATTTGCCAAATCTCATAATCCATATGAGCAACAATGGATAAGAGTATCCGGATAGACTTAAGCATGGCTACCGGTGAAAAGGTCTCCTCATAATCGATTCCCTCTTTCTGAGTGTACCCTTTCGCAACAAGCCTAGCTTTGAAGGTTTCTACCTTTCCATCTGTCCCTCTTTTCCTTTTGTAGATCCACTTGCATCCAACGGCTTTTACACCATCGGGTGGTTCTACAAGCTCCCAGACCTTATTAGAGTACATAGACTCTATTTCAGAATTCATTGCCTTTTGCCAAGATGTTGCATCTATATCTTGGAATGCTTCGTCATATGTTCGGGGATCAGGTTCATGTTTACCCGGGATCAAGTCCGAAGACTCTCCCAAAAACATGAATCTATCAGGCTACCTTACAGCCCTCCCACTACGACGAGACACTATCTGTGGTTGTGTATCATGTGTGACACGTGTTGCAGTCTCTTGTGCTACTTCATCTTGTACTGTTGGTACTAAGGTAGACATGTCCTCTCTAAGTTCTTCTAAAACAACTTTGCTACTGGGCTTGTGATCCATTATATAGTCTTCTTCTAAAAACTGGGCATTGGTGCTAACAATGACCTTCTGATCTTTAGGACTATAAAATAAACCACCTTTCGTTCCTCTGGGATACCCCACAAACACACGAACTTCTGTACGAGATTCTAACTTATCAGCTGTTAGGATGTATACTAAAAGCCTAGCTTTTGGTATAAACATTTATCTAGAAATAAAAATAACATTTTTCAAATGTCTACATTTATGATAAATGTAGTTGTTCAATTAATTTATATTATAGATAACATGGTGTGTGGTGTCACACACAGAAGATCATGTTATCGGTTCCTTATAAATTATAAACAGTAGCTCACGACCAAGATGGAAAGGAACAAACCATTGGAAGGTCGTAGTGTAATTAGGTATTAGTTTATCTTAACTATATAATTACACTAGTACACTTAGAGTGTATTGAGTAGGACCATTTGAGGTCGTTCCTTTTATACTGACTTAATAAAGGAACAAAGACCTAAGTTATTATGGAAGTGTGTGCTCTTAATCCTAATATAATAACAAGTACATATATTTGATATTTATTTCTTTAATTTATCAATGGGTGAGGTTTAGTTCGATGAATCAATAAGCCCGATAAGTTGGGAAATGATATCACTTATAGTGTGTATTGTTGATTATAGAAGGAAACTGTGTCCTAGTGATCTAGGTTGAGAATGTCCCCAAGAGGAGCTCATAAGGATTGTCATGTTAAACCCTGCAGGTGGACTTAGTCCGACATGACAATGAAGTTGAGTGATACTACTCTTAGAGCTAGATATTAATTAAGTGAGTTGTCAGTAACTTACTAAATTAGTGGACATTTGTTATCTTAAACACAGGGAGACTAACACACTCATAATAAGAAGGAGCCCAAAATGTAATTTGGGATTAGTGCGGTAGTTCAATAATAGTTCTTCAGTGGAATGAATTATTATTGATAAAATTAAGTTGTGTGTTCGGGGCGAACACGGGATGCTTAATTTTATCGGGAGACCAAAACCAATTCCTCCTCTCGGTCCCTATCGTAGCCTCTAGTATATAGAGATTTATACACACCGCATACCCACCTTCTTACCCATCCAATGGGGCCGGCCAAGCTAGCTTGGAACCCAAGCTAGGGCCGGTCAAGACCAAGTGGATGAGTCATGTAGGTGGTCGGCCAAAGCTTGGGTCCCAAGCTTAGGTGGCCGGCCACTAGAATATTAAAAAGGATTTTTATTAAAATTATTTCTTATGTGGATATCATGGTTTAAAAATTAAAAATTTCCTTTTATAGCTTTCTATAAAAGATTAAGAGAAGAGATTAATCTCTTTCCTTATTTGTAGATTAAAAGGATGGTTTTAATTTTTGGCTAAAACTTTTCTTATTTGTAAATCATCTACATGTTTAAAAGAGAGTTTAAAATTTGAAATCTTTCCTTATTTGTTGATTACAAGGTGGATTTTAAATTTTAAGAAAACTTTCCTTTTTAATCATGTTCATGATTTAAAAGAAAGTTTAAAAATTAAATATTCTCTTTTATAAGTTTCTACAAGAGATTAAGAAAAGATTTGATATCTTTCCTTATTTGTAGATTAAAAGATATTTTAATTTTTAGAGATAACTTTCTTTTTATCCACATGTTTAAAAGAAAGATTTTAATTTATTAAATTTCTTTTTTATAAACCAATCATGAAGGGATTAAATTATTGGAGAAATTTTATAAATTTCCGAAACAAATTAGGAAGTTTTAATTCTTGTTAAAACTTTCCTTGATTTGGGGCTTGAGGTGGCCGGCCATTATATTTGAAAAAGAAAATTATTTTTAATTAAATAATTTTTCCTTTTCAATGGAAAAAGAATTAAGGAAATTTTTATTAAATTTTCCTTATTTGCCAAGACCAAGGATTATAAAAGAGGGGGTAGAGAAGGCTTCATGGTTAATAATCTCTATTCTTTTCCTTCCTCTCCTCTTTGGTTTTGGTGGCCGGCCCTATTTCTCTTCTCTCCTCTTGTTGGCCGAAACTTATCTCTTGGTGGAGCTTTTGTTAGTGGCCGGATCAAGGAAGGAGAAGAAGGAGAGAAAGCAAGCCTCGTTTCTAGCATCCCTTGGAGCATGGTGGTGGTGGCTGAACCTCTTCATCCTAGAAGAAGTTTTGATGGCCGAAACTTGCAAGGAAGAAGAAGGTGATTGGTGGTTTCTCATCTCGAAAGATCGTTGCCCACACAACGTCCGAGGTTAGAAGAGGAATACGGTAGAAGATCAAGAGGTCTTTCTAGAAGGTATAACTAGTAATTTTTCCTTTCCGCATCATGCTAGTTATTTATGGAAATAATACCAAATACAAGAGGCTTACGATTCTAGTATTTCGAATATGTTTTTCGATGATGTGTTCTTTTGTTTTATTTTTCCTTGTGATTTGATTGTTCTTTTCGGTTAACCTAAAGTTATTTTAGGAAATTAAATATTAGCTTTCCATAAAAGGTTTTGTCTAGTCGGTGGTGCTTGCTCCCATATTCAAGAAGGCCATGTGCCTCGCCACGTCAGTACTGGGAACCAATTATGGAAATTAATATTTAATGGAATTAATAACTTAAAGTGATTTGGGTCGAACGTGTTAAGTTCCGCAGGAGATCCAAGTCAAAACCTAAAAGAACAAATAGATTAAGTTTTGGATCAAACGTGTTAAGTTCCGCAGGCGATCCAAAATTTAATTTAAAAGAACACATGGTAGCTAGGATAAGGTTCAGACATTTGTACAAAATTTTTGTACAGTGGAACCTCTAGGTTTTCCGAGTAGCAACCAATAATTGGTATCAGAGCTAGGGTTTTGCCTCTGTGTATTTGGTATTAGTTTAATTATGCACATGTCATACATAATTTAGGCAGGATAATAGTAGGATGTGTTAACTTTGTGGATGCAGGATCCAACTATTATGGCTTTTAATTATTATGTGTGTGATTGGACCCTTGGACATGTCAAGGGCATTTTATTATGTGTGCATGATTGTATTATAAAATACAGCAGGAGCTGTATTTAGTTTTATTAGGATTTTATTTTTGATCTAGATACATGTACATTCCTTTTATGGAATATAGGATCAAAATGTAAAATTCTATTTATGTCGCGGATCGAATCTTGCAAAGCGTGGAACCTTCTAAGGACCAGAGGCGCAGCGGAACAAGCCGGTGGCGATGGCCAAATATGGCAGCAGCTTGGGATGACAACACACGGAGGACAACTAGAGATAAAAGTCATAATAGTTGAAAATTAAATTTTCTATTTATTGCTTTTATATTGTGCTGTGTGTGCATGTTAGTTTACATATTTAGTAGGCTAGCATAGTTAAAATTCCTCATTTATAAATAACTAAGTGGGAGAGGGATTTTTAAGTAAATCCCATGGTCTCCATTACTGGTTTGTAAGTGATGCAAACAAGCTTGCGCGTTGGCTCTGAGTGCCTTCCTCCATAACGGATGAGCTTGTTTGTGGATCACTAGAACAGACTTCCATTTTTGGATGACTATAGGAAGTTAATTAAGAGCGTGTGATCTTCCCCAACGGAAGGGGCATAATCTTATTAATGGACTTAGTGCCAAGTAATGGTATACACTTAGACACATCTAACAGTATCCTCCCCATTGGAGTCACTGCTATTATTTGTATGACCAAATGATACCAACTATTAATTTTATTTGTCAAAAAGTTAGGTTGACAAGATAATAAAATTAATGGGTTAAAACCCTCCTTTTACAAATGTTGAATTTGTATACGTCCACACTAACGTGGCATGAAAAATTCATGGTGTTTGAGGTGTTGGTGAATTTAAATAATATTGTTTGAGGAATCAATATTTTTTTAAAATTCAAAATTTTTTGACCAAATATTTGATCAAAGACAGATCAACTATTAATTTTATTCGTCATAAAGTAAAGTTGACGAGATAATAAAATTAATGAATAAAATCTCCTCTTCGATTTTGTATACGTCCACACTATCGTGGCATACAAAATTCATGGGGATTTTTAAGGAGTTGATCTTGACTAAATATTTTTGTGATTCTTAGGATTTAAATATTTGTCAATCCCCTAGTACTCATACTATAGAAAAGGCTTAGTAGTCCCAATTGTAATGATTGGAAATAGGACTTGGACATTAAGGTAGACTGTCTTCTTAGAACTAAGAACAACATAGGTGTATTTAATTCATTAGTTGAAACGTGTTTAGTGGTGTTATCTACCAGAACCTGGAGTGTAGATACAGATGCCATTAATCATGTCCGTAATTCATTGCAGGGTTCCAGGAAATCCGGCAACTAAATGAAAATTAAAACACCGTCCACATGGGCACTACTGTAAAAATGGTAGTTGTTGCAGTGGGAGATGTTTATCTTTTGATAAGAATAAAACATGGATTTTTGAGTAATTGTCTTTACGCACCAAGTTTAGAAAGAACTAGTTTTCTGTTTCTAAAATATTCAAAGAACTTGATATTCTACCTCTTTTAATAACAAAGTTGTTATTAAGAAAAAGAGGGAAGTTATCTGTTCTGGTACATTGGTTGGCAATTTATAAATCCAATAACTCTCACGATGCAACAAATGGAAATTAGTAACACATCTTCTAACTTTAAGAGAAAGTAACCTTCGGAAATGAACCAATTATATCTTTGGCATCTAAGGCTAGGTTATATTAACTTGAGTATGATTCATTGGTAGCTGATGAACTTTTGGGTTCATTAGTAGTGGAAATCTTTCCAACCTGCGAGTCTTACTTGGAAGGAAAAATAACCAAGAAGCTTTCAAGTCTAAGGGGTATGGAGTCAAAGATATGTTGAAATTGGTTCATTCTGATTTGTGTGATCCTATGACTATCCAGACAAGAGGTAGTATTGAATATTTCGTCTATTTTATAGACAACTATTCAAGATACAAATAAATTTACTTAATGTACCGCAAGACTAAGTACTTTGATTAGTTCAAAGAGTACTAGGCTGATGTGGAGAAACGACAAAGTAAAAAGACACTATGGTGAGATCATAGTGGCAAGTACCTCTTGGGAGAATTTAGGAGTCACTTATCAGAAGTAGGGATTCAATCCAAACTAACTGCACCTGGTACACCTCTACAGAATGGTGTAGTAGAAAGAAGGTATAGGACTCTTATGGAAATAAGTAGATTGATGATGAGTTATTTTACCAAATTCATTTTAAGGATATACTCTGGAAACGGAAGTGAACATAGTACCTTCCAAAGTTAGAACTCTCTACTCATATAGAATTGCTGAATAGGCGTAAGCTTATTTTGAAGCATATTCGGATTCGGGTAGTCTAGCACATATGCTGAAGAGAGACAATGATAAGTTGGACAGAAATTCACTTGTTTATGGGTTATCCTAGAGAAATGAAAATAGGTTTATAGTCTTAAAAATCAGAAGGTCATTGTTAGCATCAATGACCAATTTTTAGAAAAGGACTATGTAATAAACCATGTGCCCATAAGAAAACTTGTTCTTAAGGAAATAATAAAAGACATGTCTAATCTAGTACCAATTGTACAAGATGAGATACCACAAGGAAACTGCAACACGTATCACAAATGATACACAATTGCAGAAAGTGCCTTGTCGTAGTGGGAGGGTTGTTAGGCAACCTAAAAAGATTCATGTTTTGGGAGAGTTTTTGGACTCGATTCCTGGAGGACATGAACCTGATCTCCGGACATATGACGAAACACTCCAAGATAAAGATGCAATATCTTGGCAAAGAGTAATGAATAACAGAATTAGAATATATGTATTCTAATAAAATCTGGAAGCTTGTAGAACCACCAAATGGTGTAAAAGCCGTTGGGTATAAAAAGCTCTATAATAGGAATAGAGGGATAGACAGGAAGGTAGAAACTTTCAAAGCAAGGCTAGATGAAAAAGGAAACTTTTTCACTGGTAGTCATGCTTAAGTCTATCCGGATTCTTTTATCTAAGTGGATGTCAAGACAACATTCCTTAATGGAAGTCTTGAAGAAAGCATCCATATAAAGCAACCAGAAGGGTTCATTGCAAAGGGCTAAGAGCATATTGTGTGCAAGCTCAATCAGTCTATGGACTGATACAAAGCTTCAAGGTCTTGGAACATCTAGTTTATTAAAGTAATCCAGACCTATGGATTTATTGAGTAAACGGATAAGTCTTGTGTATACAAAAGGTGTGATGGAAACGTGGTGGTATTTCTTGTACTATACGTAGATAACATTTTTGGTAGTTGGAAACAATATCAAAATGTTGTCAGAAGTAAGGGTATGGTTGTCCAAATAATTCGATATAAAGGACTTGGGAGAATGTATATATTTTTGAGATCAAAGTAATAAGGGATCGCAAGAAAAATAATATATTTTACTTATCCCAAGCTTGATACATCGGAAAAAAATCCTTGCTCGTTTTAAGCATGCAAAACTCCTAGAAAGGTTTCTTACCTTTTAAGCATGGAGTGTCTTTATCTAAAGAGATGTCTCCGATGACATCAAAGGAGATTGAGGACATGTAGGCAGTTCTTTATGCTTCGGCAGTTAGACAACCTAATGTATGCTATGCACGAGATCAGAAATCTGTTTTGCCAAGGGCATAGTCAGCAGATGTCAAAGTAACCCTAAACAAGGACATTGGACTGTAGTAAAGCATATATTAAAGTACCTTAGAGGCACTAGAGATTATATGCTAGCTTACAAGGTAATTAATTTGGTTCCTGTGGGTTGCATGGATTTTTGACTTCCAATCGGATAGGGACAATAATAAGTCGACCTCGGGGTTTTTTGTGTTTACTTTAGGAGGAAAAGTCATAACTATGGAAGAGTGAAAAGCATAGGTGTTTTTCTGGACTTCATCATAGAAGCTGAGTATATGACAAGCCTCTGAGATAGCCATAAAAGCTGAATGACTCAATAACCTCAAGATAGACTTAGATATGATTTCTGGTTTGTCCAAATATTATTACAATTTATTGTAATAATGTTGGTGCAGTAGCAAACTCGAAGAAACCATAATTCTATAAGGCAAGTAAACACAATAGAGCGCAAGTACCACCCAATACGAGAAATCGTATAAATGAGGAGAAGTTGTTGCCGCCTAGATTGCATCAGGTGATGACCTATAGATCCTTTCACTGAGGTCCTTAAGGCAAGAGCTTTTGATGGGCATGTTGAAGGGTTAGGAATCAGATGTATGGCAGCAGATATAGCAACTTAGTCTTTTAGTATAAGGGGGAGATTGTTAGGATGTATACTAAAAACCTAGCTTTTGGTATAAACATTTATCTAGAAATAAGAATCACATTGATCAAATGTCTACATTTATGATAAATGTAGTTGTTCAATTAATTTATATTATAGATAACATGGTGTGTGGTGTCACACACAGAAGATCATGTTATCGGTTCCTTACAAATTATAAACAGTAGCTCACGACCAAGATGGAAAGGAACAAACCATTGGAAGGTCGTAGTGTAATTAGGTATTAGTTTATCTTAACTATATAATTACACTAGTACACTTAGAGTGTATTGAGTAGGACCATTTGAGGTCGTTCCTTTTATACTGACTTAATGAAGGAACAAAGACCTCAGTTATTATGGAAGTGTGTGCTCTTAATCCTAATATAATAACAAGTACATATATTTGATATTTATTTCATTAATTTATCAATGGGTGAGATTTAGTTCGATGGATCAATAAGCCCGATAAGTTGGGAATGATATCACTTATAGTGTGTGTTGTTGATTATAGAAGGAAACTGTGTCCTAGTGATCTAGGTTGAGAATGTCCCCAAGAGGAGCTCATAAGGATTGTCATGTTAAACCCTGCAGGTGGACTTAGTCCGACATGACGATGAAGTTGAGTGGTACTACTCTTGGAGCTAGATATTAATTAAGTGAGTTGTCAGTAACTTACTAAATTAGTGGACATTTATTATCTTAAACACAGGGAGACTAACACACTCATAATAAGAAGGAGCCCAAAATGTAATTTGGGATTGGTGCGGTAGTTCAATAATAGTTCTTCAGTGGAATGAATTATTATTGATAAAATTAAGTTGTGTGTTCGGGGCGAACACGGGATGCTTAATTTTATCGGGAGACCAAAACCAATTCCTCCTCTCGGTCCCTATCGTAGCCTCTAGTATATAGAGATTTATACCCACCGCATACCCACCTTCTTACCCATCCAATGGGGCCGGCCAAGCTAGCTTGGAACCCAAGCTAGGGCCGGCCAAGACCAAGTGGATGAGTCATGTAGGTGGCCGGCCAAAGCTTGGGTCCCAAGCTTAGGTGGCCGGCCACTAGAATATTAAAAAGGATTTTTATTAAAATTATTTCTTATGTGGATATCATGGTTTAAAAATTAAAAATTTCCTTTTATAGCTTTCTACAAAAGATTAAGAGAAGAGATTAATCTCTTTCCTTATTTGTAGATTAAAAGGATGGTTTTAATTTTTGGCTAAAACTTTTCTTATTTGTAAATCATCTACATGTTTAAAAGAGAGTTTAAAATTTGAAATCTTTCCTTATTTGTTGATTACAAGGTGGATTTTAAATTTTAAGAAAACTTTCCTTTTTAATCATGTTCATGATTTAAAAGAAAGTTTAAAAATTAAATATTCTCTTTTATAAGTTTCTACAAGAGATTAAGAAAAGATTTGATATCTTTCCTTATTTGTAGATTAAAAGATATTTTAATTTTTAGAGATAACTTTCTTTTTATCCACATGTTTAAAAGAAAGATTTTAATTTATTAAATTTCTTTTTTATAAACCAATCATGAAGGGATTAAATTATTGGAGAAATTTTATAAATTTTCGGAAACAAAATAGGAAGTTTTAATTCTTGTTAAAACTTTCCTTGATTTGGGGCTTGAGGTGGCCGGCCATTGTATTTGAAAAAGAAAATTATTTTTAATTAAATAATTTTTCATTTTCAATGGAAAAAGAATTAAGGAAATTTTTATTAAATTTTCCTTATTTGCCAAGACCAAGGATTATAAAAGAGGGGGTAGAGAAGGCTTCATGGTTAATAATCTCTATTCTTTTCCTTCCTCTCCTCTTTAGTTTTGGTGGCCGGCCCTATTTCTCTTCTCTCCTCTTGTTGGCCGAAACTTATCTCTTGGTGGAGCTTTTGTTAGTGGTCGGATCAAGGAAGGAGAAGAAGGAGAGAAAGCAAGCCTCGTTTCTAGCATCCCTTGGAGCATGGTGGTGGTGGCCGAACCTCTTCATCCTAGAAGAAGTTTTGATGGCCGAAACTTGCAAGGAAGAAGAAGGTGATTGGTGGTTTCTCATCTCGGAAGATCGTTGCCCACACAACGTCCGAGGTTAGAAGAGGAATACGGTAGAAGATCAAGAGGTCTTTCTAGAGGTATAACTAGTAATTTTTCTTTTCCGCATCATGCTAGTTATTTATGGAAATAATACCAAATACAAGAGGCTTACGATTCTAGTATTTCGAATATGTTTTTCGATGATGTGTTCTTTTGTTTTATTTTTCCTTGTGATTTGATTGTTCTTTTCGGTTAACCTAAAGTTATTTTAGGAAATTAAATATTAGCTTTCCATAAAAGGTTTTGTCTAGTCGGTGGTGGTTGCTCCCATATTCAAGAAGTCCATGTGCCTCGCCACGTCAGTACTGGGAACCAATTATGGAAATTAATATTTAATGGAATTAATAACTTAAGGTGATTTAGGTCGAGCGTGTTAAGTTCCGCAGGAGATCCAAGTCAAAACCTAAAAGAACAAATAGATTAAGTTTTGGATCAAACGTGTTAAGTTCCGCAGGCGATCCAAAATTTAATTTAAAAGAGCACATGATAGCTAGGATAAGGTTCAGACCTTTGTACAAAATTTTTGTACAGTGGAACCTCTAGGTTTTCCGAGTAGCAACCAACATCAGCATCTGGTTTCAGCACATGTGCTGGACTACCCCAAATCTGAATATGTCTTAGACTGGGCTTTCGCCCATTCCACAATTCTGTGGGAGTAGAAGAAACTGATTTAGAAGGTACTAAGTTCAGAATGTACACTGTCGTTTCCAGAGTGTATCCCCAAAACGAATTTGGTAATTCTGTATAACTCATCATCGATCTAACCATCTCCATAAGAGTCATATTCCTTCATTCTGCCACACCATTCTGTTGGGGTGTACCAGGTGCGGACAGTTGGGATTGAATCCCAGCCTCTGATAAGTAATTCCTAAACTCTCCTAAGAGGTATTCGCCACCACGATCAGACCGTAGTGTCTTGATACTTTTACCTAGTCGTTTCTCCACATCAGCCTTGTACTCTTTGAACTTATCAAAGCACTCGGACTTGCGGTGCATTAGGTAAATGTATCCGTATCTTGAATAATCATCTATAAAAGAGATAAAATATTCAAAACCACCTCTTGCCTGGACAAACATAGGACCACACAAATCAGAATGAACCAATGCTAACACTTCTTTGGCTCTATACCCCTTGGCCTTAAAAGGCCTCTTGGTCATTTTACCTTCCAAGCAAGATTCACAAGTTGAAAATTTTTCCAACTCTAATGAACCCAAGAGTCCATCGGCTATAAGCCTCTGAATCCTACTTAAGTTAATATGACCAAGCCTTAGATGCCAAAGATATGCTTGGTTCATTTCCGAAGGTTCTTTTCTCTTATTTGAGTTAGAAGATGTATTATTAATTTCCATATTATGCTTTGTGGGAGAAATTGGATTTAAAGTATACAAATTGCCAACTAATGCACCAGAACAGATAATCACTTTATTTCTCTTAATAACTACATCGTTACTAAAGGAAACTGAATATCCATCCAAAAATAGTTTAGAAACTAAAATTAGATTCTTTCTAAAACTGGGTACATAAAGATAATTTCTTAAAACCAAATTTCTATTCCTATTAAAAGATAAGTAGACGTCTCCCACTACAACAGCCGCCACCTTAGTAGCATTGCCCATGTAGACTGTAATCTCTCCTTCAGTTAGTCGTCGGGTTTCCTGGAACCCCTGCAAGGAATTGCAGACATGATCAGTGGCTCCCGTATCTACACACCAGGTGCTGGTAGATAACACCGCTAAACATGTTTCAACAACTAGAGCGTGAGATATACCTTTGTTGTTTTGATTCCTACGAGGACAGTCCGCCTTCCAATGCCCTGACTGCTTGCAGATGAAGCACTTGCCCTTCGGCTTCTTCATACCAGCTTTAGGTCCTGTACTCTGAGATTTATTCACTTTCTTTGCTGAGCTAACTTGTTTCTTCTTCTTCTTTCCTTTCGTTTTAGAAGTAGAACCATTTTCAGCATAGTGAATATGAGAATTATGATGGAACAAACCTTCTGCTGCCTGAAGTTCTGTCAGTAGTTCCGCTAATGAATATACCCTTTTATTCATATTGTAATTCAGGCAGAATTGCTTAAAACTTCTAGGTAGTGTTTGGAGGATCATATTGATCTGGGTTTCCCCATCAATTTCTCCTCCAAGGATTTGTATTTCATTTAGATAAGTCATCATCTTTAGGATATGATCCCTCACGGGAGTACCCTCTTGCATGGTGGCTGTCATTATCTTTCTCATGGCTTCTTGCCTAGAGGCCTGATCCTGGTGACCAAAGAGTTCCTTGAGATTGTTCATAATATCATAGGTTGTTGGTAAATCTTGATGCTGATGTTGCAATACATTTGACATTGAAGCCAAAATGTAACATCGTGCTATCTCATCTTCTTTTATCCATTTCCTATGATACTCAATCTCCTCTTGGTAGATTCACCATTGAGTGTATCAGGGCAAGGTTCAGTCAGTACAAACTTATAGCTTTCAGCAGTAAGAACAATGTCCAGGTTCCTTTTCCAATCTATGTAGTTAGGACCAGTAAGTCTGTTCTCTTTTAGTATGATGGCCAGTGGGTTGAAAGTCATCCTAAGAATCACAAATAACTTTTGGTCAGAACTCTAAATTTAGAATAATATTGATTCCTCAAACAATACTATTTTAAATTAACCAACACCTTAAAACACCGTGAATTTTGTATACCACGATAGTGTGGACGTATACAAATTCAACATTTGTAAAAGGAGAGTTTTACCCATTAATTTTATTATCTTGTCAACCTAACTTTTTGACAAATAAAATTAATAGTTGGTTTACTTTGGTCACATGAATAATAGCAGTGACTCCGATGGGGAGGATACTATTAGACGTGCCTAAGTGTGTACCATTACTTGACACTAAGTCCATTAATAAGATTGTGCCCCTTCCGATGGGGAAGATCACACGCTCTTAATTAACTTCCTATAGTCATCCAAAAATGGAAGTTTAATCTAGTGATCCGTAAACAAGCTCATCCGATATGGAGGAAGACACTCAGAGCCAACGTGCAAGCTTGTTGCATTACTTATAAACCAGTAATGGAGACCGTGGAATTTATTTAAAAATAAATCCCTCTCCCACTTAGTTATTTAAAGTGAGGAATTTTGACTATGCTAGCCTACTTAACATGTATACTAACATGCACACACAGCACAATATAAAAGCAATAAATAGAAAAACTAATTTTCAACTATTATGGCTTTTATCTATTGTTGTCCTCCGTATGTCATCATCCCTAGCTGCTGCCATCTTTGGCCACTGCCACCGGGTCTAGTTGTCGCATCCATCTTGCTCCTTGTTCCGCTGCATCTCTGGTCCTCAAAAGGTTCCACGCCTTGCAAGATTCGATCTGCGACATAAATAGAATTTTACATTTTTCGATCCTATATTTCTCGAAGGAATGTACATGTGAACTAGATCGAACATAAAATAAAAATTTACATCCATCGATCCTATATTCCATAAAAGGAATGTACATGTAACTAGATCAAAAAATAAAATCCTAATAAAACTAAATACAGGTCCTGCTGTATTTTATAATACAATCATGCACACACAATAAATGCCCTTGACATGTCTAAGGGTCCAATCACACACATAAAAACTATAAGTCATAATAGTTGGATCCTGCATCCACAAAGTTAGCACATCCTACTATTAACCTGCCTAAATTATGTATGACATGTGCATAATTAAACTAATACCAAATACACAGAGGCAAAACCCTAGCTCTGATACCAATTGTTGGTTGCTACTCGGAAAACCTAATGGTTCCACTATACAAAAATTTTGTACAAAGGTCTGAACCTTTTCCTAGCTACCATGTGTTCTTTTAAATTAAACTTGGATCGCCTGCGGAACTTAACACGTTTGATCCAAAGTTTAATCTATTTGTTCTTTTAGGTTTAGACTTGGATCTCCTGCGGAACTTAACACGTTCGATCCAAATCACCTAGGTTATTAATTCCATTAAATATTAATTTCCAAAATTAGCTTCCAGGACTGCATGGCGAGGCACATGGCTTTCTTGGATATGGGAACAACCACCACCGCCTAGACAAAGCCTTTTAAGGAAAGCTAATATTTAATTTCCTTAAATAACTTTAGGTCAACCGAAAAGAACAATCAAATCACAAGGAAAAGAAAAAATAAAGAACACAACATCGAAAACAAATTCGAAATACTAGAATCGCATGCCTCTTGTATTTGGTATTTTTACATGAAGATAAAACTAGTATGATGCGAAAATTAAATACTAGTATACCTTTTCTTTTATAAGCAAAAACCTCTAGGTCTTCTACCGTATTCCTCTTCTAACCTCGGACGTTGTGTGGGCAACGATCTTCCGAGATGAGAAACCACCAAATCACCTTCTTCTCCTCCTTGCAAGGTTCGGCCAAAACAAGTCCACCTCCAAGGATGAAGAGAAAACACCACCAATGCTCCAAGGGATACAAGCTTTCTCTCCTTCTTCTCCAAGCTAGAATCCGGTCACCACTTGATCTCCAAGAGGATGAGAGGTTCAGCCACAAGGATGGAGAGAAGAGAAAAGAGAAGGGCCGGCCACAAGAAGGAAGAAAAAGAGGGAGAAAATAATAGAGGTTGTTCACCTTGAAGGCTCCCAAAACCCCCTCTTTTATAATCCTTAGCTTTGGCAAATAAGGAAATTTAATTATAATAAAATTTCCTTAACTTTCCTTGACATGAATTAATTAAGAAAAATTAAACAAAATTTCCTAAACCTTCATGTCATGGCCGGCCACATCATTAAGAGAAAACAAGGCAATTTCAGTCAATAATTAAAATTCCTTATTTGTCTTCCGAAATTTTAAAAAAATAAAATTTTCCTTTAAAATCCCTTTATGGTTGATAAAAGGAAATTTCTATAATTTTAATTTTTCAACATGTGAATAATTTACAAAGAAGAAAAATAAAATATCTTTCCAATCTACAAATAAGGAAAGAGATCTTATCTCTTTCTTTAATCTTTTGTAGATCCTTTTAAAAGAGATATTTTAATTTTTAATCTCTCCAATAAATTATATCTTTCACATAAGAAAATTTTAAAATTAAAATTCTTTTTAATTTAATGGGGGTTGGCCACCTAAGCTTGGGGTCAAGCTAGGGTCGGCCACCCATGAACCAAGGCTTGACCGGCCCTAGCTTGATCCATAAGCTAGCTTGGCCGGCCCCTACATCATGGGTATGAAGGTGGGTATAGGTGGGTATAGTACTCTATAAATAAGATGCTACGATAGGGACCGAGAGGAGGAATTGGTTTTGGTCTCCCGATAAAATTAAGCATCCCGTGTTCGCCCCGAACACACAACTTAATTTTATCAATAGTAATTCATTCCACTAGAGAACTATTATTGAACTACCGCACCAATCCCAAATTACATTTTTGGGCTCCTTCTTATTATGAGTGTGTTAGTCTCCATGTGTTTAAGATGTCAAATGTCCACTAATTAAGTGAGTTACTGACAACTCATTTAATTAGTATCTTAGTCCAAGAATAGTATCACTCAACCTTATCGTCATGTCGGACTAAGTCCACCTGTAGGGTTTAACATGACAATCCTTATAAGCTCTTCTTGGGGACATTATCAACCTAGATCACTAGGACACAGTTTCCTTCTATAATCAACAATACACACTATAAGTGATATCATTTCCCAACTTATCGGGCTTATTGATTTATCGAACTAAATCTCTCCCATTGATAAATTAAAGAAATAAATATCAAATATATGTGCTTGTTATTATATTAGGATTAAGAGCACACACTTCCATAATAACTGAGGTCTTTGTTCCTTTATAAAGTCAGTATAAAAGAAACGACCTCTAATGGTCCTACTCAATACACTCTAAGTGTACTAGTGTAATTATATAGTTAAGATAAACTAATTCCTAATTACACTACGACCTTCCAATGGTTTGTTCCTTTCCATTTTGGTTGTGAGCTACTGTTTATAATTTATAAGGTACTGATAATATCATCTTCTGTATGTGACACCACATACTATGTTATCTACAATATAAATTAATTGAACAACTACAAACAAATGTAGATAATTTGACCAAATGTGATTCTTTATTCAAAATAAATGTTTACAAAAACTTAGCCTTTCAGTATACACTCTAACATAATTAAGAAGACACATGTTATGATATGTTAAAGAAGATGCATGATACGATATGTAAGATGCCCTCTAAAGTTTTGGGACTAAGAGCATGTTTAAAGTATCTTGAATTGCTTCTTATTTAGTTTTGGGGCTAAGAAGCGTATTCAAGTGCCCTAAGGTACTTCCCTATAAGTGTGAGGGGATTAAGCGCACATTAGGTGTTTGTTTAAATGACAAACAAATGCAAGTACAAGAAAGCGATATTTAAAAGAAAGTATTTTACTTTAAAATGACATGTACTGGACACAAGGTCCATAGGTGGGCTCCTAGATCGCCCCTAGGCCCCTAGATCGCTTAGTAGTACCTTGATAGGTTCGGAATTAGCTACCTCGGATCTTATTAAGAATGCGTGCAAAGTGGTATAATGTCGGGCCCAAGCAAGTTTATTATTATTTTCACTAGTTATGTAATATAAAGTTTTCAAACTTCGTTGTTGGTGTTAGTGGATGTTTTCGTAAGGTTAAGAACCTAAGTTATAAAGTGCAGCATTGATGAACTCTATAATATGCCAAGATTCCTGTTTTTATTACATTACTAGCATGCTTTTAAGTTGATGTTTTGCATGATAAACCTGTTTAAAAAATACATGTCATGCACATATTTCCGAATTATGCGTTTTAGCGTGAGTTACTATCAAGTGCATGTTTGTGTTTTCCCCCGAGCAGTTTGAAAAGCATGTTTCCATTGTTTGTGTTTTCATAAGTAATTTTTGAAAAGTCTATTCTTGTTTTAATGCTTGTTTTATGAGTAGATGGTACTTACTAAGCATTCGCTTATAGATTTGCATTTCCTTATACTACAGATAGAGGTAAAGGAAAGCTCGAGTAGGAGGAAGCGGCAAGAGCGGTGTTTTGTGTGTGTGTGACGGAACAGTGGAAGAAGATCTGGGAACTTGTGAATATCTGAATATGTTAGAACTGATGCTAAAGTATTTTCTTCTTTCCACTTTACATGAAATACTATCACTAGTTGCTTAGGATGAATTTATCGATTTGGCAGTAATTGGAGTGGCAATGATAAGTACAAAGGGGAGAACAAACCTTTTGTAAAGCAGGGTGTGACCCCCCCCCCCCACCCCCACACGGCCCGTGACACGGCCGTGTGGATTCACACGGCCTCATACCTCTCCCTCTCGGCCAAGGTGACATGGCCATGTGGATTCACACGGTCGTGCACCTCTCCCTCTCGGCCAAGTTGTCACGGCCGTGTGGATTCACATGGTCGTGCACTTCTCCCTCTCGGCCAAGGTGACACAGCCATGTGGATTCACATGACCGTGCACCTCTCCCTCTCGGCCAAGGTGACACGGCCCAGACCCGCTAGGAGCTTTAGACTCCCTTCCAGCTCAATTTGACTAATTTTGATAAGAATAAGAGTAACGTCCGTCTTGTAAAGGTAAGACTACTGAAGGGTGGGGCGTTATATATATATATATACTCGTCCTCCTATCTTCAATGAAAATGACTTTCTGTACTGGAAGAAAAGGATGGAAGTTTATTTGAGGACATACATCGAGCAATGGTTCATCATCCGACGAGGGTACCAGGCGCCCATAAACGAAGCAACAAAAGTACCATTCGATCCAGAAAGATGGAGTCCAGAAGATAAAAAAGAAAGCTCAGAATGACTCCAAAGCATTGAACACGATCCAGTGTGAACTCACAAAATAAGAACTCAACCGAGTCAGCCCATACGAGAATGCAAAGGAGCTTTGGGACAAACTCATCGAGCTACACAAAGGAACTTCCGAATCGAAGGTAACTAAACATGACCTACTTCTTAATTCATTATTTAACATTAAAATGCAGGACGGTAAGCCGCGAACCAGCTCCACGCTCGAATCAAGGACATCCTCAACGACCTTCACATAGTCAAACACCAGATCGAAAATCGGGATGTAATAAGGTATGCTCTTAATTTGTTCCCTCGAAACGTACTGTGGGCATCGATCATAGATGTCTATAAGATTTCGAGGAACCTCTCTAAATTAAAAATAGATGAATTATTTTATGAATTAGAGTTGTATGAATAAACTAACTGCCCAAAGGTCGAGAAAGGAATTATTTTTCTTGAGGTACATCAAAGGGAACTAAACCTGAAGTTGAGACTGAATCTGATTCAGAATAAGACGAACAAGAGCAACTAATGAACCTGGTAAGGAAGATGTTCACTAGACACAAGAAAAGCTTCACCAAATGGGACATGAAGGAGATGTCCAAATCTGCATCCAACAACACAAAAGCAAACGTCACATGCTACGGTTGCAACAAGAAGGGGCACTTGAAACACGAATGCCCGAATGAAGACCAACCCAAGAAGACAAAGCAAAAGAAAGCACTAAAAGCGACTTGGGATGAGTCTTAGGACGGATCGGGAGCAGACAAACCAAAGCAAGCAAGCTATCTCGCATTGATGGAAACTAGAGGCGATTCAGACGAAGAAGACGAGTATGAATACGAGTTAAGCCACGAATCTTCATCCGGGTCAGATCAACCCGAGGTAAATATCTTTATCAGCATAAATTCATTTAAAGTAATTGCTTGTCTGAATAAAAGATTAATTAAAACCAAGGAACACACTAAATAACTTCTAAAGGAAAATAACATCTTTAAGGAACAACTGAACATGAGCTCGATGACTAGCCAAGTTCAAGACAAAGATTCAACTCAAGTTGCAAAACTTGAGGAAGAAAACTCTATCTTGAAAAGTCAAGTCAACGAGCTCAAAGGGCAGTTGGAAAAGTTTATCTCGGGAACCAAGTACCTAAACATGATGCTTGGATCCCAATGAGCTGTGTATAACAAATCAGAACTCAGATAAAACCCAACATAAAATACAAATCATTTTTAACTTTAATTTGAAATTCAAAATTAACTAAAGTTTGGGTTCTGAAAGTGTGCTTAACCATGCAAGTAGGACTCAATCATTACTATATACCAAAAGATAAAATTCACTATATAAATCCAAATAAACCAAATAAATCACTTTAACCTCAAAAATTAAAACTTCAAAAATAAATTTAAAGAATTAAATAAATAAACCTAAATTAAATGAAAACAGAAACAATGTCAATTCAAACTATAACTAAGTCTACTATAACTATAAAGTAAATCGATACAAACCTAAATACTAAACTCAAAGTCCAATAATTTAGGGGAAGACTTCAAACTAATTGGCACCTCTAAAATAATAATTTACCCGGATGAGTAATGTGGACTAGATTAAATAGAGATAAAAATTTAAGTTGATAAATGGTACTGGTGAAGTTTGGATGATAGTAGGTTAGGGAAGCTCTGCCTATGGATGTCTAGGAAGACATGACTTCAATTTAATGCATTTGGCTTAGTGGAACTAACTGAAACTATCTTTTAAAAATTCTAACAGGGTAAACCAGAGTTTTATATTAAGTTCAATGGATAGAACTATTTAGAAAATTTTAAAGACGTGGTTATTCTAATGATGTACAGGTGACTCACCATAACTTAGAAGTTTATTCAAAGAATGTTTGTTTGTTGAATCCAAAGTTAAACTTGAATCTAACACAAAGTTAAATCAAATTCTGAAATTCAATTTAACTAATCTCATAAAATTATAGGATTCCCTGATTAAAAATATAAATCGGGTGACATGATTAAGTATTTAAATTAAAATTAAAATTAAATTAAAACTAAATTAAAATTAAAATTAAAATCAAAACCAAATTAAAATTCAAGTTTAAATTTCAATTTAATTCAAACTAACATCACACTTAAACTGAATTCTTCTTTCTTCTTACTCTTGGTAGGAATCTAAGTGGATATTAGACAGTGGTTGCTCCCAACACATGACTGTGATCAAATAATGTTCACAAACCTGACATTCAAAAGATTAGGAATAGTTACCTTTGGAAACAACGACAAACTTAAAGTAATTGGGATAGATAACATTAAACTAGAATTTAACTTTGTTATTCATAAAGTACTACTTATTGAAAAATTTAAATTCAATCTACTCAGTGTTAGTCAATTGTGTGATTCAGAATATAAGGTTAGATTTATATCCACTAAATGTGTAATTAAGCACATAAAAGACCCTACAATAAAATTGAAATGACTTAGGAATAATAACATTTATATAATTAACCTTGTCAGCCTCTCACTTATGTGTCACATGGCACGGAAAGAGGAAATCTGGTTGTGGCATAGGAGAATGTCCCACACTAACTTTAGAAACCTCTCCAAACTAAATTGCTTAGTTAGAGGACTATCAAAACTACCTAACTTAAACTCAACAATCTGTAATGTTTGCCAACAAGGAAAATAGACTAAGTCAACCCACAAATCAACTAATCTAACTCAAACTAATTACATCCTTGAATTACTACATTTAGATCTATTTGACTCACATGGGATTAAGTCTATTAATGAAAATTTATATTGCCTAGTAATAATTGATAAATTACTTAAGATTCATTTGGGTAAAATTTCTAAAAAAAATAAAGATGGAACATTTGAAAACAATGGTGGGGAGTTTAAAAATCATAAGTTCACTAAATTATGTGTAACAACCCAATTTCCTCATTTCGGGTCCTAAAAGTAATTAAAAATATTTAGAAATGCTTTATAAATATTCTAGAGATTTTTAGAAATTTTTAGAGTATTTTTATATAATTTTTAGAGTTCGTTTAGTATTTTTACCAAAAGAAACAAATTGTAAAAATAAAGAAGTTGAGCCGAGGTTTGAACCGGAGACCTCCGGTTAAGCAAAGCCTTAAGTTGTCTCGGATGACCAGGAACCCAGCAAGGCCGTGCTGATTAAATATATAGCAAAATAAACTTAAGCAGTAATAGAAAACAGAAAATATTAAGTATAAAAGAGTTTCGGCCGAGATTCGAACTCGCGACCTCCGACCCGGTCCGAGACTTAAGCAAACCGCGCTAGCCAAGCGTTCAACAAGTGTTTTATGAACAAATCAATAACGAATTGGTCTTAAGCAATAACCGAACCTGAAAATAACCCTAAGTTATAAAAAGGGGATAAGTTGGGGGTATGTTACCGTGACCTAAACCTTTTCCCTATCTCCCTCTCGCGCGGCGTTGGTCTCAGCTCGGGCGAGAATACAAGGAGGAGTTAGGGAATCGTCTCCGATGGTCGACCAAGGTTCAATCCGAGGGATTCTTCACGCGGTTGTGACTCTCTCGGCAAGGTGAACGCGTAGGCACAAGAGGAGGCCGGAAAGCTCGAGCTAACCGGAAGCCCTAGAGCTCTTCTTCTCAGTTTTGAGTCCAAGAAGCAAGGTAAGTTGCTCCTCACCTGCAGTAAGAATAGTTTTGGAGTTTTGTTTCACTCCTTACCATCCACAGCATGCTATTTTGTTTCGGATTGTGTTTGAGCTGAATTTATGCTTGTTAGGGATTTAGTTCCTTCTTGTTTCGGATCATGTTGTGCAGAATTTAGGGTGCTAGAGGGTTAAGAGTAGTTCCGAGCTTCGATTTGTTTTCTTTGCTTTCGGATTATAGTGTACATGTAACACCCCAAATTTCATGATTTGGAGTCCCAAAAGACCTTATTAAAATCTAGAAATGCTATAGAAAAATTCTAGAGATTTTTAGGAATTTTTAGAGTATTTTTACGTAATTTTTGGAGTTTGTTTGGTATTTTTACCAAGAGAAAGAAGTTTAAAAATATATATATATAAAAATGTTAAAGCTGGGTTTTGAACCCAAGAGCTCGGACCCGAACCAGATTTTAACGGACTCAGCCAACCATCTGGGCTATGGCTGTTTTGTCTATAATATATGAGATAAGATGTATATGATGTAGAAAATGGTAATGGAGAATAATAGCAAGGAAAATAAGTTGAAGAAGCTGGGTTTCGAACCGAGCTCCTCGGCCCAAGCAAAACTCGGCCCGACCAACCGTGCTATGCTCGATTTGTTAACTAAATGTGAGAACAAATTTATATAAGGTATAGTTAGGAACATTGAAAATAAATCGAAACGAAAAGTGCGCGGCTGAGGATTCGAAACCGCAACCCTTGACTTGGTCAAAACCGCAGCCAACCAACTCTGCCGCAAGTATTTCGTGAAAAGATAAGGAGCGAAATAATCTTAAGCCATAACAGAATACCCTAGGTTATAAAAGGATAAGTTAGGAGAGGGATTAATTATTTTCTTTTCCCTCAAAATTTCTCCTCTCGCACTCGGCGACGGCGTCCGCGATTTCCTGTTCTCGGGCGAAGACGAAGCCGAGGCTAGGGCTTCATCTCCGGCGGCCGGCGAGCGTCTTCTTCCGTGAGTTCTTCACCGATCCAAGCTCCTCTCGTAAAGGAGAACTCGAAGGCGCGAAGAAGACCGAGATTTCAAGCTCGCCGCAAGCCCTAGAAGCATTAGAAGTTCTTCTTCTCGGTTGTAAGTCCAAGAAACCCAAGGTAAGTCGCTACTCACCTGCAGTAAGATAGCTCCGAAGCATATTTTGTATTCCTCTCCTGGTTTCCGAAGCTTTGCTTGAATTTTCTTGCGTTTCAGCTTTTGGATCTGTTTGTTGCCGAGAGTTTTGATGTATTCTTGAGTTATGTTCTTAAATTCGTTATGCATGTATTGGGACAGATTTTGGAGGAATTCGATTGATGTTTCCTTGTTCCTTCCGATTTTTGAAGTGTGCTGTGAAGTTGCTCGTGCGTTTGCTGCCGTGAACTTCAAAGTAAGGAGATGAGTTGTTTAGGTTAGGCATAGGGTTGTTTTCTTCCTTCAGGCCTTATAATTGGTAATTCCGATTTTAAGTTAGGTTTTTCTATGGTGATCTTAAAGGACATGATCAGTTCATATGGAGTTTAAAGGTTTCAGATTTTCACTGCTAGATAATGAAAATAAGTGTTATATGGTTTTAGATTCATTGATCTCGTAGTACAGTGTTTTAGTTACAGATTTCTTAATAAATCAAAGTTAGCAGTAGCAAATTCTTTCCTTATGCTTTGTTATGTTGGAAGTGATTCATGTTACGTAAAGGTACTAATTTAAGTAAAGGGACTTTTCATATATTAGATAAAGCAAAATAGATAAGATTCAGTGAAGAAATTGTGGTTGATCAGGACAGAGGTGAGTCTCACAGATGGAGGTACAATTTTTATAAGAAGCCCAAATTTCTATCATGTTATTGGTTACAGACAGGGTTTCCCATTAGGCCAGCTAAAGATAACTTAGAGAAATTGTTATTTCCAGAGGGGATCTAGGAGACAAAAGAAGACTATGAGGTTTACATATTGATCAATGTAGATTCTATAAAGTATTAATAAGCAGAATTTTAGTAGCATAGTATGCAGATCTTAGATAAGCTTACTATGCAGATTTTGATTAAGCTTGTATGCAGAATTTCGATTGAGTTAGTATGCAGATTTTGTTAAGCTTAGTATGCAGATTTTAGATAAGCTCAGTATGCAGATTTTAGATAAGCTTAATATTCAGATTTTAATTAAGCTCAATATGCAGATTTCTGTTTAAACTTGTATGCAGATTTTGTTTAAGCATTGCAGTGTTAGAATTAGTTTAAACATTTCAGTTTTGTAAAAAAACATTCTTTTATAAGAAAAGTATAAGAGAGATAAAGAAAAGAAAGAAAAAGGCCAAGGCCTTAAGTAGATCCCAAAGTCAAGACTTTAGGGATTTTGGCACACAAGGTGCTAAAGAAAATGCCGAGGCATTATATAGAAGTATTAAAAGATAACAAGTATTTTACTTTTATCAGTGGCACTGTGTTGGACTCTTTGTCCTTGGGCTGGGCTCCCATAGTCGTCCCTAGGTTTAGATAACCTAGTAGTAACGGCTCGGCCGACGGTCGACGGTCGACGACCATAGGGTCGCCAAATGGGCCGCCAAATGGGCCGCCGAATGGGTCGGGTCGTTACAAAAGTAAAAGCACAGTTGCCGGGCCCAAGAGAAGTTGATTATTATTTTGAAGTATTATAAGTATAAGTTTTTGAACAAGTAAAGTAAGTTTTACATAAGTATAAAGTATTAAAGAATAAGTCTTTAAGCAAGTGAAATAAGATTCAGAAGGTGTTTAGAATTCAGTAAGTTTAGTCCTTTATGCTAGCATGATTGTATAGATTTACTTTACATGTTTAGCCTTTCAGTATGTTTCTTTCACTAGTAGATGAGCATGAGTAGATTTCCTTTTGAGCATTCAGTTTTAGATTTCAGTATATCCTCATGCATATCGAGATTTTGTGAGTTAGATAGCACTTACTAAGCAAATTTTGCTTATAGACTACACTTCCTCTTGCTGCAGATACAGGAAAGGAAAAGATATAGAAAGGAAGGCGACAAGGAGGTGTTCGAAGGATGTGTGATGCCAGGACTATGGAAGCCTTGGGACTTAGTTTAAGAATTTATTAAGATTGTCATTTATTAAGAATGTATTAGATGAGTCATTTTAGTCTTCCGCTATTTATCACTTGCATGATTTGATTTTATTAAACTGCGTGGTGATGTTATTCCTTTTGTGTGTTTGATATGTGTTCCAGCCGCCTGTGGCTGTGTATATTATGTTATGTATGTCAGTTTAAGGTCACCGGTACAGGGGAGACTTTGCTCAAATTTTTCGGTAGGGTTTCCATGTGATTTCTAATCATACCGGTTAAGTAGAGTTAGTAGATAAGTAACGGTCATCCTTAGAGAGTAGTAGTAGTAAAAAGGGTGGTCGTTACAGTACAGCATTGGGATAGCTAGAGGTTTAAGGATAGCATGCGTTCTTTGCTTTCTTCCTTTTAGTTCTGTTGTAGCAAGATTTAAGATCCTGTTGCTCTATAAAAGTATAAGTATTGCAGTTTATTTTAGCATTGCAGATTTAGATTCTTTTGCAATTAATCGAATTTCCTTATTGCCATTAGATGTGCACGAGCAGATTTCTGGTTTTTCCATTGCTTTTAGATGTGCACGAATAGATTTCTGGATTTCCTTATTGCCATTAGATGTGCACGAGTAGATTTCTGGTTTTCCTTGCTTTTGGAATAAGTAGTGCAGAATTTTGTAACATTCATAGTGTAGATTTTTGTTAGTCATGTATGCAGATTTCTGTTAAGCTTGAATGTAGATTTTCGATTAAGCTTGTATGTAGAATTCCATTCATAGTGCAGATTTTTGTAAACTTATAGTACAGATTGTGTAAGCATCTCAGTGCAGTTTTATTAAGCATTTCAGTGCAGATTTTTGTTAAGTGTAATAGTGTAGTTTTTGTTAAGTATCATAGTGCAGATCTTGTTAAGTATTACAGTATTTTGAGTTTAAGAAAAGTATAAGAAAGATAAAGAAAAGAAAGAAAAAAGGCCAAGGCCTTAAATAGATCCCAAAGTCAAGACTTTAGGGATTTTGACACACAAGGTGCTTGTTAAAATGCCAAGGCATTTAAAGAAGAAGTAATTAAGATATTTTACTTTGAAAGGCTAGTACCCGGCTTCCGAGGTTGTCGTTAAACAAATTCAGGTGACCAATTCCGAGGTCTTAGCCCTGGTAAGACCGAGGTCTTTACCCTCGTAGGACTGGTGGGTCGCTACCCCAGTTTCTATTAGGGAGCGCGCTTTGGTACTAAGCCTGGGCCCAAGAAGAGATTGATTATTATTTTGAAGTATTAAAGTATAAGTTTTTAAACAAGTAAAATAAGCTTCACATAAGTTTAAAATTTAGCAAGTTTAGTTTTCTTGTATGCTGACATGTTATTTAGATTTGCTGACATGTTTAGTATTTCAGTATGCTATGTTTCTTTTGTTGTTAGATGAGCATGAGTAGTATCTTCTTTTGAGCATTCAGTTTCTATATTTCTTCCAGTCACATGCATATTCGAGTTTTGTGAGTTAGATAGCGCTTACTAAGCAATTTTGCTTATAGTTGCATTTTCCTCTTACTGCAGATAAAGGAAAGGAAAAGCTATAGCAAAGGAAGGCGACATGGAGGTGCGGATGGATGTGTGATGCCTGGACTATAGAAGCCTTGGGATTTAGCATAAGAATTTATTAAGATTGTTTTGTATTCAGATTATTGAATATTTTATGTTAGAACTTTTCCTTTTTATTATCAGAGTGACTTTATGTATTTAGAATTCTTCCATTTAAATTGTTATGCATATTAGACCTATTATCTAAGATGTATAATGGTTGTATGCATATTCTAATTAATACATTTATTTCAGCATGATTAGATTGATGTATAGTTTTAGTTGTGTTCATATGCTGGAGTAGAATGTAAAGATAAGTTGTTTATGTTTTCCGCTGCAATCAGTTGCATGTTTAGAGAGTTTATGTATTGATAATTACATGTGTGCAATGTTAGTTAAGATAAGTTAATAGTCCAGTAGCGTTCCACCCTCACAGACTAGTAGTGAGGAGGGTGGGGTGCTACATTATACTTAGAAAATGGATACCACCAAGAATTCTCGTGCTTAAACACACCTCAACAAAATGGAATAGTGGAAAGAAAAAATAAATCTCTTCAAGAAGCCACTAGAACAATGCTTAATGAATACCAATTACTGAAATATTTTTGGATAAAAACTGTTAGTATAACCTGCTATGTATAAAATAGAACAACAATAAATAAGAAACACAATAAAATCCCATTTGAAATTTACTATAATAAATTGCTAAATATTAAATACTTTAAGATATTTGGATGTCCTATTTACATATTAAAAACAAGAGAATACTTAGGAAAATTTATCTCAAAAGTAAAATATGGAATCTTCGTAGGATACTCCCTAACCAGTAGAGGATATAGAGTTTACAATAAAACTACACTAAAAATTGAAGGAACAACCAATGTACAATTTGACGAAACTACAAACTCTAAAGAATCTAACTCAACTCAACCTTAATACCAACCAATTGATTTTGTTAGAGTTAGCACTGACCTAGGGGGAGTAAGTAAAAACACAACAGATGGTTACAAAGAAACAACAAAATCAATTACAAAAAAATGAGCAAACATAAGCTGAACCTAGAACAATAAGAGTCATCTTAGACCACCAAGTTGAACAAATTATAGGTGACTCAGACCTAAGAGTTTAAACTAGATCATCCTTTAGAAACCTAAGTTAAATATCTTTAATCTCCAAAATTGAACCCAAAATAATAGATGAATCCCTACTTGACCTAGACTGGATTATAGCCATGCAGGAAAAACTGACCCAATTTGAAAGAAATGATGTCTGGGACTTTGTACCGCTATCTGAAAATAAAAAGGTAATAGAAACAAAGTGGGTATTTAGAAATAAGCTAAGTGAAAATGGGAAAATTGTGATAAACAAAGTCAGACTAGTTGCCGAAAGATTTAGTCAAGTAGAGGGACTTGACTACGATTAAGCATATACTCTAGTAGCCAAACTTGAGTCTATTAAAATGCTACTGAGCTATGCTACCCATAAAGGATTTAAACTTTATTAAATAGATGTTAAGTCTGCCTTCCTAAATGGGCTAATTAAGAAGAAGTGTATGTAAGTCAACTTCCCGGATTTGAGAGTTTAGATTATCTTAACCATGTGTTCAAACTAAAGAAAACCTTATATGGTCTTAAACAAACACCTAGAGCCTAGTATGAAAGATTAACCTCTTATCTAATTTTCAAAAGGTTCAACAAAGGTCAAATTGATCCAACTCTATTTGTAAAATCACTCAAACAAGATATCTTTATAGCATAAATATATGTAGATGATATAATTTTCGGTTCAACAAACTCAGAATTTTTACAAAAATTTATAACCTTAATGAAATAAGAATTTAAAATGAGCCTAGTAGGTAAACTAATATATTATCTTACGATTACAAATTAAACAAATTAATGAAGAAAATCATGTTTACCAACAAAAAATACATAAAGGAATTACTTAAAAAATTTAGAATGGAAAATACCAAAGAAATAAAAATACTAATGACAACACAACCTTAGATAATGATCCAAATAAAAAATATGTATATCTAAAATATTATAGGAGTGTCATAGACAGCCTTTTATACTTAACTATAGTCAGTATGTGTGCTAGATATCAAACATGTGCTAAAGAATCCCACCTAAGTAATATAAAAAGAATTTTTAGATATTTGAAAGGCACACCAAATGTAGGAATTTGGTACCCTAAAACACCTAATTTTGAAATAATAGGTTACTCTGACTTAGATTATGCCGGATGTAAACTAGATCGTAAAAGTATAAGTAGTGGATGTTAATTACTTGGATCATCACTTGTCAGCTAGTTTAGTAGAAAATAACACTGTGTTGCCTTATCTACTACTGAACGAGAGTACATAGCAATGGGTGAGTATATAGCACAACTGTTATGGATGATACACACATTAAACGATTTTAACTTAGAATATAAAAATATAAAAAATCTATATTGATAATATTAGTTCAATCAACTTAACCAAAAATTCAGTGCATCATCCAAGAACTAAACATATTGAAATCAAACATCACTTTATTAGAGATCATGTCACCAAAGGCGACATTGAACATGTAAGAGAGGTACGTGCACTATCTCCCAAGTAATCTTTCAATTTTATTAAAATGCTTTCAAAGAATATAGTACAACTAGAAAAAGAAAATGGTAAGATAAAAATGACCTTAGACAATTCACACCCCTTAGAAATGTATGATAATTTAAAAATAGAAAATTAAAAATACAAATCGAAAAACTAAAAAATGACCATGCATGTTCAAACGATTTTAAATTTAGAAATTATGGTAAAATCAATAAATAAATAAGAAATCACCAAGGATAAATTAGAAAAATCCCTATAAACTATGTATCTCTAAAATTTTTAATAAATTCAGTAGGTAGGAACCTATATTGGGTTCTAAAATCTTTTTTAAATTAAATTCTAAATTTTTTTAAATCATTAGGATAGAAATTATCTCAATTAAAAAAATATTTTTTATTTTTTTTTCATATTCCAAGTTAAAAAAATTTCCTATGATATCTGATGATTTAATCTAAAAAAAATTATCAAATTATTTTTCTATTGAGTTATTTCGTATAAAATTATTAATGAAAATCATACTTTGAAATTTAAAATTATTTTTTAGACTTAAATTTTGAAAATCTTATTTTTCTATGATAAAACATAATATTATTTGTCAAAATAAATATTTTAAAAAAAATACCGTTAAGTTATTTTCTATGAATTTATTAACAAAAATGGCACTATGCAAATTAAAAATATTTTTCTAATATCTTTTTGATAACTTCTATTTTTCGTAATGAAACATGATATTCTCTATCATTACAAATATTTTTAAAAAATTTTGAATAATGTCTGAATTATTATAAATTATTTTCTGAAAAGATAATTGTTAATATTAAAAATTCAAGAAAATAGAAATTTTGAAAAAAAAAAAATTGTTAAACAATGTGTTTTACACATCCAAGAAAAAGAGGCAGGATCTCCTGGACCACTTTTTGTGGTCCAGGGGATGTGTCACTCGTATTTGCGGCCGAATCATGGTCGCGATCTGGCCGTCAATAGTTGTGATCCCTTCTTGGGTTCACTGTCCCCATCAAGTTATAGTTTTTGTTCGGAGCGAGCGACCGGAGGCCGCCCGGAGGACACCCTCTCTCAGCGCCCAGTAACTTGGCTACTTATTCACCACCGGAGGCCTTCAGGCGGCCTCTGGCCGCCCACTCCGAACAAAAGCTATAACCTAGTGGAGACGGTCAACCCAAGAAGGGATCACAACCATTTACGATCAAATCGCAACCGTGATCCGACCGTAAATAGGAGTGACACATCCCCTGGACCACAAAAAAGTGGTCCAGGAGATCTGTGCTCCAAGAAAAATAGTAGAATTTTTAAAGTTGAAAAAGTATTTTAAGATTTATTTTTAAAAATTAGATTTTGTATTAAAATAATTTATTTCTTTTCAAATACAAAGTATTTCTTCATGTAAATTTTTATACAGATCTAACATTGTCTGGTTGAGGTTGGAAAAAAATTTCAGGAATTGTCAAAAATGAAAAGTAATTTTTAAATTAGTTTTTGTCAACCCAGACCATTAATTATTAAAAATATAACATGTTTGAAAATTATTTCTGAAAAAAATATTAACTTACTGATAATTGTTGTTATGTACTACTAGAAAAAAATTTCAACAGTTTACTTCATTTTTCCAAATTATTTAACTATTAGTGTATTTTTTCCAAATTTTTTTTTGATGTGATCAAAGGGAGATAAATACGTAAAAGTTAAGGGGGATTAACGATTAAGGGGGAGTTTAGGAATTTTTGTACTTATCATTGCAAAATTCTTAACTTAGTTATTTCATTGAATTGCAACTTCTTTACATAATCATGTTATTACTTCTTTCACCATAACTTTAACTTGGGTTGATGCACATCAAAAAAGGGGATATTGTAAATACCCCGTGATAGTTTTGATGTGGTCAACCAAGTTAAGTTAGGTTCTGTGTATTTGATCCTTGTGTCTAAGTGTACAAGAGCTTAGGAACACAAGAAGTAGAAGGAAGATGTAGCTAGTGAGAAGGATGGCACGGGAAGGGAGTCAACGGGCTCGGTGAATTCGAAGGACGAGGTGCTTCAAAAGAGTACACCAGCAGACTAGAAGGGCACGTGTGGTGGTCCGAGGGAGAGAAGTCGGGGAGGAAGGTTGTTCGAAGAGAAGGTTAAAGTTGGGTTCATGTGAGCTCAACTCTAGTTAGCCGGAGCATCACCCATACGAAGAGGTCAGCAAAGGAGCTTATCTGCCATATGGAAGGTGCCTTCCATAGCTTGGAAGACGCCTTCTATGAATAGTGTGAAGGCTCCTTCCAAGCTATTGAAGGTGTCTTCCAGTGACCGTTAGCAAAGATAAAGTTTTATCTTCACACGGATAAAACTTGTCATATTGAAGGCGCCTTCCAGCCTATTAAAAGCGTCTTCCAGCCTCGAATAGAATTTTTCAGGGGGCTATTAAAATACCTCTAGAGCTAGGAAATAGAACACAACTTGAACTACGACTCTTGTACTCTTTACTAGTCTATTTCTTTAGTTGTCAACGTATGTAAGAGACTTCTCCACCTGCGACGAATGAGATCTTCTAGTGTCGTTCACTGCCTTGGATTAACAACCATCTATATTATAACCAAGTTAACTTCTAGCCTTCTTACGTCTTTCTTTTAAGTTGTTTAGTTCAGTTTTATTATTGTTATTTTAATTGTGCTACTAATCAAGTCCAAAGTATGAGAAGGGGTTAATTTTATTTTGTAGGCAATTCTCCCCCTCTTGTCGGCCCCGTTGCGCCAACACTTTGCAAGGGCACTTCGGAAGCAAAATTAGCGAGACAAGACATCCTTCGAAGTCAACTGACGAATCTCTGAATGAATAAGAGAGAGAAGGTAGCTCAACTCCATGCTAAGATCAAAGACTTAATCACCCAGCTCAATAACCTTAGAGAAATTGTAATAAATTGTGACTCTTTATGTAACGACCCAACTCCTAGGTACTAATCTGTGAGCCGGATCGCTACATTAACTACTGAAGCTACTGTGCGGAAAACTGGGTAAAATAAAATTTCACTAACTGACTCGGTTAATCTGACAACTGATACACCATGCTGTTATAAAGAAGGATTCAAGACCCTTTCCGGTTGGTGTACATGTGCTAAGGAGGATACTTGACCTCCCATCTGAGCTAGGAACTCAGAACTAACTTCCCAGCTAGCTGCTGATCGATCCACGGATCGATCAACTTGCTACGATTCTGTGCCCTGCTGGATCGGTCTGCGGACCGATCCAGGTGTGTCTGGATCGGTCTGCAGACCGATCCAGGCACCTGGAAACGCTGGATGCCTTCTGTTCGATGTTGGATCGGTCGGCTGACCGATCCAGGGAGATACAGTAGGCTACTGTATCCATCTGGATCGGTCGGCTGACCGATCCAGGAGAAGGAATGGCACTGGATCGGTCTGCTGACCGATCCAGTTTCTGATAGTCTGAAACGACATCAGAATTTCTGATTTCCAGCACTGATTCGTGCCAAAAAATCGCATACACAAGTTCTAGATACATGAAAACACTCTAGCACGTAAATAATAACATTCTAAACATGATAATATAAACAAAACATAGTTCACTAAGCTATAACACCTAGCAACAAGGCTAAGTCATAAAACTAGTCATGTTAAGTATCAAAACTGAAATGGAAGCGTATAGATCCCCAAGGATCTTTATTCCAAACCCCTTGCACACACACATCATCGTAGCATCGCCCTCCAGCCTCCGCTAGTCCACTTTTCTTTTACCGGTATCTGCAATATAAGAAAAGTAGCATCTGTAAGCTTAAAGCTTAGTAAGAAACCATCTACCTCACTAAAACATGCAACGATGCGATTATGTTTTTAAATCATGCTGTTTGAAACATACTGAATATGCAAGCATGGCATGGTATCATACAAAGCATAAACTGGAACTGAAACATGGCATAGCATAGAAACTGAACATGAAACTGAACTAGTCATACATATATCTAAATCTGTACATGAACTCAAATCATGTAAACTGAACCTGAACTGAACTGAAAGCTAAATTAGTGTTCTCATCACTAGTTTCAAATTTGAAAACTATACATATAATAGATGAAAATACTAAATATGCTGTTGGGCCCTGGCAACTGTACTTACTGTGCGCGCATCCCTACGAGACCCGGGATTGCAAGTTCCGAATCCAGCAGGGTTACTAGGTTATCTAAACCTAGGGACGACTGTGGGAGTCCAGCCCATGGATATCTAATCCAAGTACAGTGCCAAATACTGAATACTGTTTTATTTTACTTTGCTGTTCTAGGTTATCTGAACCTAGAGCTAGGTTATCTGAACCTAGAGGCTACTGTGGGAGCCCACCCAATGGATATCTGATCCATATAGCTGTAATAACTGATAATAAACTGAATAAAATGTTTCTAATACATTTTACATGTTGTTAGGACGCCTACTAGTGCATCATTCTGAACTGGGCATTCTACCGAATGCTTGGTGTGCACTAAAAGCACACCCTAAAACTGAAAACTATAAAATTATTGAACTAACGCCAAAACTAACAAGCGAGAGCAATTATACTGCAGGTGAGGGGTTTCTTACCTCAATCGTAAGGTTTTCTTACGATTCTAACCGCTAGGTTTTCCGGAAAATTGCTCCGTTCGACGAACCGCTTATGTCCTCGCGTTCCTCTCGCGGAGGAGAACCTTTTTCGTGTTGGAGTCGTCGCCGGAAGATGTTCCCTTGACCCTTAGCTTGGTGTGTGTCGTGCGTGAGGAAGAGGGGAAGAGGAGAGGTGCGGCGGTGGTGTTAGGTCTCGGTGGAAAAGATGTTGCCGAACCAAGTTCTCCAAATAAACCAACTCCAACTTAAGTTTATTATTCATATCAAGTGGTTTAATGAACCCAACTCTAATATAAATATATTTGGTTCTCCTTTCTTTCAGCACGGCCCTGCTGGGTTCACCGGTTACTAGCATTATCCCTTACACCATAGGTCTCGGGTTCGATTCCCGCCTAAGCTATTTTGCGGTTCTAATTATTTTTGCTACTTCCGGTACTCCAAAAATTATGTAAAAATATCCTAAAAATCTAGAGAAATCATAGGATATTTCTAAAATAAATTCGGGAATTTTTCGGGCTTTACAATCCCACATACCTTATAAAAAGTTCGTCCCCGAACTTAAAATAATTCTGTCTCATGCTGGCCTCTGTCTCCCAAGTCGCCTCTGCTACTGTGTAATTTTGCCAGCTGACTTTGACTAATGGTACTTCCTTGTTCTGTAATTTCTTTACTGCTCAGTTTATTATCTGAATAGGCCGACTGTCATAGCTGAGATCATCACGGACCTGTACCAACTGGGGCTCAATCACCTGGGTGGCGTCTAGAATATGCTTCTTCAGCATGGAGACATGAAATACGTTGTGGACAGCTGACATCTCCTGAGGTAGCTCTAGCTCATATGCTACCTTGTCCACTCTCTTCGTGATAAGGTATGGTCCCACATATCTGGGAGCTAGCTTGCCCTTCTTCCCAAAACGCATGACTCCCTTCATGGGAGCTACTCTGAGGAAAACTGTATCCCCAACTGAAAACTCTAGGGGTCTGCGTCGTGTATCGGCAGCTCTTGGCACTCTGTCTCTATCCTCTGGCGACCCATCTGTATGGGCTGTGGTATACGCTACTAGATCGCATCAAGCTCTAGTTCATACATTCACCACTCTCATACCCAGTTGGTGATCCGCACCTCCGCCCATAGAGTGCCTCATAAGGTGCCATGCCGATAGTGGCACGATAAATGTTGTTGTATGCAAATTCGCTAGACTCGGATATTTGCACCAACTTCCTTGAAATCTAGGGCACAAGCCAGGCATATCTTGAGCACGATTTACTCGCTCCGTCGACCATCATGCGAGGATGGAAAGGCATCTTGAATTTTAGCGGTGCCCATAGTCGATCGTACACACTTCCGGAAGTGTGATGTAAATCTCTTGTCTGTTCGATATAATGGTTCGTGGGACTCCATGCAACCTGACTATCTCCTTGAGATACAACTGAGCTGCTCCATGGAATAGGATATTCGATAGCTAAGAAGTGGGGTGATTTAATCAACCCGTCGACTATTACCCAAATGGCATCAAAACCATTCGTGGTTCCGGGTAATCCCACTATGAAGTCCATAGAGATATCCTCCCACTTCCATTCGGAATCTGGATCGGCCGCAACTCCTCCTGGTCGCTGATGTTCCGCCTTAACCCTCGACAGGTTAGACAGATGCTGGCGTGTCTGGCGATATCTCGCTTCATCGAGGCCACCAAAATCGTTTCTTTAGATCCTGATACATTTTGGTGGAACCGGGATGCATCGCATAGGAGTCTGTGAGCCTCGTCTAGAATCTGTTTCTGTAGTTCCTCCCGATCCGGAACACAAAGTCATCACCACAAGACACTACCCCACCGCGACACTCAACTCTCCATTTTCGATTACGCTAACCCTTGCTTGATTTTCCGGATTTCGGGATCTGCGGTCTGGATATCATCAAGCAAGGTAGATCTAAGGACATAGTGGAAAGCTATCCGACTATAAGCTCGAGACTAAAGGCTGTAATCTCCTTCCTTAGGGGTGGTGACATAGTTGCTAAAGATAATAAGGTAGCACTGGACTTCCTGCTGAGTTACCTTATTAGCTTTCCCTGGATGGTAGAGGATATCTATGTCATAATCCTTGACCAGCTCTAACCATCTGCGCTGTCGCATATTCAGATCCTTCTGAGTAAAGAAATACTTCAGACTTTGATGATCTGTATATACTCTGCACTGAGCTCCGTACAAATAATGTCTCCAAATCTTGAGAGCGAACACCACTGCTGCAAGCTCAAGGTCGTGAGTAGGATAGTTCCTCTCATAATCCTTGAGTTGTCTGGAGGCATAAGCGATCACCTTGCCCTGCTGCATCAGTACTGCTCCTAATCCCAATTTAGAGGCGTCACTGTAGATGTCAAAGCTGTCCGTGTTTTCTGGTATAGCTAAAATAGGAGCACTGGTCAATCTCCATTTTAGTTCGCTGAAGCTGTTCTCGCAGTCCTCTGTCCACTGAAATTTCTTGTTCTTCCTGGTGAGAGCTGTCAGTGGGGAGGCTATTCTGGAGAAGTCCTCTACGAATTTCCTGTAGTAGCCTGCTAATCCCAGAAAGCTTCTGATTTCACTGGCGTTCCTGGGTCTCTTCCAGTTACTTACTGCTTCTATCTTGTTGGGATCTACCATAACACCATCCTTGGAGATGATGTGACCTAGGAAGGCTACCTGGTCCAGCCAAAATTCACATTTCGTGAATTTGGCGTACAGCTGGTTCTGCTGAAGGATCTGCGAAACTGTCTTCAGATGCTCTGCATGGTCCTCCTGAGTGCCTAAATAGATAAGAATGTCATCGATGAACACGATGACAAACTTGTCTAAGTATTCTCTGAATACTCTGTTCATGAGGTCCATGAAAGTAGCTGGAGCATTTGTCACGCCGAAAGGCATGACTACGAACTCATAATGTCCGTATCTGGTCCTGAAAGCTGTTTTAGGTATATCACCTTTCTTGACTCTAACCTGGTGATATCCTGATCTGAGGTCAATTTTAGAGAACACTGTGGCTCCCTTTAGCTGGTCAAACAGGTCATCTATTCTGGGGAGAGGGTACCTGTTTTTACTTGTGACCTGGTTCAGGGCACGGTAGTCTATGCATAAGCGCATGCTTCCATCCTTCTTCTTCACGAACAACACAGGTGCTCCCCATGGTGAGTGACTAGGGCGTATGAAACCCTTGTCAAGAAGCTCCTGTAATTGCTCTTGAAGTTCCTTGATTCTCTGGAGCCATGCGATGAGTGCCTTGGAAATTGGATTTGTGCTGGAATGAGCTCTATCTCAAATTCAATCTCCCTATCGGTGCTAAGCCCGTAGCTCTTCAGGAAAACTGCTAGGTAGTCACAAACGACTCGAACCTCCGATAGCTGTTGGTTCTTGTCCTGGCTGGTGTTGACTACATTTGCTAAAAATCCCATGCATCCCGAATCCATTAGCTGCTGTGCTTTTTTCTGGCTTTTCTCTTTGGTTCTCTGAACTGTGCTTCTGCTTGAGGTTGGAATATGACCTTCCATTTACGGCACTCTATAGAAGCGTCGATCGTAAAATCCATTCCAAAGATGACATCGTAATCGGTCATTTCTAGCACTATCGGATCACCAAAAGTTCCTTGTCTGCTATAATGAGCACTGCTCTGAGCCGTGCGTAGATGTCATAATGTCTCCTGAGGGTAGTTGTCGAAACCGACTATTGAGTACCTCGGAGGTGTTGCTAATTTCTCGGTAAATGCCTGGATACATAAGAGTGGGTTGCCCGATTCGAATAAGGCAACATTGCATTATCTTTGTAAAATATTGATCCGACTGTGACAAGCCGAGGCATTTGCTACGTCATCTCGGTCGATGAGAAAATCGCATTTGTGTTAGGGGGCTTCTAATGCCCGATCATGGACCATCTAAGGCATACATTCGTGTAGCTACCGGCTGAGCTCCATCTTGACGGTTGAGGCCGAGGAAGATCGTTTTGTTCGAACTCGCTTAGCCATGTGCCCTTCCATCCACATTCAAAACAACCTCGCGTACCCTTGCGGCAAACTCACGGATGATGTTTCCCACAAGTAGTACATTTGGGATGTCTGGAATGTTTTCCACCGAGTCCTCCTTTTGGGTCACTTGCCTTGCGTTTCCCTTCCGCTTGGAGCTATGTCCTGTTGTTTCGCCGAGTACTAGCTTTGTCCTTGGGCTCTGTGGAAACACCGTCACGGGTGATATTGTCTTGATAGTGCTCGGTGATCGAGCACTACTCACTAACTCCTCCGTGGTTTGTGGCCTATGAACGCCACCACCCACATTCATCGATCTGGTCCGAGCATCTTGACATCAAGCGTACTCGTTCCTTCTCTGTGACTAGACACAGACGGGCCAACCTGTTAAATTTCTTCACGGCCTCCTGAACCGATAGGTTGCCCGGCGATTCAGTAAACTCGTCATAGTGTCGGTTCGTGACTTGCATGTGAAAGAATTCCTCGAAGAATTCTTTCTCGAAGTTGGCCCATGTCATCTGATTTACTGGCCACTTCGATTTAATCCGCTCCCACCACATACGTGCGTCTCCTGTTAAACAGAAGGAGGCACACTTCACCTTTTCATGCTCTGGCCAGTCTAGAAGCTCCATCGTGCTTTCCAGTGTTTTAAACCATGCCTGAGCATTCCATGGTTCGCTGGTGCCTGAGAAGTTCTCGGGCTTAATTCTCTGCCACTGGATAAGGTAAGCTTCTCTCTTAGTCCCTGCTACTGGGGCTACTGGGACTGGTACTGCAGGCTGAGCTGGTACTACCTCTGTGATTACTGGAGTCGTGAGGTTTGGTACTGGAGTGACTGGGGGAGTAGTCTGCTGGTTAGCCTTTAAGGAGGCTATCTCACGATCGCCTAATCATGAGCCACTAGTCTTTGTAAGGTGCAGGGAGGCAGAATCGCCGCCTCATCTGGGGTTCAGCCGTGATGCTTTCTTAGTTGGACGTCCTCGTACCATTTTCTAAATAGCAGAGAACACATATATATAACTAGGCTATCATGTTATAGTTAACTACTGGTAACATGTTAATTACTATCACTGTAAACATGAATTAATTAACTACCAACATGAGAGCAAACATGAAAGCACTTATAACCGATATGAAAGTCGAAAACAAAATTGAGTGAGAGATGTTCTTACTTGGAAGTTGCAGATGTGTGTGTAGGAAGTAAGGAACTTGCTCTGATACCACTCTGTAACGACCCAACTCCTGGGTACTAATCTGTGAGCCGGATCGCTACATTAACTACTGAAGCTACTGTGCGGAAAACTGGGTAAAATAAAATTTCACTAACTGACTCGGTTAATCTGACAACTGATACACCATGCTGTTATAAAGAAGGATTCAAGACCCTTTCCGGTTGGTGTACATGTGCTAAGGAGGATACTTGACCTCCCATCTGAGCTAGGAACTCAGAACTAACTTCCCAGCTAGCTGCTGATCGATCCACGGATCGATCAACTTGCTACGATTCTGTGCCCTGCTGGATCGGTCTGCGGACCGATCCAGCAAAGGCTGGATCGGTCGGCAGACCGATCCAGGTGTGTCTGGATCGGTCTGCAGACCGATCCAGGCACCTGGAAATGCTGGATGCTCTCTGTTCGGTGCTGGATTGGTCGGACGACCGATCAGATAGCATACAGTAGCATACTGTATCCATCTGGATCGGTCGGTCCAGGAAGAGGAATGGCACTGGATCGGTCTGCTGACCGATCCAGTTTCTGATAGTCTGAAACGACATCAGAATTTCTGATTTCCAGCACTGATTCGTGCCAAAAATCGCATACACAAGTTCTAGATACATGAAAACACTCTAGCACATAAATAATAACATTCTAAACATGATAATCTAAACAAAACATAGTTCACTAAGCTATAACATCTAGCAACAATGCTAAGTCATAAAACTAGTCATGTTAAGTATCAAAACTGAGATGGAAGCGTATAGATCCCCAAGGATCTTTATTCCAAACCCCTTGCACACACACATCATCGTAGCATCGCCCTCCAGCCTCCGCTAGTCCACTTTTCTTTTACCGGTATCTGCAGTATAAGAAAAGTAGCATCTGTAAGCTTAAAGCTTAGTAAGAAACCATCTACCTCACTAAAACATGCAACGATGCGATTATGTTTTTAAATCATGCTGTTTGAAACATACTGAATATGCAAGCATGACATGGTATCATACAAAGCATAAACTGGAACTGAAACATGGCATAGCATAGAAACTGAACATGAAACTGAACTAGTCATACATATATCTAAATCTGTACATGAACTCAAATCATGTAAACTGAACCTGAACTGAACTGAAAGCTAAATTAGTGTTCTCATCACTAGTTTCAAATTTGAAAACTATACATATAATAGATGAAAATACTAAACATGCTGTTGGGCCCTGGCAACTGTACTTACTGTGCGCGCATCCCTACGAGACCCGGGATTGCAAGTTCCGAATCTAGCAGGGTTACTAGGTTATCTGAACCTAGGGACGACTGTGGGAGTCCAGCTCATGGATATCTGATCCAAGTACAGTGCCAACTGAAAAAAAGTAAAATACTGAATATTGTTTTATTTTACTTTGCTGTTCTAGGTTATCTGAACCTAGAGCTAGGTTATCTGAACCTAGAGGCTATTGTGGGAGCCCACCCAATGGATATCTGATCCATATAGCTGTAATAACTGATAATAAACTGAATAAAATGTTTCTAATACATTTTACATGCTGTTAGGACGCCTACTAGTGCATCATTCTGAACTGGGCATTCTACCGAATGCTTGGTGTGCACTAAAAGCACACCCTAAAACTGAAAACTATAAAATTATTGAACTAATGCCAAAACTAACAAGCGAGAGCAATTATACTGCAGGTGAGGGGTTTCTTACCTCAATCGTAAGGTTTTCTTACGATTCTAACCGCTAGGTTTTTCGGAAAATTGCTCCGTTCGACGAACCGCTTATGTCCTCGCGTTCCTCTCGCGGAGGAGAACCTTTTTCGTGTTGGAGTCGTCGCCGGAAGATGTTCCCTTGACCCTTAGCTTGGTGTGTGCCGTGCGTGAGGAAGAGGGGAAGAGGAGAGGTGCGGCGGTGGTGTTAGGTCTCGGTGGAAAAGATGTTGCCGAACCAAGTTCTCCAAATAAACCAACTCCAACTTAAGTTTATTATTTATATCAAGTGGTTTAATGAACTCAACTCTAATATAAATATATTTGGTTCTCCTTTCTTTCAGCACGGCCCTGCTGGGTTCACCGGTTACTAGCATTATCCCTTACACCATAGGTCTCGGGTTCGATTCCCGCCTAAGCTATTTTGCGATTCTAATTATTTTTGCTACTTCCGGTACTCCAAAAATTATGTAAAAATATCCTAAAAATCTAGAGAAATCATAGGATATTTCTAAAATAAATTCGGGAATTTTTCGGGCTTTACACTTTAAGGTACACACTTAACGCATTTCCAAGAACTCTAGAGTGGTCAGCCTTAGTAGATGCTTACTATATCTCTAAGGACCTCGAGGTAAGTACGCTTGAAAGTTTATTCTTTACTTTTGAACTTCACGAGTCTCATTATGTAGATACTCAGGACATAGAAAAATCAAACAAGATTGCCCTAAAAGCTAAGAAGGACGAATCAGACGTCAACACTTCCCTCAATGATGATGAAACAACATTTATGGTAAGAAAATTTAAGAAATTTTTTAGATCTAATCAATTCAATGAAGTGCAGACCAAAAAAATAAGAAAAAAAGGGTGAGATGCTATCACTACAATGAAGAAGGGCACATTAAGGATAATTGCCCAAGACTAAAGAAGAAGGACAACAAGAAAGGACCAAGCACAACAAAGCTCAAAACCCTAAAGGTGACTTGAGACTAGTAGTCATCAGAATCTGATTTGGTGGAGTACGTTGGACTTGTACTGATGGCAAGTCACCAGGAGGAGAGTATAAAAGAAGTGGGAGGCTCCTCAGAAGAAACCTACAGCGAGGAGGAAGAAACAAACTTCAAAGTGAATCTAGTAAATGAGGTATATCTACTATCTCTTAACGAATTATATTCAGGTATTAAATCTATGACTAGATCATTATATAAGCTTAAGTCTAAAAATACTAATTTGAAAAGAAAGTTTTAGAATTGAAAGCAATCTTAGCGGATGCATGTCCTTTAGAAATGTCTGATAAACTAAAGGATGAAAATGAAAAATTAAAGGACCAAATTAAAAAATCAAAAAATTCCACATGTGTTAATCCAAATACATTAAGAAATTATAGAAGCCTAAATTAGTACTTTAGATTTCATAAAGATCAAATCAGTAAAGTAACAAAAAAGTACATTCTAAAAAAAATTTTGATTAATCCCATTATGTATGAACTTATATTAGATTCTAAAATCATGTCTAAATTAAATCTTTATGCATATTTTATTTTTAATTTGATTTAATATTTTTGATGCTTAAAATCATCTAACATTTTTTAGATAAATTGTTTCATATCATTTCTATTCAAAATAAATTAGA
Organism: Zingiber officinale; assembly: GCF_018446385.1. NCBI lineage: Eukaryota > Viridiplantae > Streptophyta > Magnoliopsida > Zingiberales > Zingiberaceae > Zingiber > Zingiber officinale. The sequence continues at coordinate 82,852,657 of NC_055993.1, read as the reverse complement.
TTGTAATTTTGTCATGAAAAAAGATTCTATTACTTATATGTAGAAAAAATGTTGAAATTTTTTTACTACTATATTATTTTTTATGAATTTTTTTTAAAAAATTATATTTTTAAAATTAAAATTATTTTATAGAGTTATTTTTAAATTTTTATTTTTTTGATAAAAAATCATGTTATCTGTCAAAAAAAATATTTTCAAAAAGTTTTGACCATTATTTAATTTTCTATGAATTTTTTTCCAAAATATTAATTTTTAATATTAAAAATTATCAAAAAGTTAATCTTTGAAAATTTTATTTTTCCATAGATACACTCTCTTCTTTACATACTAAAAAAAAAAGTTGCAAGAATTTTAGGGCTCAACATCTATTTATTAAGTATTTTTTGAAAAATATATTTTTTTTGTAGAAAATAATTTATTACTGCTAATATTAATTTCTTTTATTCGTGAAAATTTCATCACTATTTTTAATAAGCATGTTTAACCATTACAAAAAAAAACAGAATTTTTTTATGATTAAAAATAATTTTTAAAATTATTTATTCTAAAATTAATTTTCTAATAACCAAAATTCAGTTTTTTGAAAATGATTTCTAAATTTTTCTAAGTGTTAGTCACTATTTGTGTAACCCTTAGAATTTTTTTTTTTTACCCTTACTTGTAATGTGATCAAATGGAGAGAATATTAGATTAAGTTTAGGGGGTGGTAAATTTTTGTGCATATTAATTATTTTAATATTAATTACATATTTATTAATTACATTTCATGTTTATTAATTGCAATTATTTTACTATTATAATACCATTATTTTACTATTATATTACTATTTTTTTACCCTAACTTAATGTGGGTTGATCATATCAAAAAGGTGGAGATTGTAAGTACCCTGTATTAGTTTTGATGAGATTAACCAAGTCAAGTTAGGCTCTGCGTTATTTGATGTCTTGCGTCTGAGTGTGTAGGGACTTAGGAATGTAAGAAGTCGAGCATAAAATACAGCGGGTGAGAATGATGGACCAGGAATCGAGTTGATAGGCTTGGTGTATCAGAGGGACGAGAAGATGCGGAAGAGTATGCTAGTAGAGCAAGAAAGACGCGCATGGCGCTTCCGATGGATGAGAAGCCAGAGCAGAAGTCTACTCAAGGAGAATGCCAGAGTTGAGTTCAAGTGAGCTAAACTCTGGAAGGCCAGAGCATCACCCATGCAAAGAAGATCAGTTAAGGAGTTGGTCTGCCTTAGGGAAGGCGCCTTCAAAAGCTTGGAATGAGCTATGAACAGTGTTGAATGCATCTTCCAAACCATAGAAGGCGCCTTACATAGTCGTTAGCTAGCCGAAGATAAAATTTTATCTTCAACGGATAAAACCTATCCTATAGAAGGTGCCTTGGACCAACTTGGAGGCGCCCTCAAACTTCGGATAGAATTTTCCAGAGGCTATAAAAAAGACATCTAGAGCTAGAAAATAGATAATAACTTCTGTATTAACTTTCCTAATCATTTATGAGCTGTCAACATGTGTAAAAGGCTTCTCCTCCATCAACGAAGGAGTTCTTTAGTGTGATTTTCAATGGTTTGGATTAGCAATCACCTAAGTTATAACCAAATAAAACTCTGGCCTTTTACCTACTCTTTTAAGTTGTTATTTCCTTTATGTTAATTATTTTTGCTTAATTAAATTATGCTTACTAATCAAAGTCCAAAGAACCAGAAAGGGGTTGTTTAATATCTTGCAGGCTATTCACCCTCCTCTAGTTGGCCACACCAGGTCCAATATTAGGAACACAAGAAGTCGAGCAGAAGGCAGTGGATGAGAAGGATGGCAACAGGAGCGAGTTGATGGGCTCGGTACATCTGAGGGACAAGAAGCTACGGAAGAGTACATCAGTGGAGAGAGAAGGATGCGCACGGCGTTTCTGAGGGACTAGAAGCTGGAGCGAAAGATTGCTCGAGGACAAGGACGGAGTTGAGTTCGAGTGAGTTCAACTCTAAATGGTCGGAGAATCACCCAAGCGGTCAGATCGGAACACCGGACAAGTCAACACAGTGTTGACTTGTCGAAGCGCCTGGGTCAGTGTTGACTTGTCGAAGCGCCTGGGTCTGGGTGCCCATACTGCCTAGGATTAGAACAGGTGCCTCGATGAAAAGATGTTGCTGCGGATGACATTCGGGTCCACGTCAACAACACTTTGGGCTCCCAGACTAGTTCAGGCGCTCAAACAAGGATAAAGTGTTATCATCGCACCGTTGAGTAGCCATTGTGAGCAGATAAGGCGTACAGCTATGGGTACCGGAGAGGGTCTAAGCGCCTTGAGATATCACGTCAGCAAATGACTATTTTTGACCAGTGGGCTATAAATAGAGCCCTAGTCTTCTTCATTCAGAACAACACTTGAATACGAACTCTATGCTTTCTTTTTCTTATTCTATAGTTTTTTTTATGAGCTTTCAACGTCTAAAAGAAGCTACTCCGCCTTCATCGAAGGAGTCGTTTAGTGAGCTTATTTTGCCTTGGACTAGCAATCTTCTAATTGCAAACCAAGTAACTCTTCTACCTCTTATTTTTTTAATTTTTATTTATTTTTCTAACTACTTAACGTGTGTTCATATTTGTTAAACAAGAAAACAAAAGAAAGTGTTAAATTTTTTACAGGGCAATTCACCCTCCTCTTGCCGGCTATATGGGACCAACACCCTGAACACATAGGACATGACTGATGTCATTTGGTCCATCAGTCGATTTTGACCAAAATAAACTGATAGACCTTAGCTATTCTAAAAATAAAAAATTTTACATCATCAAAAATAGAGCCGTCAATTTGGATTGGGCTCGTCGAGTTGATCCGTCCTGTCAAACAATTTAAGCGAGTTGGGTTAGAATTTTATCAACCCAAGCCCATCGTGGACCAACCCGCTTAGGCATGTGACCCGCACAGGTCGGCCCACAGCAGGCTTGGATTGGCCCGTGGGTTGAGAAACACACATTATCTTAGTTTAATGTCAATTTATTATCTTTCTTTGTTATAAATTTAAAATAAAAATAATATTTTACATCAAATATGTGTACTCGTTTGTGTCCATTTACATTTAAAATATTTGTTTCTGAATATATTTGATTGATGAAATCTTTTTGAAGTAAAATGTTGAAGATATTAAACTTTTTTTATTTTTTTTTTTAAATTTTAATAGGCCCATTGGTTGACCCACCTTGAATTGGGTTGGGTTGGGGATTTTCCAACCCTCCAAAATGATGGGTTGGCCCACTCTGCCCCACCAAATGGATGGCTCGCCATGGGCCAACCCACCCCGCCACGGGTTGGCCCATCTGGCAGCTCTAATCAGAAAGAGAGAAACTCAAGGATCTCAAATATGGTATGGTTTAGTGATCATTATCTACATTTCATTTATATTGAGCTTATGACATTATTTCTCATGCTCGAATCATATTTAAAAAATCATTGCTTTTAATACAATGTATCATAATGATGTTAGAGGGCATTTACACATTCAAGAGACCAGCTCGAACACATAAGACCAGACCCTATGTCAATCCGATGTCGTTTGTGTTAGGACCGTTAGCCAGCTAGAAGAGGGGTTGAATAGCCCTACACAAAATCAAAACAAATGAACCCTTCTCGGACTTATAACTTAATTAAACACTTGCATAAACACAGAACAAATAATCAACTAAAAAGAAAGAGACTCCAAAATTTACTTGGTTACAACCGGGGAGCTTGTTAATCCAAGGAAGTGAAATGCACTAAATTCTCCTTCAGACGGAGAAGCCTCTTTATAGCAATTTACACACAGAAAGATGAAGCTAAACTAGAAAGGAAAGTGCACAAGTGTTGTTTCAGTAATTGCTTATTCTATCTAGCTTCTTGGACCAAGACTGTATTTATAGCCTTGGTCGGGGAGCCTGGAAGGATTCCAGGCACCTGGAGTGGATAGAATTCTATCCATGACGCAACGGTCAACATCTACATCGAAGTGGATAAAAATGAGGTTTCGGGCGCCCGGAATGGGTCCGGGCCCTCTGCTCCGGTTCTGCTCACCTCGGTCCAGGTCTTCCACTCCAGCTCTGCTCGCTTGGATGATTTCGGCCATCCAGAATAGTGCTCCCCGAACTCAACTTCCGGCCTTCTCCTCGAGCAAGCTTCCGCTCCAGCTTCTCATACCTCAAAATCGTCACATGCTTCCTTCTCGTCTGCCAGCGTACTCTTCCGCAGCTTCGTCCCTCGGACGTACTAAGCCCGTCGGCTCTCTCCCATGCTGACCTTCTCGCTAGCTGTGTCTTTTTCTCCCCGAGCAATCTTTCGCTCCAGCTTCTCGTCCCTCGAAAACATCGCACGTTCCCTTCTCGTCCGCCGGACGCACCGAGCCCGTCGGCTCTCTCTCATGTTGTCCTTCTCACTGGTTTCATCTTTTGCTCGACTTTCTGTACTCCTAAGTTCCTGGATACTTAGACACAGGATTAAACATAGCAGGACCTAACCTAACTTAGTTGATCACATCAAAATCACCTTGGGATTCCAATAATCTCCCCCTTTTTGATGTGAGCAACACAAGTTAAGCTAGAGTAAACAACTATAAAGTTAAAATAATAAATTTTGTAATAAAGTACAAAAAGTAATAACAATTTTAAGGTATCTCCCCCTAGACTTAATTCTCCCTTCTCCCCCTTCGATCACATAAAAATTGAGGTTCTAAAAAAATTCTAAGGGTATCTTGTTGAACAATGATAAAGTTTAAGTATGAAAAGAAATTCTTAGTTAAACTAGTGGAAAAAATTTTTTGTAATTTCCTGATATTGAACAAAAACCTTCTAAAACAAATTTGCAAAAAAAAAAAAAAAAGGTAGCCCGGTGCACGAAGCTCCCGCCATGCGGGGTCTCGGGGAAGGATCCATTGTACGCAGCCTTATCCTGCTTTTTGCAAGAGGTTGTTTTCAGGATTCGAACCCGTGACCTTTTGGTCACATGGCAACAACGTTACCGTTGCGCCAAGGCTCCCCTTCCTAAAACAAATTTGCAAGCAAGATAAAAAATATTTTTGGGAAATTTCCAAGTTAAAATTAAAAAAAATATTTGAAAAATTATTTAAAGCATTGAACGCAGAATTAAAATCTTTAAAATTATTAATTGCAAAAAAAAATCTTGAACTATTTGTTGGTGCAAGTTGCACTAGAATCAAACCTAAGTTTTGATGTTGTCAAAGGTTCAAGTTAAGTCTTGTTATGATCTAACAAGTTGACTGAGTGTGCAGGATATTTACTCAACCGTGAAAGACTTAGTTAGAGGCTAGGCAGGAGAAATCTTAGCAGATTGTGAAACCCAGGTGCAAGTCCAAGTAGGTCGAGGGGACCCGAAGCTTGGCAATGTGATCGAGAGGTCTGGAGAACCGAAGATCAAGAGAAAAGTCCTGGGTAGCCGATCAAGGCTAAGTGAAAAGTCCGAACTAGATCTGAAGGATCTAAGTTTGACAGATAGGTTGAGGTAAACAACTGGAGGAGCAACAGTGAGGTCGGGTTCCCGAAGGGAACAACCTTATGTCGCTGATCCAACTAAAGAAATCAGGAAGGTTTCCAAGTTGAGATCAAGACAGATCTACTGTCTTTCATAATACTCACGCATAATAATATTATTACTATGCTAATCTCTGTTTTGCAGGATTATTGTCTAACACTGTTTTGCAGGTTCAACCCGATCGGTTGACCGAACTAGGTCAACTCAAAGCAGGTATTAGTTCAGATCAAAACAGAGTACAGTCCGGTCAAAGCTTGATCGGTCGACCGAACCAGAGGATCGGTCTACCGAACCATGGTGACTCAGCACAGGCCAGTTCATCAGTATCGATCAGAAGCAAAAAGGAAAAAGTCGTGATCGGTCGACCGAACCAGAGGACCGGTCGACCGATCCAATCAACAATAAATGCAACATTAAAAGAAGATCTCGGCAAATTGCGACGAATAGGGAAATATCCCGTTCAGTCGACCGAAAGGCATGATCGGTCGACCAAACCATTAAAGATCAATTAATTGAGCCAGCATCAGACTCAGCCAGGAAGGAAGGGAGCGGGTTCGGTCGACCGAACAAAGGGATCGGTCGACCGAACATCATTGGAACTTATAAAATGGAGCTCGAGGTCTGAGGCTCAGTAATACTTTCTGATCGATAAAAGTCCTGTTCTGCAAGAAACTCGTACTACAAGTCTTCATCAGCTTAGCAAGCCACACCATCCGGAAGTGCCGACCAAAAGCTTCATCTGCATTTACTTGTCGATATATTTTTATATAAAAGCTTGCATTGTAATTCACTTAAGCAAGATAGTAGGTTGTTACTATCTTGCTCTTTTGTACGATCTGCTTCTTTCCGAGGATCTCGGAAAGAAGAGCTATAGTGACTTGCCCGTCGGTGCAGTCAAGGACCGCAGGCCTTCGAGTAGGAGTCAAGCTAGGCTCCGAACGAAGTAAAAGATTTTGTCTCTCTTTTTATTTTCCACTGCACAATTCTGATTTTAAAGTTAAAGAAAAGTTTTAAAAAGAGCGTGATATTCACCCCCCCCCCCTTTATCGCTCACATCCGATCTATCAATTGGTATCAGAGCCTCGTTAGCTCTGAAAGTTCTTAACTGATTTTCAAAGCACTTTTTAAAACTGTTTTCTTTTCTTGTAGAATAATTTTTTTTTCTTATTTCTATTTTTCAAGCACTACTAATCCCAAAACAAAAATCTTGGAAATATTTTCTCTTTTAATTTTTATCTTGCAAGGATGTCGAACTCGTATCAAGAAGGTTACAGTACAGTCCGACCTCCACTATTCAAAGGAGAGAATTTCAGTTATTAGAAGAATAGAATGGAGTGTTACTTGAAGTTTGACATCGATCTCTGGTTCACAATCTTGAAAGGCTACACTCTCCCAACGAAAGACGGAATAACATTAGAACCAGAAGAATGGACTCCCCAAATGATCAAGAAGGCACAACTGAACTACAAGGCGATCAACACCATTCAGTGTGGGCTCACAATGGAGGAGTTGAACCGAGTCGGCCCCTACGACAACACCAAAGAACTGTGGGACTCGCTAGTCAAACTACACAAAGGGACCAATGAGTCCAAGGTAAACAAATGAGATTTACTTTTAAATAATTTATTTAATATAAAAATATTTCCCGGAGAGACGGCCTCGCAACTACACGCTCGACTGAAGGACATCCTAAACGGCCTCCACCTGATCGGGCATAATCTTGAAAACCGCGACATGATAAGGTACGCTCTGAATGCTTTTCCGAGGAATGCTTTGTGGGCATCAATTGTAGATGCGTACAAAGTTTCTAAGGACCTTTCAATTCTTAAGTTAGATGAATTATTTTGTGAGTTGGAATTACATGAACAATCTAACATAAGCCATGTCGAGAAAGGAGTTGCTTTGTATACAGGTCCAAGCAAGGAGACAAAATCAAAAACCAAGATTGAGTCTGAAAACGAGTCAGACTCTGACTCAACAAATGAAGAAGAATTAGTCAACATGGTCTGGAGACTTTTGACGAAGAAGAAGTTCAGAAGAAATGCCAAAAAAACACCACCCAACCAGACCCAAAACAAATCAGAAGTGATTTGTTACGGATGCAACAAAAAGGGACATTTCAAAATCGATTGCCCGAATCGGAAGGAAGAAAGGTCTAAATTGACAAGATGAAAGAAGGCTCTTCAAGCGACATGGGATGAAACTTCTTCCGAAGAATCCGACACGGAGCGAATGAAACATTCAAGCCATCTTGCATTTATGGCAAGAAACGAAGATTCCGACTCGGAGTCCGATGACGAGTACGAGTCCGAGATCGACGTCGAGTCTGACAAAAGCCGTGGATCGGAAGATCCAAATATGGTAACGATTTATTCTAAGTTTAATTTGCTTAAAGTAGTTAAGTGTTTGTTTAAAAAGTTATCAAAATCGGAAAAATAAAATAACTTGTTACTTAAGGAAATAGAACACCTTAAGCAACAAGTTAACTTGAGTGACTCGACTAACCAAGTTCAAGTCAAAACTTCAACTCAAGTTGAAAAACTTGAGGAAGAAAATTCTGACTTGAAAGGACAAGTCGAGTGACTCAAGAAAACGTTGGAAAGGTTCGAACTGGGATCCAAGTATCTAAATATGGTACTTGGGGCGCAACAAGCCATGTACAACAAATCAGGACTTGGATACAACCCTAAACAAACAAACAAATCATATTTGTCTTTAATTAGTCAAAAAGTTAGAAGTCAAGTCCAAGCATGGGTTCAAACAAAACATCTAATCAAACCAATTAAATCAAACCTCTACTTAGTCCCTAAGAGTCAAATTCATTACTTAGATAGACATTATCTAAGCTATGACTCAGGGGAAGCAAGTAGAAAAATAATACAACCAAGTTGATTAACTAAACTCATACACTTAGGATTAGGTTTATTTTCTACTTAGAATGGTTAGATGAAAAATGTTTACCAAACCCTACAACATAGCATCAGAATGGATTGGGATGATAGTACATCAAGGAAGCTTTGTCGAAGGCATGTCTAGGCTGAATATGGAATTCTATGTTGGATCGAGAAGCGCTACAGGGGGGTGAATAGCGCTCGTTGCTATTTCGTTCGATTCGGATTCGTAAAACAACGAGTAACGCAGCGAAAATAAGAAACACCGAATCACACAAACACAGAAGACACAAGTTGTTTACTTAGTTCGGAGTGTGTGGCGACTCCTACTCCAAGGCCCGCGATCGTTGATCGCTTACTGTGGGCAACAACTATATCGCGCAAAAGTGTTTACAATTATGTGCTATAATGAGTGCAATAATGGAAATTTATACTGACGACAGTAATCAGAATTTCGGAGCTTCGGGTCGTCGGAGACTTGCAACAGCACTTCAGGGCGCCTTTTAAGCAGCAGAATGTAGAAAGGTCACTTGGAATTCGTTGTTGAAAGCTGCTGCTCGAAGACCCCTTTTATACAATGCTGGAGGCACCTCCAAGCCTGTCCGAGGCGCCTCCAGGCCGCCGAGTCGCACACGTGGATCAGCTCTAATCTGGTCGCACCTTATCCCATTGAAGGTGCCTTCAAGCTGCTCCAAGGCGCCTCCAACGCCTGGTCCAAGGCGCCTCCAGTGACCTCCGAGGCGCCTCCAGCGTCTCTGGACAGCTGGCTTCGGCTGGCACCCGAGGCGCCTCCAAGCCCCATAGAGGCGCCTCGAACACTGTTCATCCGAGGTCTAAGTTGCTTCTTTGTTCCTGCAAAATGTGTTAGTCCCAAACACAAACCCTGCAAAACAAAGTTAGCACAGAAAATATGATAGAAATAATTGGCAGTCGTCGGACTGTCCGGGTCTGACTTCGGATTTCCAACCGGAAACCCTAGGTCGACCCGACGCCTACTGTTCCCTCTACGGGGAACGCGTCCTCACCTACTCCACTCAAGAGATTTACCTGTTGTCAGTGCAATCCTCCAGATCGACTGGACTTTTGCTCAGCGTTCGAAGCTTCCGAACTTTCTGCTGGACTTCCGCTTTCTGGCTGGTCCAGTCTTTCACCTGGTTAGCGACACCAGGACTTTCCACCTAGGGTTACCCCCCTAGGACTTTTGCCTGAAGCTCTCGACTTGCCAAGACTTTCCGCATAGGGTTACCACCCCCTATGACCTAGGGTTACCACCCCTAGGGTTTTCCTCCACCTAGGGTTACCACCCCCTAGGGTTTTCCTTCACCACCCCTTAGGACCTAAGGTTACTGCCCCTTAGGTTTTTCACCCTGCCTAACTGCAGTTAGGACTTTTTCTGAAACCTCTTTTAGCACATTAGATAACACTACAGCTTAACTTTGAACCCTTTGTCATAATCAAAACTCAGGTTCGATCATCTGGTGCTCACCGCACCAACAATCTTCCCCTTTTTTTATTATGGCAACCTTGGTTCAAAGTTGAGTAAAACATAACATTAAATGAAGGAATAAATAACGGAAGTTAACCATGAGCATCAATGCATAAATAAAATTTAAAGCTTATGCTCCCCCTTTCATTATGTTTAATTTCTTGATTTCTTAACTTTGACCTTTCTCTCCCCCTTTGACATAAATCAAAAACAATTAAGAAGAGAGAAAAACATTCTATTTAATTTTAAGCTCCTCCTGAAGGATAGCATAGTTAAGTACTTAGCTTAAAAAGGATTTTGTCATAACAACATAGTCAAATCCTTTGCTTAGTCAATTTTGAAAGGCTAAAGTTGAAATTCTTTAAGAAATATTTAACTTTCATGTAAAGCTTTTAGCTAAGAGAAAATTATTTTGACTTTGAAAAGTAACTTAGCTAGTTTTTGAAAATTTGAAAAAACAAGAAATTTTTCAAACGAAAACATTTAGTCAAATTTCAGATAGTTTTGAAAGACCATTTTTTTAAAAAAAAAAATACTTAGCTTAATTTTGAAAAGCTTTTGAAAAATATTTTGTTAAGTTCAAAAAGCTTTTTCGAAAAATACTTAGCCAAAAAGAACTTCAGCTTTGAAGATGATTGTTTTGAAAAGTACTTAGATAAATTAGAAATGCAAAAATACTTACTAATTTTTTCTGAAAAATAATATTGCCAAAAAGAACTTTGTGTAGCTTTCTGAAAATAACTTAGTTTTAAAAAGAGTTTTAAGTATAAGATGATAAAAGGTTTAAAGCTTAATTAAAAAACTCTTTTTTTTAATTTATTTTTAAAAAATTAGATTTGCTTTAATTTTTTTTTTTAAAGAGTTGAACTTTTAAAAATAATTAAAACCACACAATTTATTTTAAAGAAACTTATCTTGACTCCACTCACTCTGTAACGACCCAAATTTCCTCATTATGAGTCATAATAGTAATTAAAAAATATTTAGAAATGCCTTAGAAATATTCTAGAGATTTTTAGAAATTTTTAGAGTCTTTTTATTCAATTTTTGGAGTTCATTTGGTATTTTTACCAAAAGGAGGAAGTTTCAAAAAAATAAATAGGTACGGCCGAGGTTCGAACCCATGACCTCCGGCCGAACCAAGCCTTAAGCAAATCCGGCTTACCAAGTGCCCAAGCGGGTTGTGCTAATTAAGGAAGGAGCGAAATATATTTATATGGTAATAGTTAATAGAATACCTAGTTATAAAAAGAGAACTTAGGTATTATCCCGAAACTGAATCCCTCGCCTCTCCCCTCTCTTGCGCGACGGCGGCTTCTCTCGGGTGGAAAGCAAAGGGAAGCTAGGGTTTTCACCTCCGACGGCCGGCGAGGGGCTAACTCCGGGAGTTCTTCATCAATATGAGGTCCTCTTGTCGAAGGGAAGTCGTGAGCACGAAGAGGAGCCGGAAAACTTGAGCTGACCGAAACCCTAGAGCCCTTCTTCTCGGTTTGAATCCAAGAATCAATGTAAGTTGCTACTCACCTACGGTAAGAGTCGTTCTGAATTTGATTTGGTGTTTCCTTGTTTTTTTTTAGTATGCTGTGAAGATTTTGGTTTAGGGCTTGTTGTCGTGGGTTTCAAAGGAAGAACACGAGAGGGATTAGTATGTTGTGCATGTAGGTTTCGGCAATTTGGTTTCGTGGTTACTGCTATGAATAGGAATGGCTTATATGTTTGGATATTTCAGTATGTAATTTCCTTGCTGTCGTGTATCTTAATTCAGTTGTTAGATTGGGGAAGATGAATGAATTGATTAGATTAGTATGTGGTTGGCAGTTTAGTGGTGCAGGAAATTTTATACATGTAGTTTTCTTCATGCTATTACCTTGTTAGTTTGGATTAATGGGTTGGGTTCTGTTACCTTAATGCATGCATCCTTATCATTTGATTTGGAGCTGCTGTTTGGTTTGTCTGTGCTATAAAGTGGGCACAAGCAGCCCTATTGATGGTACTGATGGTACTGATGGTTTCGGTTTGTGTTGTGAAGTGAAGATGAGCAGCCCTTGGATCCTACTAATTAGCTCCATTTGTGTTATGCAATGGGCATGAACAACCTTAGTTTCTGGGAGCATTCAGTGAGATTTCTTAGCAATTTATTTAGACTTGCATATTTAATTGTCTGTGGAATTTATTAGTATAAACAATGGATGTGTTAACCATGTTATTAACCTTTTGTCACCATTCTTTCTCGTTTAGGTTTATTTTCCTTGCTGGTCTATTAAGCATGCACGGTTTGCTTTTAATATGCAGTCCAGAACTTCTTTTTTATAAGTATTGCTTGCAGATTTTGATAAGTATTATAGTGCAGAATTTTGATTAAGCTTGTATGTAGAATTTTGATTAAGTTTGTATGCAGATTTGATTAAGCTTGTATGCATATTTGATTAAGCTTGTATGTAGAATTGATTAAGCTTGCATGCAGATTTAGTTTTAGTGCAGTTTTAATAAGCATTTTAGTACAGTTTTATTAAGTATTTCCATGCAATTCTGTTAAGCATTTCAGTATAATTTTATTAAGTATTTCCATGTAATTCTGTTAAGCATTTCAGTGCAGTGTTAATAAGCATTTTAGTACAGTTTTGTATGAGACATCCTTTTAATAGAGGTATTAACAAGTATAAGCAAGATAAAGAAAAGAAAGAAGAAGGTCAAGGCCTTAAGTAGATCCCAAAGTCAAGACTTTAGGGATTTTGGCACACAAGGTGCTTGTTAAAATGTCAAGACATTTATAGAAGAAGTAATAAAAGATAACAAGTATTTTATTTTTAAGAGGCTAGTACCCGACTTCCAAGGTTATCGTTAAACAAATCCAGGTGACCAATTCCAAGGTCTTGGCTCTGGTAAGACCAAGGTCTTTACCCTCGTAGGACTGGTGATTAGCTACCACAGTCTCTATTAGGGAGCGCCCTTTGGTACTATGCCTGGGTCCAAGAGAAGTTGATTATTATTTTAAAGTATTAAAGTATAAGTTTTTAAACAAGTGAAATAAGATTCAAAAAGTGTTTAAAATTCAGCAAGTGTAGTTCTTTATGCTAGCATGATTGTTTAGATTTACCTTACATGTTTAGCATTTCAGTATGTTTCTTTTGCTATTAGATGAGCATGAGTAGTATCTTCTTTTGAGCCTTCAGTTTCCAGATTTCTTTCAGCTTACATGCATACTCGAGTTTTTGTGAGTTAGATAGCGCTTACTAAATAATTTTGCTTATAGTTTGCCTTTCCTCTTACTGCAGATAAAGGAAAGGAAAAGCTATAGCAAAGGAAGGCGACAAGAAGGTGTTTGATGATATGTGTGATTCTTGGACTATGGGAGAGACTTGGGCGTTATTATGTTTCCGTGTTTTAGTGATTAAGAAACTTTTGGAGATTGTACTTTAAGTTCCATGTTATTTGAGATTATGTTTGTTTTAGATTGCATGCTAAGATGAACTCAGTTTAGTAAGTATGTACCTTTGGTGTTTGCATGGAGATATAGTTTTATATGTTTCTGTTATTATGAGATATATGTGCATGTTCATTTTTAGAGTATTATATTGTATTTTAGTCCTGTTGAACTGCATATACTCTGCCAAAATTTAAGTTTTCTGGAAAAAAAAATAAGTACCATTTGTTATACTAGTGAGTAAGAGTTTATAGTAGTTATGTAACGAGCACCTTTAGAGAGTAGTAGTAAGACGGGTGGTCGTTACAGTTGGTATCAGAGCAGTTCCCATTCTCCAGCATCACACACACATCAGCACCAACCTTGCCGTCTTCAAGTAAGAAAATATTCAAAAATTCTTTTATTTAGTATACTTTTCCTTATTATTTGCAGTATAGAGTATTTGCTTAGATATGCTTAAGTAAGATGAAAGTTCTTGTTTTCTTTTGTTTACATATGTATATATGTCTAGAAAGCGTAGGGACGATTTTAAGTTTTTCTCTGCATGACGAGATGTCAAGAAGAGGGCGTCCCCGTACCACTCATACTGAGAACCGAGATCAGGAGAACGAGGAGCCCAGAATAACTAAGACCAATCTTTCTGAAGTTGTTGCCCAACTCCAGAGACAAGTGGCAGAGCAGCAACAAGTGATTGCCAATCTAATGGCCAATCAGCAGCCAGTTCCTCCCACTCCTCCAACCATAAATGTGGGGACTCCATTGGTGACTGAGGACCCACCAGTTACTCAGGAAGTCGCCACAACACCTCAAAGGCAAGAAGCATACCTCATACAGTGGCTGAAGCTGAAGCTAGAGAGTTTCTCAGGCACGACTGAGCCCTGGGATGCTCAGGCTTGGTTTAAGACACTAGAGAGCACCATGGAGCTTCTTGATTGGCTAGAAGTCGAGAAGGTCAAGTGTGCCTCCTTCTGCCTGGCTGGAGATGCTCGTATGTGGTGGGAGAGAGTTAAGAGTAAGAGAGCAGTCAACTAGATGAGCTGGACTGACTTCGAGACAGAGTTCTACGAAGAATTTTTCCACCAACGGATCACCAATAAGCACTATGAAGAGTTTATAGAATTCAGACAAGGTGACCTGTCGGTGGAAGAAGCAGTTAAAAGATTCAATAGGCTAGCTCGTCTTTATCCAGAGCTAGTAAGTACGGAAAAGGAACGAGTCAGACTGATACTCAGGATGTTGAGACCAGTGATAGCCCTTAATGTGAGTAGTGGAACTCACCAGCCGCAGACTGGCGAAGAGCTGGTCAGCAGAGCATTAGTCGCTGAGCACTATCTGAGCAGCATCAAGGCACAACGAGCGCAACACAAGCCAGTCAAGATCGAAGACAAGACAGTGGGGAGCCAGAAACCCCAGTCAAGTAATCAGAACTGGAAGGGCAAGGGTCACAAGAGAAAGCAGTGGAACTCAGGAGGTAACCAGAAGGGAGGACCAGCAAACAAGCAGACCAAGTTCCCTCTCTGTCTTAAATGTGGGAGAACACATCTAGGAGCCTGTCTTTTGGGTAAGACGGGATGTTATTCATGTGAGTACAGAAGAACAAGAAAGACCCAAGCAGGAGGAAGTTCGGATAGTCTGCGAGTATCCAGAGGTATTTCCAGAAGAGCTACCTGGACTATCTCCCAACAGAGAAGTGGAGTTTGAAATTGAATTGGTTCCTGATACCGGTCTAATTTCAAAAGCTCCATATCGCATGTCTCCAACAGAGCTGAAAGAGTTACAAGAACAACTTCAGGAGCTGTTTGACAAAGGCTTCATCCGCCCTAGTCATTCACCATGGGGAGCTCCTGTGTTGTTTGTCAAAAAGAAGGATGGATCTATGCGGATGTGCATAGATTATAGGGCTCTGAATCAAGTGACAATCAAGAACAAGTACCCACTGCCCAGAATCGATGACTTATTTGATCAATTGAAAGGGGCAACAGTGTTCTCTAAGATAGATCTGCGCTCTGGGTACCATCAGTTGAAAGTGAAGGAAAGTGATATACCCAGAACAGCTTTCAAGACCAGATACGGACACTATGAGTTCGTAGTCATGCCTTTTGGTGTGACTAATGCACCTGCGGTCTTCATAGACTTAATGAACAGAGTGTTCAGAGAATACCTTGACAAGTTTGTCATTGTGTTCATCGACGACATTCTGACCTATTCAAAAACCCCAGAAGAGCATGACACGCACTTGAGAATAGTACTGCAGACCCTTCAGCAAAAGCAGCTTTATGCTAAATTCTCAAAGTGCGAGTTCTGGTTAGAGCAGGTGGCGTTTCTAGGTCACATCATTTCTAAAGAAGGTATTCAAGTGGATCCTGCCAAGATAGAAACGGTCAACAACTGGAGTAGGCCCAAGAACGCCAGGGAGATCAGAAGCTCCCTTGGTTTAGCAGGGTACTACAGGAAATTTGTGGAGGACTTTTCCAGGATAGCCTCTCCACTAACGTCCTTAACCAGGAAGAACAAGAAGTTTGAATGGTCAGACAAATGCGAGCAAAGTTTTCAAGAGTTGAAGAAAAGGCTGACCAGTGCCCCTATTCTGACAGTCCCAGAAAGTGACAAGAGTTTTGACATATACAGTGATGCTTCCAAGATGGGCCTAGGAGCTGTACTCATGCAAGAAGGAAAAGTTATAGCTTATGCTTCCAGACAACTCAAAGACTATGAGAAGAACTACCCCACTCATGATCTTGAGCTGGCAGCTGTGGTCTTTGCACTGAAACTCTGGCGACACTACTTGTATGGAGTCCAGTGTAGAATCTTCACAGACCATCAGAGTTTAAAGTATTTCTTCACACAGAAAGACTTAAACATGAGACAGCGCAGGTGGCTGGAGTTGGTCAAAGACTATGACTGTGAAATCCTCTACCACCCAGGCAAAGCTAATAAAGTGGCAGATGCACTAAGTAGAAAATCCAGTGCATCTCTGATGTCTTTGTCATCATTAGCCCTGCCACTGCAGAAGGAGTTGTCAGATTTTGGAATGGAAATTATTTATGGGCAACTCTCTGCATTGACCTTAGAGTCAACCCTGCTTGAGGATATACAGAGAAAGCAAAGTGAAGATCCAGATGTCCGGAAGATCAAGCAAGGGATACATAAAGAAGAAAATTCAGAGTTTCGGATATCAGACAGTGGAGTTCTTTATCAGGGGAACCGCCTTTGTGTCCCCAATGATGAAGAACTGAGAAAGAAAATTTTAGAAGAAGCTCATAGTACACCTTACTCCATGCATCCTGGTTCCACCAAGATGTATCAGGATGTGAAACAGAGATTCTGGTGGTCTGGACTCAAAAGAGATGTTGCAAAGTATGTCAGTACCTGCCTGACATGCCAGAGAGTCAAAGCAGAGCACCAGAGACCAGGAGGAATGTTACAACCTCTCCTAATACCAAAATGGAAGTGGGAAGACATATCCATGGACTTTATAACAGGTCTTCCAAGAACCACGAATGGATATGATGCGATATGGGTAATAGTGGACCGATTGACCAAGTCTGCTCATTTTCTAGTCATCAAGGTGTCCCATTCTATAGAGCAGTTGGCACAACTGTATGTTAAGGAAGTGATCAGACTTCATGGAGTTCCAAAATCTATTGTGTCTGATATAGATGGACGCTTCACCTCTCACTTTTGGGAGTGTGTTCAGAATGCACTAGGTACCAAACTCAAGTTCAGCACAGCCTTCTATCCTCAGACTGATGGACAAACAGAGTGAGTAAATCAGATTTTAGAAGATATGCTCAGAGCTTGTGCACTGGATTTCAAGGGAAGTTGGTGCAAGTATCTATGCTTAGCTGAGTTTGCCTACAACAATAGCTATCAGGCCACCATCAAGATGGCACCATATGAGGCGTTGTATGGCAGGAAGTGCAGATCACCCATTTGCTGGCAAGAAGCAGGTGAAAGAAAAGAAATGAAAGTAGAGTTGGACATCCAGACAGAGATGATAGATGAGACCACTCAGGCTATCCAGAAGATCAGACAGAGAATTGAGACTGCCCAGAGTAGACAGAAAAGTTATGCTGACACATGTCGTAGGCCACTTGAGTTCCAAGTAGGGGATTCAGTTTTTCTCAAGGTTGCTCCGATGAAGGGAGTGATGAGATTTGGCAAGAAGGACAAGTTAAGTCCCCGCTACGTGGGACCCTACCTGATCACATAAAGGATTGGGAAGGTAGCATACAAGCTGGACTTACCTCAAGACATGTCCACAATACATAATGTATTTCATGTCTCCATGTTAAAGAAGTGTCTCCACTACCCTAGCCAAGTGATTCAGCCTCAGTCAGTGCAGATCCAGGAGGATCTTAGCTATGAGAGCAGACCTACATAGATAGTGGACAGAGAAGTTAAGAGACTAAGGAACAAAGAAGTACCACTAGTGAAGGTCATTTGGCAGAACCAGAAGTACGAGGAAGTTACTTGGGAGCGTGAGGACAGCATAAGACAGAAATATCCAGAATTATTCTAAGTTCGAGGACAAACTTTTTATAAGGTATGAGGAATTGTAATGACCCAAATTTCCTCATTATGAGTCCTAATAGTAATTTAAAAATATTTAGAAATGCCTTAGAAATATTCTAGAGATTTTTAAAAAATTTTAGACTATTTGTATGTAATTTTTGGAGTTCGTTTGGTATTTTTACCAAAAGGAGGAAGTTTCAAAAAAATAAATAGGTACGACCGAGGTTTTTGAAATGATTTTTAAAAGATTTTTCAAATAATTTTGAAATTAGGTTTTAAAAGATTTTTGAAATGATTTTTAAAAGAATTTCAAATAATTTTAAAATTAAGTTTTAAAATATTTTTGAAATGATTTTTAAAATATTTTTTAAATAATTTTTAAAGAAATTTTTTAAATGATTTTTCAAATAATATTTAATTTAAGTTGAGTTTTGATTATCAATTTAATTTGAATTATTAATTATTAATTTGAATTATTAATTTGATTTGAATGATTAATTAGATTTGAATTATTAATTTGATTTGAATTATTACTTAGTAATTTGATTTAAATTAATTTAATTTAATCCTTAGTCATCTCACCCGATCTAAATTTCAAATAAGGGAATCCTATAATTTTGTGAGATGAATTAGGTTCAATTATAAGGTTTGGTTTAACTTTGTGTTAGATTCAGGTTTAGTTTTGGGCTCAACAAATAGACATTCTTTGGATAAACTTCTGGGCTATGGTGAGTCACTTGGACATCATTAGAGTAACCATGCCTTCGAGGTTTTCCAAATAGTCCTATCCACTGAACTTAATATAAAACCTTGGTCTAACTTGCTAGGATTCATAAAGGGTAACTTCGGTTAGTTCCACTTAGCCAAATGCACCAGGTCGAAGTCATATCTTCCTAGACATGCATAGACAAAGCTTTCCTAACGTACTATCATCCAAAATTTCACCAGTACCATAGGTCAAGTTAAACTTATTCCCTTTTTAATTAGTTCTAATTACCCTGCCGGGTAGCTTGGTTTAGGTTACCCTGCCGGGTAGCTTGGTTTGGGTTACCCTGCCGGGTAAGTTAGTTTTGGAGATGCCAGGTATTTTGGATCCTCCCCCTACATTGTTGATAATTTTATATATTTAATTTATAAATTAGATTTAAGTTAGATTTAGTTTTTAGGTTAGATTTAAATAAAGTTTTGATTTAAGCTAGATTTAAATTTTAGTTTAGTAATTAAAAGGTACTTGATTATAGCTCGGTTTATAGTGTTTAAGTTTTACTTTAGACTTGTAACCCAAGTCTAGATTTTGTTTATTAGTTAAATTATTAATAATCTTTTCTAACTTATCTATTTTATCTTTTAAAATAGTATTTTGTTTCTCTAATTTTCTAAACGTTAATTCCTTATGTTTATTAAATGATTTTGAGTCTTTCTTATTTAGATTTGAATTAGCTCTATTCATTGTATTGTTAGCATGCATATTTACTTTTCTAGAGAAATCTATATTAGAGCAAGCATATTTAGTTAGAGGACAAGCATGCGTTGCAAAAATTGGATTTTCATGTAACGTAAATTCACTTACCTTGATTTCTTCCTCTGGATCCTTGGATCTTCTTTCTGGGCATTATCTTTTGCAGTGACCCATTTGTTTGCATTTGGAGCATTTAATGTACATCTTCCTTTTCCGGATCGATTTCTTCTCTGGTTGTGTCGGCCGAATCTTACGAGTAGGGCACTGGTTTCTATAGTGCCCTCTCTCCCTACACTTGAAACACATTATGTGAAATTTAAAATTTGAATTTATAATTTTACCTTTTTGATCCATGACATGATCCTCCCCCTTGATTGTTGTCGTCTCGAATTCAGACTCAGATTCAGCAATTTCTTCTCTGGCCATTAGTGCTATGAAATCGGGCTGATCTGATTCTTCTGAGTCTGGTTCAAAGGTTGATTCTGGGGATTCAAATTCAAATTCGGACTCAGGTTCTATTTGATCTTCTGGCTCTGAAGGGATCTCATAAAGCTTGAGCATTTTCTCCCAAAGCTCCTTAGCATTGTTGAACTTTCCAACTCGATCAAGATATGAATTTGTTAGTCCGCATAGGAGAATACAAGTTGCTTTTGCATTTTCCTCGAATGTCCTTATTGTTTGTGCATCCCACTTGTCACACGTGATGGGTACACCTTCTTCAGTGGGGGGAGTAAATCCAATATGGACTATAGTCCATATTTCTGCTTCGGTCTTCAATTGGTGCTCCACCTAGTCTTTCCAGTATTTGAAATTCTCGTCGGACAGAAGTGGTAGGTATATGGAGCTGTACCTATCTTCATAGGCCATTAAGAAGGAATCTCACAAAATAAAAACAACAAAACTTATTCCAAGACTTGGTCTTGGGTTAGTAGTGCGGGAAAAAGATAGAGATAGGAATTCACGAATTTTGAGAAAAAATAATAAAATAATATTAAAAAATATTACCACAAATTTTTGAAAATGTGATTTTTCACTAATACGGACCAGTGGTGAAAAGATGATAGTGAATTTTTCAAAATTAATTTTGGAGGGAAAAAAAACGAAAAGCGTAAGGTTTTATTTTTATCCTAAATGAACAAAAAAGCGACGAAAAAATGCTCGAACGGTAGTTGTACCAATTCAGAGCAACCCCGCTCTGATACCAATTGTTGGATCGAGAAGCGCTAGAGGGGGGGTGAATAGCGCTCGTGGCTATTTCGTTCGATTCGGATTCGTAAAACAACGAGTAACGCAGCGGAAATAAGAAACACTGAATCACACAAACACAGAAGACACAAGTCGTTTACTTGGTTCGGAGCCTGTGGCGACTCCTACTCCAAGGCCCGCGATCGTTGATCGCTTACTGTGGGCAACAACTATATCGCGCAAAAGTGTTTACAATTATGTGCTACAATGAGTGCAATAATGGAAATTTATACCGACGACAATAATCAGAATTTCGGAGCTTCGGGTCATCAGGGACTTGCAATAGCACTTCAGGGCGTCTTTTAAGTAGTAGAATGTAGAAAGGTCGCTTGGAATTCGTTGTTGAAAGTTGCTGCTCGAATACCCCTTTTATACAGTGCTGGAGGTGCCTCCAAGCATGTCCGAGGCGCCTCCAGGCCGCCGAGTCGCACGCGTGGATCATCTCTAATCTGGTCGCACCTTATCCCATTGAAGGTGCCTTCAAGCTGCTCCAAGGCGCCTCCAGTGACCTCCGAGGCGCCTCTAGCGGCTCTGGACATCTGGCTTCGGCTGGCACCCGAGGTGCCTCCAAGCCCCATGGAGGCGCCTCGAACATTGTTCATCCGAGGTCTAAGTTGCTTCTTTGTTCCTGCAAAATGTGTTAGTCCCAAACACAAACCCTGCAAAACAAAGTTAGCACAGAAAATATGATAGAAATAATTGACAGTCGTCGGACTGTCCGGGTCTGACTTCGGATTTCCAACCGGAGACCCTAGGTCGACCCGACACCTACTGTTCCCTCTACGGAGAACGCGTCCTCACCTACTCCACTCAAGAGATTTACCTGTTGCCAGTGCGATCCCCAGATCGACTGGACTTTTGCTCAGCGTTCGAAGCTTCCGGACTTTCTGCTTGATTTTTGCTTTCCGACTGGTCCAATCTTTCACCTGGTTCGCGACACCAGGACTTTCCACCTAGGGTTACCCCCTAGGACTTTTGCCTGAAACTCTCGATCCGCCAAGACTTTCCGCATAGGGTTACCACCCCCTATAACCTAGGGTTACCACCCCTAGGGTTTTTCTCCACCTAGGGTTACCACCCCCTAGGACCTAGGGTTACCACCCCCTAGGGGCTTCCTTCACCTAGGGTTACCACCCCCTAGGGTTTTCCTTCACCTAGGGTTACCACCCCCTAGGACCTAATGTTACCGCCCCTTAGGTTTTTCACCCTGCAATTAGGACTTTTCCTGAAACCTCTTTTAGCACATTAGATAACACTACAGCTTAACTTTGAACCCTTTGCCATAATCAAAACTCAGGTTCGATCATCTGGTGCTCACCGTACCAACATTCTACCTGGTGCACTAGACTTAGTGGATCTGACCGAAGCTACCCCAGTCAAACATGGGCTAGTTAGACCAAAATTTAGTATTAAGTTTTTTGGGCGGGAACAGTTTTGAAAGTCTTCAGCAAGTGGTCCACCGTTGATACACAAGAAGGTCATATGCCTCACCACTGAACTGAAAGCTTATCCTTAGGACGCCTGCTTGATTAACCCAAAGCTAAGTTTGAATCTAACATGGGTTCAATAACCTTTTTCAAATTCAATCTTTAAAATAAAATTATTTTAAAACTAAATTAAAAACCTTTTAAAAATTAATTAAATCTTTAAAACTTAATTAAAAATTACTTTAAAAACTTATTTTAAACTTAATTAAAATTATTTTAAACATAATTTAAAATTATTTTAAAAATTAATTAAATTCTTTAAAACTAAATTAAAAAAATATATTTTAAAACTTAATTAAAAACCTTTTAAAAACTTAAATAAAAATTACTTTAAAAATTAATTTAAAACTAAATTAAAAAATTATTTTAAAACTTAAATAAAAATTATTTTAAAAATTAATTTAAAACTAAATTAAAAAATTATTTTAAAACTTAATTAAAAATTATTTTAAAACTTAATTAAAAATTATTTTAAAACCAAATTAAAAATTATTTTAAACTTAAAAATTATTTTAAAACTTAATTAAACATTATTTTAAAACCTTTTAAAAATTATTTAGAATTATTTTAAAACTTAATTAAAAACTTTTTAAAACTTAATTAAAATTATTTTAAAACCAAATTAAAAATTATTTTAAAACTTAATTAAAAATTACTTTAAAGTTTAATTTAAAACTAAATTAAAAAATTATTTTAAAACTTAATTAAAAATTACTTTAAAAATTAATTTAAAACTAAATTAAAAAATTATTTTAAAACTTAATTAAAAATTACTTTAAAAATTAATTTAAGACTAAATTAAAAAATTATTTCAAAACTTAATTAAAATTATTTTTTAAAAAAAAGACTTCGTTTTAAAAAATATATTATTTTAAATTTAAAACTTAATCTTAAAATTATTAAAATTATTAAAATTAAAAAATATATATTTTAATCTTAAAATTTAACTTAAAATATAATTTCAAACTTAATTAAAAACTTAATTTTAATCTTCTTAAAAACTTATTTTAACCTTAATTGAAATTAATTAAAATTAAAGACTCATTAACCATAAGTATTAAATGTAATTCAACTAACTTAAATCCAAAAGCTTACTCACTAAATTTCATTTAATTTAATTTAATTTATTTTTATTTTTATTTAATTTTAATTTTAATTTTAATTTAATTTAATTTAATATAATATAATTTAATTTAATTTAATTTAATTTAATTTAATTTAATTTAGTTTTAAATTTAATTTATTTTAATTTTAATTTTAATTTTAATCTTAAATTTAAATTTAATTTTGATCCTTAGTCATCTCACCCGATCTAAATTTTCAATCAAGGATCCTATATTTTTGTGAGATGAATTAGGTTCAATTTTAAGGTTTGTTTTTAACTTGTGTTAGATTCAGGTTTAGCTTTGGGTTCAACAAATAGACGTTCTCTGGATAAACTTCTGGGCTATGGTGAGTCACTTGGACATCATTAAAGTAACCATGTCTTTGAGGTTTTCCAAATAGTGCTATCCACTGGACTTAATACAAAACCTTGGTCTAACTGGTTAGGATCCATAAAGGGTAGCTTCGGTCAATTCCACTTAGCCAAATGCACCAGGTCGAAGCCATATCTTCCTAGACATGCATAGACTAAGCTTCCCTAACGTACTATCATCCAATATTTCACCAGTACCATTTTTCAAGTTAAACTTGAACCCTTTTTAACTAATCCTAATTACCCTGTCGGGTAGATTGGTTAGGGTCACCCTGTCGGGTAGGTTAGTTTTGGAGGTGCCAGCTATTCTGGAGTCTCCCCTTGAATTAATGGCCATTAATTTAATTTTTAGTTCTTGGTTTATGTCTATTTCTTTTATAATTATATTTTACTTGGTGATAGTTCAAATTTTGTTGAGTTCTAATATGTTTAGATTTTAAATTTTTTTGTTTAGGTTTGTGTTCTGGTTTTTGATTTGGTTTATTTGAATTTACGTAATATATTTTATCTTTAGGGATATAATATTGGTTAGGTCCTATTTGCATGGTTAAACACGCTTTCGGAACCCAAGCTTTATTTGTTGATTTGTATTGAGTTACTAATGATTTAAAAGTTTTATTCGAGTTCGACTTATATCCGAGTCCGGTTTTATTATAACATGTTTTTTGATTATTTAGAATTAAGTCTAAATTTTTTAATATGGTTGTAAATTTTTCTAACATATTTTTTAAATTATTAATTTCTAATTTTAATGATGAATTCTCCTCCTCAAGTGTTAGATCTTGAGTTGGTTTATTATTTACAACTTGTTCCTTGAGGATTTGATTTTCCTCGAGGAGCAATTTGTTTTCATTTTCTAATTTAACTAATTTATTATTTAAGCATGAAATAATTTTAAAAAATTTCTGGTTTAAGGTTAGGAATACCTCTTCGGAACCTTCGAAAACGAGTACGGACTCGTGGATTGATTTAGGTTCGGACCCGTCTTCCGATTCTTCTTCCGACTCTGCTTCGCGGGCCATCAGTGCGAGGTGGCTCTGGTGCTTCTGATCTTCTGCTTCTGATTCTTCTGAGGAGGAGTCGTCCCACGTCGCTTTGAGGGCCTTCTTTTTTGGTCGGCTTCGGTTTGTCGATCTTCAATCTCGGGCACTCGTTCTTGTAGTAGCCCTTCTTGTTGCATCCGAAGCACGTCACACTCCTCGATTCGGTTGGAGAATTGATCTTTTGAAGGTCCTTCTTGCTGAAGTTTCTTTTCCTCCTTGTGAACATCTTCCTTACCAGGTTCACCAGGTGTTCTTCATCTTCAGAGTTCTGGTCAGAATCTTCTTCAGGTTCAGACTTGTTCTTCTTTTCTTTTGAGGAACTTGCAAATAAGGCTACACCTTTCTTGAGCCCAGCGTTAGTTTGCTCATGCAGTTCTAATTCACAGAATAATTGGTCTAATTTTAGTTTTGACAAATTTTTAGAAATTTTGTAGGCATCCACGATGGATGCCCACAAGGAATTGCGCGGAAAGGCATTTAGGGCGTACCTTATCAGATCCCTATTTTCCATCTGGTGGCCTATCGCGTGGAGCCCATTGAGGATGTCCTTGATCCTCGCGTGTAGCTGACTTGCCATTTCTCCTTCCTACATTTTTATGTTAAATATTCTATTTAAAAGCAAGTCTCATTTTGTTACCTTGGCGTCGCTCGTTCCTTCGTGCAACTCGATCAGTTTGTCCCACAGCTCTTTAGCGTTTTTATATGGTCTGACCCGGTTCAGTTCTTCTCTAGTTAATCCACACTGTAATGTGTTGATTGCCTTGTTCTCTGTTGATGCCTTCTTCTTTAAGTCTGTTGTCCATTCTTCAGGATCCAGTAGATTCCGAGAGCTGTCTACTGGTATTTTGTAGGCTCTTATGACGCTCAGCTATTGATCGAAGTCTGTCTTTAGATATACTTCCATCCGCTTCTTTCAGTACAGGAAATCATCCCCGTTGAAAAGGGGAGGTCGCACTGTGCTGAAGCCCTCGATCTACGACATTTTTAATCTGCACAAAAAAATAAATGGAGATGTTCCAAGACTTGGTCTTTGATTTAGTAGTGTGGGAAGAATTAAGTAAAAATAACTAAATTGGTGTTGCACCAATTTAGATTTAATTACGACGGAAAAAATTCTAAAAAGGTAATAGTACCAGTTTGGAGATATGCGAAAAGATGAAAGCCGAAAAATAAAAAAAAAATTAAAAACAAATCACCCCCTTGCCTGATTGGTGGTTGCACCAAATCAAAGCTGTACATGCTCTGATACCACTTGTTGGATCGTGATGTTTCGATAGAGGAGGGTGAATATCGATTACGAGAAATTCGTCGATCAGAGTTAAATGCAGCGGAAAAATTAATCAATGCTAACACAGACAAATTTTACTTGGTTCGGAGCCTGTGTCGACTCCTACTTCAAGGGCCGCACTCTTTGAGTGCTTTCAGTGGGCAATCACTAGCAATTCGTAATTTGTTACAATCTACGTACAAGAAATGCTAATGAAACTAAAAGAAGTACCGACAAATGAATAAACCGAAAAAGAAAAGTGTTGTCGGAGCTTCGTTGGCGTCGCAGGAGCGCAAAGCAGTAGGGCAAGCAGTAGAGAATCTTCTTTTCAGTTATTGTGTTTTTGCTCCACCTCTAACCCTCCTTTTATATGAGGCTCGGGGTGCCTCGGATTCCTTCCGAGCGCCCTGGTGAGACGTGGCAGGTCCAACCAGCGAGCTCCATGTGGCGACGCGCGATCAGGATAAAAGTTGCCTCCCGGGCACCCGGATCCCTTCTGGGCGCCCGGATCCCCTCCGGGCGCCCGGACCACCTTTTTTCAGGGAACATCCTTCCTACAAAACAAGGTTAGTCCGAGGCAAATAGATAATGTATATCCTATAAAATAAAGTGTTAGCACAGTTTATAAGTTCAATATAAAAGGTATGACTTAGATTCCGTCTTTCCGAGACTGAAATCTAATCACGATCTCGACTTAGATATCCGAAATGGATCTTAAGCCGGATCGACGCCTAATGTTCCCTTCTCGGGAACGCGTCCTCACAATCACTCCCTTCCAGTGACTCACCTGCCAGACGTCCGGTCAGCCCTTCGACCCGTCTGGACTTCTCGCCAAGCGTCCGATCAGCCCGTCGACCCGCTTGGACTTCTCGCCAGCTATCCGGTCAGCCCGTCGACCTAGCTAGACTTCTCGCCAAGCGTCCGGTCAGCCCGTCGACCCGCTTGGACTTCATGCCAGACATCCGGTCAACCCGTCGACCTGTCTGGACTTAGCTTGCACACTCGATCAGAGTGTTAGATAACGACAAAGCTAACTTAACCTAATTTGTCATTCATCAAAACCTGAGTTAGACTGTTAGTGCTAACCGCACCAACATGGGCTTCTCCTGCACACTTAGTTAACCTGTTAGATCATATTAAATCTAACTTAACTTACTTTGTCATTCATCAAAATTTGAATTAGATCGTTAGTACAACTTGCACCAATAGATGCCACTATTGATGCATTCAGGGAGATATTACTAGCCAAATTTGGATTCTTTAGAGCACCAGGAGGTCTTATCGTGGAACCAGAATAATCATGAAGGAAAAGATGAATTATGAGAAGTGATACAGTCAATGCCACTATTGAATCTGAACGGATAGATCTAGTAAGAGTGTAATATATTGGTGCTAAAACATATAATCCACTGATGAAGAATGAAATATTAAGAAGATAATGTGAGAGAAGTTGGATGGAAAGTTGTCTTGCAGTGAGCAAGAGGACTGAAAATCCTAGTGCAAGAAGAGCTATATCTTCATCAATGTGCAAACTCAATGTATGAGCCCATACAGAGACCACAAGAGATACAATGCAAACATATTGAGTTATGGAAACGGAATCAAGCATCACTTTCGGCATGTCCCTCTTTACCACATTAGCATTCATAACCATTTCTTCAAGGAATGATTCATCAGTGTAGTTGTCATCATATCCTGGCTGCATCCCTCCATATGCCACCTTCTTCCACTTAGAACGCTCCATGGTTTGATCAGTACCACCTTCAATCTGCCTACTGTGTGGCTTGGCTCACCGAGAAGCTAAGATCATTGCTTAAAGAAGCATCAATTTGTGTCTTTGTGCTACCAATCTGCAAATTCACCGGAACAATTTGAAAAATGAGCCAAATGCTATGAGCAGTACCCAGCATAAGTTTTGATATCTTATTTCTATAATTTCTTCCTGGAAAATGGTGAAGAAGATTCAAGTGCAAATGCATTTTAATGAGGTTAAAGAAAAGGATTTTATTGTGCGTCTAGCACAAACAATAGAGAAAATAAGGAAAATATATGCAAAAAGGGCACAACATAAGATGAGAAGATTGAGCTATAAAAATTGAAAACAATTGTCATATATCAATGCAAAGGAAATTGAGGGCATCTAGAATGCCCACTCAATTGAATAAAGTCTATCAGATATAAGTAATAAGAATTTAGGGAAAAAATACGATGCAGTAGTTGTTAATCCAAATTTTCACATTATCCATATCTAAAGTACAGTCAAGTATAACATAATGTATATAGGTCATTTTGGATAACCCTGTGACTTAACTTAAGGACGGATTGTAAATACGATGTCATCATCGTTTTTACTAATAAAAAAATAAAATAAAATTCAGCAACTCTCAAAATACCCACGCGGTTCGAATAGTAGGATTACATGATATTTTTCGATGGGATGAAAACTTTGAGAAGTTGGGTAAACCATTCTGAAGGCGTTTGAGTTCAATAAAAACAAATTTGAATATAATTAATCTCAATTCATAAACAATTTAAAAATACTATTATATTGCTAAAAGTTGTTTATGAAATATCAGACAGTTTGGCCGAGTGGTCTAAGGCGCCAGATTTAGGCTCTGGTCCGAAAGGGCGTGGGTTCAAATCCCACAGCAGTTAAATGATTTTTTTTAATCATTTAAACCTTTTCTTGGACTCGGCCCAATAAATAAAGAATGGCCTAACCTTTTTTTAATCAGTTGACCCATCTACGACTACGAGCCAATCTTGCAGAAGCACTACAAATAGGACGAATCGATTAGGTTTTATTCATCCTCCCAGTCGAAGCTCGATCCGCT
Organism: Zingiber officinale; assembly: GCF_018446385.1. Classification (NCBI taxonomy): domain Eukaryota; kingdom Viridiplantae; phylum Streptophyta; class Magnoliopsida; order Zingiberales; family Zingiberaceae; genus Zingiber; species Zingiber officinale. The sequence goes on along the minus strand of NC_055993.1, from coordinate 82,824,005 downwards.
TCTCGCCCTCGCCATCTTCGTTGCACTTGCTCTCTCGTCTCACTACCACCATGGTGAGTTATTCGTCAGTTTGCACAACAGAATACAGTGTTGTGACCTCGAATGATTTCCCTTTTAGTCGAAATCTGTTAATTGCGGATTCACGAGGTTGCAAATTTGCGCCTGCATGAACTTACTTGATATGTTCTTCTCCTGTGTAACTTCAGATTTAGTGTGTAGTTAATTTTTTTTTTCCCTTCTCTTTTTGTTTATTGCCTGTTGGTTTTGTAGTCGGGAAGAAAGAAGACTAGGGAGTCCAAGGAGGAGAATGTGACGCTTGGACCTACTGTACGAGAGGGGGAGCAAGTGTTCGGTGTTGCCCACATCTTTGCTTCTTTTAATGATACTTTCATTATAAGTCAAATCTAAGTGGCAGTGACCTGAGGAAGAAGAGCAAAGCTGATGTTGGCCTGGTTGTGCTGCTGAGCACTAGGTTGTTGGCGTCTTGTCGTATGGCGGCGATGGCCGAGACAGTGGTAGTGTCGCGCGAGGGCGGCACTGAAGTGGCTACTTGCAACCACCTGTGTCCGTCAGTTGTGACTGCGGTGGTCGGAGTAGGGAAAAGACGTTGATAACGGTCGGTTTATTTCAATACCGACGAAGGGGCCAGCACACGGGAACGACGACGGCGGCAACGCAACAACTGGAGCCGCTCTCACGTACTAAGGAGGGAAGTAGAAAAGGTGCGCTGACCATGGTCGTCGTGACACTGGTCACGACCACAGCCTGGTCCGACGAAGGTCAATACGGCGGGATCCTCACCGGCATCGGCAACGTTGGGATCGGTGGTCAGCAGCTGAGGAAGCTTCGCGGCGTGGATCGCGATGGGAAATTAGGGAAGAGGAGGACGTGGACCGCGATGGGTAATCAGGGAAGAGGAGGAATCGACGGGGAGAGGCTAGGGAACGGAGGTGAGGAAAAGAAAGTAAAACATAAATTAATTGAGTCCGGATCCTCTGGACCGCTTTTTGCGATCCAGAGGATGGTCCCTAAGCATGCATTGATGGAATGCATGACTCCCACTTATAAAATAGGTGGAGACTATTTATCTCCATCAATGCATGTCTAGGGACCATCCTCTGGACCGCAAAAAGCGGTCCAGAGGATCTGGACTCGATTAATTTATGTTTTACTTTTTTTTTCCTCACCTCCGTGCTCTAGCCTCTCCCCGTCAATTCCTCCTCTTCCCTGATTACCCATCGCGATCCACGTCCTCCTCTTCCCTAATTTCCCATTGCGATCCACGTCGTGAAGCTTCCTCAGCCGCTGACCACCGTTCCCGACGTTGCCGACGCCGGTGAGGATCCCGCCGCATTGACCTTCGTCGGACCAGGCTGTGGTCGCAACCAGTGTCACGACGACCATGGTTAGCGCACCTTTTCTACTTCCCTCCCTCGTACGTGAGAGCGGCTCCGGTTGCTGCATTGTCGCCGTCATCGTTCCCGTGCGCTGGCCCCTTCGTCGATATTGAAACAAACCGACCGTTATCAACGTCTTTTCCCTACTCCGACCACCGCAATCACAACTGACGGACACAGGTGGTTGCAAGTAGCCACTTCAGTGCTGCCCTCGCCGACACTACCACTGTCTCGGCCATCGCCGCCATACGACAAGACGTCGACAGCCTAGTGCCCAGCAGCACAGCCAGGCCAACATCAGCTTTGCTCTTCTTCCTCAGGTCACTGCCACTTAGATTTGACTCACAATGAAAATATCATTAAAAGAAGCAAAGATGTGGGCAACACTGAACACTTGCTCCCCCTCTCGTACAGTAGGTCCAAGCGTCACATTCTCCTCCTTAGGCTCCCTAGTCTTCTTTCTTCCCGACTACAAAACCAACAAGCAATAAGCAAAAAGAGAAGGGAAAAAAAAATTGACTACACAGTAAATCTTAAATCTGAAGTTACATAGGAGAAGAACATATCAAGTAAGTTCATATAGGCGCAAATCTGCAACCTCGTGAATCTGCAGTTAACAGATTTCGACTAAAAGAGAAAATTTAAATAAATAGGGTTATTTGAGAAATAGCCTTATAAATTTTTTTGAAATTTTCTGGAAATTTTTCGGAGATCGTACGATGGGTTTTGAGGGGACGAATTAACGGGTTTGGTTAACGCTTGTTTAGGATACCCGTTTAAGCGAGGAAATGTTTTATTATATAAATTCGTTTTCTTTTTATTTATTTTTCCCAAACGGTGTCCCCAAAACAGATCCCGATCCCCTTCCTCGACTCTTCTTCTTCTCTGTTTCCTCTGCCCGATCCCGATCCCTTCCTCTCGTTCTCTCTTGCGGAAGACTCGACGGCGAGGTTGGAGGAGCACGTCACCGGAGCTCGACGGGAACCAACGGGCTTCAGGTCATCTTCGGCCGAGGGGTTGTTGTTCGGTGGATTCGGCGGCCGGACGTCGACGGCACGGTACCTAGGGCACGACAGAGGCTTGATTCGCGTCGTCTCCCAACCGATCGACCTCCCCTTAGCTCTCATCGTGCTGCTCACAGTGCGATCCATCTCGGATTGGATCGGGCGACGCCACCGAGGAGCGATCTTGGAGGTAAGGTGTCGCTGGATCTGTGTATTGGCTAGATTAGGGTTCTTCTCTACATTTGCCCTCACCCTCTCTAATCTGTGCTCTAGAGCCATCATCGGAGAGAAATCTTGGCCGCCGGCTACAAATTCTTGGCCGTGATCACCAAGTGCTCATTGGGAGCGAAACCGAATATCTGATTTCCATCTCTGTGGTTTGTTGATCAGGCGGCGTCGATCACTGGCAGCTGCCACAGATTCACTGCTTGATCGGAACAGTGGAGTGGGTTTCAGCACAGTTCTGCTGTGATGCTGGAATTGTGATTGTGAGGTGAATTCCAGCAGTATTCCTTGATCCAGCAATCAACAGGGGCTGTGAATTGAGGTATGTGTAGGTTTTTGATCTTGTTGTAGAACGGTTAATTTAGGTTTATGTGTTGAATTGGTGATGATATGGATTACTAGATGGTTAGTATATCATTTGTTGATACATGTTGTATTTAGTTGCTAAATTGTGTGTAGAGGTAATTGTTTAGATTAATCTATTGGAATGATTAGGGTTAAGGTTATTAATCCTAGTCAACCGTTAGATTTCTAATCTAATTGGTGATTAGAGATTACGTAACTAACCCTAATTGACCGTTAGATTTAATTAGGTAGATTGAGGTTGTGTTGATTAGGGTTTTTCCCTAATTTAGTTTTAGAGATTTTATTTAGCTATTCATTTGGATTTAGCTAAATAAAATATATATATATTGTTTGACACAGGACTTTGATTCGAGACAGGCGTCTCGACGTTGGATTTGGCGTGATACTACCTGCTATTCGAGGCGGGTACCCTTTGACTTATCTCTTGATAGTGTCTTATGATATGTGCAGTTTATATATATTTACTAGTATTGGTAGTTAGTACTTCCCTGGTTTAGTTTAGTTGATACCTGATACATGCTTCTACTGTTGGCTGCTATATATTAGTCTGACATGCTTTTCTTTCTGGTTATGTTTATCTGTGTTCATAGAGACAGAGGTATTTATTGTGCTTCCCTCTATACTGGATTAGTTGATAGTTATGTTGGATATGTGATGTTGGATTCATGTTGTTTATTATCCTTGTTATATATGTGTTTACCTTTCTGGCACCGATACATAGAGGAGGATATGTTCAGGTATGACATTAGCCTCTCCAAGCCGATTCCTCCTCTTCCCTGATTACCCATTGCGATCCACGTCCTCCTCTTCCCTAATTTCCCATCGCGATCCACGCCGCGAAGCTTCCTCAGCCGCTGACCACCGATCCCGACGTTGCCGACGCCGGTGAGGATCCCGCCGCATTGACCTTCGTCGGACAAAGCTGTGGTCGCGACCAGTGTCACGATGACCATGGTCAGCGCACCTTTTCTACTTCCCTCCCTCGTACGTGAGAGTGGCTCCAGTTGCTGCGTTGCCGTCGTCGTTCCCGTGCGCCGGCCCCTTCGTCGGTATTGAAACAAACCGGCCGTTATCAACGTCTTTTCCCTACTCCGACCACCGCAGTCACAACTGACGGACACAGGTGGTTGCAAGTAGCCACTTCAGTGCTGCCCTCGCCGACACTACCACTGTCTCGGCCATCGCCACCATACGACAAGGCGCCGACAGCCTAGTGCGCAGCAGCACATATTGCGCGCAACCTATGTAGGTCCAAGGTAGCAAGTCTTGAACCCTACAAGGAAAACATACTAGGCCCGAGTCTTACTCCATTGACCTAGGGGCACTTAGGAGCCCATCCCTAACGAGGCCCGAGTCTTATTCCATCGACCCCGGGGCGCTTATGGAGCCCACCCTTGGTACAAGCCACATAAAGTAAAGTACATGTCATACTTATACATATCATACATCATAAAAGCATGCATCACTTAGGCACACATCATATCATAAAAGTATGCATCACTTAGGCATACATCATGTCATAAAAGTATGCATCACTTAGGCATACATCATATCATAAAAAGTATGCATCACTTAGGCATACATCATGTCATAAAAAGTATGCATCACTTAGGCATACATCATGTCATAAAAGCATGCATATTTTCACCACATAGCATATCATGAGAGCATGCATATTTTAGGCACATAGCATATCATCAAAGCATGCATATTTCTATCCACATAGCATATCATAAAAGCATGCATATTCTAAGCACATAGCATATCATTAAAGCATGCATAATTTCTACCCACATAGCATATCATAAAAGCATGCATATTCTAAGCACATAGCATATCATCAAAGCATGCATATTTCTATCCACATAGCATATCATGAAAGCATGCATATTCTAAGCACATAACATATCATCAAAGCATGCATATTTCTAAGCACATATCATATCATGGAAAGTATAAATCACAAGCATACATGTTTAAGCATAAGGGTGTATCATGTGATTATACTAACATAAGAAACATGGTAACATAGTTAACTTGGGTTCTAAGCTTCCTAATCCCTTGGGTTCTTATCATGGCCGAACCCCCTTAGATCTCAATTTAGGTAAAAACAACCTCCAAGCATGTGGAACCTAAATTATCATCACATCAATTTCATAGGAAGCATTATAAGCATGATTAACTTGGTTTCTAAGTTCTCCAAGTCCCTAAAACTCATGTGGCCGAACCCTATCAGGTGTGAAACAAGGTCTCAAATGTCATGAAAGCATGGAAACCTTAAACCATATTTATAACATTTTTTTTCCAAGTAACATAGTAAGCACATTTGAGCTAGTTACTAAGTTCTTCAAGCCCTTAACATATGTCCTGGCCAAACTTTTAACAAGTATTCCTTAGGGCTAAAAACAAGTATACAAGCATGTGAACTTGAACTAACATCATGTATAAATTCATAATAAAACATCATACAATAGGTATGGCCGAAACTTACCCTAGCCTCATTTAGGTCACTAAATAACATATAGCATGAGAACTTTGGTTTTCTACTTATCATATTTCATGTAGAGTGACATAAGCATATTTAATTTTTGTTCTAGGGTTTCTAGGGCATCTATCCCTTCATGGCTGAAACATACAATGGTCCATTTAGGTCATGGAAAAATTATACAAACATGTGACACAATAACATATTATCATATTTCCATAAGAAGCATTTTTAACACCATTGGTTTCAATTCTAAGGCTTCTAGGTCTTTTAAACCCTACTTGGCCGAGACTCATCAGTGAATAAACTTGCTTCAAATAGCCTAAAAGCATAAGAAGTCATACAAGTTTCATAGCATATATAAAGACAAGCATAATAAACATACATGTGAATTGTGTCTTAGGCTTCCTAGGTTTCTTTCCCTTTTTCTTTTATTTTTCCTCATGGCCGAAACCTACCAATCCCTAAACTAGGTTTTAAGTGGCCTAAAGCATGGAAAACCTAAGTAAGTTTCATGGTAAAAATTACTAAGAACATCATATACAAAGTTGGTTCATAAACAAGCTAGGACCCTTGTGATCTTACATGTCATATATCATGTAACTAAATTTTCTATACTCTAATTAAGCATAAGAGCATCAAACAACTTCCATATCATAATATTACAGAGGTCTTGAGCATGTTAAAATTTTGTTTAAGCTTTTCTAAGCTATCCATCTTATCATGGCCGAAAATCTAAAATAAGAGTTCATGAATTTCTAGCAATATTCAACATGCAATTCTTTAAGAGAACTCTATATTCTATCATACAAACATGATTACTTAAATTTAAAGGTCTTCCTAACCATAAGCCCTTTTCTTGGCCGAAACATATGAGTGGATTTCTTTTGGTTCCAAGTAACTTTCAAGCAAGAAAACCAATAAAAGACCCTTAGTAGTTCATGGGGGAAATCTTGTACTAGTTTGGTTAAACAATGATTTCTCCAACCTTTTGAAAATATTTTTGGCCGAAATTCTAGGGTTAGGTACTCCTCTGATCAAGCATCATATAGGTATAAAAACATGAAGGAAAAACCTTCCTACATAGCATAGAAAAATATCATGAAATGAGGACTTGTTTAAACCTTCCTAGATTTGAAAACTCTTCTTTGGCCGAATTTTCTTAAATTCTTTTCTAGGTTTTCTAATCCTCATAAAATCCGAAAAGCACATAAAAAGCCTTGTACCACAGGTGAGGGGAAGCTTACATCCTTTTCGCTTGTGGATCTAAGGTATGGTGATGGAAGAAGTAGCCTCTTCTTCTAGTTCCCTTCCCTTGTTCCTCTTGCTAAGTCCTCCTTGTATCTTAGGCTTTCTTAGGAGAAAACCTTGGCTTGGGGCCGAAGATGGAGGAGAGGGGGCTGAGGGTTCGGTGATAAGGGTGAATGATGAGAATAAATTAGAAAATAAAATAAATGAAAGAAAAATAGAAAATGGGTTAAGGGAGAAGGAAAGCAAAAATCAATCTTGCCACCTCTTCCCCCTTAACATAAAAGGGAGCAAGAAAAGAGAAGTTTATTTTTCTCTCATTTTCTCTCATTCTTCCTCTCCCTCACCGAAACCATCAGTCCCCTCTCCTCCATCTTCGGCCCCAAAGCCAAGGTTTTTCCCCTAAGAAAGCCTAAGATACAAGGAGGACTTAGCAAGGGAATCAAGGGAAGGGAACTAGAAGAAGAGGCTACTTCTTCCATCACCACACCTTAGATCCACAAGCGAAAAGGAAGTAAGCTTCCCCTCACCTGTGGTACAAGGCTTTTTATGTGATTTTCGGATTTTATGAGGATTAGAAAACCTAGGAAAGAATTTTAGAAAATTCGGCTAAAGAAAGGGCTTTCAAATCTAGGAAGGTTTAAACAAGTCTTTATTTTATGATATGTTTTCTATGCTATGTAGGAAGAATTTTCTTCATGTTTTTATACCTAATTGATGCTTGATCAGAGGAGTGCTTAACCCTAGAATTTCGACCAAAAATATTTTGAGGTTAGGGAAAACATGGTGTAACCAAACTAGTACAAGATTCCCTCCATGAACTACTAAGGGTCTTTTATTGGTTTTCTTGCTTGAAAGTTACTTGGAACCAAAAGCAATCCATTTATATGTTTCGGCCAAGAAAAAGGGCTTAGGGTTAGGAAGACCTTTAAATTTAAGTAACCATGTTTGTATGATAGAATATAGAGTTCTCTTAAAGAATTGTATGTTGAACATTGTTAGAAATTCATGAACTCTTATTTTAGATTTTCGGCCATGATAAGATGGATAGTTTAGAAAAGCTTGAACAAAATTCTAATATGCTCAAGACCTCTGTGATATCATGATATGAAAGTTGTTTAATGCTCTCATGTTTAATTGGAGTATAGAAAAATTTGTTACATGATATATGACATGTAGGATCACAAGGGTCCTAGCTTGTTTATGAACCCACTTTGTATATGATGTTCTTAGTAATTTTTGCCATGAAACTTACTTAGGTTTTCCATACTTTAGGCCACTTAAAACCTAGTTTAAAGATTGGTAGGTTTCGGCCATGAGGAAAAATAAAAGAAAAAGGGAAAGAAACCTAGGAAGCCTAAGATACAATTCACATGTATGTTTATTATGCTTGTCTTTATACATGCTATGAAACTTGTATGATTTCTTATGCTTTTAGGCTATTTAAAGCAAGTTTATATACTGTTGAGTTTCGGCCAAGTAGGGTTTAAAAGACCTAGAGGCCTTAGAAATGAAACCAAAGGTGTTAAAAATGCTTCTTATGGAAATATGATAATGTGTTGATTGTGTCACATGCTTGTACAATTTTTCCATGACCTAAATGGATCATTGTATGTTTCGGCCATGAAGGGATAGATGCCCTAGAAACCCTAGAACAAAAATTAAATATGCTTATGTCACTCTACATGAAATATGATAAGTAGAAAACCAAAGTTCTCATGCTATATGTTATTTAGTGACCTAAATGAGGTTAGGGTAAGTTTCGGCCATACCTATTGTATGATGTCTTATTATGAATTTATACATGATGTTAGTTCAAGTTCACATGCTTGTATACTTGTTTTTAGCCCTAAGGAATACTTGTTAAAAGTTTGGCCATGACATATGTTAAGGGCTTGAAGAACTTAGTAACTAACTCAAATGTGCTTACTATGTTATTTGGAAAAAAATGCTATAAATATGGTTTAAGGTTTCCATGCTTTCATGACATTTGAGACCTTGTTTCACACCTGATAGGGTTCGGCCACATGAAGTTTAGGGACTTGGAGAACTTAGAAACCAAGTAAATCATACTTATAATGCTTTCTATGAAATTTATGTAATGATAATTTAGGTTCCACATGCTTGGAGGTTGTTTTTACCTAAATTGAGATCGAAGAGGGTTCGGCCATGATAAGAACCCAAGAGATTAGGAAGCTTAGAACCCAAGCTAACTATGTTACCATATTTCTTATGATAGTATAATTACATGATACACCCTTATGCTTAAACATGTATGCTTGTGATTTCTACTTTCCATGATATGATATGTGCTTAGAAATATGCATGCTTTGATGATATGTTATGTGCTTAAAATATGCATGTTTTTATGATATGATATGTGTTTAGAAATATGCATGCTTTGATGATATGTTATGTGCTTAGAATATGCATGCTTGATGATATGCTATATGCTTAGAATATGCATGTTTTTATGATATGATATGTGTTTAGAAATATGCATGCTTTGACGATATTATGTTAGAATATGCATGTGATGATATGCTATATGCCAGAATATGCATGCTTTTATGATATGCTATGTGGAAGGAAATAATACTTTGATAACGCTATGTTAACAAAATATGTATGCTTTTATGATATGCATGTTAATATGATGTATGCCTAAGTCGTTTTTATATGATGTATGCCTAAGTGATCGTACTTTTATGACATGATGTATGCTAAGTGATGCATACTTTTATATGATGTATGCCTAAGTGATGCATGCTTGTATGATGTATGATATGTATAAGTATGACATGTATTTTACTTTGAATGGCTTGTACCAAAAGGGTGGGCTCCTTATGCGCCCCTACTCAACATAAAGGGGCCCGGCTTAGTACCACATACATACATAATGCGCGCATCCTAAGTAGATCCAAGGTAGCTAGTCTTGATCCTACTAGGAAACTAGGCCCGTAGCTCGACCTAGGGGCACGTAAGGAGCCCACCCTTTACTAGGCCCGTAATTCGACCTAGGGGCGCATAAGGAGCCCACCCTTTTGGTACAAGCCATTCAAAGTAAAATACATGTCATACTTATACATATCATCCATCATACAAGCATGCATCACTTAGGCATACATCTTATAAAAGTATGCATCACTTAGGCATACATCATGTCATAAAAGTATGCATCACTTAGGCATACATCATATAAAAGTATGCATCACTTAGGCATACATCATAATACATCATTCATATCATACATCATAAAAGTATGCATCACTTAGGCATACATCATATAAAAGTATGCATCACTTAGGCATACATCATGTCATAAAAGTATGCATCACTTAGGCATACATCATATTAACATGCATATCATAAAAGCATACATATTTTAAGCATATAGCATATCATCAAAGTATGCATATTTCCTTCCACATAGCATATCATAAAAAGCATGCATATTCTAAGCATATAGCATATCATCAAGCATGCATATTCTAAGCACATAACATATCATCAAAGCATGCATATTTCTAAACACATATCATATCATAAAAACATGCATATTTTAAGCATATAGCATATCATCAAGCATGCATATTCTAAGCACATAACATATCATCAAAGCATGCATATTTCTAAACACGTATCATATCATAGAAACATGCATATTTTAAGTACATAACATATCATCAAAGCATGCATATTTCTAAGCACATATCATATCATGGAAAGTATAAATCACAAGCATACATGTTTAAGCATAAGGGTGTATCATGTGATTATACTAACATAAGAAACATGGTAACATAGTTAACTTGGGTTCTAAGCTTCCTAATCCCTTGGGTTCTTATCATGGCCGAACCCCCTTAGATCTCAATTTAGGTAAAAACAACCTCCAAGCATGTGGAACCTAAATTATCATTACATAAATTTCATAGGAAGCATTATAAGCATGATTAACTTGGTTTCTAAGTTCTCCAAGTCCCTAAACTCATGTGGCCGAACCCTATCAGGTGTGAAACAAGGTCCCAAATGTCATGAAAGCATGGAAACCTTAAACCACATTTATAGCATTTTTTTCCAAGTAACATAGTAAGCATATTGAGCTAGTTCCTAAGTCCTTCAAGCCCTTAACATATGTCGTGGTCAAACTTCTAACAAGTGTTCATTAGGCTAAAAACAAATATACAATCATGTGAACTTGAACTAACATCATGTATAAATTCATAACAAGACATTATACAATATGTATGGCCGAAACTTACCCTAGCCTCAAATAGGTCATTAAACAGCATATAGCATAGGAACTTTGTCTTTCTACTTATCATATTTCATGTAGAGTGACATAAGCATATTTAATTTTTGTTCTAGGGTTTCTAGGGCCTCTATCCCTTCATGGTCGAAACATACAATGGTCCATTTAGGTCATGGAAAAATTGTACAAGCATGTGACACAATCAACACATTATCATATTTCCATAAGAAGCATTTTTTACACCTTTGGTTTCATTTCTAAGGCCTCTAGGTCTTTTAAACCCTACTTGGCCGAAACTCAACAGTATATAAACTTGCTTCAAATAGCCTAAAAGCATAAGAAATCATACAAGTTTCATAGCATGTATAAAGACAAGCATAATAAACATACATGTGAATTGTGTCTTAGGCTTCCTAGGTTTCTTTCCCTTTTTCTTTTATTTTTCCTCATGGCCGAAACCTACCAATCTTTAAACTAGGTTTTAAGTGGCCTAAAGCATGGAAAACCTAAGTAAGTTTCATGGCAAAAATTACTAAGAACATCATATACAAAGTGGGTTCATAAACAAGCTAGGACCCTTGTGATCTTACATGTCATATATCATGTAACAAATTTTCTATACTCCCATTAAACATGAGAGCATTAAACAACTTTCATATCATGATATCACAGAGGTCTTGAGCATATTAGAATTTTGTTCAAGCTTTTCTAAACTATCCATCTTATCATGGCCGAAAATCTAAAATAAGAGTTCATGAATTTCTAACAATGTTCAACATGCAATTCTTTAAGAGAACTCTATATTCTATCATACAAACATGGTTACTTAAATTTAAAGGTCTTCCTAACCCTAAGCCCTTTTTCTTGGCCGAAACATATAAATGGATTTCTTTTGGTTCCAAGTAACTTTCAAGCAAGAAAACCAATAAAAGACCCTTAGTAGTTCATGGAGAGAATCTTGTACTAGTTTGGTTACACCATGTTTTCCCTAACCTCCTTAAAATATTTTTGGCCGAAATTCTAGGGTTAGGCGCTCCTCTGATCAAGCATCAATTAGGTATAAAAATATGAAGAAAATCCTTCCTACATAGCATAGAAAACATATCATAAAATAAAGACTTGTTTAAACCTTCCTAGATTTGAAAACCCTTTCTTTAGCCGAATTTTCTAAAATTCTTTCCTAGGTTTTCTAATCCTCATAAAATCCGAAAATCACATGAAAAGCCTTGTACCACAGGTGAGGGGAAGCTTACATCCTTTTCGCTTGTGGATCTAAGGTATGGTGATGGAAGAAGTAGCCTCTTCTTCTAGTTCCTTTCCCTTGATTCCCTTGCTAAGTCCTCCTTGTATCTTAGGTTTTTTCTTAGGGGAGAAACCTTGGCTTTGGGGCCGAAGATGGAGGAGAGGGGACTGATGGTTTCGGTGAGGGAGAGGAAGAATGAGAGAAAAATAAACTTATCTTTTCTTGCTCCCATTTATGTTAAGGGGGAAGAGGTAGCAAGATTGGTTTTTGCTTTCCTTCTCCCTTAACCCATTTTCTATTTTTCTTTCATTTATTTTATTTTCTAATTTATTCTCATCATTCATGATGAAATAAGGGGGAATGAATCCCCTTAATTCTTCATTTAAGGTCACGGCAAGAGAGGGAAAAGAGAGAGGAAGGGAGGAAGGCAAGTTGCCTTTCTCTTGCACTTTTCTTGCTTTCTCTTCTTAGATCTTTACTCCTATCTTTATCATGCATTCCCTTTCCTTGCTATCAATATCTTCTCTCAAGAAATGTACTCCCAGCACAGATCAAGTGATTGAGCCTCAGTCGGTACAGGTGCAGGAAGACCTGAGTTACGAAAGTAAACCCATCCAGATTCTGGACCGAGAAATAAAGAGGTTAAGGAACAAAGAAATACCCTTAGTAAAGGTCTTGTGGTGGAATCAACGATTCGAAGAAGCCACCTGGGAACGCGAGGACGATATGAAACAAAAGTACCCGGAGCTATTTTAAAGTTCGAGGACGAACTTTTTATGAGGTACGGGGTACTGTAATACCCACTAAGCTTGTAAGATAAATATATGAATGTGAGATTTTTCCTTAGAAAAATAATAGGAAGTGAGTTGAAGCAAAAAGAAATAAAATGAAATAAAAAGAAGAGGAGGTCAAGGATTGAACCATGAACCTCTTATATTATATTTCATAGAATTAATTAGTAGAAACCAATTGGGATAGAGAGAAGATATTGATAGCAAAGGAGGGAAACTCATGATAAAGGTAAGACTAAAAGCTAGCCAAAAGAAAACAAGAAAGGAGCAAGAGAAAGGCAACTTGCCTTCCTCCCTTTCTCTCCTTCTTCCTCTTTGTTGTTGCCGAAAATTTAAAGAGGGAATTAAGAGGATTCAATCCCCCTTATTTCATCATGAATGGTAAGAATAAATGAATAAATAAAATAAATAGGAAATAGGAAAAAAAGGCTAAGGGAGAAGGAAAGCAAAAAATCAATTTTGCTACCTCCCCTTAACATAAAAGGGAGCAAGAAAAGAGAAGTTATTTTTCTCTCATTTTCTCTCATTCTTCCTCTCCCTCACCGAAACCATCAGTCCCCTCTCCTCCATCTTCGGCCCCAAAGCCAAGGTTTTTTCCCCTAAGAAAGCCTAAGATACAAGGAGGACTAAGCAAGGGAATCAAGGGAAAGGAACTAGAAGAAGAGGCTACTTCTTCCATCACCATACCTTAGATCCACAAGCGAAAAGGATGTAAGCTTCCCCTCACCTGTGGTACAAGGCTTTTTATGTAATTTTCGGATTTTATAAGGATTAGAAAACCTAGGAAGGAATTTAAGAAAAATTCGGCCAAAGAAAGGGTTTTCAAATCTAGGAAGGTTTAAACAAGTCCTTATTTCATGATATTTTTCTATGCTATGTAGGAAGGATTTTCTTCATGTTTTTATACCTAAATGATGCTTGATCAGAGGAGTACCTAACCCTAGAATTTCGGCCAAAAATATTTTAAAGAGGTTAGGGAAAATATTGTGTAACCAAACTAATGCAAGATTCTCTCCATGAACTATTAAGGATCTTTTATTAGTTTTCTTGCTTAAAAGTTACTTGGAACCAAAAGAAATCCATTTATATGTTTCGGCCAAGAAAAGGGCTTAGGGTTAGGAAGACCTTTAAATTTTAAGTAACCATGTTTGTATGAAAGAATATAGAGTTTTCTTAAAGAATTGCATGTTGAACATTGCTAGAAATTCATGAACTCTTATTTTAGATTTTCAGCCATGATAAGATGGATAGTTAGAAAAGCTTAAACAAAATTCTAATATGCTCAAGACCTCTGTGATATTATGATATGAAAGTTGTTTAATGTTCTTATGTTTAAATTGAGTATAGGAAAATTAGTTACATGATATATGACATGTAGGATCACAAGGGTCCTAGTTTGTTTATGAACCAACTTTGTATATGATGTTCTTAGTAATTTTTGCCATGAAACTTACTTAGGTTTTCCATGCTTTAGGCCACTTAAAACCTAGTTTAAAGAATGGTAGGTTTCGGCCATGAGGAAAAATAAAAGAAAAAGGGAAAGAAACCTAGGAAGCCTAAGACACAATTCACATGTATGTTTATTATGCTTGTCTTTATACATGCTATGAAACTTGTATGATTTCTTATGCTTTTAGGCTATTTGAAGCAAGTTTATATACTGTTGAGTTTCGGCCAAGTAGGGTTTAAAAGACCTAGAGGCCTTAGAAATGAAACCAAATGTGTTAAAAGTGCTTCTTATGAAAATAGGATAATGTGTTGATTGTGTCACATGCTTGTATAATTTTTCCATGACCTAAATGGACTATTGTATGTTTCGGCCATGAAGGAATAGATGCCCTAGAAACCCTAGAACAAGAATTAAATATGCTTATGTCACTTTACATGGAATATGATAAGTAGAAAGACAAAGTTCCCATGCTATATGTTGTTTAATGACCTAATTGAGGCTAGGGTAAGTTTCGGCCATACATGTTGTATAATGTTTTGTTATGAATTTATACATGATGTTAGTTCAAGTTCACATGCTTGTATGTTTGTTTTTAGCCCTCATGAACACTTGTTAAAAGTTTGACTATGACATATGTTAAGGGCTTGAAGGACTTAGGAACTAGCTCAATATGCTTACTATGTTACTTGGAAAAAATGCTATAAATGTGGTTTAAGGTTTCCATGCTTTCATGACATTTGGGACCTTGTTTATATACTGATAGGGTTCGGCCACATGAGTTTAAGGATTTGGAGAACTTAGAAACCAAGTGAATCATACTTATAATGCTTCCTCTGAAATTCATGTAATGATAATTTAGGTTTCACATGCTTGGAGGTTGTTTTACCTAAATTGAGACCTGATAGGAACCCAAGGGTTTAGGAAGCTTAAAACCCAAGTTAACTATGTTACCATGTTTCTTATGATAGTATAATCACATGATACACCCTTATGCTTAACCATGTATGCTTGTGACTTATACCTTTTTATGATATGATATGTGGATAGAGATATGCATGTTTTATGATATGATATGTGTTTAGAAATATGCATGCTTTGATGATATGTTATGCTTGTGATATACCGTTTGATGATATGCTATATTTAGAATATGCATGTTTTATGATATGATATGTGTTTAGAAATATCATGCTTTGATGATATGTTATGACTTAGAATATGCATGATATGATATGCTTAGAATATGCATGTTTTTATGATATGCTATGTGGAAGGAAATTACGTTCGATGATATGCTATGTGCTTAAAATATGTATGCTTTTATGATATGCGTGTTAATATGATGTATTACATGCCTGGATGCATACTTTTATATGATGTATGAAGTGATGCATACTTTATGACATGATGTATGCCTAAGTGATGCATACTTTTATATGATGTATGCCTAAGTGATGCATACTTTTATGACATGATGTATGCCTAAGTGATGCATACTTTTATATGATGTATGCCTAAGTGATGCATACCTTTATGACATGATGTATGCCTAAGTGATGCATACTTTTATATGATGTATGCCTAAGTGATGCATGCTTGTATGATGTATGATATGTATAAGTATGACATGTATTTTACTTTGAATGGCTTGTACCAAAAGGGCGCCCCTAGGTCGAATTACGGGCCTAGTAAAGGGTGGGCTCCTTACGTGCCCCTAGGTCGAGCTACGGGCCTAGTTTCCTAGTAGGATCAAGACTAGCTACCTTGGATCTACTTAGGATGCGCGCATTATGTATGTATGTGGTACTAAGCCGGGATCCCCAATATGTTGATATTATGTTCAAGTATATATGTAAGAAGAAATGGTTTTAAAGATCATGAGACATACACATGTTTTTTTCGGATACATGTTTTCAAAATCATATTGCATATACTTTATGATCATGTTGTGATAATGCTATGATTTATGATATGCCATGATTAGATATGACTATGATATGTTCCATGCTATGCTTTAAGGGATGAGATGCCATGATTAGATATGATTATGTTATATTTCATGCTATGCTTTAAGAGATGATATGCCATGACTAATTATGATTTTGTTATGTTGCATGATATGATTAAAGAGTATGATATGTTATGCCATGACTAGTTGAGATCATGTTATGTTGATATATTCTTTGATTATGTAATGATTTTTGGTTTTAGTGAGTAGGAAAGGAACTTACTGAGCCATGAGTGCTCACAGCTTACTTTCCTTGTACCGCAGATAAAGGAAAAAGCTGGATGTGCTAAAGGAGCAGCAGGAGAGGCAAGGAGATGTGTGTGGCTGTGGCTAGGCAACCCAATAAGAACCTGCTTTAAGAACTTTTAAGAATTACGCTTTGGTTTCATAAATTGTAGTACTAAATGGGTGACTTGATGTTATGTTTCTATTTATCTTGTTATCATGTTATGGAAACCATATTAGTGTAGTTCGGATATGCAAACAAAAGAAAAGTTTTTATTAATCCAAGAAAAATTATTTTAAGTCTTCCGCTGTAATATGTACGTAGAGTATCGTAGCCGTCCCTTAGGGTTAGCGGGAGGCGGGCGTTAAGCAGGATCTTATTTGGTTGCTAGCCACAGCCACCACACATCTCCTTGCCTCTCCTGCTGCTCCTTTAGCTCATCCATTTTTCCTTTATATGTGGTACAAGGAAAGTAGGCATGAGCACTCTCAGTAAGTTCCTTTCCTACTCACTAAAACGAAAATCATCATATGATCAAAGAATATCTCAACATAACATGATCTCAACTAGTCATGGCATAACATATCATACTCTTTAAGCATATCGTCTGTAAAAATAACTAATCATGGCATATCATCTCGCGTAACATATACATATAATCATATCTAATCGTGGCGTATCATACATCATCATAAGGTAGCATGGCATATCAAGCATAGCATGAAACATAACATAATCATATCTAATCATGGCATGTCGTATGATCATCATAAGATCACATAATATATCAAGATTTTAAAACATGTGTAAAATATGTGTATGTCTCGTGATCTTTAAAACCATTTCTTATATACTTGAACGTAATATCAACATATTAGGGCCTGGCTTGAGTACCACATGTCATGTCTTGCGTCTAAGTAGATCGGGTAGGCAGTTGATCCTACTAGGAAACTGGGCGTAGCCGACCTGAGGGGCACGTAGAGCCCACACTGGGCCCGTGGTGCCTGGGGGTATGAGACCCACCCTTTACTAGGCCCGTGATTGGGCGGGCGTATAGAGCCCACCCTTTTGGTCAAAGCCATTCAGTAAATACATGTCATGCTTATACATATCATCATATCAGGCATCGTCCTTGGGCATACATCTTATAAAGTATACATCACTGGGCATACATCGTGTCATAAAGTATGCATCGCTAGGCATCATCGATATAAAAGTATCGTCACAGGCATCATATGTCATAAAGTATTACTTGTTATACATCATATAAAGTGTCATCCTTTAGGCATACATCATATTAACATGTCGTTAAAAGCATCATATTTTAAGCATATAGCATATCAGAAGTGATATTTCCTTCCACATAGCATATCATAAAAAGCATGCATATTCTAACCATATAACATATCATCAAGTATGCATATTCTAAGCACATAACATATCATCAAAGCATGCAAATTTCTAAACACATATCATATCATAAATACATGCATATTCTAAGCATATAGCATATCATCAAGCATGCATATTCTAAGCACATAACATATCATCAAAGCATGCATATTTCTAAACACATATCATATCATAAAAACATGCATATTCTAAGCATATAGCATATCATCAAGCATGCATATTCTAAGCACATATCATATCATCAAAGCATGCATATTTCTAAACACGTATCATATCATAGAAACATGCATATTTTAAGTACATAACATATCATCAAAGCATGCATATTTCTAAGCACATATCATATCATGGAAAGTATAAATCACAAGCATACATGTTTAAGCATAAGGGTGTATCATGTGATTATACTAACATAAGAAACATGGTAACATAGTTAACTTGGGTTCTAAGCTTCCTAATCCCTTGGGTTCTTATCATGGCCGAACCCCCTTAGATCTCAATTTAGATAAAAACAACCTCCAAGCATGTGGAACCTAAATTATCATTACATAAATTTCATAGGAAGCATTATAAGCATGATTAACTTGGTTTCTAAGTTCTCCAAGTCCCTAAACTCATGTGGCCGAACCCTATCAGGTGTGAAACAAGGCCCCGAATGTCATGAAAGCATGGAAACCTTAAACCACATTTATAGCATTTTTTTCCAAGTAACATAGTAAGCATATTGAGCTAGTTCCTAAGTCCTTCAAGCCCTTAACATATGTCATGGTCAAACTTCTAACAAGTGTTCATTAGGCTAAAAACAAATATATAATCATGTGAACTTGAACTAACATCATGTATAAATTCATAACAAGACATTATACAATATGTATGGCCGAAACTTACCCTAGCCTCAAATAGGTCATTAAACAGCATATAGCATAGGAACTTTGTCTTTCTACTTATCATATTTCATGTAGAGTGACATAAGCATATTTAATTTTTGTTCTAGGGTTTCTAGGGTCTCTATCCCTTCATGGCCGAAACATACAATGGTCCATTTAGATCATGGAAAAATTGTACAAGCATGTGACACAATCAACACATTATCATATTTCCATAAGAAGCATTTTTAACACCTTTGGTTTCATTTCTAAGGCCTCTAGGTCTTTTAAACCCTACTTGGCCGAAACTCAACAGTATATAAACTTGCTTCAAATAGCCTAAAAGCATAAGAAATCATACAAGTTTCATAGCATGTATAAAGACAAGCATAATAAACATACATGTGAATTGTGTCTTAGGCTTCCTAGGTTTCTTTCCCTTTTTTTTTTATTTTTCCTCATGGCCGAAACCTACCATTCTTTAAACTAGGTTTTAAGTGGCCTAAAGCATGGAAAACCTAAGTAAGTTTCATGACAAAAATTACTAAGAACATCATAGACAAAGTTGGTTCATAAACAAGCTAGGACCCTTGTGATCCTACATGTCATATATCATGTAACTAATTTTCCTATACTCAATTTAAACATAAGAACATTAAACAACTTTCATATCATAATATCACATATTAGGATTTTGTTTAAGCTTTTCTAACTATCCATCTTATCATGGCCGAAAATCTAAAATAAGAGTTCATGAATTTCTAGCAATGTTCAACATGCAATTCTTTAAGAAAACTCTATATTCTATCATACAAACATGGTTACTTAAAATTTAAAGGTCTTCCTAACCCTAAGCCCTTTTCTTGGCCGAAACATATAAATGGATTTCTTTTGGTTCCAAGTAACTTTTAAGCAAGAAAACCAATAAAAGATCCTTAATAGTTCATGGAGAGAATCTTGCATTAGTTTGGTTACACAATATTTTCCCTAACCTCTTTAAAATATTTTTGGCCGAAATTCTAGGGTTAGGTACTCCTCTGATCAAGCATCATTTAGGTATAAAAACATGAAGAAAATCCTTCCTACATAGCATAGAAAAATATCATGAAATAAGGACTTGTTTAAACCTTCCTAGATTTGAAAACCCTTTCTTTGGCCGAATTTTTCTTAAATTCCTTCCTAGGTTTTCTAATCCTTATAAAATCCGAAAATCACATAAAAAGCCTTGTACCACAGGTGAGGGGAAGCTTACATCCTTTTCGCTTGTGGATCTAAGGTATGGTGATGGAAGAAGTAGCCTCTTCTTCTAGTTCCTTTCCCTTGATTCCCTTGCTTAGTCCTCCTTGTATCTTAGGCTTTCTTAGGAGAAAACCTTGGCTTTGGGGCCGAAGATGGAGGAGAGGGGACTGATGGTTTCGGTGAGGGAGAGGAAGAATGAGAGAAAATGAGAGAAAAATAACTTTCTTGCTCCCTTTTATGTTAAGGGGGAAGAGGTAGCAAAATTGATTTTTGCTTTCCTTCTCCCTTAGCCTTTTTTTTTTCCTATTTCCTATTTATTTTATTTATTCATTTATTCTTACCATTCATGATGAAATAAGGGGGATTGAATCCTCTTAATTCCCTCTTTAAATTTTCGGCAACAACAAAGAGGAAGAAGGAGAGAAAGGGAGGAAGGCAAGTTGCCTTTCTCTTGCTCCTTTCTTGTTTTCTTTTGGCTAGCTTTTACTCTTACCTTTATCATGAGTTTCCCTCCTTTGCTATCAATATCTTCTCTCTATCCCAATTGGTTTCTACTAATTAATTCTATGAAATATAATATAAGGGGTTCATGGTTCAATTCTTGACGTCCTCTGCTTTTTATTTCTTTTTGCTTCAACTCACTTCCTACTATTTTTCTAAGGAAAAATTCCACATTCATATATTTATCTTACAAGCTTAGTGGGTATTACAGTACCCCGTACCTCATAAAAAGTTCATCCTCGAACTTTAAAATAGCTCCGGGTACTTTTGTTTCATATCGTCCTCGCGTTCCCAGGTGGCTTCTTCGAATCGTTGATTCTGCCACAAAACCTTTACTAAGGGTATTTCTTCGTTCCTCAAACTATTTATTTCTCAGTCCAGAATCTGGATGGGTTTACTTTCGTAACTCAGGTCTTCCTGCACCTGTACCGACTGAGGCTCAATCACTTGATCTGTGCTGGGAGTACATTTCTTGAGCATCGATACATGGAACACGTTGTGAATGGCGGTCATGTCTGAAGGTAGTTCTAGTCTGTATGCGACTTGGCCCACTCTTTCCAAAATCCGATACGGTCCTACGTATCGTGGGCTTAACTTGCTCCTCTTTCCGAATCTCATTATCCCTTTCATGGGGGATACTTTAAGGAATACCAAGTCTCCGATGTTGAATTCTAGTGGTCTGCGCCGTTTATCGGCATAATTCTTCTGCCGACTCTGAGCAGTTTCTATTCGTTGACGGATCTTTTGTATAGCTCGGGTGGTGTCATCAATAAGTTCCGTTCGGAACCCCATCTCCTTCTTTTCACCACTTTCATACCAGCATATAGGAGATCTACACTTCCTCCCATATAGAGCTTCGTAAGGTGCCATTCGATCAGTAGCTTGGTATTATTGTGGCGAGTGCCGTATAAATATCGGCACGGCTCCCCTTGAAGTCCGTGGCACAAGCTCTTAACATATCCTCCAATATTTGATTTACTCTTCGATCGCCCATCACCGCAGGTGGAAGGTCTGCTAAACAACAACTTCGCGTCGAGGGCCTTGAACGCCTCCCAGTGCGAGACAAAGCGTCCGTCTCTATTAGAAATAATGGTCTTAGGGATACCATAATCCGACGATTTCCTTAACATATAGTTGAGCTAGTTGTTCGGTTGAATAAGTCATCTTGATCGCCAAAGTGTGCAGACTTCGTCATCTGTCCACGATCAAGCATCATATCCGTTTGTCGTCTTGGGTAGACCTGAAATGAAATCCATGGAGATTTCTTCCATTTCCATTCGGAATTTGACGAGTTGTAATAATCACTGGGTCTCTGGTGTTGACTTTTACCCTTTGCACGTCGGACAATCTTGGCATCTTGAGCCACTTCTCTTTCATCCGACCACAAAATTTCTTTTTCGTGTCCCGTACATCTTAGGAACAGGTGCATTGCATTGTATGGGCTTCTTCCAAGATCTTCTTTCTCAACTCTTCATCATCGGAATCGATCCCTCAGGTATAATATTCCATCGTCTGCGATACGGAACCGTCATTCTTTCTTACGGTCTCTTGTTTAATTCTTTGAAGGCTCGGGTCCCTAGTTTGCTTTCTAACATGTTCTCGAATAACGTTGGTGTTATGGTGAGGGTAGAAAGTCGTCCGGACATGGTTTCAACTAATGGATACGAAACATGTTTCCGTTTCTCGATGGATTCCCTCATCATTGCTTTCAAGATTGAATAAAATTCTAGCATCTGACCGAAATTAGATAGCTGACCAGCAGTAGAGGCGTTCGCCACGTCGTCCTGAGCGAGAGAGTAGACTTGGTCATAGTGGGAGGGCCTCAATCTTCCTTGGTGATTGAAGTCCCTTCATGGCGGCTGCAGATCCGGTGAAGCCGCGCGGGGCACTCTGTGCGAAGTCTGTGGAGGTTGTGCACGAGGGTAGGCAATTTCTTACAAATGACCTTCCTTTCCGCAGTTGTAACACTTTCGGTGCTCGGAAGACACTCCAGAATGCATCTTTCCACATGTGGCACACGAGGGTACTTAGTCCGCTTATTGGCGGACCACCTTTTGTTTTATTCCTTGTTCTTTCCACTTTGTTTCCTTCCGATTCTGGTATTGTGCGATTTTTGTCCTCCGGTCGGTGCTTGGTTCTTGCCCTTGTTCATTGCTTCCGATAGTGCTCGGTAATCAGGCACGGACTAGCTCCTCTGCGATGCGGTCTATTAACTCCGCGGCCACGTTCGAGCTATCTCGGTGGAGCATCTTTAACCTTAACCCTTTCTTTTTCCAAGACGATCGCGATCGGGCTAGCGGTTGAACCTCTTAACCGTTATTAATCGACAGATCACCTTGCGGAACTCGGTGAACTCGTCGTAGTGCTTGTTGGTCACCGCATATGGAAGAATTCCTCTAAGAACTCTGTCTCAAAATCTGTCCACTGCATTTGGTTTATTTGTCTTTTCGCCTTTACTCTGTCCCACCACATCCGGCATCTTCAGAACGAGGCGCATTTGACCTTCTCGTGTTCAGGCCAATCCAATAATTCCATTATGTTCTCCGGTTTGAGCCGGGCTTGCGCGTCCCATGGTTCACGCTTTCCCGAGAATGCTTCGGCTTAAGCCTTTGCCATCGAATCGATAGCCTCTTGTCGGACCATTGGAGTAGGGGTTCAGCCGTGCGGTTAAACCTGACGGTGGTGGATTCACGGTGGGGTGGCGGGTTGCCTTCATGACCCATTAAGGTAGTGATCATCACTTGTTGCTCTGCGATCGATCGCCGAGGTCTGCGACTACCTGTGTCAGATCTGGTGGAGTCACTGTTCCTCCGATTCGGGCATTGCGTGTCCTAACCATGTTTATCTAAATAAGGACAAACAGACTAGTGTAAGTGGTTATCGTTTTTAGCTAATCTAACATATTGTTTTGTTTCTATCTATTTGTTCTGGTATTATTCCTAACCTACCAATATGTAATCCTAATCTAATTTATAACTAAAAGTATAGAATAAAGCATAAGCAAGTAGAACATGAAACTAAAGCATAAACAACATAAGGAAAAATAAGGAATATAATGACAAACAATGTAACATAAGGAAATAAAGCATAAGCAATGTAGTAAAGAAAATGAAGCATAGGCAATATAACAAGAAAGAAAAAAAATAGAGCATAAGTCATATAATCATGAAAATTAAGCATAAACATGTAACAAGAAAATTAAACATAAGCATATAACAAGTAAATTTAGCATAAACATTCTTACTTGGAGCGGCAGGTAGGAGGCTTGATGTGTGTGTAGTGAGCTGGCAATAACTTTGGCTCTGATACCAACCTGTAACAATAACTTCTCTTTAGTTTCATGTTCTACTTGCTTATGCTTTATTCTATACTTTTAGTTATAAATTAGATTAGGATTATATATTGGTAGGTTAGGAATAATACCAGAACAAATAGATAGAAACAAAACAATAGGTTAGATTGGCTAAAAACGATAACCACTTACACTAGTCTGTTTGTCCTTATTTAGATAAACATGGTTAGGACACGCAATGCCCGAATCGGAGGAACAGTGACTCCACCAGATCTGACACAGGTAGTCGCAGACCTCCAGCATCAGATCGCAGAGCAACAGCAGCTGATCACTACCTTAATGGGTCACAAACCACACCCCACCGGTGAATCCACTCATTGTGCCTACTGTTCAGCTTGAGTGCCCGGCTACTCAGATGGTCCGACAAGAGGCTATCGATTCGATGCAAAGGCTTAAGCGGAAGCATTCGGAAGCGGAACCGGATCGCATGAGCCGGCTCAAACCGTGGAGAACATAATGGAATTATTGGATTGACCGAACACGAGAAGGTCGTTCTGTCTTACCGAGATGCCGGATGTGGTGGGACGAGTAAAGGCGAAAAGACAAATAAACCAAATGCAGTGGACAAATTTTGAGACAGAGTTCTTAGAGGAATTCTTCCATATGCGAGTGACCAACAAGCACTACGACGAGTTCACGAGTTCCGCAAGGTGACGTCGGTTAACGAAGCCGTTAAGAGGTTCAACCGCTTAGCTTCTTGTGCCAGGCGGTCCGTCTTGAAAAGAAAGGGTCGGTTAATGTTAAAGATGCTCCGACCCGAGATAGCTCACGAGCGTGCCGCAGAGTTAATAGACCATGATCGCGGAGGAGCTAGTCGAGGTGCCACGATTACCGAGCACTATCAGAAAGGCAATGAACAAGGGCAAGAACCAAGCATCGACCGGAGGACAAAATCGCACAATACCAGAACTGATCGAAGGGAAACTCGGTGGAAAGAGAAACAGTGGAATAAAACAAAGGTGGTCCGGCGATAAGCGGACTAAGTACCCTCGCAGTGCCACATGGGAAGATGCGATTCGAGTATGTCTTGAGCACCGAGAAAGTGCTACTGAAAGGAAGGTCATTTGTAAGAAATTGCCTACTCACCGTGCACAACCTCGCGGACTTCGAGAGTGCCCCAGACGCCTTCACCAGACGCAGATGTGGGACTTGATCACCAAGGAAGATTGAGGCCCTCCCACTATGACCAATGTCGAGTCTACTCTCGCCAGACGACGTGGCGAACGCCTCTGCTATCGTCTCAGTCTAATTCCAGATGCTAGAATTTTATTCAATGCCGAAAACTGATGAGGGAATCCATCGAGAAACCGAAACATGTTTCGTATCCATTAGTTGAAACCATGTCCGGACGACTTTCTACCCTCACCATAACACCAACGTTATTCGAGAACATGTTAGAGAAGCAAACCAGGGACCCGAGCCTTCAAAGAATTAAACAAGAGACCATAGAAGGAAAGAAGGTTCCGTATCGCAGACGATGGAATATTATACCTCGTGGATCGATTATGATTCTAGGAGGATCCGAGTCGCAAAGAAGATCGGAAGAAGCCCATACAACGCCTTACGAATGCACCCCACTAAGATGTACGGGACACGAAAAGAAATTTGGTGGTCCGGTATTAAAAGAGAAGTGGCTCAAGACGTCGATTACTTATGCGGCGTGCAAAGGGTAAAAGTCGAACACGAGACCCGGTGGATTATTACAACTGTCCAAATTCCAGAATGGAAATGGGAAGAAATCTCCATGGATTTCATTTCAGTCTACCCAAGACGACAAACGGGTATGATGCTATATGGGTGATCGTGGACAGACTGACGAAGTCTGCAAACTTTTTGGCGATCGAACAACTAGCTCAACTATATGTTAAGGAAATCGTCAGATTACATGGTATCCCTAAGACCATTATTTACGATAGAGACGGACGTTTTGTCTCGCACTTTTGGGAGTCGTTCGAGAAGACGTTGTTGTTTAACGACTTCCACCCACGTGATGGGGCGGTAAATCATAATATTGGAGGATATGTTAGAGCTTGTGCCTCGGACTTGAGGGAGGCCGATATTTATACCGGCGAACTTACTAATAATAGCTACCAAGCTACTATCGAATGACACCTTACGAAGCTCTATATGGGAGGAAGTGTAGATCTCCTATGTTGGTATGAAGTGGTGAAAAGAAGGAATGGGGTTCCGAACGGAACTTATTGACCACCCGAGCTATACAAAAGATCCGTCAACGAATAGAAACTGCTCAGAGTCGGCAGAAGAATTATGCCGATAAACGGCGCAGACCGCTAGAATTCAACATCGGAGACTTGGTATTCCTTAAAGTATCCCCCATGAAAGGGATAATGAGGTTCGGAAAGAGGAGCAAGCTAAGCCCACGATACGTAGGACCGTATCGGATTTTGGAAAAAGTGGGCCAAGTTGCATACAGACTAGAACTACCTTCAGACATGACCGCCATTCACAACGTGTTCCATGTATCGATGCTCAAGAAATGTACTCCCAACACAGATCAAGTGATTGAGCCTCAGTCGGTACAGGTGCAGGAAGACCTGAGTTACGAAAGTAAACCCATCCAGATTCTGGACCGAGAAATAAAGAGGTTAAGGAACAAAGAAATACCCTTAGTAAAAGTCTTGTGGCGGAATCAACGATTCGAAGAAGCCACCTGGGAACGCGAGGACGATATGAAACAAAAGTACCCGGAGCTATTTTAAAGTTCGAGGACGAACTTTTTATGAGGTATGGGGTACTGTAATAGCCACTAAGCTTGTAAGATAAATATATGAATGTGGGATTTTTCCTTAGAAAAATAATAGGAAGTGAGTTGAAGCAAAAAGAAATAAAATAAAATAAAAAGAAGAGGAGGTCAAGGATTGAACCATGAACCTCTTATATTATATTTCATAGAATTAATTAGTAGAAACCAATTGGGATAGAGAGAAGATATTGATAGCAAAGGAGGGAAACTCATGATAAAGGTAAGACTAAAAACTAGCCAAAAGAAAATAAGAAAGGAGCAAGAGAAAGGCAACTTGTCTTCCTCCCTTTCCCTCCTTCCTCTTTGTTGTTGCCGAAAATTTAAAGAGGGAATTAAGAGGATTCAATCCCCCTTATTTCATCATGAATGGTAAGAATAAATGAATAAATAAAATAAATAGGAAATAGGGAAAAAAAGGCTAAGGGAGAAGGAAAGCAAAAATCAATTTTGCTACCTCTTCCCCCTTAACATAAAAGGGAGCAAGAAAAGAGAAAGTTATTTTTCTCTCATTTTCCCTCATTCTTCCTCTCCCTCACCGAAACCATCAGTCCCCTCTCCTCCATCTTCGGCCCCAAAGCCAAGGTTTTCTCCTAAGAAAGCCTAAGATATAAGGAGGACTAAGCAAGGGAATCAAGGGAAAGGAACTAGAAGAAGAGGCTACTTCTTCCATCACCATACCTTAGATCCACAAGCGAAAAGGATGTAAGCTTCCCCTCACCTGTGGTACAAGGCTTTTTATGTGATTTTCGGATTTTATAAGGATTAGAAAACCTAGGAAGGAATTTAAGAAAAATTCGGCCAAAGAAAGGGTTTTCAGATCTAGGAAGGTTAAACAAGTCCTTATTTCATGATATTTTTCTATGCTATGTAGGAAGGATTTTCTTCATGTTTTTATACCTAAATGATGCTTGATCAGAGGAGTACCTAACCCTAGAATTTCGGCCAAAAATATTTTAAAGAGGTTAGGGAAAATATTGTGTAACCAAACTAATGCAAGATTCTCTCCATGAACTATTAAGGATCTTTTATTGGTTTTCTTGCTTAAAAGTTACTTGGAACCAAAAGAAATCCATTTATATGTTTCGGCCAAGAAAAGGGCTTAGGGTTAGGAAGACCTTTAAATTTTAAGTAACCATGTTTGTATGATAGAATATAGAGTTTTCTTAAAGAATTGCATGTTGAACATTGCTAGAAATTCATGAACTCTTATTTTAGATTTTCGGCCATGATAAGATGGATAGTTAGAAAAGCTTAAACAAAATTCTAATATGCTCAAGACCTCTGTGATATTATGATATGAAAGTTGTTTAATGTTCTTATGTTTAAATTGAGTATAGGAAAATTAGTTACATGATATATGACATGTAGGATCACAAGGGTCCTAGTTTGTTTATGAACCAACTTTGTATATGATGTTCTTAGTAATTTTTGCCGTGAAACTTACTTAGGTTTTCCATGCTTTAGGCCACTTAAAACCTAGTTTAAAGAATGGTAGGTTTCAGCCATGAGGGAAAAAATAAAAGAAAAAAAGGAAAGAAACCTAGGAAGCCTAAGACACAATTCACATGTATGTTTATTATGCTTGTCTTTATACATGCTATGAAACTTGTATGATTTCTTATGCTTTTAGGCTATTTGAAGCAAGTTTATATACTGTTGAGTTTCGGCCAAGTAGGGTTTAAAAGACCTAGAGGCCTTAGAAATGAAACCAAATGTGTTAAAAGTGCTTCTTATGAAAATAGGATAATGTGTTGATTGTGTCACATGCTTGTAAAATTTTTCCATGACCTAAATGGACCATTGTATGTTTCGGCCATGAAGGAATATATGCCCTAGAAACCCTAGAACAAGAATTAAATATGCTTATGTCACTTTACATGGAATATGATAAGTAGAAAGACAAAGTTCTCATGCTATATGTTGTTTAATGACCTAATTGAGGCTAGGGTAAGTTTCGGTCATACATGTTGTATAATGTTTTGTTATGAATTTATACATGATGTTAGTTCAAGTTCACATGCTTGTATGTTTGTTTTTAGCCCTCATGAACACTTGTTAAAAGTTTGACTATGACATATGTTAAGGGTTTGAAGGACTTAGGAACTAGCTCAATATGCTTACTATGTTACTTGGAAAAAAATGCTATAAATGTGGTTTAAGGTTTCCATGCTTTCATGACATTTGGGACCTTGTTTATATACTGATAGGGTTCGGCCACATGAGTTTAAGGATTTGGAGAACTTAGAAACCAAGTGAATCATACTTATAATGCTTCCTCTGAAATTCATGTAATGATAATTTAGGTTTCACATGCTTGGAGGTTGTTTTTACCTAAATTGAGACCTAAGGGGGTTCGGCCATGATAGGAACCCAAGGGTTTAGGAAGCTTAAAACCCAAGTTAACTATGTTACCATGTTTCTTATGATAGTATAATCACATGATACACCCTTATGCTTAACCATGTATGCTTGTGACTTATACCTTTTTATGATATGATATGTGGATAGAGATATGCATGTTTTATGATATGATATGTGTTTAGAAATATGCATGCTTTGATGATATGTTATGTGCTTAGAATATGCATGCTTGATGATATGCTATATGCTTAGAATATGCATGTTTTTATGATATGATATGTGTTTAGAAATATGCATGCTTTGATGATATGTTATGTACTTAGAATATGCATGCTTGATGATATGCTTAGAATATGCATGTTTTTTATGATATGCTATGTGGAAGGAAATATGCATACTTTGATGATATGCTATGTGCTTAAAATATGTATGCTTTTATGATATGCATGTTAATATGATGTATGCCTAAGTGATGCATACTTTTATATGATGTATGCCTAAGTGATGCATACTTTTATGACATGATGTATGCCTAAGTGATGCATACTTTTATATGATGTATGCCTAAGTGATGCATACCTTTATGACATGATGTATGCTTAAGTGATGCATACTTTTATATGATGTATGCCTAAGTGATGCATGCTTGTATGATGTATGATATGTATAAGTATGACATGTATTTTACTTTTAATGGCTTGTACCAAAAGGGTGGGCTCCTTATGTGCCCCTAGGTCGAATTACGGGCCTAGTAAAGGGTGGGCTCCTTACGTGCCCCTAGGTCGAGCTACGGGCCTAGTTTCCTAGTAGGATCAAGACTAGCTACCTTGGATCTACTTAGGATGCGCGCATTATGTATGTATGTGGTACTAAGCCGGGATCCCCAATATGTTGATATTATGTTCAAGTATATATGTAAGAATAAATGGTTTTAAAGATCATGAGACATACACATGTTTTTCGGATACATGTTTTCAAAATCATATTGCATATACTTTATGATCATGTTGTGATAATGCTATGATTTATGATATGCCATGATTAGATATGACTATGATATGTTCCATGCTATTCTTTAAGGGATGAGATGCCATGATTAGATATGATTATGTTATATTTCATGCTATGCTTTAAGAGATGATATGCCATGACTAATTATGATTTTGTTATGTTGCATGATATGATTAAAGAGTATGATATGTTATGCCATGACTAGTTGAAATCATGTTATGTTGATATATTCTTTGATTATGTAACGATTTTTGGTTTTAGTGAGTAGGAAAGGAACTTACTGAGCCATGAGTGCTCACAGCTTACTTTCCTTGTACCGCAGATAAAGGAAAAAGCTGGATGTGCTAAAGGAGCAGCAGGAGAGGCAAGGAGATGTGTGTGGCTGTGGCTAGGCAACCCAATAAGAACCTGCTTTAAGAACTTTTAAGAATTACGCTTTAGTTTCATAAATTGTAGTACTAAATGGGTGACTTGATGTTATGTTTCTATTTATCTTGTTATCATGTTATGGAAACCATATTAGTGTAGTTCGGATATGCAAACAAAAGAAAAGTTTTTATTAATCCAAGAAAAATTATTTTAAGTCTTCCGCTGTAATATGTACGTAGAGTATCGTAGCCCCGTCCCTTAGGGTTAGCAGGGAGGGCGGGCGTTACAGGTTGGTAGCAAAGGAGGGAAACTCATGATAAGGGTGAGAGTAAAAGTTAGCCAAAAGAAAACAAGAAAAGAGCAAGAGAAAGGCAACTTGCCTTCCTTCTTTCTCTCCCTCTTTCTTTCTTCATTTTGCCGAAAATTTAAGAGGGAATTAAAGGGATTCATTCCCCCTTGTTTCATCATGAATGATGAGAATAAATTAGAAAATAAAATAAATAAAAGAAAATAGAAAAAAAAGGCTAAGGGAGAAGGAAAGCAAAAACCAAGTTTGCTACCTCTTTTCCCTTAACATAAAAGAGAATATGTAAAGGGAAAATTCTATTTTTCTCATTCTCTCCTCTCCCTCACCGAACCCTCAGCCCCCTCTCCTCCATCGGCCCCAAGCCAAGGTTTTCTCCTAAGAAAGCTTAAGATACAAGGAGGACTTAGCAAGAGGAACAAGGGAAGGGAACTAGAAGAAGAGGCTACTTCTTCCATCACCATACCTTAGATCCACAAGCGAAAAGGATGTAAGCTTCCCCTCACCTGTGGTACAAGGCTTTTTATGTGATTTTCGGATTTTATAAGGATTAGAAAACCTGGGAAGGAATTTAAGAAAAATTCGACCAAAGAAAGGGTTTTCAAATCTAGGAAGGTTTAAACAAGTCCTTATTTCATGATATTTTTCTATGCTATGTAGGAAGGATTTTCTTCATGTTTTTATACCTAAATGATGCTTGATCATAGGAGTACCTAACCCTAGAATTTCGGCCAAAAATATTTTAAAGAGGTTAGGGAAAATATTGTGTAATCAAACTAATGCAAGATTCTCTCCATGAACTATTAAGGATCTTTTATTGGTTTTCTTGCTTAAAAGTTACTTGGAACCAAAAGAAATCCATTTATATGTTTCGGCCAAGAAAAGGGCTTAGGGTTAGGAAGACCTTTAAATTTTAAGTAACCATGTTTGTATGATAGAATATAGAGTTTTCTTAAAGAATTGCATGTTGAACATTGCTAGAAATTCATGAACTCTTATTTTAGATTTTCGGCCATGATAAGATGGATAGTTAGAAAAGTTTAAACAAAATTTTAACATGCTCAAGACCTCTGTAATATTATGATATGGAAGTTGTTTGATGCTCTTATGCTTAATTAGAGTATAGAAAATTTAGTTACATGATATATAACATGTAAGATCACAAGGGTCCTAGCTTGTTTATGAACCAACTTTGTATATGATGTTCTTAGTAATTTTTACCATGAAACTTACTTAGGTTTTCCATGCTTTAGGCCACTTAAAACCTAGTTTAGGGATTGGTAGGTTTCGGCCATGAGGAAAAATAAAAGAAAAAAAAAGGAAAGAAACCTAGGAAGCCTAAGACACAATTCACATGTATGTTTATTATACTTGTCTTTATATATGCTATGAAACTTGTATGACTTCTTATGCTTTTAGGCTATTTGAAGCAAGTTTATTCACTGATGAGTCTCGGCCAAGTAGGGTTTAAAAGACCTAGAAGCCTTAGAATTGAAACCAATGGTGTTAAAAATGCTTCTTATGGAAATATGATAATATGTTGATTGTGTCACATGTTTGTATAATTTTTCCAAGACCTAAATGGACCATTGTATGTTTCAGCCATGAAGGGATAGATGCCCTAGAAACCCTAGAACAAAAATTAAATATGCTTATGTCACTCTACATGAAATATGATAAGTAGAAAACCAAAGTTCTCATGCTATATGTTATTTAGTGACCTAAATGAGGCTAGGGTAAATTTCGGCCATACCTATTGTATGATGTCTTATTATGAATTTATACATGATGTTAGTTCAAGTTTACATGCTTGTATACTTGTTTTTAGCCCTAAAGAATACTTGTTAAAAGTTTGGCCAGGACATATGTTAAGGGCTTGAAGAACTTAGTAACTAGCTCAAATGTGCTTACTATGTTACTTGGAAAAAAATGCTATAATATGGTGTAAGGTTTCCATGCTTTCATGACATTTGAGACCTTGTTTCACACCTGATAGGGTTCGGCCACATGAGTTTTAGGGACTTGGAGAACTTAGAAACCAAGTTAATCATGCTTATAATGCTTCCTATGAAATTGATGTGATGATAATTTAGGTTCCACATGCTTGGAGGTTGTTTTTACCTAAATTGAGATCTAAGGGGGTTCGGCCATGATAAGAACCCAAGGGATTAGGAAGCTTAGAACCCAAGTTAACTATGTTACCATGTTTCTTATGTTAGTATAATCACATGATACACCCTTATGCTTAAATATGTATGCTTATGATTTATACTTTCCATGATATGATATGTGCTTAGAAATATGCATGCTTTGATGATATGTTATGTGCTTAGAATATGCATGCTTTCATGATATGCTATGTGGATAGAAATATGCATGCTTTGATGATATGCTATGTGCTTAGAATATGCATGCTTTTATGATATGCTATGTGGGTAGAAATTATGCATGCTTTAATGATATGCTATGTGCTTAGAATATGCATGCTTTTATGATATGCTATGTGGATAGAAATATGCATGCTTTGATGATATGCTATGTGCCTAAAATATGCATGCTCTCATGATATGCTATGTGGTGAAAATATGCATGCTTTTATGTGATGCATACTTTTTATGACATGATGTATGCCTAAGTGATGCATACTTTTTATGATATGATGTATGCCTAAGTGATGCATACTTTTATGACATGATGTATGCCTAAGTGATGCATACTTTTATGATATGATGTGTGCCTAAGTGATGCATGCTTTTATGATGTATGATATGTATAAGTATGACATGTACTTTACTTTATGTGGCTTGTACCAAGGGTGGGCTCCATAAGCGCCCTGGGGTCGATGGAATAAGACTCGGGCCTCGTTAGGGATGGGCTCCTAAGTGCCCCTAGGTCGATGGAGTAAGACTTGGACCTAGTATGTTTTCCTTGTAGGGTTCAAGACTTGCTACCTTGGACCTACATAGGTTGCGCGCAATATGTAAGTGGTACATAGCCGGGATCTCCTTTAAGTTGAGATTATGTTCAAGTATATATGTAAGAAGAAATGGTTTTAAAGATCATGAGACATACACATGTTTTTCGGATACATGTTTTCAAAATCATATTGCATATACCTTATGATCATGTTGTGATGATGCTATGATTTATGATATGCCATGATTAGATATGATTATGTTATGTTTCTTACTCTTCTTCCTCAGGTCACTGCCACTTAGATTTGCTCCAGCCACAACAGCAACTCCACCGTGCCAAAGCAAGAGTCGTCGGACATCCTGTTGCCCTGCTGGGACTTCACTGTACCAGTGAGAGTGAAGGTAATGGTTGTGAAAGATGGTTGGATCATTAGGTTAAATTGATTAGTGCTCCTAAGCAGATTAGGATTTGGTTTCATTAGCCGATCTATGTTAGATCTAAGTGTTGATAAGTATTCTATGTTTCAGGACTCTGATACGAGACGGACATTCCGAAGGGAGATAGTTCAAGACTATCTACTATAAAGGCGAGTACTTTTGACTTGTTTCATTAGATCTTTGATTTTAGTGCATGAGTTATGACTTGATTGGTAGTTTTATTTTGCTTGACCTTATAGCCGATCCATTTTATATCTATGCACTCTAATTATTCTACATGCTTGACTTTGTTATATATGTATGATATCATCATACCATAATGTAGGATGTTGGATATCCTACTAGACCCCTGATTGATGTTTTGAGTTGTGCTTATGGTTAGGGCGATCATACCGTAGTATAGGATATCGAGTATCCTACTAAACCTTGATTTGTTATGTGGGCTCATGCCTATATATTAGTAAGATTATACCGTAATGTAAGATGTCGAGTATCCTACTAAATCTTTGGTTGTTAATTAGGCTCATGCCTATACGCTAGTGAGGTTAGATCCTCTTGTATATCATTTCATTGAGGTATCCTGTCGACCATTGTCTCTCATTCGTGATTGAGAGAGTCGTCAGTGACCATTGGTATATCCTGTTGACCATTGTCTCCCATTCCTAGTTGAGAGAGTCAGCGACCGTTTATATATCCTGTCGACCATTGTCTCTCATTCGTGGTTGATAGAGTCGTCCACGACCGTTAGTATATCCTGTCGACTAATGTTTCTCATTCGTGGTTGAGAGAGTCGTTAGCGATCATGATGCATATAGCTAGATAGTTACCTTTCCTGTTTGCCCACCCGACCATCCGTAGTAGAGTGTTTCTCCTATAGATAGTGGTTACTTATATATCTGGACTGCCCACGGGATATATCCGTGGTAGAGTGTTTCTCCTGCAGTCCGTAGCTAGATAGCTACTACCTGTCTGCCCACGAGACTATTCATGATAGAACATTTCTCCTGCAGATAGGGACCTTGACATTTTAGACTGCCCACGAGATCATTCGTGGTAGAACGTTTCTCTCACAGTTCCTAGCTAGATGTCTTGGTCATTTGTATTTCTTATGGTAGAGCGTTTACTCCCATGTATGATGACTTAATATTATTATATGCTGGTTATGCATTAGTTCGTGCAAGTTTGGATGTACAGTATGTACTCCCAGTTATTGGTCTTGCTAAGCATATTAGTAGATGGTTATGTGGTTGTGAACAAAAAGGCTCAACACCTTGTGCTAACTTTGTGAAATCACTCTGCGCTAACTTTGTGAACAAAAAAGGCTCAACACCTTGTGGCAAAAGATGATGTGCTCACTCTGCCATCCGCCTCCAAGGGAGGTAAATCACGATGACCCAAGCGGCATCTCGGGAATTTAATTCCTATCCTCTTATGATAATTTACCATTTAAGTACCAACTCGACCATGCAAATGAAAGAAGGCACAACGCCTTGAAAAAGTCCTGAGGGAAGGGTTGTGCCTTGAAATAGTCTCTGAGTGAGAGAGAGCTGCAACGATGAGGAGGGAAGAGATAAAAAGTGACGAAGTCGCAGCCGCAACGATGAGGAGGGAAGAGATAAAAAGTGACGAAGTCGCAACAGGCTGTTAGCGAGAGTAAACCAAATGGGTTGACGCCACTAGTGGCCTACTAAGCCCTAAATGGGCCGTCTCTCGTCCTAACTAAACACTGACTCATGATGGAAGCGGTCTGAACCCGACCCAACAATGTAGTCAAAACCTAGCCCACTACGTATAGAATCTCTCTCTAACCTCCGTTCAACTCCCCCCTCTTCTCTCCCCGAACAGGAGATCACCAACGGCGATCGCCTCCTCTTCATGATCTTCTCCTAGCGCCTATTCATCCGGATTCTAAGGTTCTCTTCTTCTCACCCTTCCTTGTTGCTGAATCTTTTTCCTTTGTGCTGCTTATTCTGATCCCTTGTCTCCCCTACAAACCTAGATGGAAGCCAATTTCTCTTTTGATTTCCTGACCTGGGAAAGTTGAATTACTTGTGATGCTTCCTATTCCTCTCTGGATGTGACATATCAATCTACTAGAAATGACCAAACTATTTCTGTTTGTGTGTAGTGGCTAATCATTAGGAAAGATGAAAAGGTTTAGACAGATGCGAGAGTTAAGATGAGATAGAGGAGAGGATGAATTGGTAGGAAAGAAGATTAGTCTACAAGTGTCAGATTTGATGGTTATGTTGATTTAAATAGAAACCGAAACCGCTACATCTTTAACTCTATGAAGCATTAGAGAAAAGAATAAATAGATTCGATGATTTATTTTAGACAATTATAGTATTTGTGCTATGATTAAATTAAAGGCAACGATTTAGGAATTATCACTATGATTAGAAGTTGTATTTGCCAAATTTGTGTTAGTTCCAATCAAACCTTCAACTATGTTCCTAGGTTTCACCTACCAAACCTTTGAGACGAATTTGCTGGCTAAATCTTATGGTGTTAATGTCTTGGTCAAGTTTCTTGATATACAAATCACTCATTTCTGGATCAATCGATGCATAAAATCTTTTTTTGTAGTCAGTTGCTTCATGTATTCACAAAAAGTCTAGATTATTTTTTTTCTATAATCGAAGAACAGATCCTTCTATCTCCAACCTCGGCGCCATGAGGCCTTCTTCCTTTAATCCGTGTATATGAGCTGCACAAATCACTCAACCAATATTGATTCCTCTACTCCTAGTCGATTGACCCCCTCTTGATCTAGTTATAGTGCGACAACCTTAAAAAATGGAACCTTCATTAGTGAAAATGCATCAAACGTTGTTTATCAATGCCTGTGTAGATGATCCTACACCATAGAACGTGACACAATCCTCCTCCTCCCTTGCCTTATTCATCCTCTCTTCCCTTATCTATAAGGGAGGCCTTGGTGAGCCTCCTGTAGGTTACAGGAGACTCGGTTGCTTAATCAACCCCTTGTTCTAGCAATGATGAGTGGAATTGTGACAAATGCTAACACCAACCAAATCTCACCAAGGCAGGTTTCTTCTTCTCCCTTGAATTCATGGATCCGTGCGTGTTTGTAACTGTAGGATTACTCTTAAACCCCTCCAGTCATGCTTTGTGCAGCTTTGATATAGACATGTTGGTAATAATAGACTTTGACTTGTGTTTGAGTTTTCTTATTTTGGATTGTGGCGTGTTGGTCGAGTAATAAGGGTGATGTTTCCTTAACTTGGATTATCTGTTGAACTAGTAATTTCATGTGTTGATTTAAGTTGTGCATTGAATGACAAATTGGTGATTGCTGAACGTATGGGTTGTGAAAGTTTTTGAAGGAGTTTAAGTTGGTCTATGAGAGATTGTAGGGTTTGATTTCCTGCAAGTTTAAGGAGGTTTAGAAGGAAATTTGTAGTACTTTCAGAAGCGACTAGCGAGGGATTGGTAGATTAGATCTCGTCTGTCTAACATTAATTGTGATCCTGAATTAACCATTGATTGGAAATTCCTTTCCAAGACATTTTGTATCAAATTGGGAACCAATTTGTAGAAGAGGTGAATGGATTGTGCCAGATTCTTACTACTTGTATCTCCTTGTGGGATCTTTAAAGTGTGCTAAAATCCTCAAGATAAATGTTTTTTCCCTAAATTCTTATTACTTGTTTATGATATGACTTTATTCAATTGAGTGGGCATTCTAGATGCCCTCAATTTCCGTTGCATTGATATATGACAATTGTTTTCCATTTTTCTTGCTCGATCTTCTCATGTTATGTTGTGCCCTCTTTGCACATGTTTTCCTTATTTTCTCTATTGTTTGTGCTAGACTCACAATAAAATCCTTTTCTTTGAACTCATTATAATGCATTTACACTTGAATCTTCTTCACCTTTTTCCAGGAAGATATAGAAATAAGATATCAATACTTATGCTGCGTACTGCTCATAGCATTTGGCTCGTTTTTCAAATTGTTCCGGTGAATTTGCAGACTACACAGTAGGCAGATTGAATGTGGTACTGATCAAACCATGGAGCCTTCTAAGTGGAAGAAGGTGGCATATGGAGGGATGCAGCCGGGATATAATGACAACTACACTGATGAATCATTCCTTGAAGAAATGGTTATGAATGCTAATGTGGTAAAGAGGGGCATGCCGAAAGTGATGCTTGATTCCGTTTCCATAACTCAATATGTTTGCATTGTGTCTCTTGTGGTCTCTGTATGGGCTCATACATTGAGTTTGCACATTGATGAAATCTCTCTCCTTAAACTGGATATAGCTCTTCTTGCACTAGGATTTTCAGTCCTCTTGCTCACTGCAAGACAACTTTCCATCCAACTTCTCTCACATTATCTTCTTAATATTTCATTCTTCATCAGTGGATTATATGTTTTAGCACCAATATATTATACTCTTACTAGATCGATCAGTTCAGATTCAATAGTGGCATTGACTGTATCACTTCTCATAATTCATCTTTTCCTTCATGATTATTCTGGTTCCACGATAAGACCTCCTGGTGCTCTAAAGAATCCAAATTTGGCTAGTAATATCTCCTTGAATGCATCAATAGTGGCATCGGTTCTTGTGGCTTCTCGTCTTCCATCCAGACTTCATGTCTTTACCATAATGCTTTTTTCTTTGCAAGTCTTTCTTTTTGCACCACTTATCACATTTTGCATTAAGAAGTACTCCAATAAGGTACATCTGTTTTTTTCCTTTGCATTAATGAGCATGGCCTTGAGTGTGGTGTACCAGTTGCATAGCATGCTGTTTACACTATTGTTGGGCCTTCTATTCTTCATCTCTGTAGTTTGCCCTTACTGGCTTATAAGGATACAAGAATACAAATTTGAGATAAATGGTTCATGGGACGAGGCTAAGCTCTGCTTTGACATCACCGAGTAATCATTGACTTTTAGTGTTGCTCAAGGCTTATATCTGGCAGTTGTCTGTCTTATCTTTGAACTGAATAATTTTTCTCATGTTTCGATGGACAAGAATAATTGAATGCTACTACTGCAAACTTGGTGAGCTCTGTTCCATAAAGGAAAGCAAGCCCAAACAAGATACTGAATACTGATGTATGCATTTAATGCCTAATCATTAAAATGTCTTCCTGCTTGTCAAATTTTTCAGAGTTTTTAATGCTTGTCAAATGTTTGACAGAGTTTTAATACTTGTATTAAGTAGATCTATATTTGCTCTCAACGCATGCAGTTTTTTTATCTTATTATATTATCTTTAATTTTGTGTAACTTTACCTCATTTTTGTCCTAGTAAGCTTAGTCTTGTGCATCTTCCAGTTGATTACACCTAGTTGGCACAGATGGAGAATTGGTGATGGTTTCGGTTTATAGAGTCATGGATCATGAAAAGTTGAGGTTGCGAGAGCTAAAAGAGCATATAACTTCTGGTGTTTGGTTTAGGGAGAAGTGATGATGGTCACAGTAGCTTGAAACTTGTGACTAAAGGCCAAAGATGTGGCAAAGAGAGAACTTGAAATACCATAGGAAGAGGTATGTGTATGGCTATTGACCACTGTGGTAATCAAGGCAAAGATGAGCATATAAACAATTTTTTTAAAAAATTTGCTCGAGTGAAAAATCTGAACAAAAAGGAGGAAAACTCTGCTCTAGTAAATGGTGCATAGACAACATCATTGATAAAACTTGTACCTTTGAATATGAACCTTTTTATTCTTTGATAATGGTTCATCTGTCGATGCTGTAACTGTGTAAGAATCACTTGTTAATTTTGTATTAGCATTGTTTTATAAAGATTATGTCAATCTTTCAGTGATTATATTTGTTTTCAGTAATTTCAAACATGTTTATCAATCTTTCAGCAAGCATAAGCCTCATCATTTTGAAAAGAGCTTTCCAGTTTTTGCATAGTCCAACGCCATTTTGCATGGTATTAAATGGAAATGCTATCAATCGATCAAAGTATGGACAAACATTTTCAATCATACAGACATTTCTTCTTGTTGGTTGTTTACATCTCTAAAACTTGATATTGCAAAGCACAAATTTCAACAAACTCTGATATATTACAGAAAGAATGGTACAGTAATATGCGTATTAAATTTCATTCTTTGTATGAACAACTTAACTATCCAAAACTAATATTTCTTTAGATGTAGGCACAGCTTAATGTCAATTGATATCAACCAGTGTGCCCACTAATTCTGTTTGCCATGAGCTTCGAGCCAATGTGCATACTAATTAATCTACTACAGCTACAACACAGCCCAGTACCGCACCCACTGCGACCTGATGAGCAATGGATGTCTGTGTAGAATAAGATGAACTAGGTGTTTGCATATCCGATCAAACCTGAAAAGGAGTATGGCCGAGAAGTTTGCGCAGTGGTCTGTAGTCATAGAGGGGATGTCCTTCTGGAAGTGCATATAGAAGCTGATTTAACACCTGAAATGGGCAAGAAAGAATAATTCTATTAATCACATGAGATGAACCTAGCCAACCAAGACGCATGCTTACAGGATCAAGTCCTGCAACTATTCATCAAGGTATCATGTAATACCTTGGCCCTTAGTATGTTGTAATAAAATCTGCATATTTACTTGGCCTTCGAAAAGAATTTTACATCTCGAGAATTCGATAAGAATGACACTTTCTTGTATTAGCACAATATCTCACTGTAAAAAAGTAACTGCAGAGAATCACAACATGGGTAGTTCCTTCTTTTTCTATGAATTTCCAATCTTTTAAAAAGCTAAATTTGCACGTGACAGAAACTTTCTTACTCTCCCAAGAAACATTCATAGTAGGAATCCGTCACCCAACGGCCTCAGACGATCTCCCAAGAAACATTCATGGTGTTTAAACAAGTTGTTCAGAGAGCATTCAGCTCGCACAAATAATATACAAGCTTCCATTTGAGTGAGGGTGTGGTAAGTTAGCACCATCAAAGAACACGCAGGATTCACTCTGGTTTTCTCTAGGATCGTTTAGCTCACATTAGATTTAGTTCCATAGTCGATACGCCTAATCCTCGGTTATGTTTTCTTCTATTTTTTAGGCTTTCCAGGCTCAGAATGAATTAAAACTAGGCTCTAAATTCAGTGAAGTGTTTATAGCAACAAATTGTTGAATGTTCAAAAGAAAACAACAATTTAAGTCATGATGCTACTAGTTACTACATACCTCTGCCTGCTTTCCAGCATGCAATCGGACGCCAGAAGCATCACATATCACCTGAAAAATAAGAAACATCGGTTAACCTACTAGAAGTCGAACGCCGCTAAACAGTATAATCTATCTGGTTAGTCGATCCTCAGTTAGTCTTTAGGGGAATGGAAATTTTATATATGTTTCAGAAGATAATGTCTGAATATTTTGCCATCGAAACAGCAACTTAAATGCACAATTCGGGGTAAAAGATTTTTAATTTTAATTTAATTTTAACTTTAATTTAAATTTAATTTAATTTAATTTTAAATTATTTTTATTTTTATTTTTAATTTTAATTTTAATTTTAATTTTAATTTTAATTTAATTTAATTTACTTTTATTTTATTTTATTTTATTTTTATTTTTATTTAATATTTAATTTTAATTATTTTTAATTTAATTTTAATTTTAATTAAATCTAATTTTGACTTAATTTTAACTTAATTTTAATTTTAACTTTAATTTTAATTTTAATTTAATTTAATTTTAACTTTAATTTTAATTTAATTTAATTTTAATTTAATTTAATTTTAATTTTAACTTTAATTTAATTTAATTTTAACTTTAATTTTAATTTTAACTTTAATTTAATTTTAATTTTAATTTAAATTTTAATTTAAAATCTAATTTAATTTTAATTTAAATTTAGTTTAAATTTAATTTAATTTTAATTTTAATTTAATTTTAATTTAAATCCTTAGTCATCTCACCCGATTTATGTTTTCAATCAGAGAATCTTATAATTTTTATCAGATGAGTTAAGTTCAATTTCAGGATTTGGTTTAACTTTTTGTTAGATTCAGGTTTTGCTCTGATCTCAACAAACAGGCATCCTTTGGATAAACTTCTAGGTTATGATAAGTCACCTGGACATCATTAGAGTAATCATGCCTTCAAGATTTTTTAAATAGTCACATCTACTGAATTTAATACAAAACATTGGTCTAACTAGTTAGGATCCGTAAGGTGTAGATTCAGTTAGTTCTACTAAGTCAAATGCACCAGGTCGAAGTCATATCTTTCTAGACACGCATAGACAGAGCTTCCCTAACATACTATTGTCCAAAACTTCACCAATACCTTAGATCAAATTAAATTTTTATCCCTTTTTACTCTAATCCTAATTACCCTGTCAGGTAGGTTATTTTTGGAGGTGTCAACTAATTTGGAGCCTCCCCTCGAATTATTGATCTGGATTTTTTAAGTTTAGTTTTGGGTTTATGTCGATTACTTTTGTAATTATAATAGACTTAATGACAGTTTGAGTTTGAGTTGGTTATGTAGTTCTTTCTATGGTTTGACTTTGGTTAGTTGATTTAGATTTAGATGTTGGATTTAGATTTGGGTTATTTGATTTTACATAATATATTTTCTTTTTGGGTATATAGTATTGGTTAATTCCTACTTGCGTGGTTAGGTACGCTTTTGGAACCCAAGCTTTAGTTTGTGTTTGATTTTGAGTTACTAGTGATATAAATAATTTATTTGTTGAACTGGACTTGTATCCAAGCCGAGATTTGTTGTATACAGCCTTTTGATTTTTAAGTATTAGATCCAAGTTTTTGGATCTAGTTGTAAAATTTTCTAACAGTCCTTTAAGTTTATTAATTTCTATTTTTAATGGTGAGTTTTCCTCTTTAAGTTTTACAACTTGATTTGTATTAGAATTTTCGATTTGTTCCTTTTCCTCTAGGAGTATTTTATTTTGATTATCATTTTCGGTTAATTGTTTATTTAAACATGCAATAATATTGAAAAATTTTTTGCTTAGATTAAGATATACCTCATCGGAACCTTCGAAAATGAATACAGACTCGTGGTTTGATTCGGGTTCGAACCCGTCTTCCGATTCGTCCTCCGATTCTGATTCGCGAGCCATTAGCGCGAGGTAGCTTCGGTGCTTCTGATCTCCGACATCTGATTCATCTGAAGACAATTCGTCCCATGTTTCCTTGAGTGCTTTCTTCTTGGTTGTCTTGGATTTGTCATTCTTCAGTTTTGGGCACCCATTCTTGTAGTGACCCTTTTTGTTACATCTGAAGCAGGTCACATTTTTGTTGTTAGGGTCGGTGGTGGAATTGTTCTTCTGCAGGTCATTTCTATTGAAGTTCTTCTTTCTCCTGGTGAACGTTTTTCTTATCAAGTTCACCAGGTATTCTTCGTCTTCTGAGTTTTGGTCAGGCTCACCTTCATGTTCAGATTTGGTTCTTGAATTTTCCTTTGAGGAACCTGCAAAAAGGGCAATACCTTTCTCGGCCTGTTTTGAGTTAGTCTGCTCATAGAGTTCTAGTTCATAAAATAATTCATCAATTTTTAATTTAGAAAGATTCTTCAAAATCTTATAAGCATCCATGATGGATGCCCACAGTGCATTTCGAGGAAATGTGTTTAGGGCGTACCTTATCAAGTCACGGTTCTCCATTTGGTGGCAGATGGTATGGAGCCCGTTGAGAATGTCCTTTATGCTCGCGTGAAGTTGACTCGCGGATTCTCCTTCCTGTATTTTTATATTAAATAATTTATTCACATAGATGTCTCTTTTGGTTACCTTCGTGTCGCTAGTTCCCTCGTGCAATTTGATGAGCTTGTCCCATAGTTCTTTTACATTTCGTGTGGGCCTACACAGTTCAGCTCTTCC
Organism: Zingiber officinale; assembly: GCF_018446385.1. NCBI lineage: Eukaryota > Viridiplantae > Streptophyta > Magnoliopsida > Zingiberales > Zingiberaceae > Zingiber > Zingiber officinale. Next base: position 82,779,929 of record NC_055993.1, on the reverse strand, counting down.
TTTGTTAGCCCGCATTGTAGTGTGTTAAGAGTTTTGAAATTGGTCTGGGCTTTCTTCTTCATTTCCGGATTCCAATGTTCCGGGTCCATTGGATTTCCAGAGTTGTCGACGGGAGCCTTATAGACTATGGTGACACTGAACCACTGGTCGAAATCGGTCTTCAGATAGATCTCCATTCGCTTCTTCTAGTATGGGAAGTCATCGTCGTTGAAGAGGGGAGGACGGACAGTGTTGTATTCTTCATTTTGGGTCATTACTCTTGTGCATAATAAAAACAAACATAGATGATCCCAAGACTTTTGGTCTTGGATTAGTAGTGTGGGATAAAAATAAAAGTATTAAAACTGAATTGGTATTGCACCAATTCAGATTGGTTTGCTACGGAAAAATGTTTCCAAAGGGGTAATGATACCAATTTGGATTATGTCGAAAAACTTAAAACTAAAAAATGAGAAAACAAAGATTTTCACCCCCTTTTCATGATTGGTGGTTGCACCAAATCAGAGCGGTACCTACTCTGATACCACTTGTTGGATCGTGAAGAACGCTAGAGGGGAGGGGGGGGGGGTGAATAGCGATCATCGAAAATCGAGAATTAAATCGAATATGCAGCGGAAGAGAAAAATAAAAACAACGCTAACAAATCAATTTTTACTTGATTCGAAGCCTTCGTCGACTCCTACTCCAAGGCCTGCACTCGTCGAGTGCTTTCGTTAGGCAATCTACTAACAATTCACAAATCTTTACAAGAGGAATACAATGAATGTATAATTTAAGAGCAAAAATAAACAAGTATACCAACAACTTCTTAGAGATCTGAAAGATTGTGCTTTCAGTTGTTGGAGCCGCGTCACTTTGTCGCCGGAGTTGTGTTGCTCGATCGTCGGAGCAGCGTCACTCAGTCGTCAGAGTCCGGAGTTGTGTTGCTCAGTCATCGGAGCAGCGTCACTCAGTCGTCAGAGTTGCGTCATGGAGTCACAGGAGCTCTTTGGAGCAACACGCAAGAGAGTAATCGCAGAAGAAACTTGTTGTCTTTGCTCCTGATGGAAGGTTGCTTATATAAGCAGTTCCGGGCGCCTGGATCCCTTCCGGATGCCTGGACCGTGATGTCAGTCCATCCAATTAGCGTGCTCCAAATTGACGTTGAGATAGATTTTTGCATTCCGAGCATCCGAACCTGGCTTTCCAAAAAAAGGTTAGTCCGAGACAATAAAAATTATATTACCCTGCAAAACAAAGTTAGCACAATATAGCAAATAGAGTAGTAATTAGATGTTGTCTCCTCGAAACCAAAATCTAGTCAAGATCTTAACTTAGATTTTTTAAATGGATCTAAGTTGGATCGACACCTACTGTTCCTTCAAACGGGGAACGCGTCCTCACCAAGTCACTCCCCTCCAGTGACTTACCTTAACTTATCATTTTGTCAGACATCCGGTCAGCCCGTCGACCTATCTAGATTTCATGCTAGCTATCCGGTCAGTCCGTTGACCTATCTGTACTTCGTGCCAGATATCCAGTCAACCCGTTGACCTATCTGAACTTCGTACCAGCTATTCGGTCAGCCCGTCGACATAGCTGAATTTCTTTCCAGATTTCTAATCAACCCATCAACCTATCTGGACTTCTCCTATACACTTAGTTAACCCGTTAGATCATAATAAATCTAACTTAACTTACTTTGTCATTTATCAAAATTTGAATTAGACCGTTAGTACAACCTGAACCAACAGATGCCACTATTGATGCATTCAAAGAGATATTACTAGCCAAATTTGGATTCTTTAGAGCACCAGGAGGTCTTATATTGGAACCAGAATAAAATTATGAGAAGTGATACGGTCAATGCCACTATTGAATCTGAACTGATAGATTTAGTAAGAGTGTAACAGATTGGTGCGAAAACATATAATCCACTAATGAAGAATGAAATATTAAGAAGATAATGTAAGAGAAGTTGGATGGAAAGTTGTCTTGCAGTGAGCAAAAGGACTGAAAATCCTAGTGCAAGAAGAGCTATATCTTCATCAATGTGCAAACTCAATGTATGAGCCCATACAGAGACCACAAGAGATACAATGCAAACATATTGAGTTATGGAAACGGAATCAAGCATCACTTTCGGCATGTCCCTCTTTACCACATTAGCATTCATAACCATTTCTTCAAGGAATGATTCATCAGTGTAGTTGTCATCATATCCTGGCTGCATCCCTCCATATGCCACCTTCTTCCACTTAGAACGCTCCATGGTTTGATCAGTACCACCTTCAATCTGCCTACTGTGTGGCTTGGCTCACCGAGAAGCTAAGATCATTGCTTAAAGAAGCATCAATTTGTGTCTTTGTGCTACCAATCTGCAAATTCACCGGAACAATTTGAAAAATGAGCCAAATGCTATGAGCAGTACCCAGCATAAGTTTTGATATCTTATTTCTATAATTTCTTCCTGGAAAATGGTGAAGAAGATTCAAGTGCAAATGCATTTTAATGAGGTTAAAGAAAAGGATTTTATTGTGCGTCTAGCACAAACAATAGAGAAAATAAGGAAAATATATGCAAAAAGGGCACAACATAAGATGAGAAGATTGAGCTATAAAAATTGAAAACAATTGTCATATATCAATGCAAAGGAAATTGAGGGCATCTAGAATGCCCACTCAATTGAATAAAGTCTATCAGATATAAGTAATAAGAATTTAGGGAAAAAATACGATGCAGTAGTTGTTAATCCAAATTTTCACATTATCCATATCTAAAGTACAGTCAAGTATAACATAATGTATATAGGTCATTTTGGATAACCCTGTGACTTAACTTAAGGACGGATTGTAAATACGATGTCATCATCGTTTTTACTAATAAAAAAATAAAATAAAATTCAGCAACTCTCAAAATACCCACGCGGTTCGAATAGTAGGATTACATGATATTTTTCGATGGGATGAAAACTTTGAGAAGTTGGGTAAACCATTCTGAAGGCGTTTGAGTTCAATAAAAACAAATTTGAATATAATTAATCTCAATTCATAAACAATTTAAAAATACTATTATATTGCTAAAAGTTGTTTATGAAATGTCAGACAGTTTGGCCGAGTGGTCTAAGGCGCCAGATTTAGGCTCTGGTCCGAAAGGGCGTGGGTTCAAATCCCACAGCAGTCAAATGATTTTTTTTAATCATTTAAACCTTTTCTTGGACTCGGCCCAATAAATAAAGAATGGCCTAACCTTTTTTTAATCAGTTGACCCATCTACGACTACGAGCCAATCTTGCAGAAGCACTACAAATAGGACGAATCGATTAGGTTTTATTCATCCTCCCAGTCGAAGCTCGATCCGCTTCTCGCCCTCGCCATCTTCGTTGCACTTGCTCTCTCGTCTCACTACCACCATGGTGAGTTATTCGTCAGTTTGCACAACAGAATACAGTGTTGTGACCTCGAATGATTTCCCTTTTAGTCGAAATCTGTTAATTGCGGATTCACGAGGTTGCAAATGTGCGCCTGCATGAACTTACTTGATATGTTCTTCTCCTATGTAACTTCAGATTTAGTGTGTAGTCAAATTTTTTTTTCCTTCTCTTTTTGCTTATTGCCTGTTGGTTTTGTAGTCGGGAAGAAAGAAGACTAGGGAGCCCAAGGAGGAGAATGTGACGCTTGGGCCAACTGTACGGGAAGGGGAGCAAGTGTTCGGTGTTGCCCACATCTTTGCTTCTTTTAATGATACTTTCATTGTGAGTCAAATAAGTCCACTTTCTGATCTGTTGGTTTAGAAAAGGAATTAAAGCTTTGATTTTTCTCATCTGTTTTGGACTTGCAGCATGTTACAGATTTGTCTGGGAGGGAAACACTTGTTCGTATTACAAGTGTTAACTTAATCTATATTTCTTTTTTCTCACTTTGCATATGATTGTGAATTCTTTGCTTCAGTTGACACTAGCAAGCTATCTAAGCAAGATGAACTTGTTTGATGGTAATAAAATAGGCTTTTTAGTGGTTGTGTTAATGCTATTAGACTTGATTTTGGTTGGAACAAGTTGCCTGTTTACGTATTATATTGTTATTACTCCATTTGTACATGGTTGAGCTCAACAATTTGGTCAATGATTATGCTCTTGTTCTCCAGTTTCTGAAGCACGGCCCTTAAGATCGCCTTCCTTTTACGGTTGTACCTTGTGGAAGCGTTTTGAGTCATAGCCATGCAATATGAATTTTTTGGTTCCAGAGAGTTTTTCTTTGAGATCTTTCCATGTTTCATTGAGTCTTTGGCCCTTCTGATGTGGCATTTGATTATCCATAAATATGTGCATTATAGATGTGCTGCACTTTGATGTTGTTCATCTGTTTTTTGCTCAGTGGATACCTGTTGCCAACTCTCTTGTGAAGTGTGCCTAGTTTATGGATGAGGGACACATTCATATTCATTCTTTTTTATGGTATCTAAACTAAAACCTAAAGTGATCTGAAAAGGTTTGTTGATTTATCTTCAAAATTATCAATCTGATGGTGCTTTGAATTTGATGTTTATTTTTCTTAAGTGATTCATTTTATTTTTCTTAAGCTGCATGAACATGTTTGATGGTCATAAAATGGGCTTTTTAGTAGTTGTGCTTAATGCTATTAGACATGATTTTGGTTGGAACAAGTTGCCTCTTTATGTATTATATTGTTATTACTCTATTTGTGCATGGTTGAGCTCAACAATTTGGTCAATGATTATTGCTCTTGTTCTCCAGTTTCTGAAGCACGGCCCTTAAGATCGCCTTCCTTGTACAGTTGTACCTTGTGGAAGCGTTTCGAGTCATAGCCATGCAATATGAATATTTTGGTTTCAGAGAGTTTTTCTTTGAGAGCTTTCCTTGTTTGATTGAATCTTAGGCCCTTCTGATGTGGCATTGGATTATCCATAAATATGTGCATTATAGATGTGCTACATCTTTTATGCAGTTCATCTATTTTTTGTTCAATGGATACCTCTTGCCAACTTTCTTGTGAAGGTGCTTAGTTTATGGATGAGGAGCACATTCATATTCATTCCTTTTTTATGCTATTTAAACTAAAACCTAAACTCATATGAAAAAGTTTTGTTGATTTATCTTCAAAATTATCAATCTGATGGTGCTTGGAATTTGATGTTCATTTTCTCAAGTGGTCCATTTTATGAAATCCAACTGTCCAAGAATATTTATGCACATCTTTTTTGAGTTTTCTATGAAGCTTGAGGAGTACTTAAAAGCTAAGCCTACTCCCTTAGTTAAGTTTTTAGTATACTTTTGATAACCACTCTCTTCTAGAAGAATTACTGAATCATGAAATAACAAGGTTGAGATAGATTCCTCTCTTTTTTGTTTCCAGAACAGAGTAGAAGCAATTAATTTGAAGGACTATTAATGCAACATTTTTCTGAGTATTGAATAATTGTGGTGCATGCTTGAATGAATAAATCATCATCTCATGCAATCTTGGAAGCTTCATTTTATCTACATGAGATGTAAAATTTGTCCTTTATTTGGTCTCTTTCCTTACTTTTGTTCTCATTCACACAAGCTTACTTCTTACTCTTGCCTGTTCTATTATCTTATTTGATAAATGAGTTTGGACTTGAAAAGTTTTTGCTGTTTTAGGTGGAATGAAAGTCAAGGCTGACAGGGATGAATCATCTCCATACGCAGCTATGCTTGCAGCCCAAGATGTTGCCCAGCGATGCAAAGTATGTCCTTCAACTTGTTTTTTTTTTCCCCTCGATATCCATGCTTTGTTTTAAACTGATTCTCATAACTGTTTTCTCCTGCATTCCTTTGTAGGAACTTGGTATTACTGCTTTGCATATTAAGCTAAGAGCCACTGGCGGGAATAAAACAAAAACACCTGGTCCTGGTGCTCAATCTGCTCTAAGGGCACTTGCTCGAGCTGGCATGAAAATTGGGCGTATCGGCAAGTTCTTTTCCTATTATTATTCAAACTTTTCCCCCTTGTGCATAATTGCTAGTGTTCTTGTTTGGTCAAAATCACTCCTCGATTCACTTCATGTCGGCATCTTCAAAATCAATTCAGTAAAATCTATTTATTCACTTTACATCATGCTTGGGATTTTAAAAACTTAAAAAAGTTATTTGTTTTTGTGGCACGAAATATAGCCTCTTTTAATTCTTTTTTTCCTGGTACTACAGAGGATGTAACTCCCATACCCACAGACAGCACTCGCAGAAAGGGTGGAAGGAGAGGAAGGAGGCTCTAATTCTTCAAGTTCTCTTCAATTTCTTTTTCTCAGTATCGAAATGTTTCAACCCAACTGTGTTACTTGTAAATTTTGAACAGTCGAGTGACTTTTCACTCGTTCGATTCGATTATCTGTAAGGTGCTATGGCCTGGTTGTGATACGATGATGGATGTTACATCAAATTCCTTTGGTTCAATATAATTGTTACTGCTGTGATAGTTTATCCTTAGAATTTACATTATGGATTTTGCAAACCATGAATCTATTAAGTATCCTTTGCAATTGCAAAGTCGGTGTGAAGGGCCTCCACACTCTTTATGCTTTGCGAATAAGTGTGTAAGCGAGTCGAACTATCAATGTTCATATTCGTGAAATTTATAGTATTTTTTAATCCTTAATATATTATAAATAGTTTAAAATCCTAAAGTGTATAAATTACTATACTTTTCATATATTTAAATAAAAATTAATAAAATAAAATTATAATTTATTTTTTATAAAATTATAATAGATTTATTTATAAATTATTTGTGAATGTAAAACTAAACTATTTATGTAGTATGATTATCTATAAATATTATAAGACTCCTTTAAGAGTTAATTTAAGAAGAGTTTAAAACTACAATTTATAAGAAGGAACTAAAAACAAATTTATTACCGTTAGGGAATTAGGACTGAAATTGCCCATTTCCGATCGCTTCTATAAATAGCGCCGTCACCCGCACTCGCTCTACATTCTCGCTTTTCCTCCGTCCGAAACGGCGAGGGTTCAAGAAGTGCTTGCTTCGCAAATTCCGTTTCTGTTTCGCCATGGCCGGTAGACTCCTCCGATGCACGCTGCCAGCTGCCTCGTGGGGGATAAAGCGCCGGCGAACGAAGGGCCGTCGCCCTTCGCCTCCGCCCTCGGTTTTCGTCAGTCAAGATGAGGAGGACTGCATCCTCGGGCTCCTCATGCTGTCGGATGCCCTGCTCGACCTTCGCCGCGGGGTTCCGCCGCTGCAAGCCCCAAAGCAGCTGCTGTTTCTTCATCCCCGATCGCCGACGCCTCCGCCAGCGGAGGCGCAGGAGCAAGAATCGCCGCATCTGATCTCATTCCCTGGGCTAATGCCGCTTCTGCCTCCGCCGGAGAAAAAGCAGCCTCTGCTTCCGTCCACAGCGCTGAAACAACAACGGCAGCAGAAGAATGAGAGGCTTTCCCCTGCGACGCCTTCGACGGCCGATCTGCGTAGCTACGAGTGCTCGGAATGCGGAAAAGCATTCTCTTCGTACCAGGCCCTCGGCGGCCACAAAAGCATTCACCGGAAGCGTCGGGCGGCCAACGACCGGACAGAAAAGCAGAGGAGACATGTCAAGGCGAGAAGAGCAATGGCGATGTCATCGGCCTCACTGACGGAGTGCTCGCCAAAGAAGGGACTGAGCATCGACCTCAACCAGCCGTCGATAGGAATGGATTAGGTTTATGGAAGAGGAGGCGGCGGTGGGAGTTGGCCGCCGATCAATTTCCTCCTCTCTGCTTTTTAGTTTCTGTTAATATTTCTGTACTTAATCATTTAAAATGTTACAAAAGTGATTAAACTACAAAATTATCTTTTTGTTTTGATTTTTTGACAATTTCACTGCACTTGTCAAAATGTGTTGGATATTTGACTGTTTGTCCACAATTTCATTGCAATTCAACTGCAATTGTCAAGAAAAATTGACTGATTGATATTTCTATCTGCAATTATCTACAATGTGTTGGTTTTGATTTCTTATAATAAGAGATGATTTATAAGGTATACTTTTTTTTTTAATTTTTAATTTTTGCCCTTTGGAAACAAAACACTCGCATATCAAATTTTAGACGTATAATCAAAATAAATAAATATTCATCCTTAATTTTTAATCGAAATCTTATTTCTAATTTAAATAAAAAAATTATAATTACTTTTTTAATAAATTTAATTATATTTATTTATAAATTATTTATGAATGTGAAACTAAATTATTTATGAAGTATAATTATTTATGAATGTAAACTAAATTTATTCGTGTCATTAATATCAATCAAAGTGAATTAATAGATCGGAGTATTCATCAGTCAATAAAAAATTGATTATTTAAATTTTTCGATAGAATTAATTAATTTTTTATTGATTGGATTTATTCAGTTTTAGTAAGAAAGTTTGGCCGGTTTATTTGTTTAGTTTCTATTTTTTAGTTGATATTAAATATCCAATTTTTGATGATTAATTTTTAAACTGATCAATTCACGTGTTATCAGGATAAATTCGAAAACGCGGTGTTAAAAAAAATTAATCCTTGAGACTCAATCATTGATAAAAAAAAAATTTAAAATAAAAAACATCCGGACGTTTGGTTTCTATTTTTGTTCTCTACTACGAAAGAACATTTTATTCAATTTGAAAGAGAAAAATACATTATTATTTATGATTACTATATTTTATTACGAAGAAGTCTCACTCAACAAGTGAGATTACTGCCGGGGTCAACGCCCAACTGCCTGCAGTAGTCCGTGTAGTAGCCCACCCGAGCGTTGACCGTTGTCGGGTTGTTGCCGTCGCACTCGAGCGCGCCATTGATAGCGCGGATGGTGGCGCCGAATCCTTGCCCGGAGACGATGAGGGAGTGACAGTGGTTCATCCAGTACCACAGGCCGGTCCTGAAGGAGATGACGACGTCGTTGGCCACCGTCTCCGGCGCGCCCAGGCCGTCGAAGCCGATGTCCCGCCCGGCAGGGCCGTAGTTGAAGTTCCACGACAGTTGGATGGGGCCACGGCCGTAGTAGTTCCTCCCGGAGACGCACGGCCACTCGGTGTTGGTCTCGTCGCAGTAGTCATTCGATGCGCCGTTGATCTCCTCGATGTAGCAGAAATCTGTAAAGAATTTAGGAAATTAATTAAAGACGTCGATCGAGATTTTAATTAGACTTCCGAACGGCCGGTGAAGAAAGCAAACCGATTCAAACTCACGTCCCGTCTCGTGCGTGACTTGGGCGAAGAAGGCGGCGATCTCACGGCGGGAGTCGTCGGCGGAGCCGGTTCGGCCGAAGTTGGGGAAGTAGCCGGCGGCGGCCAGGAAAGCGTCGCGCGTGTAGAATCCCCTGCCGACGCAGCCGCTGTTTGCCTGGCTGATGATGCCGTCGAAGAAGCTCTGCGTCACCACGTCGGCCACCGAGACGTCGTTGGTCGGAGAGGAGTAACAGGGGCCCTCCCTGCACCCGACGCCGCAGTAGGCGTCGCCGGTGCCACAGTAGCCGTAGCGGCTGCAGCAGAGGTCGGCGGAACAGCCGCAGTTCTGGGCAACCACGGCTGTGATTCCGACGAGAAGGAAGGCCACCAAAAGTGCCATGGGGTTAGATCCGAGGAGAGCCATGAATTCAGTTCCGGTGAGAGGTGGAAGAAGAGACGATGGAAATGAGTGGAGAAGAGTGGAATTCATAGAGCAGAGAGGAGGTGGTGGATTGTGAGCCGTGCCGCCGTTGATTATTAAAAATGTTTGACTTGGAAGGGTTGCGTATAAGCGCGCAGGTTTTGTAGAATTGGGATGGAAAACAAAAGTCAAAGAATGAATAAGTTACAAAGATGTCAAAGGTTTTTTTGGTAAAAAAAAAATAATAAATTTATGATATGTTAATTCAATCTATATTTTGAAAATTAGACTGAAAAGAACTAAAGATAAGTTGTTTATCTCGTCAATTTTTGATCAACATACAACACGTCTTGAATGACTATTAGACGTTAGGTTGCAGATTATAGATAGAGCTCAATATGGCGACCTGAATCTTGGTCTGTTTACTCTCGACATACCCTTTTATTGATTGAGGAACCATTTTGAATCATAGCCGTACTCCTTTTCAATATTATCGTCATCGATAGATTGTTAAATTATGTTTTTGGATTGACACCTCCTTTCCGATAAATTTGTCTCTTCAGATCAAGAAACTAAGAGAGAACTATAAGTCACAACTATAAGTCACAACTTTCTAGATGTGAAACATATTAAATTCCCTCAAATTTGAGAGAAAAAACACACAAATTCTGTTCATAATATATGTTTTCTCCTCCGTGAAGTGTGTTAATTTTCTTCTGAAATTAATTAAATGTTTAAATTGATAAGGCCATCGAGAATCCTTGATTAGTCAGCAACTACTAGCAATAAGCCATGTTGGTGGCCATCTTTTTGGAAAAATCAAACCATAAATGAAGAAGAAAGCACGGATGATTTCCTCCTGCTATTTGACATTGGAATTGGTCAAATGGCTCCTTAATTGGTTGACATTACTCAAGAGGCATCACCATTGTTCTCAGAATAAATAAGCCCATTGTTCATATATGTTTCTCAGAAATTTTAGAAAAAACTACTTGATGCGATAATTATTAGCTATTCAACAGAAGATTAAAGAATCACTAAATTATTGTGAATTATGAGAGATGATTTTGAAGAAGAAAAGAAAAGTATGGATTGGTGTATGTTGGGAATTTTCTCAATCTGAGACTGATAGAATATTGTTCTAGTAAATCCCTACTAAATAATTTATTAAGATGAACTCTTAAAACAGGTATGAACAACTATTCATCTGACTTTCCAAGTGCCATGTCCCATAGCAACCTTTCCAGATTGTAGTTGAATTATGATCCAAAAACTTATCAAGTGGAGAAAAATTAATGGATGTGGGAATTTTTCCTCATTTGTCCGACCCCACCTAGTGGGATAAGGTTGTTGTTGTTACTGCATTAATCAAACATCCTTTGGAAACATCACATGCCGTTTCGAATATATGGAAGACAAAGAAGACAGAGACAGTCACAATATCAACTATTCTTTGGTAGGAAAATTTCTATCATTCTTGAGAGCTTTGAATTCAATGAGCAATTCTTTGATTTGAGTGACCAAAATATATTATATGGTTAAGATAAGTACTTAATTCACTTCCAAAAGTTCATTTACTTGAGCTGCAATTTTCTGCCATCAGAATTCAATATCTCATTCAAATCATAAAATTCATAGGAAAAAGGATTTTTCTTTTTCTTCAAGTGATAGAGAAAACAAGTATCGACACAAAATGAGTTAACATTATCTTGAAAAGTGTAGATTTCATCCTGCATGAATAGCTACATAGAATGACAGAGAAAGGGAAAATATATGGAGCTGGAGACCGTACCGAGATGAATGAAGAAGTAACATGAACTGATGAATGATGAAAATCACTTTAATCAGAACCCACATCCACCCCTCTTCGTCCAAAGAACTCCTTGGCTTCTACAATATCCTGGATTGAAAGAATAAACATTCAGTTTCTGGCATCCAAATACAATGCTACAAGTGATGCAAACAAAAGTCCCAATATTAACCATAAACTACAAGCACCTACAAGTAAACATAGAATTGTGTTTGCAAAGAAACAATGCAAATTATTTTCTACTGAATTACAAGCACTAAATATGATGTTATAAAGACATTGATTCTTCAATGGATTAGTCGAGCTAGTGGATGAAGAGGAATCAATGCCACAGACCAAGAAGCCTTGTGTTGATCACACTGTTACAATTTCATCCTCAATCATTTTAACATTTGCCTCTGAGTTTTTCTAGATCAACTATGCAGGTTTAGCGTCTAATGGTAAAACATCAGAAAAAAGGAACCGAGCAAGAATTGAACCTATAATAGCATTCACCAAAATTTTAGACAATGCCAAAGCCTCTTGCAGATCAGAGCATAGCAATTTCGTTCTCAAACACTTTAACAACTTCTAGAACAATTTGTGGAGTATTAGCATCTAAAAATACAGTTAAAGTAATTGGCGGTTGAAGTTGGTAAAATATCAGACAAGAAACCTTATGCAAAAGTACATATTGGAAACAGAAGACTGGGTGGACATTAATAAAAAGAACATGAATATTGGGAGGGAAATTAATAAGAAACAGAAGATATGGTCTTAAACAACCTTCTGCAAAAGTACAGCTTCCTGGGGACATGTTGGAAACAGCATCAAACCAACTCCTACCATAAGAAGGCCATAACAGCCTAATGAGACGACTAGATAAACTGGAAGCTGGAAAGGAGGAAACAAAATTGTTAATACTTAGTAAAAAACTAGACCATTTTAAAGAGGAAGTACATATAACAAAAATCTGACCAACCAAGTGTAGTGATGAGGAACTACTGATGTTTCAAGTAAGGTGATCCAAGTGGCAGCAACAACAACCAGTAAAGCCAAGATCTTTAGAATGTGCTTCATATTCAACTCAAAACAATGTAAGGAAAGAAAAGTATTGCAAACATTTTAGTCATGTCAATTTGTACCCCTTTTATTTAATTGGCTTGATAGTGTACACACTTTGACACATTTGTTTCCTAGCATTCTAGAATTTGATATGAATGTGCTATTCAATAATGTAATGGAACAGAAGTAAACTAAATATTCTATTCCATATCAATAACAGTCAGACAAAGGTATTTGGTTTCCATTTTATTTTCCATATTTTGGAAAGCGAGAAATAGGCAGGACTTAGCTTACAGATCAATTTGCTTAACCAGATAAAGTATCCGCATACAATCATCATCATAGATCAAGGTAGGTAAATTGGAACTAAGCTGCTATTGCTGCTACTGCACAAAGAAAATCTTATACTTGCTTAGGAAGAAAATAAACCTCTCCAGAAGCTTCTCCAGCGCCAACCAAATCTATGGCTAAATAAGTTCCAGACAAGAATGTAACAGCCACCAGATATAGTGCTGCTAAAAAAATCATGCCAATCGCGATTCAACCAACAATTTGAAACTAGGTTTAACGCGGTTTTCATTTCTGTTTAAATCAATATAATCATCAAATCTAACACTTGTAGCCTAATAATCTTCACTCCTACCAATTCATCCTCTCCTCTATCTCCTCTTAACTCTCGCATCTATCTTCATCTTTCCTATTGAATGGCCACTACATACAAGCAGAAATAGTCCGGTCATTTCTAGTAGATTGCTATGCCACATCCTGAGAGGAATAAGAAGCATCACCAGCAATTCAACTTTCCCATAACAGGAAATCAAAAGAGAAATTGGCTTTCCATCTAGCTCAGTAGGGGAGACCAGGGATCGGAATAAGCAGCACAAAGGAGAAAGATTCACCAACAAGGAAGGAAGAGAAGAAGAGAACCTTAGAATCCGGATGATCAAAGAATCCGGATGATCAGGCGCTAGGAGAAGATCGTGAAGAGGAGGCGATCGTCGTCGGTGATCTTCTGTCCGGGGAGAGAAGAGGGGGGAGTTGAGCGGAGGTTAGAGAGAGAAATTCTGAACGTAGCGGGCTAGGTTTTGACTACACTGATGGGTCGGGTTCGATCCAGATACGACCCATTTAGTGCTTAGTGGGCCGACAGCGACGTCGGCCCATTTGGTTTACTCCGATAACAGCTGATTGAGTCTTGACGACTTCGTCACTTTTTCTCGCTTCCTTCTTCCTACTCCCTTCTTCCTTCACACACACAAACTCTCTCTCTCTCTCTCTCTCTGATCTACTTTTCTTCCTTTTCCTTCTCTATCTCACATTCGATTCTGCTATGATCTACTCTGTGTGAGACTATTTCAAGGGGTTGCGCCTTTTTCGTTCACAAAGTTAGCGCAGAGTGGTTAACTGTTCGGGTCGGTTGGATGGAGGGCAACAGTTGCAGGCCGGATCAGAGGAAGCCATCAGCCGTGCCAGATGGGAGCTCCGCTGATTGGAGGATCCAGCTCCAGCCCGATGCGCGGCGGAGAATCTCCAATAAGATGTGAGTGGGATGCCCAAATTCCACCATTACCCCCTAATTTCGCCCCTTTTGGTAGTTGGATCATCGGTATGGATAATCGCTTTGATTTGATCGTTGAATTATTTGATATTTGACATGGAAATTTTATTCAGGGTCGGATTAGAGTGTGTGCATAGGGTTTTCCGTCAATTTCAGAACTTTTGTCGACAACTATTATCATTTCTGTATTAACTATTTTTTTTATCCAATCTGTATTTTTCTTATTGTCCTTCTACTTATAAGAATCAATTTGTCATTTTGTTCGGAAAGAATAACGCCTGGTTCTAAAAAAATACTAGTCTCCTGCTTCCCTATAAACTTTATCTTCATGCTTCGCTCGCTATCAAGATGCTGATCAGATAAACTTGTGCAAGGGTTTCTTTCTAAAGGGAGAGTGATGACTTAAGTTATGATTCTAGGAGAGTTTCAGATTGATGACATGATTCGTTTGTTCTCTGCATAAACAGGCCTTTCTTTTGCAGTGATACTTTCTTTGACATTGGATTTACTGAAAATATTCAAAAAATAAGGCAAAATGGAATTTCAATAGGATGATGGTTTTGAAAAACTGCACATATGTCTGGTATCTTATTACTTAATTACTTATTTGACCACATAAGAAGGAAAGGCATTAGATGGTCGGGAGCAACGGGGCTAGGGAAAGCCATGCTTTTGCTTTTCTTTAGCACAAGATCATGAACTAGGGGCTAGGGAAAGCCATGCTTTTGCTTTTCTTTAGCACAAGATCATGAACTAGGGGCTAGGGGAAGCCATGCTTTTGCTTTTCTTTAGCACAAGATCATGAACTAGAGACGTAAGTCTATAAGGTCCCATCCGCAACCCACTGCATCTTGTATCATACAGTGGAATATTGCTTCTCTTGAAGATATGGAGAGCATTCCTTAGAATAATCATCTAGAAGATGCCTTTTAAACCTATAATCCATTAAGATTGAATCCAACATTTGTTATTGAGCTCAAATCTCATCCATTGGATCTTAAAGCTCGTAGAAAATTAAGATTGTATCCATATATTTCTCTAATTAAATTCAAATTGAAATTTCAATTAGCCTTTTAATTAATTTTTCCATTTGATCTATCTGTCCAATTGTGCAAATTGATCTTTAATTTTGGCAATGGTACTCTTTAGTATAATTTGGACAAATAAATATTTAAATTGCCCCAATTAAATCTCCATTAATAAATATTAAGATAACTCTCTTGTGAAGTGTGCCTAGTTTATGGATGAGGGACACATTCATATTCATTCTTTTTTATGCTATCTAAACTAAAACCTAAAGTGATCTGAAAAGGTTTGTTGATTTATCTTCAAAATTATCAATCTGATGGTGCTTTGAATTTGATGTTTATTTTTCTTAAGTGATTCATTTTATTTTTCTTAAGCTGCATGAACATGTTTGATGGTCATAAAATGGGCTTTTTAGTAGTTGTGCTTAATGCTATTAGACATGATTTTGGTTGGAACAAGTTGCCTCTTTATGTATTATATTGTTATTACTCTATTTGTGCATGGTTGAGCTCAACAATTTGGTCAATGATTATTGTTCTTGTTCTCCAGTTTCTGAAGCACGGCCCTTAAGATCGCCTTCCTTGTACAGTTGTACCTTGTGGAAGCGTTTCGAGTCATAGCCATGCAATATGAATATTTTGGTTTCAGAGAGTTTTTCTTTGAGAGCTTTCCTTGTTTCATTGAATCTTAGGCCCTTCTGATGTGGCATTGGATTATCCATAAATATGTGCATTATAGATGTGCTGCATCTTTTATGTTGTTCATCTATTTTTTGTTCAGTGGATACCTCATGCCAACTTTCTTGTGAAGGTGTTTAGTTTATGGATGAGGAGCACATTCATATTCATTCCTTTTTTATACTATTTAAACTAAAACCTAAACTCATATGAAAAAGTTTTGTTGATTTATCTTCAAAATTATCAATCTGATGGTGCTTGGAATTTGATGTTCATTTTCTCAAGTGGTTCATTTTATGAAATCCAACTGTCCAAGAATATTTATGCACATCTTTTTTGAGTTTTCTATGAAGCTTGAGGAGTACTTAAAAGCTAAGCCTACTCCCTTAGGTAAGTTTTTAGCATACTTTTGATAACCCACTCTCTTCTAGAAGAATTACTGAATCATGAAATAACAAGGTTGAGATAGATTCCTCTCTTTTTTTTCCAGAACAGAGTAGAAGCAATTAATTTGAACGACTATTAATGCAACATTTTTCTGAGTATTGAATAATTGTGGTGCATGCTTGAATGAATAAATCATCATCTCATGCAATCTTGGAAGCTTCATTTTATCTACATGAGATGTAAAATTTGTCCTTTATTTGGTCTCTTTCCTTACTTTTGTTCTCATTCACACAAGCTTACTTCTTACTCTTGCCTGTTCTATTATCTTATTTGATAAATGAGTTTGGACTTGAAAAGTTTTTGCTGTTTTAGGTGGAATGAAAGTCAAGGCTGACAGGGATGAATCATCTCCATACGCAGCTATGCTTGCAGCCCAAGATGTTGCACAGCGATGCAAAGTCTGTCCTTCAACTTGTTATTTTTTTCCTCGATATCCATGCTTTGTTTTAAACTGATTCTCATAACTTTCTTCTCCTGCATTTCTTTGTAGGAACTTGCTATTACTGCTTTGCATATTAAGCTAAGATCCACTGGCGGGAATAAAACAAAAACACCTGGTCCTGGTGCTCAATCTGCTCTAAGGGCACTTGCTCGAGCTGGCATGAAAATTGGGCGTATCGGCAAGTTCTTTTCCTATTATTATTCAAACTTTTCCCCCTTGTGCATAATTGCTAGTGTTCTTGTTTGGTTAAAATCACTCCTTGATTCACTTCATGTCGGCATCTTCAAAATCAATTCAGTAAAATCTATTTATTCACTTTACATCATGCTTGGGATTTTAAAAACTTAAAAAAGTTATTTGTTTTTGTGGCACGAAATATAGTCTCTTTTAATTCTGTTTTTCCTGGTACTACAGAGGATGTAACTCCCATACCCACAGACAGCACTCGCAGAAAGAAAGGGTGGAAGGAGAGGAAGGAGGCTCTAATTCTTCAAGTTCTCTTCAATTTCTTTTTCTCAATATCGAAATGTTTCAACCCAACTGTGTTACTTGTAAATTTTGAACAGTCGAGTGACTTTTCACTTGTTCGATTCGATTATCTGAAAGGTGCTATGGCCTGGTTGTGATACGATGATGGACGTTACATCAAATTACTTTGGTTCAGTATAATTGTTACTGCTGTGATAGTTTATCCTTAGAATTTATTATGCATTTTGCAATTGCGAAGTCGATGTGAAGGGCCTCCACACTCTTTATGCTTTGCGAATAAGTGGGTAAGCGAGTTGAACTATCAATGTTCATATTCATGAAATTTATAGTATTTTTTTAATCCTTAATATATTATAAATAGTTTAAAATCCTAAAGTGTATAAATTACTATACTTTTCATATATTTAAATAAAAATTAATAAAATAAATATATAAATTATTTTTTATAAAATTATAATAGTTTATAAATTATTTGTGAATGTAAAACTAAATTATTTATGTACTATGATTATCTATAAATATTATAAGACTCCTTTAAGAGTTAATTTAAGAAGAGTTAAAGCATTCACATAATATATCCTATTTAAATATTTTACCTTAAATTTTAAATAAAGTAGTTAAAAAATAAGAAATAGAGAAGCTGATATATGATGTATTGAAAAATAAATATCTAAATTTAATAAAGTAATTTTTTTATTTTAAATTATTCATTTTGGATAGAAAAACTGGGGTGCTCTAACACTATAATTTATAAGAAGGAACTAAAAACAAATTTATTACCGTTAGGGAATTAGGACTGAAATTGCCCATTTCCGACCGCTTCTATAAATAGCGCCGTCACCCGCACTCGTTCTACATTCTCGCTTTTTCTCCGTCCGAAACGGCGAGGGTTCAAGAAGAGCTTTTGCTTCGCAAATTCCGTTTCTGTTTCGCCATGGCCGCTAGACTCCTCCGATGCACGCTGCCAGCTGCCTCCTGGGGGATAAAGCGCCGGCGAACGAAGGGCCGTCGCCCTTCGCCTCCGCCCTCGGTTTTCGTCAGTCAAGATGAGGAGGACTGCATCCTCGGGCTCCTCATGCTGTCGGATGCCCTGCTCGACCTTCGCCGCGGGGTTCCGCCGCCGCAAGCCCCAAAGCAGCTGCTGTTTCTTCCTCCCCGATCGCCGACGCCTCCGCCGGCGGAGGCGCAGGAGCAAGAATCGCCGCATCTGATCTCATTCCCTGGGCTAATGCCGCTTCTGCCTCCGCCGGAGAAAAAGCAGCCTCTGCTTTCGTCCACGGCGCTGAAACAACAACGGCGGCAGCAGAACGAGAGGCTTTCCCCTGCGACGCCTTCAACGGCCGATCTGCGTCGCTACGAGTGCTCGGAATGCGGAAGAGCATTCTCTTCGTACCAGGCCCTCGGCGGCCACAAAAGCATTCACCGGAAGCGTCGGGCGGCCAACGACCGGACAGAAAAGCAGAGGAGACTTGTCATGGCGAGAAGAGCAATGGCGATGTCATCGGCCTCACTGACGGAGTGCTCGCCAAAGAAGGGACTGAGCACCGACCTCAACCAGCCGGCGATAGGAATGGATTAGGGTTATGGAAGAAGAGGCGGCGGTGGGAGTTGGCCGCCGATCAATTTGCTCCTCTCCTCGCTGCTTTAATTTCATCTTAGGGCAATGAGTTTGATTAATTACTGCTTTAGTTTGTGGATAGTGATTGTGATTAACTAGTTTTTGTAAATTCTGTTAATATTTCTGTACTTAATCATTTAAAATGTTATAAAAGTGATTAAACTACAAAATTATCTTTTTGTTTTGTTTTTTTGACTGTTTGTCCACAATTTCATTGCAATTCAACTGCAATTGTCAAGAAACATTGACTGATTGATATTTCTATCTGCAATTATCTCATTGCAATTTCATTTAATTTCGTTTTTTTTGGCCTTTTGGGAAATAAAACACTCGCATATTAAATTTTAGACTTATTAACAAAATAAATAAATAAATATTCATCCTTAATTTTTAATTAAAATCTTATTTATTAAAAATATATGTTTATTTATTATTTATTTTCTCATCTATTAGTGTCATTAATATTATTATTTTTAATAATATATATATATATATATATATTAAAATTATTAAAAATATATGTTTATTTATTATTTATTTTTTCATCTATTAGTGTCATTAATATTATTATTATTAATATAAGATATTTTAATTGAATTTATTTTCATTAGTTAATTTGATTATCTATCAAATACTAAATTAGATTCTAAGGTTTTTTTTTATAGTACCCTACCGTTTTTTATCTATAATATATTATGAATAGTTTAAATTATAAAAGTTTATGAATTATATGCTTTTTATAAATTGAAATAAAAAATAAAAATAAATAGATTTATAATTACTTTTTAAAATATATTTATTTATAAATTATTTATGAATGTAAACTAAGTTTATTCGTGTCATTCGTAGGGTTAGTAAAATATTAATCAAAGTGTATTAATCGAACGAAATGTATGATTAATTTAGAAATTTGATTCGACTATTCATCCGTCAATAAAAAATTAATTATTTTATTTTTTTATGGAATTAATTAATTTTTAATCGATTTGATTTATTCCGTTTTAGTATGACAGTTTGATCTGTTTAATATTATTACTTTTTATTTATTTGATTTCTATTTTTTTAATTAATTTAAGTACGATTAATTTTTAAACTTATTAATTTTATATACCATCAAAATAAATTCGAAAGTACTAATCAATCCAACTTTCTTAAATCAATCTATGTTAAAAATCATCGGTTATTTTTTTATTTATTTAGCCACCATTACCCGGACACGTTTGGTTTCTATTTTGTTCTCTACTGTGAAAGAACATTTTATTATTCATTTTGAAAGAGAAAAATGCATTATTATTATTATTTTTTATTACTATATTTTATTACGAAGAAGTCTCACTCAACAAGTGAGATTACTGCCGGGGTCAACGCCCAACTGCCTGCAGTAGTCCGTGTAGTAGCCCACCCGAGCGTTGACCGTCGCCGGGTTGTTGCCGTCGCACTCGAGCGCGCCATTGATAGCGCGGATGGTGGCGCCGAATCCTTGCCCGGAGACGATGAGGGAGTGACAATGGTTCATCCAGTACCACAGGGCGGTCCTGAAGGAGATGACGACGTCGTTGGCCACCGTCTCCGGCGCGCCCAGGCCGTCAAAGCCGATGTCCCGCCCGGCGGGGCCGTAGTTGAAGTTCCACGACAGTTGGATGGGGCCACGGCCGTAGTAGTTCCTCCCGGCGACGCACGGCCACTCGGTGTTGGTCTCGTCGCAGTAGTCATTCGATGCACCGTTGATCTCCTCGATGTAGCAGAAATCTGCAAAGAATTTAGGAAATTAATTAAAGACGTCGATCGAGATTTTAATTAGACTTCCGAACGGCCGGTGAAGAAAGCAAACCGATTCAAACTCACGTCCGGTCTCGTGAGTGACTTGGGCGAAGAAGGCAGCGATCTCACGGCGGGAGTCGTCGGCGGAGCCGGTGCGGCCGAAGTTGGGGTAGTAGCCGGCGGCGACAAGGAAAGCGTCGCGCGTGTAGAATCGCCTGCCGACGCAGCCGCTGTTTGATTGGCTGATGATGCCGTCGAAGAAGCTCTGCATCACCACGTCGGCCACCGAGACGTCGTTGGTCGGAGAGGAGTAACAGGGGCCCTCCCGGCACCCGACGCCGCAGTAGGCGTCGCCGGTGCCACAGTAGCCGTAGCGGCTGCAGCAGAGGTCGGCGGAACAGCCGCAGTTCTGGGCAACCACGGCTGTGATTCCGACGAGAAGGAAGGCCACCAAAAGTGTAATACCCCGGTTCTGAGATTCTGATTAAGTATGACTTAAAGGGTTAGATGATACTATCCATATCACCAAGGTGCACCTTCCTTTTCGGAAGCCCAAACTCAAAGAACTCCAAAGTTAAGCGTGCTTGGCTTGGAGAAATCTGAGGATGGGTGACCTCCTGGGAAGTTTTCCAGGGTGCGTGCGAGTGAGGACAAAGCACGCTGAAAGGACCTCCGGTGGTCTGTGGAGCTAGTCGTCAACTCGATGGACAATTCTAGCTTGGAGAAATCTGAGGATGGGTGACCTCCTGGGAAGTTTTCCAGGGTGCGTGCGAGTGAGGACAAAGCACGCTGAAAGGACCTCCGGTGGTCTGTGGAGCTAGTCGTCAACCCGATGGACAATTCTAGTGACGTTCCCGGTACGGTCTAGGTGGGGCCCGCCTGGGCCGGGGCGTTACAAAAAGTGCCATGGGGTTAGATCCGAGGAGAGCCATGAATTCAGTTCCGGTCAGAGGTGGAAGAAGAGACGATGGAAATGAGAGGAATTTATAGAGCTGAGAGGAGGTGGTGGATTGTGAGCTGTGTCGGTGTTGAATGTTTGACTTGGAAGGGTTGCGCGTATACGCGCGCAGGATTTTTAGAATTTGGATGGAAAAACAAAGATTCAACATTTTTATTGATTCAGAAACCGTTTTGAACCATAGCCCTACTCATTTTTATCATTGTCGTCATCGATCATCAACTTTTCCCATTTAATATCGTCGATTGTTAAATTATCTTTTTGGACTCCAGTGGGAGCTCACCTCTTCCTTCGTCAGTTTTTTATTTTTTTTTAATTTTTTTTGTATTTATTTTTTTTTTAAATAAATAGAGATAAGGAATATATATGAAAAAAAATGTAGAACCCTTTAGAATAACTACAATATCATTAACGCATCACGCGTTAATGATAATAATTTATTATATATATATATACTTTTTGTAATTTGTAACATTAACACGTTCAATTTAACATAATATTTTATTATATATATATATACTTTTTCACAGTACTTCTACAGCTAACTCCACGCAGGCATTAACGCTGAGATATTAACAGCATATGCTCTTACAAAGAAGTTGATGGGAGATTTTTTAATAGTAGAAAAAATTAGAGAAATTTTTATTTTTACTTGACATTGACGTGATATTAAAAGAATTCTTTGAGGGTATCAAAGACTGGATGCCCTAAAACACCCTTTCCGATAAATTTATCTCTTCATATCAAGAAACTAAAGACAGAACTGCAACTCACAACTTCCCCGCGACTGCGAGAGAACGAATGAGAACGCAGCAGCGTGCATGCAATCTAAATGTCAAAGAAGAACCAATGTTCTAGAAGTGAAATATAATAATTAAAAAAAAATTTAAATGCCCTCAAATTTGAGAGAAAAACAAACAAATTCTGTTCATAATATATGTTTTCCCCTCTGTTAATTTTCTTCTGAAATTAATTAAATGTTCAAATTGATCACACCATCGAGAATCCTTGATTAGTCAACAACTACTAGCAATAAGCCATGTTGGTGGCAATCATTTTGGAAAAAATCAAGCCATAAATGAAGAAGAAAACATGGAATTCCTCCTGCTATTTGACATTGGAATTGGTCAAATGGCTCCTTAATTGGTTGACATTACTCAAGAGGCATCACCATTATTCTCAAAATAAATAAGTCCATTGTTCATATATGTTTCTCAGAATTTTTAGAAAAAACTACTTGATTCAATAATTATTAGCTATTCAACAGACGATGAAAGAATCACTAAATTTTTGTGAATTATGAGAAATGATTTTGAAGAAGAAAAGGAAAAAGTATGGATTGGTGTATGTTGGGAATTTTCTCAATCTGAGACTGATAGAAAATTGTTCTAGTAAATCCCTACTAAATAATTTATTAAGATGAACTCTTAAAACAGGTATGAACAACTATTCATCTGACTTTCCAAGTGTCATGTCCCATAACAACTTTTCCAGATTGTAGTTGAATTATGATCCAAAAAATTATCAAATGGATGAAAATTAATGGATGTAGGAATTTTTCCTCATGGCATTAGTCAGATTGATTAGATTGACCCCACCTAATGAGATAAAGCTTGATTATTAGTTAGATTGATCAAATTGACCCCACCTAATGAGATAAAGCTTGATTATTGTTGTAGCATTAGTCAAACTTCCTTTGGAAACATCAACATCACATGCCGTTTCAAATATACAGAAAGAAAAGAAGACAGAGACGGTCACAATATCTACCATTTTTTGGTAGGAAAATTTCTACCATTCTTGAGAGCTTTGAATTCAGTGAGCAATTATTTGATTTGAGTAACCAAATATATTATATGGTTAAGATAAGTACTTAATTCACTTCCAAAACTTCATTTACTTGAGCTGCAATTTTCTGCCAACAGAATTCAATATCTCATTCAAATCATAAAATTCATAGGAAAAATGATTTTTTCCTTTTTCTTCACGTGATAGAGAAAACAAGTATGGACACAAAATGAGTTAACATTATCTTGAAAAGTGTAAATTTCATCCTGCATGAATAGCTACATAGAATGACAGAGAAAGGGAAAATCAATGGAGCTGGAGACCGTACCGAGATGAATGAAGAAGCAACATTAGCTGATGAGCGATGAATGATGAAAGTCACTTTAATCAGAACCCACATCCACCCCTCTTCGTCCCAAGAACTCCTTGGCTTCTACAATATCCTGGATTGAAAGAATAAACATTCAGTTTCTGGCGTCCAAATACAATGCTATAAGTGATGCAAACAAAAGTTCCAATATTAACCATAAACTACAAGCACCTACAAGTAAACACAGAATTGTGTTTGCAAAGAAACAATGCAACTTATTTTCTACTGAATTACAAATACTAAATATGATACTATAAAGACATTTATTCTTCAATGGATTAGTCGAGCAAGTGGATGAAGAGAAATCAATGCCACAGACCAAGAAGCCTTATGTTGATCACAATGTTACAATTTCATCCTCAAACACTTTAACATTTGCCTCTGAGTTTTTCTAGATCAACTCTGCAGGTTTAGCATCTAATGGTAAAACATCAGAAAAAAGGAACCGAGCAATAATTGAACCTATAATAGCATTCGCCTAAATTTTAGACAATGCCAAAGACCAAGAAGCCTCTTGCAGATCAGAGCATAAAAATTTCGTTCTCAAACACTTTAACAATGATCATTCAGTTCTTGAGTTTGTGGAGGATTAGCATCTAAAAATTCAGTTAAGGTAATTTGGTGGTTGAAGTTGGTAATATATCAGAAAATAAACCTTCTGCAAAAGTACATGTTGGAAACAGAAGACTGGGTGGAAATTAATAAAAAGAACATGAATATTGGGAGGGAAATTAATAAGAAACAGAAGATATGGTCTTAAACAACCTTTTGCAAAAGTACAGCTTCCTGGGGACATGTTGGAAACAGCATCAAACCAACTCCTACCATAAGAAGGCCATAGCAGCCTAATGAGACGACTAGATAAACTGGAAGCTGGAAAGGAGAAAACAAAATTGTTAATACTTAGTAAAAAACTAGACCATTTTAAAGAGGAAGTACATATAACAAAAACCTGACCAGCCAAGTGTAGTGATGAGGAACTATTGATGTTTCAAGTAAGGTGATCCAAGTGGCAGCAACAACAACCAGTAAAGCCAAGATCTTTAGAATGTGCTTCATATTCAGCTCAAAACAATTACTTGGAATTCTGATCTATAAGGAAAGAAAAGTATTGCAAACATTTTAGTCATGTCAATTTGTATCCCTTTTATTTAATTGGCTTGATAGTGTACACACTTTGACACATTTGTTCCCTAGTATTCTAGAATTTGATATGAATGTGCTATTCAATAATGTAATGGAACAGAAGTAAACTAAATATTCCATCCATATCAATAACGGTCGGACAAAGGTATTTGGTTTCCATTTTATTTTCTCTATTTTGGAAAGCAAGAAATAGGCAGGACTTACCTACTAGTATTAATATATAGTGATGAAGTCAGTTACAGAACAATTTGCCTAACCAGATACAGTATCGGCATACAATCATCATCATAGATCAAGCTAGGTAAATTTGAACTAAGCTGCTATTGCTGCTACTGCAAAAAGAAAATCTTATACTTGCTTAGGAAGAAAATAAACGTCTGCAGAAGCTTCTCCAGGGCCAACCAAATCTATGGCTAAATAAGTTCCAAACAAGAATGTAACAGCCACCTGATATAGTGCTGTTCAAAAAAATCATGCCAATCACGATTCAACCAACAATTTGGAACTAGGTTTAACGCGGTTTTCATTTCTGTTTAAATCAATATAACCATCAAATCTAACACTTGTAGCCTAATCTTCTCTCCTACCAATTCATCCTCTCCTCTAGCTCCTCTTAACTCTCGCATCTGTTTCAACCTTTTCATCTTTCCTATTGAATAGCCACTACATACAAGCAGAAATAGTTCGGTCATTTCTAGTAGATTGCTATGCCACATCCTGAGAGGAATAGGAAGCATCACCAGCAATTCAACTTTCCCATGTGAGGAAATCAAAAGAGAAATTGACCGGAACAGAGTTGTTTGGCTGGAACTGCGCTCTTTAGGAGATCCAGGCCAAAAACCTCACGTCGAACCCGAGATAAAGGTCCAACACTGACCCTAGAGCTAGAGAACTAGCCGGAGCAAAGTATCTGGTGGCAGCGGCTAGCCACCCGCGGCCAATCTCCTAGCTGGAGCTACAATAATAGGTCGCACCACTAAGCTTGACATCCGAAAACAGCATACGAAATCAAATCTATGCTTATCTAACACTAAGCATAACTTACCCCTTATCAGATCCGAGATCTCTCACGGAGAGTCGGAATACCGCTGTGATGGTAAGCCGAGGCAGATGATAGGGTGACACCGCAACTAGGGCACAGATTGGCTAGAGTAACACGGTCCGGTGGTCGGAACTGCGATGTGAAGAGGTGCGGCGGCGATAGATCAAATCTAGGGATCGAACCCCTCTTAACGAACGATCTACCCGTGCAGGAACGACGGCTCAAGAAGAAGAACCACCGGCTGAACTCCAGCGATCGGTGGAGGAGGGGCTCGATCGGCGGAACAACACCGTCGCGATCGGAGACTATGGCGTCCGGGTTGCGTCGGGGCAGAGACGCGTCGGCGTGAGTGGGGATCGGTATTAGCGGAAGATGAAGAGATTATATTCGTAGGGTTAAATCAACTTAACCCAAGTTAATTTCCCTAATTAACTCCCATTTAATGGTTATATCAAATAGACCTCTATTCGATTCATTCCTTAAATATATAATACGGACTCTATTTAAATTTTAAATTTTTTTTATAAATTTTTAAAAAATCTAATAAAATTATTATTTTCATTGTCAGATCTTATATACCAAGTTCTAGGTGTTTGTTTTAATCCGTATAGTGTCGTTTTTAGTTTAAAAACTTGATTTGGGTATTCTAGGTTTTCAAAGTATGATGTTGACTTACATATGTTAGGGTTGATTTGTAGCTAGAGGGGAGTTAATAGTTCGTCGCATTCGTTGTCTTGCTTCGTAATGATGATATGCAGCGGAATGAAACACGAAACACACTTACAACGGTAACACGAAGGATTTACTTAGTATTCATCTCAAAAAGAGGTGACTAATCCAAGAATCCACACACACGACGCTCTCCACTAAGAAAAATGCTCCTTCTCAGTAACTACCGGATGTAGAGAAACCTCATACAATACTCACACAACAAGATACAACACACGCAAGAAGAAAAATACAAGAATACAAATAAAAACTTTCTTCTTGCTCACTTGTTGATTGTTGATGCCTCTTGAACCTTGGAAGTGCACTTGCACTTGTCTCCAAGAGCTTCCAAGAACTAGCGATGAGTGTCGAGGAAGAATGTCTGTGAATCGAGAGAAGTGTTGCGAAGACGAAGATTCGCCACAACTTTATACCTTGCGCTTCTAGGGCTCCCAATCGATTGGGCTTACTCACAGTCGATTTCCATGTCAGATCAGCGCGATCCCAGCCATCCAAAACCTACATCTTGTGCAACGGTCATATCTCAATCGATCGGCTGATCGATTGGGGAGGCTTGAATCGATCAGTTGATCGATTCAGACCGCCTCTGTGCTCTGCTAGAGAATGCCTGAATCAATCGCCCGGTCGATTCAGCCTTTATCGTGACTCGCACGATTCCCAGTTGCCCAATAGATCGCCCGATCGATTGGCGTTGCCCAATCGACCGGCTGATCGATTGGGCAGCTCTTTATGCTCGCGACAATTTCTCCCTAATGGATCGGCCGATCGATTGAGCCGTTACTTGTCGCATCACTCTCCCAATCGATCAGCTGATCGATTGGGCTTAGGTCAATCGATCAACTGATCGATTGCCCCAACCTTGACTTGCCTAAACTCAAGTCCAAGGTTCCCAAACCCAACATCTAGTTATCCGTGACCTGTTGAAACTTCTCATGTCTAGCATCCGGTCAACCTTGACCTGTTGGGACTTCTTCACCAAGTGTCCGGTCAATCCTTTAACCCACATAGACTTTTCTCCTCGTGCCAAGTGTTTGGTTAACCTTGACCCACTTGGGCTTACCGTCTCGTGCCAAGTGTCCGGTTCTCCATGACCCACTTGGACTTCCACCAGATGTTCGGTCACCCTTGACCCATCTGAATTTCCTCGTGCCAAGTATCTGGTCAATCCTTTGACCTACTTGGGCTTTCTAACATCAGGTGTCCGGTCAGCCTTGACCCATCTGGATCTTCACGTGTCTGGCTTCACTCACCAGGTCTTTCCATCTACCTGGCTTCACTCACCAGGACTTTCCATTTGTCTGGTTTCACTCACCAGGACTTTCACCTAACTTCACTCACTATGATTTTCTTCTGCCTGACTCCACTCACCAGGACTTTCTATCTGCCTGGCTACACTCACCAGGATTTTTACCTAGCTTCACTTACTAGGATTTTCTCACTGCCCGGCTTCACTCACCGAGACTTTCACCTGACTTCACTCACCAGGGTTTTTCCTTGCCTAACCTCCAGTTAGGACTTTCTCAGTCAAATATCCGGTCAACCTTGACTGTTTGACTCTTCTTCACATCAAACTGGTCATCCCTTAACCAGAGGGGAATTGCTCCAACAATCTCCCCAATCGGACGATTGCATCTGCAATCTCCATGTATTGTCAAACATCAAAACTCAAACATCAGACTCAAGCTTGAGCCAACTCAAGCTTAGTTAATCATGTCAACATTGACCTAGGGATATTGCACCAACAACATAGACCACCTTTTTAATTTGCCCGTTTAGGAATGCAGATTTAACATCTATTTGAAATAACTTGAATTCTTTGTATGTTGCATACGCCAACAACATCCTTATGGATTCAAGCCAGCTACTGGGGCGTAAGTCTCATCATAGTCGAGTCCTTCGACTTGACTGAACCTTTGGCAACTAGTCAGGCTTTATTCCTAATGATTTCTCCTTTGTCGTCTAATTTATTCCTAAAGATCCACTTAGTGTCAGTAATCAACTTACATTTTGGTGGAGGTACTAGGTCTCAAACCTGATTTCTTTCTAATTGACCTCACTCTTCTTGCATTGCAATTACCCAATCAGGCTCAAACAATACATCATTTATGATTTTGGGTTCAATTTTAGATATTAGAGCTATTTGGCTTAAGTTCCTAAAGGATGATCAGGTTTGAACTCTTAACTCGGAATTTCCTATTATTTGTTCAATTAGATGATCAGGCTTTAGATGTATTGTTCTTGGGTTCGTTTTTACTATCTCTTCATTTTGTGTTAGTTGTTCTTCTTCTTCTTCATAATTTGTTGAATTAGATTTATTATTATTTTTCTTAAGATTAATTATTTCATTATTTAAATTGTTATTAATATTTTCAGCAAAAATGTCATTTGTTGTTTCTTTAATTTTTAGAGTAGATTTGTTATTGATCCGGCGGTAAGAATCCGGAACCCCATAAGGAGGGGTCAACGTCACGGGGAGGTCAAAGGGTCCAGTGGCTCGCCGGAAAGGGACGAGCCGATCGGACTCGGAAGAAAGGGAAATCTGATAGTAAAAGGCACCCTGGTAGGGACCAGGGTTCCGAAGCTCAAATAAAGCAGTACATAATGACCGAGCGGAAGGACGTGCCTCCCGGTCGGCTCAAGGAATTAAGGCCGTCCGGACGACGTTCTTCGCCCGCCCGGCCGGTCGGACGTTCCGGTCAGGCAGTGGGTAACAGATGGGAACATCTTCTGACAGCCGTCAAGTCGTATGGCTACGCCATACTCCTAGTCTGACAACGGGGGGTCCTGTTGTCCCATCGAAGAACATGCTCGGAATGTAGCAGTATGGTGTCAGGTAAGCTCTCTGACAGGTGCATACCGGGGTATAGGTTGCTGACACGTATGCACCTCGGTGGACGTGCATTAGTTCCTTCTTCGTCCTATATAAAGAGCCTATTACTCCGCCAAAGGTACGCATGATACAAGCTTGGCAGCCACTTTTTCCACCACTTACCTGACTTGAGCGTCGGAGGGTCGCCGCCGGGAATCCCTTCCCGGCTCGACTTTGGTGCAGGATCGCCGGAGCTTCGTTTGACCAGCCGGAGATCCATTCCATCGACTAGGAGTGCGCCACGTGCCCAGCGTCCTTTGGTTCAGCGGTTCGGACAGGATCAGTTATAAATCCTATAAGCTCTACTTGTAGATGAATATCTAAGGAAAATTCCTTGTTGAGTTTTAGATGTAAATTTTCTTAAGTAATCTTTAAAATTTAAAATGTGTACATTGCATCAAAATACTTTTAAGTATTTTATGTTTGGGATTTTATTAAAATAAATTTCATATAATGTTTTATTTAGAAATTTTTTTATTATAATTCTATTTAGACGTAACAAGCCGTATTAATGGTTTCAGGCTAAAAATAGTTAGGTAAATTATATTCATTTAGTATTGTTCTTGCAGCTTCTTGTAAGGTTCTAATTTACGTTCTACTAGTTAATTTTTTTATGAGGTTTTGGGGCATGAATATTCATGATGATAACTATTTTCTAGACATAAGTTTGTAAAATTTTTATTTTTAAACCCGTCTCCATTATCACTTCTAATTTTCTTTTTCATTTTCTATTTGTTTGTAGAAGTTACTAAATATTTCAAAAGTTTTATCTCTATAAGTTAAGAATTTTACCCATGTATATTTGGTATAATCATTTATTATAATTAGGCAGTAAAGGCTTCCATTTAATAATTTAACTCCATGGGAGTTGAATAAGTCTAAGTGTAATAATTCAAGTATTTTATTTGTTATGTTTTGGTTAGTTAGTTTACGTGTTGATTTAATTATTTTCCTTATTGACAAGAGTTACCGATTTTATTTTCAAAGATTCCTAATTTAGGTAAACCTTTAACTAAATTATTTTTGTTTAATATTAGTAAATTTCTAACATGGGAGTGAGCTAATTTCCTATGCCACAACCATGTTTCTTCTTATTGTGTCAAAAGATACTTGGGTGAGGCTTTTGGTAGATTTATTGAGTAAATATTATTATCTCTAAATTCTTTCAATAATATGTTTGTTGATTTAGTGTAACTTATTAGACATTCAGAAGATAGAAATTTTATTTTAAATCCAGAATCGCATAATTGATTTATACTAAGTGATCCTGTCCGAATCAGAAGTCAACGGACGCTGGGGACGTGGCGCTCCCTGCTGGACCCTCGAGTGCTCCGGCGAACTTGCAACAAACCGAGCCGGGAGGGGTGTCCCGGCGACGGCCCTCCGACGCTCAAGTCAGGCGAGGAATAACAAAGAGGTGGCTTCAGAGATTAAGACCTGCGTACCTCCGATGAAGAAATGGAGGCCTTATATAGACCTCTCGAAGGAGCCTGGGCGCGCCAATCAAAGCAATCACCTGCTTTCGACCATGCTCAGGTATGGGTTTGTCAGAAGGGCATCCATAAGGCCATACCGCTACTGTATCAACCTCTCCATGATGTGACGGCGAGATCCTCCATCGTGCACTCTTGTGTACGGCGTAATCATCAGACATGCCTTTGCTGACATCCCATATCCTGAGCCGAACGAATAGGCCGCTCGGCTAATCTTTGTATCCTCGCCCTTATCCTGGCCGAGCGGACCACCCGCTCGGCCCTTCGGTCCCAGCCGGGCGGACACCCGCTCGGCTATGCGTCGGAAACCCAAGCCCATGGCTGGGTTATCTTTGGCTCCGCTCGGACCTACTCAACTGCTCGGCGCGGCCATTAACCGCTTAGTCAACCCTCCATCTGTCCTCAAGCTGGGACCCTTCAGGAAGTGGGTCCCCCATTCTTACCGCCGGATCACTTGCCTTCCCTTCAAGTCTAGTCGAAGGAGGCAGTGAGTCCGACTGACTGGATTATGTATCCGAGCGGGCGGTCGTCGCCTTACCGTCGCTTATAATATCCCTTGAGCCGTTCGACTCTTATGCCAAATTCAGCCGCTCGGCTCTTCGTTTTGGTTGTCTTGTCGCTCAACGTGGATGTTTGCTTGTCTAAATCTTCTCGAAAATCACGCAAATCCTCTTCATTAAGCCGAAGCATGCGCGGTATGGGCGCATTAATTGCGCCTGGTGACAGAGCGCCACGTGGCTCTTCTTGCGTGGCGGTGATGATCCGTACGATGGGACGCCGATTACTTTGAAATGGACGGTTAGATGATGACCTCGCCTCTCGTGACCTGCATCCGACGGACGAGGCCGACCAACCTCGTTCGCATAAAGCCTTCGTCTTCGCCTTTACACTGCAGTCTCTGTTTCATTCCGCGTCTTCCGTCGAAGGTGCCCGCGGCTGCCTCATTCCTGTTGTCCTAGTTCTTGCCTCTTGGTGGTTTTCGGCTTTCTGGTGATCTTCTCCGCTCATCTTCCCTCAGTAAGCTTCTCCCTTCCTTTCGTTCGGCCTTTCCCTTTCGCGTGGGACTTCTTTCGTTCCCTTGCTTGCGAACTTTTATCTGTCCTCCGTTTCCGAGTTTCTTTCGGCTTCCTTCTTTCTTTTTCTTGGTACTTTAGTCATGGCAAGCACTTCCGTACCCACTGTTGATGTTCATGGCCCTTGGTATCTGACCATGGAGAGTTGATTTGATGAAGAGGGCGCTCGGCGCCTTGTTCGGACGTACGGGATTCCTGATGACCATGAAATAGTTATAGCCGACCCGACCAACCGGCCCCATGACCCTCCGATCGGCACCGTTTGTTTTTTTCTAGACCAATTCCAGGGCGGCCTTAGATTTCCTACCCATCCCTTTATTTTGGAGGTTTGTAATTATTTCCGCATCCCGCTCGGCCAACTTGTGCCGAATTCCTTTAGGCTGCTGAGCGGGGTGGTCGTCCTCTTTAAGCTGCACAGTATCCCACTCGACCCCAAGATATTCCACTATTTCTTCTACCCCAAACAATCCGAGTTGGGTACTTTTATTTTCCAAAGTAGAATAGACTTCAAATTTTTTGAGAATATGCCGACCTCCAACAAGCACTGGAAGGAGTTCTTCTTCTATATACGACTTCCCGAGTGGCCAGCATTCAGAACCAAATGGCAGACCGCTGTGCCGACCCAACCGGAGCTCGGCAAATTCAGAAGCAATCCAGCCTACCTTCATGCGGCAAACTGGTTGTCCGGTCAGCGGTACAAAATCGACCAGTTGCTTCTCAAGGGGGTGTTGTACATTTTTGGACTATCTCCCGTTCGGGCCAATCTCCCCTACCGCATGAGTAAGGACTCTTTACTCCCTTCGCCTTTTTTATCTAACTGATTTTAATTTTTTCCACTGCAGCTGAAGTCATGTGGCGCTCCAAGGCTACCGATCATCTGAAACTGAAGGCCGTGGAAATCGAGGCGGCTACCAAAAAAGAACTCGCCGAGCGGGGTCTCATCCCCAGCCGCCCGGCAGATGCAGGAGAGGGGGGGCGCAGTCCGCCCCTGAAACAGAGGTTGCCCCGTCCGCTTCAACGGAGGTTGAGGCGGATCCTGTTTCCTCCGCTCCAGCCGAGCTGGGAGTCCCCCGAGCTGAGGATTCACCACTGGAAGTTCGGCGAAAACGTCGAAGAGGCTCTAGCCTTCCGCCGACCCAAGAGGGCGATCCACAAGCGCCGATCGGGGTCGCTTCGCCAGATCGCACGCCATCGCAGATCGGGACCCCAGTGGCCTCGCCCACCGCACAGCCCTCTGGCTCTCCTCCACGGACTCGTCGTCGCTTACGACGGTTGGGCGAAACTTCAACCATAGGGGAGTCCTCGGGCCAGGCGACTGCGTCTGAGGAAGTGTCGGTCAGCCACCCTACCATCAAGACTACCCTTCGATTCCCCTCGGAGGAATATTTATTGTCCGCCGATCGGCTATCAAGCCCCGTTCATGAAATAACCTTGACGGGTCCGCTCGCCAAGCTTTTCGAGGACGCCCAGATTCGGGTGGCCCTCATGACGCCTAAGCAGCTAGGCGATAACAACATGCAACAGGCCACTCAGGTAGGTTCATTTTTCTTCTTGTACCCTGCTACTGTTCGGTTCCTGATTTTATTATTTTCCTTACAGCATTGGGCCGAGCAAATCGCCACTAGCCATCGGCTAGCCGAGCTGGAGGATCTCATGGAAAAACTCCAAGTCTCGGGGGGTCCATCAGCCGAGCGGGAGAAACAAGCCCTCGAGGCCGAACAGAAGAAGGCCGCCGACCTGGCTACAGAGGTGGCTCGACTCGAAGACTTGGTGAAGAAGCGCGACGGAGACGTGAAGCGCGCCAGTAGCCGGAAGAGGCGGGCGATTGCTGATCTGGACAAGATGAAAGTTGAAGTCCGAGCCCTAGATCAGCAATCTAAGAAACTAGAAGCCCAACTAACTGCTGAACGGGAGGGGCGCTCGACTGAACGTACTAAAGCGGAGGTCGACCAGAAAGTTCTCCAAGATTCACTTATTGCCTCCCGGGCGGCGCTCAGAAAATATAAGGAGGGAGAGCCGAGTCGCCTAGCAGCAGCGCGCCAAGAATACCTCCGCTCGGAGCGGTTCGGCACAAAATTCGGTGGCAACGTCTCCTCAACTTTCGCCGAGGCGGTCAAGGTCACCATGGCGTACTTGAAGAAGGGTGGCCACCTTCCTGCGGGAATGCACATTCCTGCCTCCGACCTGGCGGCCATGATAGATGATATCCCGGACGCCTTTTTTAATTTTGAGGACCCGGAGTGAGGCGAGTTCTTCCAAGTACTTCTTGTATTTCATCCGCTCTGCTGATGTAAATTTTTGCATGTGCCGATCGGCCAAATTGTGTTCCTTTGCCTGTATTTTTGTTTGCCCTTCATTGCCCTTTTTTAGTCTGTTTGGTGCTTATTCGTAGAATCAGTTAAGCTCCACGTGTTTCCCACTGGACGACCGATCAGGTTAATCAATTGGCTTGTTTTCCTCGAAATCGTTTAGCGATTGGCTGCACTATTTGTATTCAGTGAATGCGAAGTATTGGCAAACCGATGGCCGATCGGACTTAATCAATTTAGTACTTGCGAACGCTCGTTATTTGGCGTCCTTAGTTCCGTCCAGTAAGTTCACAGTCGGGGGCCTTCTCTCTCGAGCTCCCAGCTCGGATATTTATAGCCGATCGGCGCAGCTCTCGATTTTTAACGACGGAGCTCGTCGGCGCGGATATTTATAGCCGATCGGCGCGGCTCTCGATCTTTAACGACGGAGCTCGTCGGCGCAGATATTTATAGCCGATCGGCGCGGCTCTCGATCTTTAACGACGGGGCTCGTCGGCCTTCCGCTCGGATGTTTATACACGCCGGCTCGTCTCTCGATCTTTAACGTCGGAGCTCGACGGCGCGAATATTTATAACCGGTCGGTGCGGCTCTCGATCTTTAACGACGGGGCTCGTCGGCGCGGATATTTATAGCCGATCGGCGCGGCTCTCGATCTTTAACGTCGGAGCTCGACGACGCGGATATTTATAGCCGGTCGGCGCGGCTCTCGATCTTTAACGACGGGGCTCGTCGGCGCGGATATTTATAGCCGATCGGCGTGGCTCTCGATCTTTAACGACGGAGCTCGTCGGCGCGGATATTTATAGCCGGTTGGCGCGGCTCTCGATCTTTAACGACGGAGCTCGTCGGCGCGGATATTTATAGCCGGTCGGCGCGGCTCTCGATCTTTAACGACGGGGCTCGTCGGCCTTCCGCTCGGACGTTTATAGCCGATCGGCGCGGCTCTCGATCTTTAACGACGGAGCTCGTCGGCGTGGATATTTATAGCCGATCGGCGCGGCTCTCAATCTTTAACGTCGGAGCTCATCGGCGCGGATATTTATAGCCGGTCGGCGTGGCTCTCGATCTTTAACGACGGGGCTCGTCGGCGCGGATATTTATAGCCGGTCGGCGCGGCTCTCGATCTTTAACGACGGAGCTCGTCGGCGCGGATATTTATAGCCGGTCGGCGCGGCTCTCGATCTTTAACGACGGGACTCGTCGGCCTTCCGCTCGGACGTTTATAGACGCCGGCTCGTCTCTCGATCTTTAACGTCGGAGCTCGACGGCGCGGATATTTATAGCCGGTCGGCGCGACTCTCAATCTTTAACGACGGGGCTCGTCGGCCTTCTGCTCGGACGTTTATAGACGCCGGCTCGTCTCTTGATCTTTAACGTCGGAGCTCGACGGATTTTATAGCGGTCGGCTCTCGATCTTTAACGACGGGGCTCGTCAGCGCGGATATTTATAGCCGATCGGCGCGGCTCTCGATCTTTAACGACGGAGCTCGTCGGCGTGGATATTTATAGCCGATCGGCGCGGCTCTCGATCTTTAACGTCGGAGCTCATCGGCGCGGATATTTATAGCCGGTCGGCGTGGCTCTCGATCTTTAACGACGGGGCTCGTCGGCGCGGATATTTATAGCCGATCTGCGCGACTCTCGATCTTTAACGACGGAGCTCGTCGGCGCGGATATTTATAGCCGGTCGGCGTGGCTCTCGATCTTTAACGACGGGGCTCGTCGGCGCGGATATTTATAGCCGATCGGCGCGGCTCTTGATCTTTAACGACGGAGCTCGTCGGCGCGGATATTTATAGCTGATCGGCGCGGCTCTCGATCTTTAACGACGGAGCTCATCGGCGCGGATATTTATAGTCTATCGGCGCGGCTCTCGATCTTTAACGACGGAGCTCGTCGGCCTTTCAAGGCTACCTCCTTACCAGGCCGAGCGGCCTTGGCCTTCGTTCGATATCCCGTGCTCGAACAATATTTATGCCCGGCCGAACAACACGGGCTATTTGCTTACAGAGTCTTTAAATATATAAACCTCCCGGCCGATCGGCTCGGGGGCCTTCACTTCTCGAGCGCTTGGCTCGACCAATTTACCTCCGGCCGAACGGCGCAGGGCCTTCGTTCCTCTAGCGCTTGGCTCGACCAATTTACCTCAGGCCGAACGGCGCGGGGCCTTCGTTGTCGAGCGCTTGGCTCGGATAATTTACCTCCGGCCGAGCGGCACGGGGCCTTCGGATACTATACCTCCGGCTGAGCAGCTCGGGGCCTTCGTCGTCGAGCGCTTGGCTCGGATAATTTACCTCCGGCCGAGCGGCACGGGGCCTTTGGATACTATACCTCCCGCTAAGCAGCTCGGGGCCTTCGTCGTCGAGTGCTTGGCTCGGATAATTTACCTCCGGCCGAGCGGCACGGGGCCTTCGGATACTATACCTCCGGCTGAGCAGCTCGGGGCCTTCGTCGTCGAGTGCTTGGCTCGGATAATTTACCTCCGGCCGAGCGGCACGGGGCCTTCGGATACTATACCTCCGGCTGAGCAGCTCGGGGCCTTCGTCGTCGAGCGCTTGGCTCGGATAATTTACCTCCGGCCGAGCGGCACGGGGCCTTCGGATACTATACCTCCGGCTGAGCAGCTCGGGGTCTTCCCATCGAGCCTTTGGCTCGGCTAATACACTCCCGGCCGAGCGGCGCGGGAGTTTTTACTCAAGAAACTACAAATTTATGAGCAACAGAAATTTGAAGAACTGACCTGCCGACCAGCAGGGGATCTGACCCAATTTCTTGACTCCCGAATACCCGTGGAGTGAGAAGAATATATATACTTGTCGAAACTCATCAAGGCTTCCTCGTCGGACCGATATCGGGGCAGGCGTTGCTCGCACTTGAATTCCGGTCGGAACCCCATTTTTAATGCTTCTCCGGTCGTTCCTCCTGGGCCGCTCGGATATCCGCTCAGCTTGAGCCTTCTGTTTCTGTTGCTCCACAAGCTTAGCTGCTCTTGCCTCAATTAGAGCGTCGAGTTTCTCCTGGGAGAGCGTCACGGTGAGGTCGTCCAGCTTCGTCCATTGTTTCCGATCGGAAGCAGGAGCGTTCCCACAGACGGCGCCAAATTGATCCTGTCCGAATCAGAAGTCAACGGACGCTGGGGACGTGGCGCTCCCTGCTGGACCCTCGAGTGCTCCGGCGAACCTGCAACAAACCGAGCCGGGAGGGGTGTCCCGGCGACGACCCTCCGACGCTCAAGTCAGGCGAGGAATAACAAAGAGGTGGCTTCAGAGATTAAGACCCGCGTACCTCCTGTTGGTGCAACCTTAGGTCAAGGTTGACCTGGTTGACCAGACTCGAGTTGACTTGACTCGAGTTGTGTTTTGATGTTTGACGAGTTGTGTTTGACAATGGTTGTATCTTGATGTTTGACAAGGATACAAGCTTGGGAGATTGTGGGTGCAACCCGTGGTCAAGGTTGACCTGGTTGACCCGAGGTGAGTTGACCTGACTCGGAAAAGTCCAAGTGTGGAGACTTGGCACTGGAAAAGTCCAAGTATGGAGACTTGGCACGGAGAAGTCCAAGCAGGGAGCTTGGCACGAGGGAAAGACCTAACTGGGATGTTAGGCAGGTAGAAAGTCCTGGTGAGTGAAACCAGGTGGAAAGTCCTAACTGGGATGTTAGGCAGGTGGAAAAGTCCCGGTGAGTGAAGCTTGATGGGAAAGTCCTAACGGGATGTTAGGCGGTTGGAAAGTCCCGTGAGTGAAGCCAGGAGAAAGTCCTAACTGGATGTTAGGCGGTGGAAATCTGGTGAGTGAAGCCGGGTGAAAGTCCGTGAGTGAAGCCGGGCAAGGAAAATCCAGATAGATCAAGGGTGATCGGACATCCGTGTTGAGAAGTCCAAGTGAGTGAAGCTTGGCATATGGAGTCGGAGAGGGCTCGGTAGCTCGTTCCGAACTAAGTTAGAGAGGGCACTCTAAACCTAGGAGTTGGATCGGTCTGCAGGCGATCGATCAGAACTTCCTCGATCGGTCCGGTGACCGATCGATTCCACCGAGAGCATATCAGGAGTTCCGATCGGTCCACGCACCGATCAGCGACGATCAGTGAAGAAAGAGCTCGATCGGTCCAGGACCGATCAGTATGCCTGACGGCCCCACGACCGATCTGGAGAGGGATCGGTCCGGACCGATCAGATTCCACACGAGAGTTGGGCAACTCTGAAGCCTCTCGATCGGTCCGGGACCGATCAAGATACGCCCGATCGGTCCCCACGACCGATCGGATCAGCCCCAGACCGATCGGTTGAAGTCTGATCGATTTCTTCTGTGTTTCTTCGTCTTCTTCGCAGTATAAAGGGGTCGATGCACTTCGACTTCTTCTTCTTTCTTCTAGAACTTCTTCTTCTGTGCTTGATTCACGAGCTTTGATTGAGCTGCCTCAAGCTTCGCGTGAGCTTCCAATCGTCGCTGCGTTTGGGTTGTGAAGTTGTTGCTTCACCTCGACGACAAGAAAGCAAGCAATTGGTAGAGTGCTATTGTATTCATATTGTATTGCTTTTCATTCTGTTCTTGTATTTCTTTGTGACGCTGTGGCGAGGTTTCTCCACCCACAAGGAGTATATTGTATTAGGCGGTTCTCCGGGGACTCATCCACCGACGGATTGACTGGACTCGTCCACCTTACGGACACGCCGAGGAGTAGGAGCCCTAATCTCCGAACCTCGTTACATCCTTGTGTTAAGGTTTGGTTTTCTTCTCTTTCGTTTCTTTGTATTTTCCGCTGCGCTAACACGTTTTGTAGAAAGAAACGACGATTTGGGGTCGGCTATTCACACCCCCCCTCTCTAGCCGAGTACGAACGGTCCTAACACCTCCGATGAAGAAATGGAGGCCTTATATAGACCTCTCGAAGGAGCCTGGGCGCGCCAATCAAAGCAATCACCTGCTTTCGACCATGCTCAGGTATGAGTTTGTCAGAAGGACATCCATAAGGCCATACCGCTACTGTATCAACCTCTCCATGATGTGACGGCGAGATCCTCCATCGTGCACTCTTGTGTACGGCGTAATCATCAGACATGCCTTTGCTGACATCCCATATCCTTGTTGGTACAACCTTAGGTCAAGGTTGACTTGGTTGACCTGACTCGAGTTGACCTGACTCGAGTTGTGTTTTGATGTTTGACGATGTTTGACGAGAAGAGAGTTGTATTCTTGATGTTTGACAAGAATAGGTGTTCGGGAGATTGTAGGTGCAACCTTAGGTCAAGGTTGACCTGGTTGACCTGATTCGGGAAAAGTCCAAGTATGGAGACTTGGCACGGGAAAAGTCCTGGTGAGTGAAGCCGGGCAGTGAGAAAGTCCTAACTGGGATGTTAGGCAGTTGGAAAGTCCTGGTGAGTAAAGCCAGGCAGTGGGAAAGTCCTAACTGGGATGTTAGGCAGTGTGAAGGTGATACAATGGAAAGTCCTAACGGGATGTTAGGCAATGAGAAACTCTAACTGGATGTTAGGCGGAAAGTCCTGGTGAGTGAATCCAGGCAGGGAAAATCCAAATGGGGATGACATCGGACATCCGGTGTTGAGGAAAGTCCAAGTAGGTCAAAGGGATTGACCGGACACTTGGTGGAGAGTCTTGGTCAAGGAGTGACCAAATGCTAGGGATGAAGTACCATAGGTCAAGGTTGACCGGATATTGGTTTGAAGTCTTGGGACTTGGTTTGGGCAAAAAAGTTCGATCGGTCACCGGACCGATCCGGATACTTGTTTTCTCGATCGGTCCGGTGACCGATCGATATCAACGTCTTCGTTTATCGATCGGCCCGTGACCCATCGCAAGAAAACAGAGGCGAAGAGGTACTGATCGTCCATGCATCGATCAAGTATGTCCCGATCGGTCGTGGACCATCGAGACAGCATCGCGAGAAGGAAAGGAAGGGATCGGTCGTGGACCGATCCATCCATGGACCGATCGGACGATCGTTCTAGCCGATGCGACGCAACGGCTAGTTTCTTCGCTTTCTTCTTCGCGGTATAAAGGATCGAGGGCATCTTCTCTCTTCTTCTTCTTCCTCTTCTTCGTGGAGCTCTGCTGAGTTCTTGAAGCGTTGAAGCTTACGTGAGCTTCCTTTGGCCGGGTCACCGCTGTAGGCGCTGAGCCGCTGCTTCTTCCAATAAGAGAAGGCAAGCAAGAGTTTTCTTCTTGTTTTCTTCGTCTTTCTTTGTATTCATTCTCATTAGTTGCAAGAGTGTGTGGTGAGGTTTCTCCACCCATAAGGAGTTTGTATTAGCCGGTTCTCCGGGGACTCATCCACCGACGGATTGACTGGAGTCGTCCACCTTACGGACACGCCGAGGAGTAGGAGCCCTAATCTCCGAACCTCGTTACATCGGTTTGTTTGAGGTTTGTATTCTTCCTTTCGTTTCTAGTTTATTTTTCCGCTGCGCTAACGAATTGTAGGAAGAAACGAGCGATTTGGGGCGGCTATTCACACCCCCCCTCTCTAGCCGAGTACGAAGGATCCCAACAAGTGGTATCAGAGCGAGGCCGCTCTTCGACGGATCAACACCCGGGGGAGCACGGGCTAGAGATGGATCTCTATGGAGAAGACATCACCATTCCACCCTTCTACGAATGCGGCGACTTCGCGTATTGGAAGGTAAGGATGAAGTACTTTCTTATGACTAACATAATGAATTGGTTTTGTGTACAAGAAGGTTTTACTCCTCCGGTGGATAAGGAAGGAAAACCACTTGAGAAGAAGGAGTGGACAAGAGAACAAATTCACAAATCCGAAATCAACGAAGAGGTAACGAGAATAATTGAATTTTCATTGCCTACTAACATCTTGTGTAAGATAGGTTACAACAATGCCAAGGAATTATGGGATAACTTGGCCAAGTACCATGAGGAGAGCTCCACTTCAAGCCATGAAGAGGAGCCTAGTGAGCCAAGTAGCTCACATCATGGAGGGAGCGAATTGGGAGTTGAGGGCTACTCAACATCCAAGGAAGAAGAGGAGGAGAGTTCTTGTTCAAGATCGGAGCAAGAAGAAGATTCTACCTCCGGAAGGGATGAAGGAGAGAGTCATCCATCCCAAACCCTAGGTAACTCAAGCATTTTAGTTTCAAATAAATTACATATATTATGCTTTGAGTGTAGGGAGTATGGACATTACAAGAGCAAATGTCCAAAGAGAGTTAGGAAGACTCCACCGGCGCCAAAGGTCAAGGTAGCCGGAGTCCCAACACGCAAAGGCAAGAAGCACGTGGTGTGCTTTCAATGCAAGCAACGGGGACACTATAGGAGCCATTGTCCGAGGGGGAGGCAACCTCACAAGGGCAAGAGACCGGGCACATCGATAGGGGGAGCTAAGGCAAACCCTAAGGTATCTTTTAAGGCTCATTCGTGCAAGTCTAGTAGGATACATGCTAGTAATTTTATTGCATTAGTCAATAATGATAAACATGTTAACACTAGAAATCAATACATGTGCTTAGGTGCTAAACATGTCAACCTAGATAGGGATACTACTAGGAATGCTAACCCTAGGATTAACACTTCTAAGGTTAAGGAAAACCTAGGTAGAAACCCCAAATCAACTAGACACATGCCTAGGAATGCCTCAAAGAAGAATGACAAATCAAAAATTGAGGTATTAGAGAAGGAGAATCAAGTCTTGAGGTCAAGACTTGATACTTTGGAAAAGGCTCTTAAAAACTTGGAGAAGTCATCTCTAGGGTTTAAGGGTCAAAAACCAATGTCCAAGGACAAAAAGGGTTTGGGTCACAAACCTAAGTCCCAAATGGTCAAGCCCACCTATCATAATGTTCCATTCGATTATGGAACAAAACCTAAGGCTAGGAAGACCATTACCAAGGTCACAAGGGGAGTCACCCCTATAGTTGACCTTGATGAGACCCAAATGACCAAGGCTTTAAAGCCTAAGAGGGTCATTAGGAGGGTTGCTAGGGAAGTCATCCCTAGTGAATTTTTAGTGAACCCAATGAGCTCAAGTAGGTATTGGGTTCCTAGGAGCATTTTCTCTACCCCATAGATGGGTTAGA
This sequence comes from Zingiber officinale, assembly GCF_018446385.1. Classification (NCBI taxonomy): domain Eukaryota; kingdom Viridiplantae; phylum Streptophyta; class Magnoliopsida; order Zingiberales; family Zingiberaceae; genus Zingiber; species Zingiber officinale. Next base: position 82,737,640 of record NC_055993.1, on the reverse strand, counting down.
GAGTGTCAACTCCAATAAGAAGGGTAGTTAACCCAACTTTGAGGAAATTGACACTCAAGGAGCATTTTCAAGGGTTTTGGGAACCTTTGAAAATGAAATGGAATAATCTTTATCATTCACTCCTTGGAAGAGTAAAGTGTGCCAAAGTGAGAATATATAAATCTTACTTTAAATTGACACAATGTGGAAAACCTAGAGAAATATCAAATTGGGATTTTGATATTCTCTTAGGTAATCAAGGCAATCCGGGCCTTAATTTAGAAGTGCTACTCTTGTAAAATTTTAAAATGGTATAAATCAAACAAGAGATCAAGAAATGCCAATTTGGGTTTTGACATTTTCTTGGAGCACTTTGGGCAATCTAGGATTAGAATTTAAGTTAACTAAGTGATTAAGGATACTTAGATAGGTAATCTAGGTATTTTATTTGTGTTAACTTACCATGGTTGTTTGCCATATGACATGTCATGACATCATGTTTAGTTTTATCATCATTTGAAATGTCATGATAGTGCTTAGGCTAGTTTATATGTCATGCTCTATTTAAGTTTTCATACTTTATGCCATGACATCATGACATTGGCACATGTTTTCCATTTATGATATCATTTATGCCATGTCATCATCTCTTGCATTAATAATCAATTGAATTGATTTAAGGATGAAGAACACATCTTGATATTGAGATCAAATTTGTGTTTAGAAAATGCATGAGACCTTAGCCTAAGTTGACCTTAACCCATATCTCACATCAAATTGACTTGAATGTGGTTTGATGCACCTTAGATGTGTGTGAGATATTAGGATCATGAGTTAGGATCAAGGTGCATAGTCATTGTACCTAGATGACCCTAATTCAAGAAATTAAGGATCATAGGGAAAGCTTGTGTACAAGTCATGTACATCTAGCCCTAAGATTATGGTCCTAAATTCAAATGGTTTTAAAACATTTTAAAATTGATTTGAAAAACCTTGATGAAGCTTTCCTAGTGATAGCATTCTTCATTGAGCAAGATGATACAAAGATGACTTAAACTTGAACTATTTCAAAGTTTTTGAACTTTGTATCAAGATTGAAAAATGGAAACTATTTTCATAGAAAACTATTTTTCCTTGATAGTGTATGACATGAGGAATGTATCCTCAAAGTTTTGTAATTTTTGGAATTTTCTGTAATTTTCTATGAGTTTCTGAACTTCTTCCGGGAAGGAAAATCAGAAATCTCTGATTTCAGAGTGTGGATCGGTCACCGGACCGATCCAGGGAAGTTCTGATCGGTCTGGTGACCGATCAGTGACGATCCAGTGCGATCGGTGAAGCGTGGATCGGTCTGGGGACCGATCCAGGGGGCTTCTGATCGGTCTGGGGACCGATCAGTGCGTGCCAATTTCTGATTTTCAGCTGTTGGTCTGAAATTTCAGCTGGAAGTTGGGTTTTGTGGATTTCTAAAGGTTTGAAACTCTCCAAGACATTGTTGGTGCAATGGTCGAGGGGGAGTTGACTTTTAGGGGGAGTTTTTACTCCTTGAGGATTAGTGATATGGGATTATCACTAAGTTGGTTGTTGAGTTTAGTATCAAGGGAAATTAAGAGTTTCAATGAAAGGTATGAGACTTTCATTAGGAAGAAACTCTTGACCTTGATACCCTCCTTTTCTTTTGATGTGTGTCAAAAGGGAGGCGTTCATTGGAGAATTATTGGAGAACCCAAGTTAGGTTATCGGGTTAACCTAAGCTAGGGAAGAATGTCAAGGAATGTTCGAGGAAGAACATTGGAATACTTTTGATGTGTGTCAAAAGGGGAGAATTATGGAGAACCTAAGTTTGGGGGATTAACGTTCAAGGGAGAATGTCCGGAGAATGTTCAAGAAAAGAACATTGGACATTGGAAGATGGTTGGAAAACCTAAGTTAGGTTATCGGGTTAACCTAACTTGATTTTGGATTTTGTCAAACATCAAAAAGGGGGAGATTGTTGGTGCAACCTTAGGTCAAGGTTGACTTGGTTGACCTGACTCGAGTTGACCTGACTCGAGTTGTGTTTTGATGTTTGACGATGTTTGACGAGAAGAGAGTTGTATTCTTGATGTTTGACAAGAATAGGTGTTCGGGAGATTGTAGGTGCAACCTTAGGTCAAGGTTGACCTGATTCGGGAAAAGTCCAAGCAGGGAGCTTGGCACGCGAAAAGTCCAAGCAGGGAGCTTGGCATTGGAAAAGTCCAAGTATGGAGACTTGGCACTGGAAAAGTCCAAGCAGGGAGCTTGGCACGCGAAAAGTCCAAGCAGGGAGCTTGGCATTGGAAAAGTCCAAGTATGGAGACTTGGCACTGGAAAAGTCCAAGCAGGGAGCTTGGCACGCGAAAAGTCCAAGTATGGAGACTTGGCACGGGAAAAGTCCTGGTGAGTGAAGCCGGGCAGTGAGAAAGTCCTAACTGGGATGTTAGGCAGTTGGAAAGTCCTGGTGAGTAAAGCCAGGCAGTGGGAAAGTCCTAACTGGGATGTTAGGCAGTTGGAAAGTCCTGGTGAGTGAAGCCAGGCAGTGAGAAAGTCCTAACTGGGATGTTAGGCAGTGTGGAAATCCTGGTGAGTGAAGCCAGGTGGAAAGTCCTGGTGAGTGAAGCCAGGCAAGGGAAAATCCAGATGGATCAGGGATGATCGGACATCTGGTGTTGAGGAAAGTCCAAGTAGGTCAAAGGGATTGACCGGACACTTGGCAGGGAGTTCTAGCAGGTCAAGGGAGTGACCAGATGCTAGGGATGAAGTACCAATAGGTCAAGGTTGACCGGATATTGGTTTGGAAGTCTTGGGACTTGGTTTGGGCAAAAACCAAGCTCTGGATCGGTCACCAGACCGATCCAGTGATACTTTCTCTGATCGGACTGTGTCGAGTGAGCATCGAATTAGGTGTTGTACCCCATGAGACCGAAAAGGCGAGGCTAGATCGGTCCACGACCGATCGAACTATATCGAGTCTGTGGACCGATCGAGACGAGCATCGCGAGAAGGAAGGAAGGGATCGGTCCGTGACCGATTCATTTTCCCCGATCGGTCCGTGGACCGTCAGGTCCTAGCTGACGGAACGCTAGTTTCTTCACCGCTTCTTCTTCGCAGTATAAAGGATCGAGGCATCTTGGCGCCTCTCTTCTTCTTCTTCTCTTCTTCGCCGCTGAGCTCTGAGTTCTTGAAGCGCTTTCGTGAGCTTCCTTTGGCCGGGTCACCGTTGTAGGCGCTGAGCTGCCGCTTCTTCCAAGAGAAGGCAAGCAAGAGTTTTCATCGTTGTATTTCTTGTCTTTCTTTGTATTTCAGATTTCCTTACTTGTGTAAGAGTGTGTTGGCGAGGTTTCTCCACCCATAAGGAGTTTGTATTAGCCGGTTCTCCGGGGACTCATCCACCGACGGATTGACTGGACTCGTCCACCTTACGGACACGCCGAGGAGTAGGAGCCCTAATCTCCGAACCTCGTTACATCGGTTTGTTTGAGGTTTGTATTCTTCCTTTCGTTTCTAGTTTATTTTTCCGCTGCGCTAACGAATTGTAGGAAGAAACGAGCGATTTGGGGCGGCTATTCACACCCCCCCTCTCTAGCCGAGTACGAAGAGATCCCAACAATCCTGAGCCGAACGAATAGGCCGCTCGGCTAATCTTTGTATCCTCGCCCTTATCCTGGCCGAGCGGACCACCCGCTCGGCCCTTCGGTCCCAGCCGGGCGGACACCCGCTCGGCCATTCAGTCTTCCCGCCTTGGCGTCGGAAACCCAAGCCCATGGCTGGGTTATCTTTGGCTCCGCTCGGACCTACTCAACTGCTCGGCGCGACCATTAACCGCTTAGTCAGCCCTCCATCTGTCCTCAAGCTGGGACCCTTCAGGAAGTGGGTCCCCCATTCTTACCGCCGGATCACTAAGCAAGTTTTAATGAAAATGTTCAAGGAGCAATACTTTCCTAATTTATATATTCGACTGTAATTGAATTTCTCATATACTAATTATCTTTAGTTTGTCATTGTTTTCAAAGGTAACTGATAATAGATTTTTGAACTTGATACTTATGAATTTGTACCGATCCTCAGTCATATGCCTGGAGCAGTCATTGTCCAAACTCCATTTATCTAAAAATTTAGATTCCTATATATAACGTAGGAGTTAGATCAAGGTTTGTTAATAGAATTTTAAGTGTTTAAATCTTAAGTTTAAAATTTTAGTTTTTTTATTATTTTTTTAATTTAGTTTAAAATTTTACTTAGAGTTTAAGTTAAGTTTAAGTTTAATTAAAATTTAAGTTTTAAATTTTCTAATTAATTTTAATTAAGTATTAATTTTAATAGAATTTTAATTTCAAGATAATTAAGTGTTCATTTAAATTTAAATTTAATTTTGAATTAGTTTTTAAAAAGTTTTTAATTTTTAATTAATTTTAAAATAATTTAAATTTAAATTTTAAGTTTTAGTTAAGTTTAATTTGTGATTTTAATTTTAAATTAGTTTAGTTAAAATTAATTTAACTTTAAATTAATTGAGTTTAATTTTAAAATAATTAAGTTTTAATTTAATTTTAATTCAATTTTGAATTAATTTCTTTTACTTTTTAAATTAATTTATTTTAATTTTTTATTAATTTTTGCTTAAGTTTCAATTTTTAAGTTTTTAGTTTTTTATTATTTTTAATTAAGTTTTAATTTGTTTTTTATTTTGGTTTTAAATTAGTTTAGTTAAAATTAATTCAACTAAGTTTAAATTAAGTTTTAATTTGGTTTAAATTATTAAGAATTTTAAAAAAGTTGTTCAACTCATATTGAATTCAAACTTAGATTTGGATTAATCAAGCAAATTTCCTAAGGATAAGTTTTCAGTCAGTAGCGAGACATATGACTTTCTTATATATCAGTAGTTGACCACTTTCTAAATACTTTCTAAAATAGTCCTGCCTAAAGAACTTAACATTAGGTTTTGGTTTAACTGACTCATATTTGATTGGTGTAGCTTCAACTAGATCCACTAGGTCTAGTGCACCAGGTAGAATACACATGATTCAGCATAGACATGCCTTCGATAAAGTTTTCTTAGCATACTATCATCTCAATTCATTCCAATGCTATGTTATTAAGATTTGGTAAACCATTTTAACTAAATGTTCTAAACTAAACAGAAAAGTAACCTAAACCTAAGCATGCATATTTAGTCAATCAAGTAGGTTGAACAATCTTTCTATTTGCTCCCCCTAAGTCATAGCTTAGATATAATATATTTAAGAAATAAATTTGACTCTTAGAGATCAAATATTGGTTCAATTTAATTGGTTTGGTTAAACATGATTTATGAACTCATGCTTGGACTTGATTTCTAATATTTTGATTAATTAATGACAGATATGGTTCATTGATTTTGTTTGGGTTATAGTCAAGTCTGGATTTTTTGTACTAGTCTCGTTGCGATCCAAGTACCATATGTAAACAATTGGATCTCAATTCAAACTTTTCCAACATTTCTTGAGTTGTTCCACTTGACCTTTTAAAATTTTATTCCTCAAGTTTTGCAACTTGAGTTTAAGTTCTTACTTGAACTTAGTTAGTCGAGTGAATCAAGCTAACTTGCTCCTTAAGATGGTCAATTTCCTTAAGTAGTAAGTTATTTTGTTCCTCAGACTTTGTCAATTTTTTAAACAAACATTTTACTATTTTAAGTAAATTTGACTTGGAATAAAAAGTTACCATATCGGGACCTTCGAAAATGGATACGGATCCGTGGTTTCTCTTGAACTCGGTCTCAGATTCAGAGTTTTTGTTTCTTGCCATAAAGGCAAGATGGCTCAAGTGCTTCGGTTCTTCCGCATTAGATTCCTCAGAAGATGACTCGTCCCACGTCGCTTGGAGAGCTTTCTTCCTTCTTGTCGACTTAGACTTTTCCTCCTTCCGGTTTGGGCATTAGTGTTTGAAATACCCCTTATTGTTGCATCCGTATAAAAATATGTTGGACCCCGTGGTTGTTTTGATGTGATCAACTAAGTTAGTTAGGTCCTGTTTGTTTTTGATCCCTGTGTCTAAGTGTGCAGGAACTTAGGAGCGCAGGAAGTCGAGCGGAAGACGCAGCTAGCGAGAAGGACGACACGGGAAGGGAGTTGACGGGCTCGGTGCGTCCGAAGGACGAGAGAGCTGCGGAAGAGTACACCGGTGGGTGAGAAGAACGTGCGCGACGTTCGAGAGACGTAAAGTCAGAACGGAAGACTGCTCGAGGAGAAGGCCGGAAATTGGGTTCGGATGAGCTCTATTTCGGTTGGCTGGAATCACCCAAACGCATGGAGCTTCGGAAGTCAAAGCAAAGGAGAAACTGAGCTGGAAGTAAAGCGCAAGGTGCCTTCACCATGAAGGCGCTCTCATTGCTCAATGGAGGCGCCTCAGACAGGTCAAAAACGACCGTTTGCGCAATGGATAAAGTTTTATCCATCCACTCATTGGAGGCGCCTTGGACCTTCGAGATGAGATTTCCAGGAGCTATAAAATGACCCCTAGAGCTAGGAAATAGAATTCATTCAAGCAATCAACTCTATATTCATTTCTAGCAATAGTTCTGAGCTTCTAAGTGTGTAAAAAACTTCTCGGCCTTCAGAGAAGGAGATCGTTAGTGCGCTTTTCATCGCCTTGGATTAACAACCTTCTTGGTTGTAACCAAGTCAACTTCTGGTCTTCTCTAGTTCTTTTGTTTTATTATTTTATTATTATTGCATATTTATTATGAGTTGAAAGTCTTGAGGAGGGTATACTTTTATTTTGCAGGCAATTCACCCCCCTCTTGTCGGCCCCGCCGCACCAACAAAATCATTTCTGATTTGTTTTAAGTCTGGTTGACCGATACCTTCTTGGTGCTCCTCTTGAACTTTTTCTTTGTTAGTAATCTTCGGACCATGTTGACCAGCTCTTTTTCATTTGTTGAGTTTGAGTTTGACTCACTTTCTGGTTCACTCTTGGTAGTGGCGAGCCATAAGAGGGGGTAAACCTAGGCTTCAGCCCAGGCTAGCCCGGTAGCCCCTCCTTATAGGGGTATCCTACATATCCCAAATACTCAAAGTCTATTATAAATTTTCTAATTAGTCCACTCTATATCTTTTTCTCCATATCCAAGACTTCAAATTTAACTCAAATTCCAAAAACCCAAATATAATAATAAGTTATACTATAGATTTTGTGATAACTCTTAATCCTTCTTCTCCTCCAATTTTTCACCTACTTTGCTAGTCTACTTATTGCTCAATGGTTTTGATGAGAAGTCTCATAGAATAAAATATAGTATCAATGAACTTGATTGATTGTATTTTTGTTACCTTATACAGTTGTTCTCTTTATACTCTTTTAATCTATTTTTATTTTTTTAATTATTTGTTTTATATTTTGTTGAAATATTATCACTATGATTTATATAATATGATACATTAATTTTTTTTAGGAACAAAATTTTTTCATATAAAAAATGATAATTTGTTTTAAATTTAACCCCTCCTGGAATAAAATCCTGGTTTCGCCCCTGACTCTTGGTTTTAAATTTTGTCTCCTTGCTTGGTCCTGCATATAAGGCAATCCCTTTCTCGACTTGGCTCAGGTTAGACTGCTCGTGTAATTCTAATTCGTAAAATAATTAGTCTAATTTAAGAATTGAAAGTTCCTTAGAAACTTTGTAAGCATCTACTATCGATGCCCACAAAGCGTTTCGAGAGAAGGTGTTTAGAACATACCTTATTATGTTGCGGTTCTCCAGGTGGAGGTCATTGAGAATGTCTTTGAGTAGTGCGTGCAGTTGGGTGGTCATCTCTCCGAGAAGTATTTTAATATTAAATAAATTATTAATAAAAGATCTCTCTTATTAACCTTTTGTTGGTGCGGTTAGCACTAATGATTTAACCCAGGTTTTGATGAATGACAAATAGGTTAAGTTAGTTTTGTTGTTGTCTGACACTTTGATCGAGTGTGCAGGAGAAGTCCAGACAGGTCGACGGGTTAACCGGATGTCTGGCACGAAGTCCAGCTAGGTCGACGGGCTGACCGGATAGCTGGCGAGAAGTCCAAGCGGGTCGACGGGCTGACCAGACGCTTGGCGAGAAGTCCAGCTAGGTCGACGGGCTGACCGGATAGCTGGCGAGAGCTGACCGGACGCTTGGCGAGAAGTCCAGACGGGTCGACGGGCTGACCAGACGTTTGGCAGGTAAGTGAGGTAAGTCACTGGAGGGGAGTGACTGCGAGGACGCGTTCCCGGGAAGGGAACATTAGGCGTCGATCCGGCTTAGATCCATTTCGGATATCTAAGTCGAGATCGTGACTAGATTCCGGTCTCGGAAAGACGGAATCTAAGTCATACTAACTTGTGCTAATTCATACTATTATAAATGTGCTAATAATCTATGTTGCAGGGTATATATTGCCTCGGACTAACTTTGTTTTGCAGGAAAAGGGAGTTTTCTGGAACAAGGTGGTCCGGGCGCCCGGAAGGCAAATTATATCCAGCTGAGTCGTCGCCACGTGGAGCATCACGGTTTGAGCAGCTACGTCACATTCCAGGCGCCCGGAGCAAACATATAAAAGAAGCCCCAGGCAGGAGCTTCAGAATCAATCATCAATCTGAGAACTCTTCTACTGCTGGTCTTGCTGCTCTACGTTCCTGCGACGCCGACAAAGCTCCGACAAAGTGCTCCTTCAGTTTTTGGTTTATTTCTTTGTCGGTATTACTTTGTTTCATTAGCATTTCCTGTATTCATCTTGTAACTTTATTCGAATTGCTAGTGATTGCCCAACGAAAGTGGTCAAGGACCACGGGCCTTCGAGTAGGAGTCTTCACAGGCTCCGAACGAAGTAAAAAACAACTGTGTTCATTTACTTTTCCACTGCGCTTATACTCGGTGTTTTTTTTCGAAACGATATTCACCCCCCCTCTATCGAATCTAACGGTCCTACAAGTGGTATCAGAGCAGGTACCGCTCTGATTTGGTGCAACCACCAATCAGACTGGGGGTGAAATTTCTTTGTGTTTTTTGTTTTCAGTTCGACGCTTAATTCTAAAACTGGTGTATCATTACTTTAATATTTTTTTTAATTAATATAAATTGGTGCAACACGAATCTAGTTTTTTTTACTACTTGTCTCTCTCTTCCCGCACTACTAATACAAGACCAAGTCTTGGGATTTTTCTTTGTGTCTTTTCTTTTTCGTCTGTGCGCAGTACTAAAATGTCTCAGACAGAAGGATCCAGCACAGTACGACCTCCACTCTTCAACGGGGACGATTTCCCGTACTGGAAAAAGCGGATGGAGGTCTACCTCAAAACAGACTTCGACCAGTGGATGAGCATTACGAGACCCTACAAAATTCCAGTGGACAACTCCGGGAATCTACTGGATCCTGAAGACTGGACAACAGACTTGAAGAAAAAGGCATCAACAGAAAATAAAGCGATCAACACTCTACAGTGCGGATTGACAAGAGAAGAACTGAACAGAGTCGGTCCACACAAAAACGCTAAAGAGCTGTGGGACAAATTGATCGAGCTGCACGAGGGAACGAGCGACGCCAAGGTAACCAAACGAGACTTGCTCTTAAATAAAATTTTTAATATAAAAATGCAGGAAGGTGAAACGGCGAATCAGCTCCACGCAAGAATCAAGGACATTCTTAACGGACTTCATGCGATAGGCCACCAGATGGAAAATAGAGACTTAATAAGGTACTCATTAAATGCTTTTCCACGTAATAGTTTGTGGGCATCAATAGTGGATGCTTACAAAATCTCTAAAAATCTTTCTAAGTTAAAGTTAGATGAGCTTTTTTGTGAATTAGAGTTACATGAACAAACTAATGCTGGAGCCGAGAAAGGTATAGCTTTATTTGCAGGTTCCACCAAAGAAAAGAAAAGCAAGTCTGAATTTGAAGAAGATTCCGACCAAGACTCTGAAGACGAAGAACACCTGGTGAACTTGGTAAGAAAAATGTTCACCAGGAGAAAAAGGAGCTTCAGCAAAAAGGACCTTCAAAAGATCAGTTCTCCCTCAGAACAAAAGAACGTGACTTGCTATGGCTGCAACAAAAAGGGACACTACAAGAACGAATACCCAAAACTGAAGTTTGACAAATCAAAGCCAACCAAAAAGATGGCACTCAAAGCAACGTGGGACGATTCCTCGGACGAATCGGAGGAAGAAGAGCAGAAACATCAGAGCCACCTCGCACTGATGGCCCTCGAAGATGAGACAGAAGACGAGTCGGAAGATGAAGACGGGTCTGAACCGAAACAAGCCACGAGTCCGTACTCGTTTCCGAAGGCCCGAATGAGATATATTTTAATTTAAACAAAACTTTTTTTAAAATTATTTCCTGTTTAAATAGTAAATTAATCAAAATAGAAAATGAAAACAAGTCACTTATTGAGGAAAATAAAAACCTCAAAGAACAAATCAAAAATTCAAATCCAACTCAAGATCTAACACTTGAGGAGGAGAATTTATCACTAAAAAATGAGATTAACAATTTAAAAGAAATGTTAGAAAAATTCACAACAAGATCAAAAAATCTTGACTTAATCCTGAACAATCAAAGAGCATGTTATAATAAAACCGGACTCGGATACAAGTCAAACTCAAATAAAACTTTTAAGTCTTTAATAACTCAATACAAATCAACTAATCAAGCTTGGGTTCCGAAAGCGTGTCTGACCACGCAAGTAGGACTTAATCAATATTATATACCTAAAGAAAAAATACATTATATAAAATCGAATAAACCAAACCAAAATCCAAAATACAAACCTAAACCAAATTCAAAATCTAAACACTTTAAAAATCAACAAAATTATCACCAAGTTAACCATAACTATAAAAAGAATCGACACAAACCTAAAACCAAAATTTAAATTAATGTCCAATAATTCAGGGGGAGGCTCCAGAATAGCTGGCACCTCCAAAACTAACTTACCCGACAGGGTAACCCAAAACAAACTAACCCGGCAGGGTAATTAGGATTAGAGACCAAGTTTAACTTGAATCATGGTACTGGTGAAATTTTTGGATGATAGTACGTTAGGGAAGCTTGGGCATCGCATGTCTAGAAAGATATGGCTTCGATCTGGTGCATGTGGCCAAGTGGAACTGACCGAAGCTACCCTTAAATGGATCATAATCAGTCAGACCAAGATTGAGTACTAAGCTCCGTGGATAAGACTATTCGGAAAATCTCGAAAGGTTGGTTACTTCTAATGACGTCCATGTGACTCACCAAGCTTAGAAATTTATCCGAAGAATGCCTATTTGTGGAGACCAAAGCTAAATCTGAATCTAACACAAGTTAAACCAAAACTCCATAAGTAAAAAAAAATCTAATTTCATCTCACAAAATCATAGGATTCCATGATTAATAATATAGATCGGGTGAGATGAATAAGGTTTAAAATTTTAAAACTTAAAAAATTAATTTCAAAATTTAAATTTTAAAACTTAAAAAATTAATTTCAAAATTTTAATTTTAAAACTTAAAAAATTTAATTTCAAAATAGTGATTTTAAAACTTAAAAAATTAATTTCAAAATTTTAATTCTATAACTTAAAAAATCAATTTCAAAATTTTAATTTTAAAACTTAAAAAATTAATTTCAAAATTTTAATTTTAAACTTAAAAAATTAATTTTAAAATTTTAATTTTAAAACTTAAAAAATTAATTTCAAAATTTTAATTTTATAACTTAAAAAATCAATTTCCAAATTTTAATTTTAAAACTTAAAAAATTAATTTCAAAATTTTAATTTTAAACTTAAAATTTTAATTTTAAAACTTAAAAAATTAATTTCAAAATTTTAATTTTATAACTTAAAAAATCAATTTCAAAATTTTAATTTTAAAACTTAAAAAATTAATTTCAAAATTTTAATTTTATAACTTAAAAAATCAATTTCAAAATTTTAATTTTAAAACTTAAAAAATTAATTTCAAAATTTTAATTTTAAAACTTAAAAAAAAATTAATTTCAAAATTTTAATTTTAAACTTAAAAAAATTTAATTTCAAAATTTTAATTTTAAAACTTAAAAAATTAATTTTAAACTTAAAAATTAATTTCAAAATTTTAATTTTAAAACTTAAAAAATTAATTTCAAAATTTTAATTTTATAACTTAAAAAATTAATTTCAAAATTTTAATTTTAAACTTAAAAAAAATTTCAAAATTTTAATTTTAAACTTAAAAAAAAAAATTCAAAATTTTAATTTTAAACTTAAAAAATTAATTTTAAAATTTTAATTTTAAACTTAAAAATTAATTTCAAAATTTTAATTTTAAAACATAAAAAATTAATTTCAAAATTTTAATTTTAAACTTAAAAAAAAAATTTCAAAAATTTAATTTTAAACTTAAAAAATTAATTTTAAAATTTTAATTTTAAAACTTAAAAAATTAATTTCAAAATTTTAATTTTAGAACTTAAAAAAAAATTAATTTCAAAATTTTAATTTTAAACTTAAAAAAATTAATTTTAAAATTTTAATTTTAAAACTTTAATTAAAAATTAATTTCAAAATTTTAATTTTAAAACTTAAAAAATTAATTTCAAAATTTTAATTTTAAACTTAAAAAAAAAATTCAAAATTTTAATTTCAAACTTAAAAAATTAATTTTAAAATTTTAATTTTAAAATTAAAAATTAATTTCAAAATTTTAATTTTAAAACATAAAAAATTAATTTCAAAATTTTAATTTTAAACTTAAAAAAAAAATTAATTTCAAAATTTTAATTTTAAACTTAAAAAAATTAATTTCAAAATTTTAATTTTAAAACTTAAAAAAATTAATTTCAAAATTTTAATTTTAAACTTAAAAAAAATTTAATTTCAAAATTTTAATTTTAAACTACAAAAAATTAATTTCAAAATTTTAATTTTAAACTTAGAAAAATTAATTTCAAAATTTAAATTTCATACTTAAAAATTAATTTCAAAATTTTAATTTCAAACTTAAAAAATTAATTTCAAAATTTTAATTTTAAACTTTAAAAAAAAAATTTAATTAATTTCAAATTTTTTATTTTAAAACTTAAAAATTTATTTCAAAATTTTAATTTCAAATTTAAAAAATTAATTTCAAAATTTTAATTTTAAACTTAAAAATTAATTTCAAAATTTTAATTTTAAACTTAAAAAATTAATTTCAAAATTTTAACTTCAAACTTAAAATTTAATTTAGAAATTTTAATTTCAAACTTAAAACTTAATTTCAAAATTTTAATTTCAAAAATTTTAAAACTTAAACTTCAAACCTAATTTTCAAAAAAAAAAAAAAAAAAAAAAGTTAAAAACCAGGGGCGGGCGCCCCTGGTATTCCCCTCTGGGGCGCCCGGAAGGGGATCCGGGCGCCCCGCCCTAAATCAACCCCGGGCGCCCGGAGTCCCCTATAATTAAGGGGCAGCAGGCGCCCCCAATCCTTGCCCCACAACAATTTCACTTTTGCCAAGGTTCACTCCGAACCTAAGTGCGAGAGTATTTTAAATCAAATTTTCTTGCGGTAAAGACGCTGTTGCGATTCAACCGAGGTCGTCAGATCTATATCTTATCGATGGCTCCTCGGTAAATCTTCTTCCCCTATCTGAAACTTTATTTGAAGTTATCTTTGCAACCTTTCTTAGAATATTTTTTTAAACAGTAGGAAACGAACAAATACTGGTGCTGGACCCTCTAATGCTAGCACTGACCCTAGGTTTCCCACAGAAGAACTAAGGATTAAGTTTGAGTCAACCATTTATAAGGCCATTAGGACTACCTGCATAGATAGATCGTTCTTTCTAAGGTCATGTCCCTCCGCTTTAGAGGTTATAGGTCACTATAACTTAAGGAACCTTGTCAAATATACCAGTCCAATAAACATAAGTCTGTGTGCCGAATTTTGCAATAACCTAGTGAAAGTAGACGATCTCACCTATACCACTAGGGCAGCAGACACTGATATCACATTTTCCCCTACGACTATCCGAGAGTTTTTAGAGTTGCGTCCATCTACTTGTTCTTTTTTGCGCTATCCTCCGAGGGATCTACCATTCGGAGATCCCTACTCATATATTACTCTCGATACGATTTATTCGTATTTTTTTTGGGGAGAGAGAGATCCCACTGTGACACAGTTTAGGTCAGTAGAACTTCGGGTCCAGGACTACGCTCTTTATAGGGTTGTAGTCCTTTGCATTTTACCACTGACTACTCGGGACATCGCTGTGATGCGCCCATTCCATTCGTTCTTACTCTATGCCCTGATTCATAGGTTAGAAATTGACATCAACCTACATATTTTCTCCACCATTATCTACTCGGCTGGATTCATGACTGATAGACGAGTCCATATGCCATTTGGTCACATTCTGACAGCCTATATGTCCTCGTTGCGCATTGATGTCACTAGAGGAGACATTGCCCATATGACCGAGTTCGATGTTATAGCAGCTCGGAACTTCTCCCTAGCCGGTATCCAGATAGATAGAGATGACGGGACTATGTCTTGGCGGAGGGGAGCACAGCACCAGCCCGATCCAGACGCACAGGTGGACGAGTTCATGCTCGAACTATTTCCAGAGGAAGCCGCAACGGCTCCACCACCTCCCCCAGCTCGAGCACCACGTCACGCTCCCCGCTCTCTATCCGACCGTATGACCGGACTAGAGAGAGCTATGGCGAGTCTCCAGCAGGAGAACTCTGATTTTCATCGGGACATTCGGCGAGAGGTAGCCGAGTTACGAGCTGCCGGGGATACCCGACACACTGAGCTGATGGCGCTTCTCCGATCCTTGGGATTTGGACCACCCCCTTCATCATCTCAGTAGATCTAGTTATGACTCACTTCTATAGCTACACTACCTGTAAAATATTTTGGATCTATCTAGTGATATTTCAGACTTACATTGATTATGTTCTATCTTGATAGACTAGGATCTTTCAAAAATACTTTCAAAAATGGTTTTATCAAATTATAAGTTAAACTTGTTTGTTTTCAAAACTTTCCATTTTTAGATTTTCAAAAACAGTTTTTGCCTTAGACTAGTTTTCAATCCTTAGAAAGCATGTACCCATAGGACTAGTTTTTGAGCATCTCACCAACACCCTAGGTTTCCTTGCTTGTGCTTGACAAACATAGAAAGGGGTGAGATGCATAGGCCAACTGTCTGGACTTAAGATGCTTATTTCAGTGCATTAGCATAGGTCTGGACGTTAAATACAACTCAGATATTAATCAGATTAAAGTTCATCAGTCAAGTCAAACACTGGCTGCTTATAATCAACTTAATCTGACTAACCAAGTGAAAGCTACTATCTTCTGATAGTTAGTTAGTACCTAATTGGTTAGACAGCTGGTTAAATTTAAGTATCAAGTTCAGGGGGAGAAATTAACTTTGTGTGTTTAAAAAATGCTTCTTAAACTAACTTATGTTTAAACATTAGTTTCAAAAATTAAATTTAACTAAGTGTTTGAAAAACTTAGAAGTTTAATCTCACCTAATTTTCAAACCATGATTTAAAAAGTTGACTATTGAAAATTAAACTTTCCAAATTTAGCTATATCAAATGAGCTTTAAAAATTTATTTTGCCAAATTTAATCTCCCTTGTTTAATTTTTGCTGTGTTTTGAAAAATTGAAGTTGAAAATCAATTTAACCCAAGTCAACTTTAAATTAAGTCAACTTTATCAACTTTAAATTTTTACTTTTCAAAAATTCAACTTTTCTCCCCCAAGTCAACTTATTTTTTTTGGATTTAAAAATTGTACTTTTATCCTAGAATTTTGAACCAAACTCAGTTATTCTTCAAGATTAGGTGTTATTGGTTTCAGTAACTCTACACTATGATTGTTTACCCTTGTTTTTTGATGAATGCCAAAGGGGGAGGGTTAGGCGGTTAAGTTAGATAAACCAATTTGAAAAAACTAAAACTAACTTTAAAATCGATGTACCTGTTTTTACGTTCTTTCACTAACTTAACCAGGTTGTCATTCTATCAAAAAGGGGGAGATTGTTGGTGCGGTTAGCACTAACGATTTAACCCAGGTTTTGATGAATGACAAATAGGTTAAGTTAGTTTTGTTGTTGTCTGACACTTTGATCGAGTGTGCAGGAGAAGTCCAGACAGGTCGACGGGCTGACCGGATGTCTGGCACGAAGTCCAGCTAGGTCGACGGGCTGACCGGATAGTTGGCGAGAAGTCCAAGTGGGTCGACGGGCTGATCGGACGCTCGGCGAGAAGTCCAGCTAGGTCGACGGGCTGACCGGATAGCTGGCGAGAAGTCCAAGTGGGTCGACGGGCTGACCGGACGCTTGGCGAGAAGTCCAGACGGGTCGACGGGCTGACCGGACGTCTGGCAGGTAAGTGAGGTAAGTCATTGGAGGGGAGTGACTGCGAGGGGACTAACTTTGTTTTGCAGGAAAAAGGAGTTTTCTGGAACAAAGTGGTCCGGGCGCCCGGAAGGCAAATTATATCCAGCCGAGTCGTCGCCACGTGGAGCATCACGGTTTGAGCAGCTACGTCACATTCCAGGCGCCCGGAAGGAATCCAGGCGCCCGGAGCAACATATAAAAGAAGCCCCAGGCAGGAGCTTCAGAATCAATCATCAATCTGAGAACTCTTCTACTGCTGGTCTTGCTACTCTACGTTCCTGCGACGCCGACAAAGCTCCGACAAAGTGCTCCTTCAGTTTTTGGTTTATTTCTTTGTCGGTATTACTTTGTTTCATTAGCATTTCCTGTATTCATCTTGTAACTTTATTCGAATTGCTAGTGATTGCCCAACGAAAGTGGTCAAGGACCACGGGCCTTCGAGTAGGAGTCGTCACAGGCTCCGAACGAAGTAAAAAATAACTGTGTTCATTTACTTTTCCGCTGCGCTTATACTCGGTGATTTTTTTCGAATCGATATTCACCCCCCTCTATCGAATCTAACGGTCCTACACCTTTGACTTGTCGGTTCCCTTATGTAGTTTTACCAGTGATCATAAAGTTCTTTTGCATCGTCGTAGGGCCCGACTCAGTTCTGTTTCTCCATAATCAACCCACATTGGATGGTGTTAATCACTTTGTAATTCAGTTGTGTCCTTTTGATCATTGGAGGAGTCCAATCTTCTAGTTCTAATGGCTTTCCAACTTCTATTAGAGGTGTGTATCATTTTAGTATAGTGAATCAGAGCTCGATGTCGGACTTGAGATAGCACTCCATTCTGTTTTTCCAATAGTTGAAGTTTTCCCCTTTGAATAGTGGGAGACGAACATTGTTGTAGCCCTCTTGGTAGGAGTTCAACATTCTTGCAATCAAAGAATTAACAGAAGAAAATTTTCCAAGACTCTCTTCTTGGGATTAGTAGTGCGAGATAAAAAAAAATCTATAGCTAAAGAAAATCTTTTTTAAAAATGTTTTTTTAAAATTGCTCAAAAAACTATTAAGTAAATTCAGAGTGACGTGATCTGATACTAATTGATAGGTCGAAAAAAAGCGATAGAGGGGGGAGGGATGAATATCGCTCGTTAAAACTTTTTCTTTTGTATCGTAAACATAATAAGAGTGCAGCAGAAAATAATAAGACTTGTTCAGTTACTTGGTTCGGAGCCTATGTCGACTCCTACTCTAAGACCCGCAATCTTATATCGCACCGATGGGTAATCCACTAGAACTCTTCTTTTCAAAACCTTCAGAAAGAAGCAATTCGTACAAATGAAAAGATAGTAACACACTACTATCTTTTAGAAAGTAAAACAATTCAAGCTTAACTAAAAATTATCCCAACAATAAGTAGGAGATGAAGCCCTGTTGGTACTTCTTGATGGAGCAACTTGCTTGTGAAGAAGAAGCGTAGAGTAAGAGCACGCACAATAGTTTTACACAGAAGTGTTGGTGCAATTTGTACTAACGGTCTAACTCAGTTTTTGATAAATGACAAGTGAGTAAAGTTAGATGTCTTTGTGAACTAAGTATTTTGCCAAGTGTACAGGAATTGATAAGGCTAACCAGACACCAGGCTGAAATCCAATCTAAGTCCGCGGGACTGGATAGTTGGTGGAAAGTCCAAATAGGTCAATGGATCGACCGGGTATTTAGCAGGAAGTCCAATTGGGTCCACGAGACTTGGCAACCGGCATGAAGACCTGGTGGGTTATGAGACGAGTCAACCGACTACAAGTTGGTAAGTGAAGGTAAGTCACTAGAGGAGAGTGACTCAGAGAGGATGCGTCTACGGTTTGAGGCGGCAATAGGCGTCAGTCCAGTTTAGGTCCATTTCAGATCCCTAAACTGAAACTTTGATTAGTTCTTGGTCCTGGGAGGACATGAACTAATTATTACTCATTATTACTGTGCTAACTTTATTTTGCAGGTTAGATGTTTTAGTTTTGGACTAACACATTTTGTAGGGCAAAAGAAGCACAAAAAACCTTGGGTGAATAGTACCTGAGGCGTCTTAGCTTCCAGAGGATAGAAGGCGCCTTCAAGTGATGGAAGGCGCCTTAGCACTATTTATAGAAGGTGTCTCTCGCAAGATAAAGTTTGGACCTTGTCGAGATCAAAGTTGTCGCATTGGGGGGCGCCTTCAACGACATTGAAGGCGCCTTCCATAGCCTTTATAAAGGGCTCTCGAGCTAAGCTTCAATATCATCTTCTATATAAGTTTCTACGCGTCCAAACGACTTTCCAATTGCTCCGGCCTTCTGCTACTGCCTTGCTACGACTCTACTATGCTCACCGAGAAGCCTACCAAACACCGAGCTCAAGCTGATCGACTTCAAATATTCTTTTGTAACAAAGTTCTTTTATTGTACTTAATTTCTACATACGAGAAGTGTAGCGTGTTACACTTCTCCGACTTTCGTTGTACTCGATTTCCTTTTTCGAGGGTACTGGAAGAGCTATTTTAGTGGATCACTCATCAATAGATCCGCGGGACCTGGGTCTTGGAATAGGAGTCGTCGAAAGCTCCGATCCAAGTAAAACCACTTGTGTTCTTATTCTTTTACTCATTTTTCTAATTCGCTTTCTAATTTACTTTTTTGTCGTGCACTTTGATTTCAAAACCTAAAAGAACGATTTTTTAAAACTGCGTGATTCCCCCCCCCCCCCCCCCCCCACCCCATGTGATTCAATCCAACAAGAAGCTGAGTAAAAAATCGATACTAGAAAAACTTGCCATGGCTTGGATCTCGAGTACCCCTTATATAAGTCTTGTTCAGTCGATCGATAAACCTTTCGATTGGCTGATCCTTCTATCAGTCGATCGAACCCTTGCTTTCCTTCTTCGTTGAGATTTGATCTTCGTGCATTTATGATCACTTATTGTTCGGTCGACTGATCCCCTTAATCGATCGACCGATCTATGTAGTTTCCTTGTTCGCTGAGATTGGCCATTAATTCTCCATTATGTGTATTAACTGTTCGATCACACTAATCCCTAGATTCATTCGATCAATTAGCCTAGCTTCCATGTTTGCTTCAGCGCGATCTCATCTCTGCCACATCATCTAGGTTTGATGGACCAATCTATGGATTTGATCGACCAATCAGATCATTTCCTGCAAAACATAGTTAAACAAATACTCTTGCAAAACAAAGTTAATACAATAATTTATTATGCATGAGTAGTAAAGTAAGATGCATAGGTAGTAATGAACAGTAAACCTGTCTTGATCTCAATTTAGAAACCTATCGGTTTTTTCAGTTGGATCAACGACCTAAAGTTGTTCCTTTTCGAAACATGACCTCACCGTCGCTCCACTTCAGTTGCTTACCTCAACCTACCTGCCAAACATTGGTTCTCTAAACTTGTTTGGACTCACCTAGGCTTCCTCTCGATACCAGGTCCTCCAGATCTATCGAGCTTCCTTGACAAGTGTTGGGTCCTCTTGACTCATTTGGATTTCTTGTCAGGTTTCCACAATCTACTAAGACTTGAACAAACTTGATTTCCTAAACAAAATCAACATTGTTTTCTCTTGTTGGTGCCAAATCTATGCAAAACCTGACTCGGCTCCGTTCGATAGTTGAATTAATGCATTTATATGTTCAAGTGATAAACTGAATGTTTGTGAATAAGTTTGGTGTTTAGTTTAGTAAAAACTTATTTAAATTCGTTCAGTAAATATAAGATTAATTAAATAAACAAGTTTGATATTCAACTCATTCAATATTAGTGAACAATACTCAATGATAAAACTCTTATCAACATAATAAATAAATAAATTTTAAAATAAATAAAGAAATTTTAAAATAAATATATAAATTTGAATTATCAAAATCAATAACCAATTAAATAAGTAAAAAATTATATAATAAGACAGAATTGAAAATTCCATAATATCAAAATATCAAGTTAAGTTTGAATCAAACTCAAGCCATAAAAAAATAATCTAACTTGCTTGTGAGTAGGGATGTAAACGAGCCGAACAGTATTAGGCTCGAGCTCGGCTCGTTTAAGTTATATTCGGGCTCAAGCTCAACTCGAGCTCGAATCGAACTTTTGTTACAAGGCTCGAGCTCGGCTCATTTTGGAATTATCAAGCTCGCAAATAGTTCTAGTTCGAGTTCGGCTCGATATTAGCTCGATTATCATAGTTAACTAGCATAATTCGTTAAGCGAGCTTGGGTTTGTTTTCAAGCTAATTTTAGTCTTAGAGCTCATTTTTTTGACTCGTTTTAAAGCTCGTTTAAGATTCGTTTTAGAACTTGTTTTTTGACTCGTTTTAGAGCTTATTTTTTTGCTCGATTTAAGACTCGTTTTAAGATTCGTTTTTTTGGCTCGTGAGTCTACAAACGAACATGTTCGCGAGCTCACGAGCCGAATATCCTTAAGCTCGAGCTCGGCTCGATAAAACTGTCGAGCTCAAAATCGGGCTCGAGCTCGACTCGATAAGATAAACGAACGAATTCGAATGAGTTTTTTTATCGAAACGAGCTCCGAATAATTCGTAAACTGTTTGGTTCATTTACAGATAGTCGTACTCGTGAGGATGGCATTGAAAGTTCCTGTTCATCACCTCAGACAGAGGCCTCCTCATCAACCTCCATAAATGGGATGAGAGCTGGATGAATAATCTGAGCCGGCTGTGTTAAATTCCGGAGACACCGCGCTTTATCCGGGCCAACATTCACCGTTGATTTACCTCCTCCTAGGATCCCTGTGGGGCCAGGCCTAGGGGGCCGCTGGGCGGCGGGACCCACCTTTTTTGCACAATAAATGGGATGAGAGCTTGAGCTCCCACCTCAGATTCAGGCACGAGAGAGAGAGAGAGAGAGAGAGAGAGAGAGAGAGATGGGGAAGAAGAAGCATGTCTTGAGTTCGCTCTTCTTCAAGCTCAGGGATTCCTCGTCGGAGCGTTTTCCTCCCTCTCCTCCTCCTCCTTCTTCTTCCTGGTACTGGCATTTTTGCAAACACCCCAAGGCCGACTCGTTCCGGTTCTACCTCAACGACGACTCCGGTATCACCTGCTCCTCCTCCTCCGACACCGCGGAGGAGGAGGAGGACCCCGCGGTGGTGCGGCGGCGGCGCTCGGACCGGCTCTTCTTTGACCCGGGCGGCGACACGAGCTCGATCATGGAGGAGGCGAAGGACTCGGCGGCGGTGGCGGTGGTGGAAGAAGAAAAGGAGTCGCCTTTCGAGGACAGCGTGGCAGTAGCGGTGGAGTCGCGGAACCCGTACGGCGACTTCCGGCGGTCGATGGAGGAAGTGGTGGCGGCGCAGGGGCTCGGCGCCGGTGACTGGGAGAGGCTGGAGGAGCTGCTGGCCTGGTACCTGAGCGTGAACGGAAGGAATACGCACGGCTTCATAGTCGGCGCCTTCCTGGATTTGCTCGCGGCCATGGCTTCTTCCGCTTCCTCTGCTTCTGCTTCTTCTCCATTCTCTTCTTCTTCCTCCTCCTCCTCCGCTTCCAATTCCTTCAAGATCGAAGAACTAAGAGAGGAGGAAGCCAGTGATCAGCTGCCACAAGAACTACCAACACCCTCCAAATCTCTGAGCAGCTAATCGCTGCATCTGTGAATATTGCTAGATTTTATTGTATTTTATTTCAATCGCACTGAGATTTCAGACGTCGTTGGCTTGCAGTTTCTCTCTTCTAGTTATTATTATTATTATTATTATTATTATTATATATTTATTTATATAAATCTTAATTATTCAAACTAATCGAATCCAAAATGATAATTTTATCGGGTCTATAGATTCTCTGTAATTGTTTAAGTTTGGATAAGGACAAATCGGACAATATCTAAAGTTTAGTAGATTCTTTGTCTGCGGTTTCAAAATGAGAAGCTTCCACTTGACAATTAAATCATGTGTCCTTCCATTTAA
Organism: Zingiber officinale; assembly: GCF_018446385.1. Taxonomy (NCBI): domain Eukaryota; kingdom Viridiplantae; phylum Streptophyta; class Magnoliopsida; order Zingiberales; family Zingiberaceae; genus Zingiber; species Zingiber officinale. The sequence goes on along the minus strand of NC_055993.1, from coordinate 82,715,326 downwards.
TATCAATTTGTTTGAATTGAGTTTCCAATGTTTAATGCCTTTGCCTCCTCCTCCGTTTCAATTAATTGTGTAGGTTGTACACAAGTAATAAGAACCTTAAAAGAAGAATAATAAATCATGTACTTTAATTTTAAAATCATGTATCTAATTCTATTTTGATTATTTTTAAAAAAAAAATCATCGATTTGTATTAGAAAAGTACTGTTTTTAATACAATGGTCAAATTAATATTTGAGAATATGAATATAATTATGAAAATTAAACTAACATATAAAAATAAATTTCATATCATTCTGAATTCTTTAGGTCTATCAATTGATTTTGGTTGAAACTGACGATGGATTCGAATTTGACTCGCTATATTGAGTGCATTGATTTTTTGAATACGGTATTCGAAAAATCTAATTCATGTTAAAAAAATCATTATTTTTAATATATTAGGTCAAATTTATATTTGAAAGTATTAATATAATTATAAAAACTAGATAAATTCATAGAACCTGATTTCATGTCATTATGAATTCTCTGAGTCCATCAACTTATTTTAGTAGGATGAATTTAAAAAGTTTTTACTGAAACTTCTTAATGGATCTAGAGATCTAGTAATAATATAAAATTAATTTTTATATATTTGTCTAATTCACCTATCGATGTCCTTAAATATTAATTTCACTCAGTATATTGATAGTGATAATTTTTTAACACGATCAATTTTTTTTATAAAAAATAATTGATTTGACTAATATAATGACAGTCGATTGAGAATAATAACAATGATAAAAATGAAATTGGATACGTTATTATCATTTTAAATCCAACTACATGATTTAGATATTCCTCACGTTGCTGTTTTGAAAAAGAAAGAAAAAACTATTAGTTATAGCGGTTGGGGAAACGTACTGTCAGGTTTCGGTGTAGACATTTAGTTTGCATTAAATTCTCACCCTTTCCGTTTAGTGAATTATGGACTCAAATATTTATTCATTTGGTGAGGTAGGGCTACCAATTAATGCCGACTTGGACTCTCAAATATCAAAATTTTTGTTTTTTTTAAAATATTTTCTTTCACTTCAGATAATAGAAGTGACAAATTCATTATCTTTTATAGCAATCCTGCTTTAAAACCCAAATACAATCCTCGCTAATCAATTATCATTTAAAATAAAAATAAAATAAAATTAATAAATTGAGTAATTCAAGAAGCTTACTCTAAATCATAAATCTTAAAACTCGTCCAATGGATCAAGACTCTCAATAGGTCTAAGATTGATTCCTAATGAGTACGAAATATTTCATTTATTGACTCAACCCTTCCATACTTGAGTTACTATTGATGGACGAGGTTCGTGAGTTATCTCTCCTCCGGATAGTGGGAGGCAACTATGACGAACTGTTAAGATGATAATTTTACTTTTTTTAACACTAATAAATCTTAAAACTCTCCTGAAACAAACAAAAGAATGAAAATTTGAATCCTATTAAAAAAATAAATATTTTGAAATTGATTTGTAAGTGTAGGAAAAAATCCTTTTTCTCTGAAATTAATTGGGCGAAACTTGAAGAATTATAAAAAAAGTTTCCTAAATCCCTATAAACTTTGAATCCTAAATCATCAGCCTCAACTCCACTACTAGTCGGATTCATTAGAACTAATAAGCAAGTAAAATTAGTTTCTAAAAAAATATAATTTAAAGATATTTGAAAAGAAGGGAGTGGTTAAATTGATTGCAAGCCAACACACACACCAACTGAGTGGCAATTACTGTGTTATTTTGCCCCAGTAGTAGCCAAGTATTTAATTTTAAAATTTTCAGATTCGAGTTTTAACTTCCATTAATTAATAGATATTTTTTTTAATACGACGATTGATCTAAAAATATTCATTGGGTAAATCTTGTTGGATTCCCAGAATACAATACTGTCTTTTTCACTACTCAACCCACAACAAGACCACAAGACATTAGACATGAATTAGACAACAGAAATAAAAAAATTTAAAAAAAAAAAGAAGCCAAAATGAGGGCTCTCTATATAGTTAGTTATAAGGGCGTTTTAAAAAAATATATATATTAAAAATATATATAGTTAGTTAACCTATGAATTTTGATGAAGAAAATGCCACAATAGACAGGTTTAACACAGGTTCTTGCCTCATCGAAAAATCTTTACTCTTTTAGCAAGAAGGGATGGTAGAAGTGCCTAGTACACAAGTTTCAATATCATGTAAATCAGAATGAACTAATTGATATAACCTTAGTCCTGCAACCCAAGAGGCTATTCCATGGCTCAATAGTGAGCGACTCAATTTATGAATGAGAAATTTTCTATCCAAAGGAGATTTACAAATGTAAATAAAAATATCAGGGATCAAATGAAATGAAAAATAAGCACTCTTTCTTCTATTGTCTTGTCTTCATTTAAGTTCGTCAAACGGACTAGAATTGATGTCGTTAAACACCTATGGAATTTTAATAATTCTATGAACTCTAACCTTAAGGTCTATGTATATGCCAAAAACCTGAGATAATTATATTGTGACAAATTAAAATATAGAACTCCAGCAGGATTTATGATAGTTAACCATCCATTAAAGATTTGCTTCTAAGTATCTTTATCTTGTCACAGTAACAAAGGGCTGAAAAAGGAGAGACATGCAAAAAAGAACTATGCAAAGACAAATGACAAGGTCAAACACAAAAGTGGATTGCAAAGAGTAATCAAAACCTTCATCAGAACACAACCGATGCATTAAACTTAATCTCAAATTCACAAATAAGATAACAGTACCTTCTCAAACTCTGTCATTGCCAGGAATAGCATATTTCGCATTGTATAGTACTGCAAATTTTCTTGCGAAAGTTAGTATGGTTTTGATTGTAACAACTACTTATAAATGTCTAAATTCAAAGAATCAACTTTAAGATTTTTTGTTCTATATGTTATCTAAATAAGTGGGCATTAGTAAAGAAACCAGGTGCAAAGAAAGTATTGGGGAAAAAGAAAAGAGAAGAAATTAATTCATATTCATGAACCTTTTCTCACACCCTGAAATTAAACACTTCTTTTGCAAGTAAAATCATGCATCTGATAAGAAAGATGATAACTAAACCTGCAAAAGGTGACTGCATGTAACTGCAACAGCTGTAGCAGACCATGTCTTCCCTAGGAACTCTCACCATATTATCTTGTACTGAGATTGGTAATGACCTCAATAGTGATGCAAAATAACTGATGGCAGTGCTTATAACAGAGGACCTGAAGCATACAGAAAAAACATAATCTTGATAAGCAACATAGAATTACCATCATCAATAATGTCATTGAACATATCCATCACACTGGAATATCTTAATCCACTTATTTAGTGAAATTTTAAAAGAAGATATATAAAATATGCATAGAATTTTGTTAATAGACAAAGAATTGAATGTATTGTTTCAATGAGAATTTCTTGTAGAATAAAATAATCAGGCCTTATTTATTGAATCAATTGGATTTGAGCAACATAAGAACCCAGATTGAGAGCATATTCCAGCAAATCATCCATCATGCAGGGTCACACGCTACCAAAAACCAAGTTAAACAACAATTTCTTGATATAAAGAATTCTGTGCTAATCAAACAATCCTAGTGGTAAATCAGTATGAAACACTACCATTTTGAAAGAAAAAAAAAGATATAAATGGTGATATCGGTAGAACACTAGAGAGAAATAGATATTTTGATTTGCAACTTGTTGATTCATATAGCTGTTCACAATGCGGCTATTGCCAATTAGTATTGAGTAAAAGCAGCAGAAAGCAAAAATAAATAAATAAATAAAGGAAATCAACCTTGCAATTAAGCCAATAATTGATTGCTTGAAAGAATTCTTGTTCAATGTCAGAAATGGATAAAGACCTATCACATATTTTACCTTCAAATTCCAACAAAAGCACTATAAGGTAAATCGAAAGCTCTATCACAAAATATAGATATTTCCGAACATCTTGTTACCTGTTGTGGAAGCCTTTTGAAGACTTCTTAGCATATATATGATCCAATAGAATGTCCAACCTTTGCAAAAAGAAGCCAATAAATCATATAGAATAAGCTTAGTGGAAAAATAGCAGAACCTTTTTTGTGTCACTTCCGGAACTATTTAGCTTACAATCTGAAAAATATATAACAGCTAAGATTTTGTACTAGAACAATACATGAGAAGCCTGTTGACTGTTGTTCATTATATTCTAAGGATGTCCTCTTCTGGAGGTATCTTAATTTATGAAATTCCATTCTCAGGCATTATTTTCTCCCAAAAAATGAGTATCTTTGGGATACTTGAGTTCCCAAGTAAGTTCAATTAGTACCTAAAGTAGTAATATACTTTTCTCTGCCAAAATTGAGAAAGGAAAGCGATATAATTCTGAACAAGAATATGGTAAAACAACAAAAATTTGGTATACAGTTGTCTTCTGTTCTAGAATTCAGAGAAGGAAATTATCACATGTCCCTATTCCAAGAGAAACAAGCAGTAAAAATATAGAAATTCAAGACCAAATTTAATTACTTCTTAGTTTGCAAAAAGACAATTTGCACACTCAAAGGAACCTTGAATGAATTAAATTCGAAGTTCAAGCAAAATTTCATAAATTAAGCACTATTAAGCAGCAGTATGTCAAGTATCTATGCAACAAATTTGAAAGAGTTATTGCTGGAAAATATAATTCTCAGTGATCAAACAGGGATAGAAGGTTTAGAAACAAAAGAAAAGAGATGTCATACACCGTGATTGCTAGTAGGCTGAATCATAAAAAGAGTATGGTCATTGAAGAAGGTTAATCAGCAATATACGACCAATATTATTGGAACTTCATTATTCTGGAACTCTTGTTTAATAAAGTCCACCTGAAATGGTTATTGGATTTTATTAGATTCTAAAAATGACATATATACCATAAAGAAAATTGAAAATGTCATTGCTGGTTAAGAAAAGGAAGAATGCACGAATAATACATAACTGCAAGAAGAGGGCTTGAAACTATAGCTAAATTACAAGAAATCATATTACTTAATCAAATGTGAATTATTCAGACACTTTTGGAAGAAGCATCACAACCTCTGCGTTAAGCAATTGTTGAAATCCAAATGTAGAGTATCAGAAAGCATTACAATTCTACAACCCAAGGATGGAAGAACAGGACATAATCTGACTGTTGGGTTTTTCGGGCCGCGAAAACCGCTTTTTCGCGTCGCGGAAACCCCGAATCACCCTAGCCAACGGATCTCGTGCGAAGAGTATAGAACGAAAATTTACGAGTATGAGTTTACAACTTAGATCTACTCCTAGACCTACATGAAGAAAGATTTATACCTTCGATGCGAAGCCCTTCGCAATCCCGCTTGTCCTCGGTTCGCCGGATCTCGAAAGTGTCAAAATAGACACTTCTCTATGTGTATCCACACAAGCAAGAGATGGAGAAAAATCTCTAAGGATGTGCTAGCAACCTTAGAGATCAGTAGGGAGGAGAGGGAGAGCAAGAAGAAAACTCAAGAGGAAGAAGAAGATGGAGTTACAACCACTTGAATGAAAAAAATCAATTTTCATTCAACCTAAAAGTGGCCGGCCACTTCAAGGCATGTAACCCCCATGGAATATCAAGAGTCAAGTCTCTTGATCTCCTCCATGAGGTGGCATTTGGTCAAGTCAAACTTGACCAAATGAAGAAGCCTTGATGATGTGGCATTGGTCAAGTCAAAGTCAAGTCAAAACTTGACTCTTCATCTTCCTACTTATGTCAAGTCAAACTTGACCACTTCTCTCCCTTGGTTGATCTAATCTAACCATTGGTTCAAGTCAATTTTAATTTAATAAATCTCTATTCATTGAATTAAATTAATTAAATGAGTCTAAGTCCAAATTAGACTCACTTAACACATGAACCAAATTGAGTCCAACTCAATTAGCCTACCTTGGATTACTCTTAATCCAATTTGGTTCATCAAATGAACCTAATCCTTTAGGTTCATCAAATGAACCTAATCTCCATCTAATTGCCCTTTGTGTGTGACTCTATAGGTTCTTGTAACGTTGGCAATGCTCCTAAACCCATTTAGAAGCATAAGTAATGAGCGGTATCTAGCAACACATCATTACTTCCCAAGTTACAAGAATGTTGAGATCCAACATCACCTTGTGACTACTAATTGTGACTCCTCACAATATATGACAAGTGTCCTTCTATCCTAGACATCTAGATTGATCAATGTGAGGCATAGACCGTGTCATCCTCTAATCAATCTAAATCTTGAACTCCAAGTAGACTCACTCAATCAAATGAGCTCAATATCCTATATTGACTCATTTGGGCATGGCCATGCACTTCGTGGTCTCACTCTATCAAGAATATCGATGTCGCTCCCGTCATATAGGAGGGATAGATCCCATCTACATCACTCACATCCCTCTGCATAATTCGTTACATACCCAAGAATCGCTTTATAGTCCACGGGTGACGTTTGACGAAACCAAAGTACATAACTCCTTATGTAGGGATCCATGGTGACTTCAGGTCTAAGGACTAGTAGTCATACTAATAGCCACATGAGAAAGTATATGACACTCATATAACGATCCATGATACTTTCTCATGGCGGGTCATTTAGTATACATTCTCCAATGCATACCCATGTGTCAACTTGATATCTCTATATCCATGACTTGTGAGATCAAGTCATCGAGTTGACCTACATGCTAGTCTTATTGCATTAACATTGTTCCTGAATGTTAATACTCGACTAGGAATGATTAAGAGTAGTGTTCCCTATATCATCTCACTATCGGTTCAACTAACCGATTGATATAGGTGAGAACCGTATACTCAAGGACGTTATTATACTTACTTTATTTGGCACCAATACAAGTAAGTATAATAACCAAAAACCAAATGCCTTTATTTATATAGAATATGATACAACAAGTCCAAAATACAATCATCAAATGATTGGCTCTAGGGCTCTAGCTAACACTGACATACTTTTTTTTCCTTTGTCCCTTTGAAGATTATTGCTTTTTATATAACAAAGAATCCTTTTATTATGAAAGTGTATAAGTTATATTCTGTAAAAACCTTATGAGCAATTTGTTCTTCCAATGGAAACTTCCTTCCATGCTCCCAGTCCTGGAGGAAGGATCATCAATAATCAAATTGTGCATCATGATAGAGTAAGAAAAGTATGTACCAGAAATCCTAGATATGAAACTGTAATTATTTTCTGTCTTTATATACCTTAATGTGTAAATGTTTGAAGCATGAAGGTGTACAGAGAAAGAAGAGACATGAGAAGTCAGTCTTATAACTATAGCCATATCATATCCTACAACTTCTATCATGTGGCCAAATTGACATGTTAACGGATGTCATTTAATATACATCTAAGAATTCTCAAGTCCTTGGTCGAACATGATATTTAGTTCTTTCTTGTCAACATCCACCCATGTTACTCTATACCTCAGCTGTTTGAGTGAATCATATTTCAGGCATTTTTTTTTGCAAGGACAGTATATTGGTTCAATCAAAGAACATAATCAAATATACATAACATCTATACATGCATGTAAATAGACCATCAGTTAATCACTTAATAGGGAAGCAAGTTAATGATTTTATAGTTATGCGGCTATGGATCTGTTTAATGGATTCATTCATGAAATATTTGCCATAGTTTGACGCTGGCTGGCAACCTAACGCAACCCTCCTCCTTTATCCGGGCTTGGGACCGGCTATGACCGGTCATTATGGGTGGAGTTGGCTATGGATCTGTAAAAGGAAAAAACTCCCCCCTGCAAAAATCCAACAATGAGAATTTGTTTTTTCATCTCTTGTAGATTTATAGATTGTTTTGATACATGATAAGCACACATCTTTCTTTGTACTTGTTAATGCATCAAAGCACAAATCAGACACTAAAGGAAGATTTAACAGTGATTTATCTTAGCAACGTCCATGGGTTTTTCATCACAGGAAATTGATAGAAGCATAGTAAGATTTGTAATCCAATAATAATACCTTTGCAGAATGAGAAACATGCCCATTTGCTGATCAAGAATATCGATGAAAAATATTAGAAACCACATCAGCATAAGTCTGGATTCAGTAAGCACTGACAGTGGAAAGTTTGTTGTCCTTGCCTGTTATTGACGCCTGCCCTTCCTGTAGTTGATATACTGCTTCAACAAAGTCTTTATAATACGATGCAATCCCTATAACGCACCCACATGCAGTCATGCAACAAAAGATCATACCCACGAAAGGAAGTAAAAAAAAAGATAAAGAGCATCTTTATACATACCTGGATTTCCAGGGATAACAATAATGTGCAATAAGAATTCATCAGAATGTATCTCAAGCGACTCAGTTGAATATCTGAAAAACAACAAACTTCACTCGGTGTCTACTTCTAACAAAGAAGATTACTGATCCAAGTTACAAATTAAATGAAATGGAACGCAATCACAGCTCCATATCCACAAAAATATCATCAATTGGACCATACCCAGAGACAGTTCGCATCAGCAAAGTTGCTTGCTTTCCCATTGAAGCAGAATTCCGTGATGCAATATAGCCCCTCAGATATCTGCAACACTTCAAAATGTAAAGTAAGTATTACTTATCAGTAACGATTAGAACAGTAAATGATGTATCTCAATTCTCACTTACCAATTAAATACTGCGAATACAAGGATTCTCTATCAGAATTGAAGAATGTTTGGAAGTTGGAACATGAAACGTGAGGAAAGAAACTTGTCTAATTGTTAATCATGTGTTTTCCTATGGCAGACATGAGGGCAATGGCATGCAATTGAGTTGAACAGGAAAGGAGGAGGAGCCGAGGAGGAGGAGGGTTTACCGCGACGGTCTTGAAGGCGTAGGAAGGAGGCGGAGAAGTCGAGAAGCGAGGAGGCCGGTGAATCTGACTGGGGCAGAGAATACCAGCGTCATCACTGGAGACCTGGAAGACAAATAAGGAAAAGCAACCCTTTTTTTTAATAAGAAATTGTTGTTAATTATTTGATCGTGGGCCGTTCCCTATTTTTCTGATTAGTGGACGAGAGAGCTCCCAATTAAGCCCTTTATTTCAACGTTTAGGCAAACAGATGATTCAAGAGTTGGTGGAAAAATTTTTTAATATATCAAAATATATCAAAAATTTAATATAAAAAAAAATTAATACAATATTACATCATATCAAAAAATATCGGTACAATATTGATATGGAATGTAATAGTTCAATACTAAGATTTAAATGTAAATGGTATATAATTTATACCGTACTGAATATTGGTATACTAAAGTCTCAGTGTATCAAAATTTTGATACGATATTAGCATGATTTTTTGTGTATATTGAAGTTTTTAGTATAATATTATAGTATACGATATGAGGTTTTAGTATCGGTATGTCGTATCAAACTAACTCTATTCAAGAGTGAAATGAAAACTACCCCCATGAACGAAGCTAAGTTGGTACTCGAATGGTACAGGAGCAAGGGACGAATCTCGCGAGGTTTATTCTCAGCTGGATTAAATAGTCCTCCCACCTAAGAGGTCGTTTGGTATTGTGATTTATCTCCTTTCGTTTAACTGTGAAGACTTGAGGTGAGTGTAATCACCTTTTGTACCACAAGAGTGAAATGTAAATCATCTCAGGCAATGCAATGGTAAGAGATATGATAGACTCTTAATAAGAGTTCAAATATCTCATAGGGCATATCATACTCCTATGGTGTTTGAACTACTCATAATGTTGAACCATCCTATCTGTGTTTTCTGAATTTATCCTGATATCCGGTGGAAAACTTTTGTAACACCAGATCAATCATCTTTAAGTTTAGTCATTTCGAAAGATTAGATATCTAAATTAAAAAACAAAAAACATGAAATGAAAACCGTCCTATGAGGCACGGTCCGATTGTAAGAGTAAGGATGATTCTCATACAATGGACCATTGACGTCAGATGCTTTTCGAATTTACCTAATAGTCGGTTTATAGAACCAAGCCATCCATCTTCATGACTAATTGAACTCATATACCTGGATTAAAAAAAAATAAGAAAAAAAACAGAGTGAAATGAAAATTATCCTTTAAAAACTCAATTGTGTAATTTGATCAGAATCATTTTACTCTAAATAATGTTATTCCAAAAGTTAAATAAATCCAAATTTTATACATAAAAACCCATTTTCCAATTAAATTTCGTGAAAATAAATCAAATTAAAATCAAACCAAATGTTTTATACCTGTATGAATCCAATCTGAAACACTTTAAAATCCATTCAAATCTTTTTTGTTTAAACCATGATAAGGTGATGCCGTTCCATTCCTCTGACACTTGATCAACAAGTTTGCCACAATTATGCAAAGACACACACAAAACTGATGAATTCTTAATGTATTGGAAAAGTTTTTAGGCTTTTATTCCAACCAGAGAAGATGAAACAAAAATGAAAACTAGCAGACATAAAAGCTGGTCTTTGCAAATGACTATGGCCTTTAGAAGTACAACAAGCGAGTAGAAAGATAAGCTGGGAGCCCTGCTGATAGCTCGTAATGGACATTTCAATGCATTTGAGCAAACTCTGTTTGAGATGAGTCATTTTGGAGTCCCATTTTTCAAGCAACTGAAGGCAAGCGAGCAATCTCATGCATAAACTTCAGTTTTATAATTTAAGGCTAGATATTGGCTGCAGCACTTCCTTCTGGCAAACCTCACCTTTAAACTTCGAAAACTTTTCTTTGGTGGTGATTTTGAGAATGTTCATGGGACGAAATTTCCCCACAGAAAAGTGAAAAAAAAAATCTTCCATTTGAAGATTACTTTTGCCTGTCCAGACTTCACCTTGGAGCACAACTTTGATCTAGGGAAGTAGCAATAACATTGGTAACTGATGGCGGATGAGCGGCGCTTCCATTATTTGAAACCATGCCGTCTGTAGTAAATGCACTGACTCCGCTCTGTTGTTCCTCAGCTGAAATTTAGGATTTAAAATGGTACTTAGAAAAAAAAAATGAGTATGAGAAAAGAATTATGAAATGAGTAAGGGAGGATACTTGGTGTTTCCCACAAATCTGTAAGGCTAAATCCCAAATCTGATAAAAGATAGTAATCAGCATCCATCTGCGAAACATTTTTTTTTTTGTAAAGCTCTCTACCGAATGGTCAGCATCACTATTCCATGAATGGCACTGAATGCTTAGATGGTCTATCTTGTTATCAAAATCAGTAGCAACAATTTAAAATCACATATAGCCTACAAGTACGATTCTAACTTTCAGTGTTTCATGTGTTGGTTTTGAAGGAGATTTGAACTAAATTCAAGTACCTTGTTGACCTTTAATTCCACGTTTGAAAGTAAAGGAGATAAAGGGTTTATAAGCAATCTATTATACTTAACCAACCACACACGCGCACCCATGCTGGGCCGAGGGCAGGCACATGATTGTCGAGCCAGTTCATCACTTGTGCAATAAGCAACATTTTTACAAAATAATTTTATTTTTTATATTTGACAAAACTATAAGTTTTCTTTGAAAGCCTTTTTTGAAATCCTTTTATTATTGGACAAATTTCTTTTCACTTAACTGGTTTTCTGAATAGATGTAACCCTAATTAAAATTGTTTCATATGCATAAAGGGTTGTAGATCTCTATTGTCGATTAGTCTCTAAATTCTGTTCATGCAAAGATGAACTTTATGCGTGAGATTGGTTGTACAACTGTAAAGGGATTTGCCAGACCCTATGCACCATTGACATATGGTATTTCCTCTAGAGAGAGTTAACTCGTGCAGACTTGAACCAAATAACTGTTTTCTGGTTTTCCCTTTGTTTTTTTTTCCTTCTATGTTTACATTTTTTGTTCAATCCATCCTCTGTTCTGTATTTTCTTCCACTTTTGCAAAAAGAAAAAAAATTAATTTTAACTTAAATCAGTTCAAAAGAAAAGACAATCTTTTATGGTTCATTCTAATTTTTATGGTTTAAGCCTTTACCTAATCTACCATTCTTTTTCATATTGGTTAAAAGTAAACTATATCTTCAACATACAACCCTTTTTTATATGTGGAACTCAATTGGCAATAACATATCACATGTGATCATTATGTCTCACTTGGTTAATGCATTATGGACATAAAAGGATAGTTCGGTGTACAAAATTCCCACCAATACAAGTTCTCGGAGAAGGGTCAGGCCACATTGGATTTATTATATGCAGTCTTATCTTACATTGCAAGAGGTTGTTTCTACAATTGAAATCCATGACCACTAGGTAGCACAGTAGCAACTTTATTATTGCGCCAAGGCTCCCTTCAATGCATTATGGCCATACAACTAAATGTTATTTTGAGTTCAAGAGAGTTACTCAAATCCCCATATTGCACCTCCATGGTTATACTGACTAAGCTAAGTTCTCTAAGGCTACACTACTAACATGTCATAATGACCTCAAACTCATTAACAGCTTCTACTCAGCCTTTCTTATATCTCAAGTATTTTTCTATGTTTGAGATAAAACTCAATATAATATTAGTACTTGTAGGTTCAATCTTAACTTGTCAGTATCATATTGAATCTACGTCTTCAGATCTCCAATTAATTATGTTGGATTGTCATTGCAAGTCAGCAAGTGAAATCAAATTAGGCCTCAACCTTATTTTCTTTAAGACCTCTTGTTAGTGAATCTATAATAGTATCCTTAAAACTGATAAAGTCAAAAGATCATCTAAAATATTCGTCATTTTTGCTTCTAATAAACTTTCATCTAATAATCATCAATATTGCTTCTAGTTATATTTGGAGCTGAAGATCTAACTAAATGTAGTTTGATTATCACAATTTATCAAGATCACAAAACTACATTTTTTTAGCAAGGGATAGTTATGGCATATAAACTTTTCAAGTTTTGGCATTAACTTCTTTTGTAGACATAAATTGGGTGGGTGGCATGGTTAAAACACAAATATTCTCTCTAAAATTGCTAGGAATAATGTAAGAAAATGCCAAACAAAGGATCGTTTTAATTGAAAAACCCAAAAACCAAATAAGGAAGAACTAGTGTACTAAAACAAAAAACGATAAGCATGGCAAAAAAACACAAAGAGAAGTTTAAAAAATATTTATCTGGTTTAAGTATTGGCAAGCTAACTCTCTTTAGACGGAATATTTCCCATTAGCGCACAAGATTCTTCAAACCTCCCACAAGATCTAACAACCAACTCTTTGCTTAGATGCACTCCAAGACACAAGATGAAGATGAACTTTCCAATCACAAGAGCCTCAAAGAAACAAAAAACTAGATTTTTGAAGCATCAGTAAAATTTGATTTCAAAAAACTCTTTCAACAAAAAAATATATCTTTTCTAAAAAAAAAAGGGCATGCCAGTGCACGAAGCTCCCGCCATGCGGGTCCCCGGGAAGGATCCATTGTACGCAGCCTTACCCTGCTTTTTGCAAGACGCTATTTCCAGGATTCGAACCCGTGACCTTTTGGCCACATGACCTTTTTATATCTTTTCTATATAAAAATAATAAAAATTATTTTGCAAAATTTTGCATCACACATGTAAGAAACTGACTTGATTATTTGCACCGAAGTTGCATCATGCATGCTCCCCTCCCGGTGCACTTGCATGAAGTTGGCCAAGTCAACCCATACCCATGCATACATACATGCACCACGTGCAAGAAGGGCATGTAAATGTTCGACTATAAACCACTTAAGTTTCCTTCAATCTACGAAGTGGGACGAAAGGGCAACAAGGAAATGGATTTAGTAGAATCTCCTTTAAACCCAACATTATAGATGGTAAACTAAAGCAACAAGAGTAATAGACATCAAAGATTATGTTCTAATAAAGTTGATATATATGCCAAGGATAGGAACTTACATCAGTATCTGAAGGATCTATCCTAATCACACCACCACTGAAATCCAGTGGGGAACATGTGTCAGGACACATCCTCTGACTGTCGTGGTTGTTCAGCTGCAACTGCTCTTCCCTATTCTCATCAGTGGCAACAGCCACCATGTTGTTTCCAATTGCTCTTGAATTTTCTCTGGAGTTCCCTAAAGGGAGACTCAGAGGTGTCTCAGCACCATTGACTGTCTCAAACTTCTCAAATTGACTAGCAAATAATAAGCAAGACATGACATTCATGAAGTACTTAAGCAGGAAGCTATTCAAGAACAGAATGATAACTGAAAGGTCATGATTACCTTACAAGGTAAACATCTATTGGGCCCATTGTGCTTCTTAGAACAATCCGGTACCTCCTCTGTGGATATTCACCAGCCTGCATTCAGTGAAATTGGTCTCGCAGTTATTCAATGCCTGAAGTACAATAACCAAGAAACCTTTTACGGATGTCTCTGCTTGCCTCATCTGGGCTTGGAACTTCCAAAGTTGTACCATGAGGTGCTTTTATTGCTATTAGTGTCTCATTCTACAAATACAATGAGCAAATAAAGGACACATATACTGGTGATGTAGATAATTGACAATTTCAAAATTACAAGCCAACAGATGAGTACCTGAAAGCACTTTTGAGTTTTGATGTCATCTTCAGTCACATAGAGCCTCCTGAAGGCACAAGATTTTTTAACATATTGCTAATACATAGATTACAAATGGAGGAAAAACACACTTACTTTTGATTGTTTTCATTGTTAGTAAATTCTCTCAATCTTTCCTGCATTTGGCTGAGGAGCTTTGTTTGTCAGCATAATTGGTAGAATACTGGATACAAATACTCAAGCAGTTATTGTACAACCATACCTGATAGAATCATCTAAGCTTTGCTCGTGCAAGGAAAGTTTTCTGAATTCTTCCTGAAGAAAATGAAACTATTCGGATGAGCGCCCTTTTGTATCAAATAATTTCACAAAGGGCTCAGATTTATCACATGAAATGCATGCGTGCACCAGACCTGTAGCATGGAAATGTCATTATTAGTTTCCCCTAGTCTTGTGTCATCTTGTCCCCTGTCATGGAGTGAAACAATAATTATGCACCATCAGGGAGTATATATATCAAACAAGAGTTATATTCCAAAAGACAAAGATTACTTCCAGTGAATTTTGTTCTTGAGTTTCTTTTCTATAAATCCAATTCCTTCAAGGACATTTGTAATATCATAAATACGCCGCTTTTGCACCTACAGTAGAACAATTACTTTAGGATAGATAAAATTAAATTATTTAAATTAGTATATATGTGTACTGCCTCAAGGATCTGTGCAGCATTGTTCAAATCAAGGATGCCATCCTGTTCATGTGTAAGCAAATTTATAAACTTTTTGGTCAGGAGTCCTGAGATGGAAAATAACACGAGCACAAAAGACACAAGTGAAGATGAGTCCAGTATATGAAGCTAAATATCAGTTGTTTAATATGATTCAGCTTAATCACCGAGCGAACTGTCATAACGACAAGTATTAACAGGAGTGAGTGCATTGTTTGAAGGTGAGCCTGTAAGATGAAAACACCACAGTAAAGCCTTTAATTAAGAAAGTATTTGATAAAAGCTTCAGATTTTGTCTGATGAAAAAGCCATTCATTAGAAGGTTTCGTGTTTAGTGCATTCACATACACCCGAAAAGTAAACCATCCATGTATACAAATGAACATGCAACTTATTACCATTATTAGCAATTGAAGGAGAATATACTCACCGCCATTTGACATAGGAGTTTGAGGACTAGACTTATTGTATTTTGAAGCATTGGATCTTCCATTTGTCTTTGTTCCCTTGCCAGATACTGGTGTGAGAAGAGGATTATTTACTTGTTCAGAATAGCCAGAATTAGTAACACTTTCACTTGTCTCTGAAGTTTCATTGTCTTCTTTTTTGCGTTTTCGTTTTAACTGAAATATACCAATTCCATAAAGTTACCATCGGCAAATTGAAATTCCAAATAATCTTTCAAACAGATATCTTCAATACCAGATTCAAGAAAAAAAAACGAGAGTGTCACAAGCATTAAATGGTTAAGTTGTACATGAAACAAAATTTAATAAATGTGCTGGCATGTGGACAAAGTAGACGACCATGTTTAATGTTCCTCTCCTCAATACAAATATATATGATGAGTATCTGCAAGAATGACTTACTACACCCTCACATCTGTCCTACATCGGTAACATAAGAGTTTCTCCATTGTCTTCACAACATGAGAAATTACTTGCTGCAGTTTGGGTCAATTTTTTCTCTGTAGGTATACAATATCAAAAGCTGAATTAATGTCAATCCATTCAACTTTCTTAAAGATGAGATGAGTTCATTAAATTTATAGAAACATGGTAGAAAATTAAAGGATAACCATAAGTAGCAAAATCCCTTTTCACAAAAAAAACTTTATTCTAGTCAAAATGGTATGGTTAATTTGTTACTGCAATAAGGGAAAAGAGAGGAGTTAGAAACAACTTGTGATCATGTCATGGACCTAACTAGAAGAGAAACCATGACAGCCTATTTGGAAGCCAAGTTTCATAGCCTTATCTCCTGCCTTTCAGATGCTGGAGTTGGAGAGTTAAAAGGGTGGTTCCTTTAATGAGTCATGGAAAATTCAAGGAGGCATTGAAGCCTTTATCTGAAGGGAGTGTCCAAACCCTAGTGGCAACCACTCGAGGTGGATTTGCAATCATAACATATTCACATTACGACCATCCCATTTGGTCATGTGTCTTGGTATGGGACCAAAACTACAGCCAATTTGAGGACTTAGTCTGAGAGAACTTTGCTAGAAAAGGATCAATGATAGTCTAGTTGATCCAGAAAAGTTTCATAGTCTCACCTCCTGCCATTCAAATGCCAAAGTTGGAAATGTTGAGAGTTATTGCAAAATGATTAGAGAACATTGTTGAGTATGCTTGATGAAGAATCAGGGATGGCACTGATCAAAGCTTTGCAGAGATGGAGAATGGATCAAGCTGAGCAAGCATTATTGAACTTGGATCAAGATGAGCAAGTATAGGGAACTCTACAATTGTTCCATGTAAAGCATCACATAATAATCATAAAATTGATAAGTTATAGGAGTTACTGGTATTACCAAATCTACTTGTGTATCTCAACATCTCAAGTGTCCCAATCAACTCTTGGATAGTGGCCTCCACTCTTTAGTGTAGATATTAATCCCTTACTTAGCACAACAACATTTGTAGCCCAAATTGTGGTGGCTTATTTATCAACAACCCCTTACAAATATTGCCCTTGCAAAGGACTCAAAACAGGTCTTCTAATAGCTACAGTTTTAGTCATTAAGCTCCTTAATCCCTCTGGTTGTGCTTGTGAGATCAATCATGGGGACTCAATGCTTTTTTGAGTGACCTTCCAACTAAGACTAGTTCTACTTCTAACCATCTTAACATTCTCAAACCACTTCTACAACTTGCTTGATCAAGCTAAAGACTTGGTGGATCGCTCTTGGTGGAGGAACACTTACACCTCAATATACTACTGATATAAAGACGTACACAAGATACAATGTACTTTATATAATATTGAGATCTGAGGGTCTTTATTCTAAACTGGGTATTGCAATGATCACAATGATGTGATGTAGCCATGATGCAAAAACATCTATACAATTATGACTATTTATATCCATATGTTTGCACTCATGGTCGTGAATCCACCATTGTCTACAACCTTCGTTTATCTCAATTACAAGAACACCAGGGAAATGACGATTTATAACAACAAAGACACATCACGAGAAAGACCACAATCTCAACATCCAGTAATCTCAACCATTAACTCTACTAAAACAAGAAACATGGCAGATTTCCTTGATCATTTTACTTTTCAAAATAGACACCTCTAAAATCGAAGGAACAGAACAGAACAAAACGATCAGCAGAAAAATATAATCGAGTCTAGAACTCGTCGGTTCGTACAATCCAACGGAACGAAACTTACAGGAGTCCTGATAAGCAGGGCATCATTCATCTCCTCGCCAGCGCTACGCCGACCGTGGGGGACCGAAAACCGGTGGTACTCATCCGGGGAAAGAAACGGGGGCCTCGACGACGCAAATGGAAGATAAGGTTGCGAGATCTGCCCTGGCGGCGGCGGCGGTGCCGCCGCCGGGCGCGTCCCGGCTACCCGGCTGCTTGACATCGGCCCAAAATCAAGCGATCAAAACCAGAATACAAAGTCTGTCGGTGGAAGGGAGGGGTTTTTGCGGTGGATCGAGCAGGGAGAGGAGGAGGGTTTGGTCGAGGGTTAAATAGGGCGAGGTCGACGAGCGAGGCGAACGGGGGATGGTGGGAGGGAAATCGTAGCGTTCGGATGTGGAGGGAAGGAAACACCCAGTGCCGTAGTTTTGTTTTGTTTTGTTTCGACCATATAAAACAAATATATATATATATGAGACTTTTTAAAAAATAAACTATAATTACTACTGATAAAATTGATTTTCATTAGATTTAGTTTATAACAACACAAACTTTTGAGTTACAATCGTGTGTATATCTTCTTCAGGATCACTTTTAATAGTAAAATTTAATGTGAATTAAGTCGGAAGATATGTTAGTTTACTATTATTATCATATCATTTATTTTAAATTTTTTAACCACAATTTATTATTTCAATTCTCTTAAATTCTACTTAGATGATATTCATTATTTACCTCATTTATTATTTTGATTCTCTTAAACTCTATAATAGAAAATATTCATGCATCCATCAAAGTAACTTGTTGATGCCTTCCCTCCCTAAATTTGGGAAAGATATATAAAATCTTTATAAGTTTAATGGGAATTATTAGTCGCCAAGATGGAAAAGAAATTGATTTAATAAAATTGTGGGAAATTGATTTAACAAAATGGTAATCCTATGAGGATTTCATTATTTGTGACTTCCGCATGACCGTTGCTTTGGGGGTAGGTCATCGAGGTGAAGGCTTACATGATGTCATAACCTATGCACCACTCCCTGAGCTTCCATCCCGCGAACTGTCTTCCGTTATCTGAGACGAGCTAATGGGGGATGTCGAACCGACATAGGATATTTTGTCATATAAATTTGATGACCATATGCTCGGTTATCTTAGCTAGCGGCTCAGGCTCCACTCATTTTGAAAAATAGTTTACTGCAACAAGTAGGAATCTCCGCTAACCGGTTGCAAGTGGAAATGGTCCCACAATATTCATGCCTCATTTGTCGAACGGACATAACACTGTGGAAGCCTTCATTTCTTCGGTGGGTCGATGTGATATATGTTGTGGTACTTCTGACACGACAAACATGTGGCCACCATCTGAGCGGCGTCTTCTTCCAAGGTCGGCAGAAGTATCCCGTCAATAGAATCTTTCGGGCCAGTGATATGTCGCCCGGATGACTTCCGCGAGCCCTGATGTACTTCTTGCAGGATGTATTCAACATCCTCTGGTCCCACACATTTGAGTAACGATCGCGAGAAAGCTCTCTTGTATAGCCTATTGATCGGAGCCATTCTGCTTCATCGATGCCAATCCAACCGCGTATTTTGTTGATGACAAGTAAATCCAGAGCGGTTCGCTGGCATTGGGTTTCACCAGTATAGGTAAAGAGGTAAGATACTCCTTGAGCTCTTCCAACGCCTTGTCGCACCCGACGTCCCATTGGAATTTCGTCGCTCGACACAACACTTTGAAGAACGACTGACTCCAGTCGGATGATTAAGAGATAAACCTCGATAATGTGGTAATGCGTCTGGTCAGCCGTTGGGCCTCCTTCAAATTACGAGGCGGGGGCATATTCTGTAATGCCTTCACTTTGCTTGGATTCGCCTCAATTCCTCGCTCGGTGACAATGTAGCCCAGGAATCGACCACTCTTTGCTCTAAATAGGCATTTACTCGAGTTTAACTTTATTCCATATGTCCTCAGAGTCTGGCAGATTTCTTCGATATTTGCACAAAGGTCATCAGCTCAGAGGGATTTATCAAGATGTTATCAACGTATACCTCTATGTTGCGGTCGATCTACCGTCAGAACACTTTGTTCATTAGTCACTGATAGGTGGTGCTAGCGTTCTTTAGTCTGAACTACATGACGTTGTAGTAGTACGTACCGTCGGCTGTGATGAAACTGACCTTCTCTTGATCTTCGGGTGCGAGCGGCACTTGATGGTAACCTTGATAGTCATTGAACATGCAAATCAGTTCACAGCCAGCTGTGGAATCCACCATCTAGTCTATCCGAGGTAATGGGTAGAAATCCTTTAGACGTGCCTTATTCAGATCACGAAAGTCGATGCAGACTTGCCACATGTTGTCCGGCTTGGAGACCAGCACAACGTTGGCCAACCAGCTGGGGAACTGTACCTCTTGGATGTGCCATGCCTCCAGTAACTTTTCAATTTCTGCTCGGATGATCACATTCTGCTCAACGTTGAAGTACCTCTTGTGTTGCTTCACCGGTCGAGCATCCGGCCAGATGTGAAGCTTATATTGGGCCATGCTCGGCGAGAGTCCTGGGAGCTCATGTGTTGACCAGACGAACATATCATGATTTTACTTGAGGCGGGCGACCAACTCTGCTTTCTGCTCTTCTACCAGGTTGGTGGCGACAAATGTAGTGGCTTCCACTCAGCTTGGGTGGATATGAACCTCCTCCTTCTCTTCATAAACTAGCATGGGAGGCTATTCCATGTTGGGTTCACTTCCATACAAGGGACCTTCCGTGTGACCCTTGCTTCAGACTTGACCATTTTGACGTAGCATTTTCGAGCGGCCAGCTGATCGTCTCTGACTTCACCCACTTTGTTGTTCACTGGAAACTTGATCTTTTGACAAAAGGTGGACACTATCACTCAAAACTCATTTAGAGATGGTCGGCCCAGTATGACATTATAGGTGGACGGCGCGTCCACCACAATGAAGTTTGTGGTCCTTGTCCTTTAAGCAGTTCTTCGTCGAGTGATATGGCCAGTCGCGCTTGGCCAATCCGCAAGACTTCATTGCCTGTGAAGCCGTAAAGTGGGTCGTCATTGGTTGCAATTCACTTCGATCTATTTTCAGCTGGTCGAATGCCTTCTTGAATATAATATTCATCGAACTACCTGTATCAACAAATGTTCGATGAATAGTATAATTAATGATTACCGCTCGGATGATCAAGGCGTCATCATGTGGGATCTCCACTCCCTCTAAGTCTTAAAGGTTGAACCTGATCTCGGGGCCCTCCGCCTTTTCCTTACTACACCCCACAGTGCGTATCTCTAGCCGTCGGGCATGTGACTTCCTCACCCCATTGGAATCACCGTCGATCGGGCCACCGACGATCATATCAATTTCTCCCCGAGTGGCGTTACTTCAATTCTCCTCTTCTTGAGCTAAGGGTCTACCCTATTCAGCGGACGTTCGGGCAGGACTTGCATGACCCCTTTGATGCTGGTGACGTTGTCACCATTTAGGCGCCTCCCTGTTATCTGATCGGCGTGCTTGATGCCGATCGGGTGATGACGATCGGCAGCGATTCCCTCTGGGTACCGGTAGATTTGCTATCGAAGTTAGATCATAGTAGTTCCGTGTGTTGTGCGTAGCCGACTGATGGAATGAGCAAAACAGTGGTACCCACTTTTTACCCTTCGAGCCTCTTGGGTGGTCGGCTTCACCATGCTGTATAGCATGTGTGTTCAAGGCTCCTGATGTTGTTGTGCTCCTCCCGACCGGGGCCCCTTTGGTGGTTGATGATTACTCGGTGGTCGCCACTCGGGCACCGAGGTGGGCTCGATGTGTACTTCCTTTCTCCTGGTCATTTAGACTTCTTCCACGTTTATGTGTTCCGTGTGTTGGATCGTGATCGTTCGATAGAGAGGGGGTGAATATCGATAACGAAAATTCGTCGAGTAAATGCAACGGAAAAAATAGTAAGAAAAGAGGACACAGCTAACACAGTCGATTTACTTGGTTCGGAGCCTGTGCCGACTCCTACTCCAAGGCCCGCACACAAGGGTGCTTTCGTTGGGTAATTACTATCAATTCGAATAATAATTACAAAAGAGTTAAGTACAAGAATTGATAGAAATAAAATATCGACAATAGAACAATAAGAAAGAAATCGGAGCTTTGTCGGAGTGGCATCACAACGTCATAGAAGTGCAGGAGAGCAGATCGTCAATTCAGAGTTGTTGTTGAAGCATCAGCCTTGGCCCTTCTTTTATATGATGCTCGGGGCGCCTGGATCCCTTCTGGGTGCCCTGGTGTGACGTAGCAGTCCCAACCAGCGAGCTTCACGTGTCGACGTCGCGATCCGGATAACATTTGCCTCCGGGCGCCCGAATCCCTTCCGGGCGCCCGAATCCCTTCCGGACGCTCGAATCCCTTCCGGGCGCCCGGACCACCTTTCTCCAGGAATCTCCTTCTCCTACAAGATAAAGTTAGTCTGAGGCAAAATATATAATTTATAACCTGCAAAATAAAGTGTTAGTTCAGTTTATAGTTTGATAAAAAGAATATGACTTAGATTCCGTCTTTCCGAGACCGGAATCTAGTCAAGATCTCGACTTAGAGTTCCGAAATGGTTCTAAGTTGGATCGGCGCCTAAGTTCCCTTCCCGGGAATGCGTCCTCACAGTCACTCGCTTCCAGTGACTTACCTTTACTCACCTACCAGATGTCCGGTTAGCCCTTTGACCCGTCTGGACTTCTCGCCAGCTATCCGGTCAGTCTGTCGATCTAGCTGGACTTCGTGCCAAATGTACGGTCAGCCCTTCGACCCATTTAGACTTCGCGCCAAGCGTCCGGTCAACCCGTCGATCCACTTGGACTTCGTGCCAGACGTCCGATCAGCCCGTCGTCCTGTCTGAACTTTGCCTGCACACTCGATCAAAGTGTTAGAAAATGACAAACCTAACTTAACCTAATTTGTCATTCATCAAACCTAAGTTAGACTGTTAGTGCTAACCGCACCAACAATCTTCCCCTTTTTGATGGAATGACAACCTGATTAAGTTAGGAAAAAGAATGCCAGTAAAAAAAATCATGGTTTTTAAGGTTTAAGTTAGTTTTTAAATTTGACATTTAGTTGCTCTAATTTAACCATCTATCCCTCCTCCTTTGGCATTCATCAAATAAGGACAGTAGTCAAGTAAACAACATTATAGAGTGTAGAGAAAAATTGCCAGAAATGATGTCAAGTTTACTTGGGGGAGTTTAAACTTTGAAAACTTGTTTAAAGCATTAGCTTTTAGATAACTTAGTATTTGGTACATTTTGAGTAATTTTAGATAAGCTAAGTTTAGATAGTCTAATTTTTAAACAGAAGTTTATAAGTTATAAATATCATGATCAGATTTTCAAATTAAGTTTCGACTTGAAAACACTTTTCAAACATGAGTTTTAAAACCAAAATTTCAAGGTTTAAGTTTTCAAACACTTTTAAAACCAAAGAAGTTTTTAATAAAGCAATTTTTTAAAACTGATTTCAAAATATTTTTAGTAATGGAAAACTGAGTATGAAGATGATTAATCCTCCCCCTAAACCTGACATTCAAAATAACTGTCTAACCAATTAGGTACTTACTAACTATCAGAAGATAACAGCTTTCACATGGTTAGTCAAGCTAAGTTTATTGTAATCAGTTAGTAGTTGACTAAACTGAATAACTTAACTTGATCAATGTATGTTTGGTATTTAACGCCCAGACTTATATCGATGCACTGACATAAGCATCTTAAGTCCAGACAACTGGCCTATACATCTCACTCATTTCTATGTTTGTCAATCACAAGCAAGGTAAGCCTAGGGTGTTGGTGAGATGCTCCAATACTAGTCGTAGGGGAACATGATTTCTAAGGAAAATTTTCTAGTCTAAGGCTAAAATTGTTTTAAAATTCTAAAAGTAAGGAAGTTTTGAAAAAAATGAAACAATTTTAACCTAGAACAATCATTTTTAAAACAGTTTTGAATTTTGAAAATCCTAGTCTATTAAATTAGAGCAGAACCAATCAAATCTGAAATGATAATCTATAGATCAAGATGTACTACAAGAGCTGTAATAGAGTCATAACAGAACTGTATAACAATCATGACTACTGAGATGATGGAGGTGGTCCGGAACCCAAAGACCGAAGTAGGGCCAATAGCTCAGTGTGACGGGTCCGGTCATCCTCTCGTAGGTCTCGTCGCAGGTCGGAGATCTCCTGTCGCACATCGCGTCGCAAATCGGAGACCTCCTGTCGCACCTCTTGTCGCAGGTCGGAAACCTCTCGCCGTATGTCTCAGTGAAACTCGGAGGACTCCTGCTGAGGCTCGACATAGCTCTCTCTAGTCCGAATACTCGATCGGCTAGAGTGCGAGGAGCGGGACGTGGTGCTCGAGCTAGTGGTGGGGCAGGAGCTACCTCCTCAGGAAACAGTGCGAGAAAAAGCTCATCCTGCTATGCCTCCTCCTGCTGGTGTTGTTCCCCCCTCTGCCAAGACATGATACCCTCATCATCTATATGAATACTGGCTAGGGAAAAGTTCCTAACTCCTATAACATCAAACTCGGTCATAGGGCGGATGTCGCCTCTGGTGACATCAATGTCCAAAGAGGACATATATGCTGTCAGAATGTGACAGTAGGGCATATGAACTCGTCCACTAGTCATGTATCCGCCCGAGTAGATAATGGTGGAAAAGATATGTAGGCTGATGTCAATATCTACCTATGACACAGGGCATAGAGAAGAAAGGAGTGGAATGGACGCATCACTGCGATGTCGCGAGTGCTCAGTGGTAGGATGCAAAAGACTAAGACCCTATAAAGGGCGTAGTCCTGTACTCGAAGAGCAACTGACCTAAACTAGGTCACAGTGGGTACTTTCTCACCCCTAAAAAAATATGAATAAATCGTATCAAGAGTAATATGTGAATAGAGATCTCCAAATGGTAGCTCCCTGGGAGGATAACACTGAAAGGGACAAGTAGATGACCGTAACTCTAAAAAGACCCGGATGATAGTAGGGGATAGCGTGATATCAGTACCAGCTACCCTAGTAGTATAGGTAAGGTCACCTACTTTCACTAGGTTGTTATAAAATTCAGCACACAAACCTATGTTTACTGGACTAGTACAGTCAACAAGGTTGCGTAAGTTATAGTGGTTTATAACCTCTATAACTGGAACGCAAGAACGTAAGAAGAACGCTCTATCTAAACATTTAGTCCTAATGGCCATGTAAATGGTCGACTCGAACTTAATTCTAAGTTCATCAGTCGGAAACCTAGGGTCAAGGCTAGCAGTGGAAGGCCCAGCACCAGATTTAGAACGTTTCCTAAATTATGAACCAAAATTATACTAATTAAAAATATATGCAACAAATTTCTAAAAATTTAAACAGAAGACATGAATTTTACCGAGGAGCCATCGCCAAAATATTTTTAGAACTGACGACCTCGGTTGGTTCGCGACAGCGTATTAACCACAGAACGAGGGAAAATTTAATTTTAAACGCTTTCGTAGTAAAGCTCGGTAGGAGCCTTGACGAAAGCGAAGGGAGTGGTGCAAGTGGAAGGGGGTGCCCCTGCCCCCCTATATAAAGGGGGCTCCAGACGCCCGGGGTCAAGTTGGGCGGGGTGCCCGGAGTCCCTTCGGGGCGCCCCGGGTCAGTATACCAGGGGCGTCCGCCCCTAGTTTTTGACTCAGTTTTTTTTTTAAGAATGACTTTAATTTAAAGTAACTTTTTAAGTAAAAAAAATTTAAGTTTAATAAAAAGTAAGTTTAATTTTAATTTTATTTTTTTAAAATAATTTTTAAGTTAAAACAAAATTTAAGTTTAATTTTTAAAATAAAATTTTAAAGCTAGAACAAAATTTAATTTTAATTTTTAAAATAAAATTTTTAAGTTAAAACAAAATTTAAGTTTTAATTTTTTAAAATAAATTTAAGTTTAATTTTTTAAATAAATTTTTAAGTAAAAATAAATTTTAAGTTTAATTTTTTAAGAAAATTTTTAAGTTAAAAAAAATTTTAAGTTTAATTTTTAAAATAATTTTTTTTTAAAAAAAAATTAAGTTTAAAAAAATTTTAAGTTATAAAAAATTTAAGTTTATTTTTTTTAAAAAAAATTAAGTTAAAAATATTTTAATTTTTTTTTAAGTTTAATTTTTAAAATAAATTTTTAAGTTAAACAAAATTTTAAGTTTTAATTTTTAAAATTAATTTTTAGGTTTGATTTTTAAAATAAATTTTTAAGTTAAAACAAAATTTAAGTTTTAATTTTTAAAATAAAATTTTTAGAGAAAAAAAATTAAGTTTAATTTTTTTAAACAATAAAAAATTTTAAGTTAAAAAAATTAAGTTTAATTAAGTTTTAATTTAATTTAATTTAATTTAATTTAATTTAATTTAATTCAATTTAATTTAAATTTAATTTAAGTTAATTTAGTTTAATTTAATTTAATTTAATTTAAGTTAATTAAATTTTAATTTAATTTAAGTCCTTAGTCATCTCACCCGATCTATGTTTTCAATCAGGAAATCCTATAATTTTGTGAGATGAATTAGATTCAATTTTAGGGTTTGTTTTTAACTTGTGTTAGATTCAGGTTTAGCTTTGGATTCAACAAATAGGCATTCTCTAGATAAACTTCTGGGCTATGGTGAGTCACTTGGACATCATTAAAGTAACCATGCCTTCGAGGTTTTCCAAATAGTCTTATCCACTGAACTTAGTACAAAATATTGGTCTAACTGGTTAGGATCCATAAAGGGTAGCTTCAGTCAGTTTCACTTAGCCAAATGCACCAGGTCAAAGTCATATCTTCCTAGACATGCATAGACTAAGCTTCCCTAACGTACTATCATCCAAAACTTCACCAGTACCATTTTTCTAGTTAAACTTGAACCCTTTTTAACTAGTTCTAATTACCCTGTCGGGTAGATTGGTTAGGATTACCCAGTCGGGTAGGTTAGTTTTGGAGGTGCCAGCTATTTTGAAGCCTCCCCTGAATTATTTGCCGTTAATTTACTTTTTAGTTCTAGGTTTATGTCTATTTCTTTTATAGTTATAATTTACTTGGTGATAGTCCAAGTTATGGTGAGTTTTAATGTAAAATATCGGAAAAGGGTAGATAATAATAAGGAAAATTTTTGAAATTTTTAGAAATTTTTCGAAAATTTTTCGAAGCTCGTATGGATGAGTTTACGGGGATAAAAACGGGGTCCGGAAAAACTTGTTTAGGCTACCCCATTTTAACGAGGAAAAGTTTTCTTTTTCTTTTTATTTCTTTTTCTTCTTTTCTTTATTTGCTTTTCTCCTTCCCAGTGCGTGTGGCCGACGCCGATCCCCGACGGCGATCCCTTGCCCTAACTGTCGCTGCGGTTTCTTCTCCTCCTCTCCTTTTATTCTTCTCTTTAATCGCGCCGCACCACTTCCAATCCTCTTCTCTCCCCCCTTCTTCCTTACTCCTCTGTCGTCGCCTCGCTGTGGAGACTACCATAGCCGACACCGCACGAAGCACTGCCGACCCAGTGCCGCCGGACCCGCGAGTCCCTTACCCTCCCGAGATACCGCCGACCTCAAGAACCCTAGCGTCGATTGTTTCCTCTGCCCTAGCCACATCACACCGCCCCTCTTTCCCTCTTCCGCCGACACCATCATGCCCTAGCTTCTACGGCGTCTCCTCACCCGATCCTCACCTTCTTCGCACCGTCAGTGCCCTACCTGGTTTGTTTGGCGTCACTGGATCAAGTCGGAGCCACCACTGATCGCCGGAGTGGAAGGGTTATCCGCACTTCAAGGGTTCTGCCGAGCCACTTATTTTGACCTAGTGCCACTACTAGCTTCTGTGCTGCTTGCTGCCATCATAGAGGTAACGATTTCGGATTTGGGTACTTAGTTTGGAAAGGAAAATTTGCTGATTAGGGTTTCTTTGTCCAGCAGCTGTTTACCTTGAATTGCAGTAGTCGGCAGCCCTATTCTGGCCGCAACCCTTAGCTGTTAATTGAGGTAAGGTTTAGGGTTTTGATCTTCGTGGTGTATGATTGCTAGTTGTGTTAGCAATAAATTGTTAACTTAGGTCTAGAATTAATCAAATGGTGTAATTAGGGTTAATGAAACTAACCCTAGATGGTTGGTAGATTAGAAATTTGTTTAGATATTTGTTTATAATTAACTTAGCTAGACTGTACGATTTACTACAGGACTTTGACGCGAGACGAGTATCTCGACGTCGAATTTGGACCGGTTTGGACTTTTCGATTGGAGGCGGGTACTTTGACTTTATATCATTTGATATGCATAATAATGTTTTTAACAAATAGCAATAATTGTGTTTCTTATTTGCTTCGGTTGATCACTACCCGATCTGTTACATGCTTGTTTATTTATTTGCTATGCACATCATGTTAGTATTTACCTGATTATACATACTTATAGAGGTAGTGATACAACCATATTATTTATTATGTTCAGGACCTAGGGTTTTTGATACCTTATCTGATCTGTGTACTTTTGATTTGATTCACTTTCCTATGGTACACATTTTATATATGTATGGATATTGCTATGTTGTTCAGGATTTTGTCATGCTTAGTGTCATGCACCATTTGTATGATTGCATGCTGCGTGATAGTCTGCTCCATTATTGTTGAGCACATCGCCAGTTTCATCTCTGTCGGTGCTCCGTTAGTCCGCTCATGGGTAGCGTGACGCAGCGTGATAGCACGTCAGTTTTGCTCTGTCGGTGCTCCGTTGGTCCGCTCATGGATAGTGTGACGCAGCGTGGTAGCACGTCAGGGATCCCTCCCCGTCATCGTGTACCGGGAGATGAGAGCATTGAGCTCCCCCATTTATGATTTGGGGTAGGAGGATAGGTGTACTCCGACTGCATCCCGTCCACTCGGTCACTCATCAGGGGCATTGATGGCAGAGTGCACAGTTGTCACAGCCCTACCCACTCGGTCTCACCATCGTGTGTGAGATGGCTGACTGGCGTCAGGGGTGACCATGACATTGGCATCATATGCATGATGCATTTATTGCTTGTGTTTGCTGCATTTACTTGCTGCATTTATATGGATGCATATGATTGACATGCATACAAGATTTATGACACTCTCGGTCTGACGACCCTGTTGTACTTATACCTTGGTCCTGGTTAGTACAGTTTCTCCTGTTTTATTTCTGTTGCATTTATCCTTCTTGTATCAGGAGGTTATACGCATGATTAGTGGTGCCTGTTATTTTCTTTATTATGCATATCAGTTGATACCCGCTGAGTGTTGGACTCACACCCTCCTCCGTTGCTATTTTCAGGTTGATGCTGTCCGGAGAGTTCCAGTCGCTAGTCCCCTGAAGACCCAGAGCTATTTGATCTTTTTGTTATGTCTCTTATTGCACTATCTGGACTTATATTGGTTTACCTTATGGATACTGTTGATGAGCTTATTTGGATTTGTTTTACTACACGCCTGCCTAGACGGCAGAAGAGGTAAGTTGATTTTATCGTCGGAATTGAACTTTATGAGTGTAGTTGAGTAGGGTTATTTTTGAGTCTTTTTATCATTGCTTCTTAGTTGTTCACTATTAAACTGCGTGAATATTGGATGTGTGATTGTTGCTTATTTATTATTGTTATTGTTCCGGTCGTGTTGGCTGATGTATGTGTGGCCCTGGGGGTGATGTAGAAAGTTTCAGATTGTCACCTGTACAGGAGAGATGCTGCCGAAATTTCTTCGGACAGGGACTCCTCCGGGGCGTGACAATTTATTTGGTATCAGAGCCAAGTTGGCGATACTTGTTTTGATTTTCGTGTTACGGATCTTCGAGATTTATCTGATACCAATTTATTAGTATCAGAGCGGGTTATGATACCTGCTTTTGGTGTTATGGATTTTTTGGTTAGCCTAAGTTTGCGAGTCAAACTGGGTAGTTATTTTGGATTGCACGGATTTTCCATTATGTATATGTTTTGGACTTCCGTTTCGGATTTATATGGATTTCCGGTGATTTTCTTGTACGGAATTTTGAGGTAAAATGGGGAATGGACAACGACGGAATATCTCCAGACAGCAAATAGGTATGATGTTTATTTTATGATTGTTATACTTGTAGTAATATCTGTGATATAACTTAACAGATATGAGGAGATCTACATGTATTGCTGCGAGACATGGTGTTGGACGACCACGTACGAGGACCTTGGAATCTCTGGATTTGCCAGAGATGCCTACTGGGGTTGAGCCTGTCAGTCAGGGACAGACTCAGGATACTGCGGGCGCGTCGGGCTCTCAGACCCCGATGGCTCCTATAGAGGTACCTACCTCGGCTGTGCCGAGTGTACCCATCCCTACTATATTTCCGGTACCACCAGGGGTACTACCGGCATACCCCGCACCTTCTCCGGCCCAGCCTACGGCGTACTCGGCACCACCACCACTTGGACCTACCATGTACCGACACCAGTGGCACCTGTGCCCCCAGTACCTACAGTATACCCAGCAGCACCTGCACCAGCGATACCGGTTGCTCCACATCCGGTACCACTACCTACCGTACATCCAGCCACGACCACCTATGCTGACCCTGTAGTGCCACTGGCGGCATATGCTCTAATTTATACAGCAGCATCGGGAGTACCTCCTCCGGTCTATTCAGCGGTACCACTTGTAGCACCAACTCCAGTATTTTCGCTAGCTCCTACAGCCGTCCCTATCCACCTCACTAGCATTGTCGCGACACGAGCTTGGATCCCAGCGTTGGCAGAGTCGATGAAGAGTCGATTTACACTCTTCCGAGAAGACCTTGATCCGAGTGTGGCCCTGTCATGGATAGAGACTATGGAGCGAACCTTCTTCTATATGGCTTGCTCCGAGTGGGAGAAAGCAGAACTGGCTGCTTTTCACTTACGGGACGAGGCCGATACTTGGTGGGTTACTCAGCATTCCATTATCGGCGAGCAGAACATTATATGGGTCAGGTTCAAAGAGGCTTTTGAGAGCCGCTTCTTCCCACGAGCTTATCAGATGGCTCACCGGCAGGATTTCCTGAGTCTGCGACAGAACAACCGGTCGGTGACAGAGTATAATGCAGAGTTTGACAGATTGGCCAGATTTTGTCCAGAGCTAGTTGCTGAGGATAGTTCACGTATGCAGCAGTTCATTCAGGGGTTGGATAGGCATTTGCAAGTAAGGCTTGCCGGTCTTGGTTGCGCATCTTACCTGGAGACTTTGGACAGAGCCCTCATGATTGAGTCAGCTCAGCAGAGAGCGTTTCTAGACAGAAAAAGGAAACAGCCGGGTCAGACGTCTGGACAGATCCAGCAGCCATAGGCTACACAACAGCAGAGCAAGCGTAGTCGGTCAGATCAGGGTATTTCTGGGGTATTACGTAGGCCTCAGAAATCAGGGCAGTCTTCCTCAGGATGTTTTCGGTCTCCATAGCAGAACCGGAAACAACCCGCCAGCTACATTTGTTGTTTCAGATGTGGGTCCAGAGATCACCTCACCATAGACTGCTCTCTGGGACAGTCAGTTTACTTTTATTGTAAATTGCTTGGGCACCAGAGTCGAGATTGCCCGCGGAAGGCTCAGCATACTGCTCCCGGAGATACTACTCAGGGAGGGCAGCACAGTCAGTCAGGGGCTAGACGAGGAGGGCGGAGATTTTCACCCTCACATTGCCAGCAGGGAACAACTTCCCCTTCTGCAGCTGCATTTGGCATGCTCGGACAGGAGTACCCAGTACTCCCATAGTACCCTAGAGCTCCATTCCGAGACCTCATTATCTGACTCAGGGGTAGTATCAGCTGCAGCCCCAACCATAGGCTCAGTATCAGACGCAGTCCCAGCCATCGGTACAGTATCATTCGCCGCCCTCTCAGACTTCTCTGGCATAGTATCCAGCACCGCCTCAGTGGAAGGCTCCTGCCTAGACGCAGCAGTTGCAGGCAGCGTTACCACCTCTTCTTCCGCCAGAGACCGGGCGTATTCATGCGGTCACCAGAGAGGATGCACAGCGAGCCGACGGATTTGTTTTCTGCAGTACGATTTCTATTTATGCCTTATCTATAGATATACTGATAGATACTGATAGCTCGCATTCTTTTATATCTCGTACTTTTATGCGGGAGATTGGTAGACTACCCACTTTCAGACTACAGCGACTGACCGTCTCCCTACCGTCCGGTGATTCATTAGACGTCACTCAGGAGGTCAGAGGTTGCCCGTTAGATTTTGGCAACCTGATACTTACGGTAGATCTTTTAGTATTGGAAATGGTTAATTTTGATATTATTCTTGGCATGGACTGTTTGTCAGCATATCATGCCAATGTTGATTGCCAGACGAGGGTGGTCACATTCCGACCTCCAAACCAACCCTCGTGGGATTTCACTGGCATCAGAGACGACGACATATCGATCATTTCAGCGATTCAGGCTCAGAAGCTGCTATCGCATGATTGTCAGGGTTTTCTACTATCTTTGATTAGTACTGGCGACAACGGTAGTTCGCAGCTCTCCGATGTTCCAGTAGTCCGAGAGTACCCAGATATATTTCCAGGGGAGATATCAGGTTTGCCTCCCAGAAGGCAAGTGAAGTTCGCTATTGAGCTGATTCCGGGGACTGCGCCGGCATCGAAAGCTCCTTATCGTATGCCACTAAAAGAGTTGAACGAGCTGAAGGTTCAACTCCAGGAGCTTTTGGATAGGGGATTTATTCGCCCTAGTGTTTCTCCATGGGGTTCCCCAGTATTGTTTGTCAAGAAGAAGGACGGTATACTGAGATTATGCATTGACTACAAATAGCTGAATGCAATGATCGTCAGAAATAAGTACCCCCTTCCATGGATTGAGGATTTGTTTGATCAACTCAGAGGTACATCAGTGTATTCTAATATTGATCTACGATCCAGATATCATCAGTTGAGAGTCAGAGACTCAGATATTCAGAAGACAGCTTTCCGTACCAGATACGACCATTATGAGTTTTTGGTAATGCCATTTGGGCTTACCAATGCTCCAGCGGTATTTATGGATTTGATGAACCGCGTCTTTCTGGAGTATCTTGATCAGTTTGTTATCGTTTTCATTGATGACATATTGGTCTACTTGCGTTTTGAGGAGGAGCATGCACAACATCTTTGTATAGTCTTGGAGACTCTTTGACGACATCAGCTGTACGCGAAGTTCAGTAAGTGTGCATTCTGGTTATCCTCAGTCATTTTTCTGGGACATGTGGTCTCGAGCAGAGGTATTTTAGTAGACCCTCAGAAGATTGAGGCTGTCACCAGTTGGGAGCAGCCGAAATCAGTACAGGAGATCCGTAGTTTTCTAGGACTGGCCGGATATTATCGACGTTTTGTCGAGGGTTTCTCGCGTATTGCTATGCCGCTGACACGCCTTCCCAGGAAAGGCGTGAAGTTCACGTGATCCGAGGATTGCGAGACCAGCTTTCAGGAGCTGAAGCGGAGATTAGTGTCGGCTCCAGTTTTGGTTTTACCTTCTGGGGAGGATGGATTAGTACTCTACACCGACGCGTCTCTTCAGGGTTTGGGCGCTGTTCTGATGCAGCACGGCAGGGTAGTCTCCTATGCTTCTCGACAGTTGAAGGATCATGAGAAGAACTACCCAGTACATGATCTGGAGTTAGCTGCCATCATTTTTGCTCTGAAGCTTTGGCGACATCATTTATACGGTATTACATTTGAGATTCTCACTGATCATAAGAGTCTCAAATACATTTTTACTCAGAAGGAGCTTAATCTCCAACAGAGGAGATGGATGGAGTTCCTGAAGGATTACGATTGTACCATTAGCTACCACCCGGGGAAAGCTAATGTGGTTGCCGATGCACTCAGCAGGAAGTCCAGAGGGACTTTGGCTTGCCACCGAGTTTCAGTTGCAGACTTGGTTCAGGGTTTCTTTGAGTTAGACCTTGAGGAGCAGGGACATACAGAGCAGAGTATTCTTGTTACCATGGTTGCTCAGTCGTCGATCAGGATGAGGATACGAGAGGCCCAGGCTGGTGATCAACATTTGCAGTTCATTAGCAGTCAGATAGCTTTCGGGCAGCAGACCGAGTTCACACGAGACGAGGAGGGTATTATATACTTCCAAGGTAGATTATGCGTACCTCAGTCTCATCTAGTCTTACAGGAGCTACTTCAGGAGGCTCATCGCTCTCGATTTACGATCCACCCAGGCGGGACCCGCATGTATCGAGATTTGAGACGTCCCTACTGGTGGAACGGTATGAAGAAAGACATCGTGGAATTTGTAGCTAGATGTCTTGTCTGTCAGTAGGTGAAGGCTGAGCACTAGAGACCTGCCGGATTACTTCAGCGGATTTCTATTCCTGAGCGGATTCCTATTCCTATTCTTGCGATCCACCCAGGTGGGTTTGCCTAGGACACAACGAGGTCATGACGCGATTTGGGTAGTCGTTGATTGATTAACAAAATTCGCGCACTTCTTAGCGATCCGGAGGACTGATCCCTTAGATCGTTTGGCAGATCTGTATTGCCGGGAGATCATCAGATTACATGGTTTCCCTTTGACTATTATTTCGGATAGAGACCCCCGGTTCATGTCTCGTTTCTGGCAGAGTCTGCAACAGGCCTTGGGCACTCAGCTCCGTTTCAGTACAGCTTTCCATCCGCAGACAGATGGACAGTCAGAGTGGACTATTCAGACTCTAGAGGACTTGCTGAGATCTTGTGTACTAGATTTTGGAGGCAATTGGGAGCACTATTTGCCATTGGTAGAGTTCGCCTACAACAATAGCTTTCATTCGGCTATCCAGATGGCACCGTTTGAAGCGTTGTATGGTATGCCTTGTCGGACACCCACCCTGGGGAGGCCCAGCTGTTGGGACCTCATAGGGCTCAACATGACGCAAAGTTGGTCCGTACTATCAGACGGAGGATGTCAGAGGCGCAGGATCGCCAGAAGAGTTATGTTGATCGGAGACGCAGACCCCTGGAGTTCTCTATTGGCGACCATGTTTTTCTGCGAGTATCACCCACGAAAGGGGTGAAGAGATTTGGCCTCAGAGGTAAGCTAGCTCCACGATACATTGACCCTTTCCAGATCCTGGAGAGGATTGGAGCAGTAGCTTACCGGCTGACACTATCACCATCCCTGGCAGGCGTGCACGATGTATTCCACGTATCTATGCTGAGGAGATACGTACCCGACCCGACACATGTGCTGACAGATATCTCAGTTCCAGTTCAGCCTGACGTCACTTATGAGGAGATTCCGGTACGGATTTTGGACCGGAAAGAGCGTCAGTTGCGGAACAAGACTATCTGGTTGGTTAAAGTCGGATGGCAGCATCACACGGATGAGGAGGCTACTTGGGAGCTCTAGGATACGATCCGAGCTCGATACCCCCATCTTTTCACTTGAGGTATGTGATTTAATTTACCGTTCAACATTTATACTCTTTACCTGTTGATAGTATTTGTTGATGGTAGATAATGAAATTTGGGAATCAAATTTTTATTAGTGGGAGAGAATGTAAAATACCGGAAAAGGGTAGATAATAATAAGGGAATTTTCTGAAATTTTTAGAAATTTTTTAGAGCTCGTATGGACAAGTTTACGGGGATAAAAATGGGCCCCGGAAAAACCTGTTTAGGCTACCCCATTTTAACGAGGAAAAATTTTCTTTTACTTTTTATTTCTTTTTCTTCTTTTCTTTATTTGCTTTTCTCCTTCCCCGTGCTTGTGGCCGACGCCGATCCCTTGCCCTAACCGCCGCTGTGGTTTCTTCTCCTTTTATTCTTCTCTTTGATCGCGCCGCACCACTTCCAATCCTCTTCTCTTCCCCCTTCTTCCTTATTCCTCTGTCGTCGACTCATTGTGGAGACTACCACAGCCGACACTGCACGAAGCAGTGCTGACCCAGCGCCGCTGGACTCGTGAGTCCCTCACCCTCCCGAGATACCGCCGACCCCAAGAACCCTAGCGTCGATCATTTCCTCTGCCCTAGCCGCATCGCGCCACCCCTCTTTCCCTCTTCCGCCGACACCATCGTACCCTAGCTTCTACGGCGTCTCCTCACCTTCTTCGCGCCGTCAGTGCCCTACCTGGTTTGTTTGGCACCACTGGATCAAGTCGAAGCCACCACTGATCGCCGGAGTGGAAGGGTTATCCAGACTTCAAGGGTTCTGCCGAGCCACTTATTTTGACCTAGTGCCACTACTAGCTTCTGTGCTGCTTGCTGCCACCGTAGAGGTAACGATTTCGGAGTTGGGTACTTAGTTTGGAAAGGAAAATTTGCTGATTAGGGTTTCTTTGTCTAGCAGATGTTTACCTTGAATTGCAGTAGCCGGCAACCCTATTCTGGCCGCAACCCTTAGCTGTGAATTGAGGTAAGGTTTAGGGTTTTGATCTTCGTGGTGTATGATTGCTAGTTGTGGTAGCAATAAATTGTTAACTTAGGTCTAGAATTAATCAAATGGTGTAATTAGGGTTAATGAAACTAACCCTAGATGGTCGGTGGATTAGAAATTTGTTTAGCTATTTGTTTATAATTAACTTATCTAAACTGTACGATTTACTACATGACTTTGACGCGAGGATCTCGACGTCGAATTTGGACCGGTTTGGACTTTTCGATTGGAGGCGGGTACTTTGACTTTATGTCATTTGATATGCATAATAATGTTTTTAACAAATAGCAATGATTGTGTTTCTTATTTGTTTCGGTTGATCACTACCTGATCTGTTACATGCTTGTTTGTTTATTTGCTATGCATATCATGTTAATATTTACCTGATTATACATACTTATAGAGGTAGTGATACAACCATGTTATTTATTATGTTCAGGACCTAGGGTTTTTGATACCTTATCTGATATGTGTACCTTTGATTTGATTCACTTTTCTATGGTACACATTTTATATATATATGGATATTGCTATGCTGTTCAGAATTTTGTCATGCTTAGTGTCATGCACCATTCGCATGATTGCATGCTGCGCGATAGTCTGCTCCATTATTGTTGAGCACATCGCCAGTTTCATCTCTGTCGGTGCTCCGTTGGTCCGCTCATGGGTAGCGCGACGCAACGTGGTAGCAAGTCAGTTTTTCTCTGTCGGTGCTCCGTTGGTCCGCTCATGGGTAGTGTGACGCAGCGTGGTAGCATGTCAGGGATCCCTCCCCATCATCGTGTACCGGGAGATGAGAGCATTGAGCTCCCCCATTTATGATTTGGGGTAGGAGGATATGTGTACTCTGACAGTATCCCGTCCACTCGGTCACTCATCAGGGGCAGTGATGGTAGAGTACACGATTGTCACAGCCCTACCCACTCGGTATCACCATCGTGTGTGAGATCGCTGACTGGCGTCAAGGGTGACCATGACATTGTCATCATATGCATGATGCATTTATTGCTTGTGTTTGCTGTATTTACTTGCTGTATTTATATGGATGCATATGATTGACATGCATATAAGATTTATGACACTCACGGTCTGACGACCCTGTTGTACTTATACCTTGGTCCTGGTTAGTACAGTTTTCTCCTGTTTTGTTTCAGTTGCATTTATCCTTCTTGTATCAGGAGTGTGAGATCTCGAAAAATTTAATTAATAGGGTTATTTGGAAAATAGCCTTATAATATTTTTCCGGAATTTTTAGGAATCTTCTGGGAATTTTTCGGAGTTCGTACGACGGGTTTTGAGGGGATTAAGTTCGGGCGCAGATAAAGCCTGTTTGGGATACCCGTTTAAGTGAGGAAATGTTTTTAATATATAAATTCTTTTTCCTTATTTCCTCTCCTAAAACGCCGATTGCCCGAACCCTCTCCTTCCCCGATCTCCCCTCTCTGCCTTCTCTGTTCTCTCTCGCGGACGGGCGACGACGACGGAAGCAAGGCTCCAACTCCGGCGATCTTTCTTCGCCGGCATCATCTCCGATTGAGCTTAGGCCGGCTGGCGTTTCCCTCTCCGGGCCGTAGCATAGCGTCGTGTCTCTTCTCATGCCTGCCCACCGAGCCCTAGTTCTTGTTTCGGCGCTGGATTGAGCTCAGATCCGGCTGACGCCTTTCATCTCCGGGTTGTGGACACTCGCGTCCCCTTGTGCAGATCATTGATGCCACTGGACCAAGCGAGATCCACTTGATCGCCGGCGTGAAGGGGCAATTAGGGCTTCAAGGGTAAGCAATCGAATCTTCTTTCTCGCTGTGGTTGCGTTCTTGTTGCACTCCATGCCCTAGATCCATCGCCGGTGCATTGCCCCTTCGGATCATTGGTGCTGGATTTTCATCCTATCCGATGATCTTGATCCTCATTTTTCTTTGTGGCTGAACTAGGTCACGGATTGGAGACGTTGGGTATTAGTGAGTTGTGCTTGGGCTGTCGAGTAGAGATCAAAGGGGTTGATGCTTGATCAATAATCTCCCTGCTTGATTCTTTCTTGATCCGAATTGTGGAGTGGAATCCAACACCTTGCTGTTCTGTGGACTTTTTGGTTCGGCAGCCACCCATCCATCAGTGTTCCCTTGATCCAGAATCAACTCGGCAACAACAATCCATCAGTATTCCCTTGATCCAGAATCAACAGCAACTGGATTGAGGTATGGTATAGTGAGGTTGATACATAATTAGTTATGTGTTGAATTAGGTATGATCAGTGGTTGTTTGTGATTAGATATATTTGCTTAGATTAGTCTAATGGAATGATTAGGTTAAGTGTGATTGATTAGGGTTTTGCCCTAATTTGTTATTAGAGATTTTATTTAGCTATTCTTTTGGATTTAGCTAAATAAAATATTTATATGTGTTTGACGCAGGATTCTGATTCGAGACAGGCGTCTCGAAGTTGACATTGGATTAGGACTGGATTGTACCTTCTATTTGAGGCGGGTACCCTTTGACTTATCTTTTGATAATGTCTTATGATATGTGTAGCTTATATATATTTACTAGTGGTAGATAGTAGATTATTTCTTCCCTGGTCTTAGCTAGTTGATACCTATCACATGCTTCATCTGCTAGTTGCTTTACTTCAGGATTGGTTATTTTATCTCTTGCCATTTGTATATATGTTCATAGAGATGCATATCTACAGTGCTTTACTCTACTGGATTAGTTGCTTTACATATGTGATACATGCTCTTGGATTCATGATACTTACATCATTGTTATATGTGATGTCTTTGGATTTATGCTGTTTATATCATGGTTATATATATGCGTCTTTGGCACACACATATATGGAGGAGGCTATGTTCAGGTATGACATACGTAGCCGTATGCACCATATTGCATGATTGCATGCCGGGCGATTGACGACTCCATTATTGTTGACGTCGGCCGGCTACATGGACCCGCACAC
This sequence comes from Zingiber officinale, assembly GCF_018446385.1. Classification (NCBI taxonomy): domain Eukaryota; kingdom Viridiplantae; phylum Streptophyta; class Magnoliopsida; order Zingiberales; family Zingiberaceae; genus Zingiber; species Zingiber officinale. The sequence continues at coordinate 82,676,022 of NC_055993.1, read as the reverse complement.
AACGTGTTCACTTCATGGGTAGTGGCACTCAGGGTGTGTAGGGTAGATTGCCCAGTAGTGCTCCGCTAGGACGTCATGGGTAGCGTGACAGAGCGTGGTAGCACACCGGGTCCCTCCCCGTCATTGCGCATCGGGAGAATTGCACTCCCTCACTATGTTTGAGGCAGGAGGATAGGTGTACTCGACAACATCCCGCCCACTCGGTCACTCATCGTGGGTAGTGACTGCAGAGTGCACGTTTGTCACAGCCCTACCCACTCGATCTCACCATTGTGTGAGAGGCTGACTGGCATAGGGGTGACCAGACATGTCATTTGCATCATATGCATTGCATTATTTATGATTGATGCATTTTGGTGATTGCATATGATTGACATGCATACAAGATATGTTATTTTGCTCTGACTATTTTTATCCTGATAGGAGGTCCTGGTGAGTACAACTCTCCCTTTTATTTCAGTTATGTATTTTCTTATTTTCTTGCTATAGACTGTACTTTATGTCTATTGCTGGTTATTATAGTTTATTTCAGCTATGCATATCGTTTGTACTATTAGGAGACTATATCGTAGGTTGTATGGTTAGAGAACTGTACTATTGATCCTATGGTTTAGGAGACTGTACCTTAGGTTTTTACTGGTGGATATATATTGTTGTACATGTCTATTGGTTTACCTGCTGAGTTCTTGAACTCACCCCGTTGTTACTATTTTTCAGGTTGAGGCCGTCAGGAGAGATTCCCGTCGCTAGCCCCTTGGTCGCGAGGATTTCTAGATATCGTTTTCTGTATTCGCTTTTATACGTATACTTGTGATGTGGGTTTGTATTGTGGACTTTACATTGAACATTCGGGTTTGCTACTTTTGTTTTCCACTGCGGTTGTATTTTCATTACTGCGTGGATTGGTTTTCTTCGTTGTAGTGGAGTAGGCTGTTTACATATATCTTCGAGATTCTATATCGTCTTTCCTTATTAAACTGCGTGGATTGATTTTATATTGAATTGTGTGGAATGTTGATATAAACTGCGTGGTTTGTTTCTTATTTGTATTGTATTGTTCCGGCCATGTGTGGCCAAGGTATAGATATATGTATTCTGGATTCATATTGTCACCCGTACAGGGGAGATACTGCCGAAAATTCTTCGGACAGGGACTACCTGGGGCGTGACAAGGAGGTTGTACGCATGATTAGTGGTGCCTGTTATTTTCTTTATTATGCATATCAGTTGATACCCACTGAGTGTTGGACTCACACCCTCCTCCGTTGCTATTTTCAGGTTGATGCTGTCCGGAGAGTTCCAGTCGCTAGTCCCCTGAAGACCCAGAGTTATTTAATCTTTTTGTTATGTCTCTTATTGCACTATCTGGACTTGTATTGGTTTACCTTATGGATACTGTTGATGAGCTTATTTGGATTTGTTTTACTACACGCCTGCCTAGACGGCAGAAGAGGTAAGTTGATTTTATCATCGGAATTGAGCTTTATGAGTGTAGTTGAGTAGGGTTATTTTTGAGTCTTCTTATCATTGCTTCTTAGTTGTTCACTATTAAACTGCGTGGATGTTGGATGTGTGATTGTTGCTTATTTATTATTGTTATTGTTCCATCCGTGTTGGTCGATGTATGTGTGGCCCTGGGGGCGATGTAGAAAATTTCAGATTGTGACCCGTACAGGGGAGATGCTGTCGAAATTTCTTCGGATAGGGACTCCTCCAGGGCGTGACATTTAAAATATTTGGATTTTGAATTTTTTTGGTTTAGGTTTGTATTCTGGTTTTTGATTTGGTTTATTTGATTTTATATAATATATTTTTTCTTTAGGTATGTAGTATTGATTAAATCCTACTTGTGTGGTCAAACACGCTTTCGGAACCCAGGCTTTGCTTGTTGGTTTGTGTTGGATTATTAATGATTTAAAAGTTTTATTTGGGTTTGACTCATATCCGAGTCCGGTTTTATTATAACATGTTTTTTGATTATTTAGGATTAAATCTAAATTTTTTGATCTTGTAGTAAATTTTTCTAATATATCTTTTAGGTTACTGATTTCTGATTTTAGTGATAAATTTTCCTCCTCAAGTGTTAGGTCTTGAGTTGGATTATTATTTACAATTTGTTCCTTGAGGATTTGATTTTCCTCAAGGAGTATTTTGTTTTCACTTTCTAATTTATTTAATTTACTATTCAGGCACGAAATAATTTTAAAAAATTTCTGATTTAAAGTTAGGAATACCTCTTCGGAACCTTCGGAAACTAGTACGGACTCGTGGCTCGATTCGGGTTCGGACCCGTCTTCCGACTCTACTTCGCGGGCCATCAGCGCGAGGTGGCTCTGGTGTTTCTGATCTTCGGTCTCCGATTCATCCGATGAGGAGTCGTCCCACATTACTTTGAGGGCCTTCTTTTTTGTTGGCTTCGGTTTGTCGTTCTTCAGTCTTGGACACTCGTTCTTGTAATGCCCCTTTTTGTTGCATCCGAAGCATGTCACGTTCCTCGAATCGGCTGGAGAAATGATCTTTTGTAGATCCTTCTTGTTGAAGCTTCTCTTCCTCCTGGTGAACATCTTCCTTACCAGGTTCACCAGGTGCTCTTCATCTTCAGAGCTCTGGTCAGAGTCTTCATCAGGTCCAGGCTTGTTCTTCTTGGAGGAACCTGCATAAAAAGCAATGCCTTTATTGGCTCCGGCGTTAGTCTGCTCATGCAACTCCAATTCACAAAATAATTCATCTAATTTAAGTTTATTTAAATTCTTAGAAATTTTGTAGGCATCCACGATGGATGCCCACAAACTATTGCGTGGAAACGCGTTTAACGCATACCTGATTAGGTCTCTGTTGTCCATCTGATGGCCTATCGCGTGGAGCCCGTTGAGGATATCCTTGATCCTCGCATGCAGCTGACTCATTGTTTCTCCTTCCTGTATTTTTATATTAAATATTTTATTTAATAGCAGGTCGCGTTTCGTTACCTTAGCGTCGCTGGTTCCTTCATGCAGTTCGATCAGCTTGTCCCACAGCTCTTTAGCGTTCTGCTGCGGTCCTACCCGGTTCAGTTCTTCCCTTGTTAGACCGCATTGCAGAGTGTTGATTGCTTTGTTTTCCGTTGATGCCTTTTTCTTCATGTACGGAGTCCACTATTCCGGATCTAGTGGATTTCCGGAGTTGTTGACCTGTGTTCTGTAGGTTTTTGTGATGCTTAGCCATTGGTCGAAGTCCGTCTTGAGATACACCTCCATTCGCTTCTTCCAGTACGAAAAATCGTCTCCGTTGAATAGAGGAGGACACACCGTACTGAAACCTTCGATCTGAGACATCCTGCACACAAGTATACAACTAGACGAAATATCCCAAGACTTGGTCTTGGATTAGTAGTGTGGGAAGAATTAAAAAATAAAAGGAATTAAATTGGTGTTGCACCAATTTAATTGCAACAGAAAAATATTTCCAAAGAGGTAATAATACCAGTTTGGAATTATACGAAAAACTGAAATCCGAAAGAAAGAAAAAAAATCTAAAAAATAGATCACCCCCTTGTCTGATTGGTGGTTGCACCAAATCAGAGCGGTACCTGCTCTGATACCACTTGTTGGATCGTGATCGTTCGATAGAGGGGGGGTGAATATCGATTACGAAAATTAGTCGAGTAAATGCAGCGGAAAAAAGAGTAAGAAAAGAGGACACAGCTAACACAATCGATTTACTTGATTCGGAGCCTGTGTCGACTCCTACTCCAAGGCCTGCACACAAGGGTGCTTTCGGCAATTACTATCAATTCGAATAATAATTACAAAAGAGTTAAGTACAAGAATTGATAGAAATAAAATACTGACAATAGAGCAATAAGAAAGAAATCGGAGCTTTGTCGGAGTGGCGTCGCAACGTCGTAGAAGCGCAGGAGAGCAGATCGTCAATTCAGAGTTGTTGTTGAAGCTCCAGCCTTGGCCCTTCTTTTATATGATGCTCGGGGCGCCCGGATCTCTTCCGGGCGCCCTGGTGTGACGTAGCAGTCCCAACCAGCGAGCTCCACGTGTCGACGCCGCGATCCGGATAGCATTTGCCTCCGGGCGCCTGGATCCCTTCCGGGCGCCCGGACCACCTTTCTCCAGGAATCTCCTTCTCCTGCAAAATAAAGTTAGTCCGAGGCAAAATATATAATTTATAACCTGCAAAACAAAGTGTTAGTTCAGTTTATAGTTTGACAAAAAGAATATGACTTAGATTCCGTCTTTTCGAGATCGGAATCTAGTCAAGATCTCGACTTAGAGTTCCGAAATGGTTCTAAGTCGGATCGGCACCTAAGTTCCCTTCGCGGGAACGCGTCCTCACAGTCACTCCCTTCCAGTGACTTACCTTTACTCACCTGCCAGACGTCTAGTCATCCCTTCGACCCGTCTGGACTTCTTGCCAGCTATCCGGTCAGTCCGTCGACCTAGCTGGACTTCGTGCCAAATGTACGGTCAGCCCTTCGACCCATTTAGACTTCGCGCCAAGCGTTCGGTCAACCAGTTGACCCACTTGGACTTCGTGCCAGATGTCCGATTAGCCCGTCGTCCTGTCTGGACTTTGCCTGCACACTCGATCAGAGTGTTAGACAACGACAAACCTAACTTAACCTGATTTGTCATTCATCAAAACCTAAGTTAGACCGTTAGTGCTAACCGCACCAACACCGTGTCTCTCCTTTGTATGTAGGTAGTTGAAGTCCTTCTGTAGTCTCCAAATGAGTGATCGAAAGAATTCTCCTTCGATGAGACCTTGGATGAAAGCGTTTACCAATATCTCCGAGGAGATTGTTGGGATATCCATGGCCACCTGGTTAAAATGTTTGATGTAGGCCCTTAACGCCTCCTTGGTCCCCTGCTTCAGCGTGAACAGGTTGACGCTAGTTTTTTTATGACGGCGATTGCTAGCGAAGTGGTGCAGGAACGTCGCTGGAAAATCCTTGAAGCTTCGAATGGATCCGATCGACAATTGTTTGAACTAGCGTTGCACTGATCCGAAGAGGGTGGTGAGGAAAATCCTGCACTTTACTCCATCCGTGTACTAATGGAGCATGGTCGCGTTGTCGAACTTGGCCAAGTGGTCATCTGGATCGGTCGATCCATTATAATCCTTGATCCTCAGTGGGGCATAATGTCGAGGTAGAGGGTTATCCAATATCCCCTGTGAGAATTGCCTGTTGACCCGCTCTGATGAATGATCATCCCTGGGTGCTTAATTCCCTTTGCGAGTGTCTCGAACAGGCGCCTCCTCCGAAGAAGACCCTACCTCCCTTTTCGCTCGGCGAAGCTCCTCTGATGGGGTTTGGAACAGCGTGCGATGAAAGTGAATTAGCGCATTTGACGCATCCCTATAAGTGCCAGTCGGCCTCTTGTTTTGCCCTCGAATGGACGCATACTTCGCTAGATTTGCTCGCTGCCCCGCTGTTGACGCCGCGGGCTCATGCGCTTGGCGCTCGGCCAACACCTGTTGCTGTTGTTGCTCCACCATTCTTACCGCTCTAGCTTGTACTAGTATGTCCAGCTCCTCCTTTGTCAAAGTCACTGTAGTGAGTCATCCGGTGTCCTTCATCTTCACGTTTCGGATGCAGGCTACATTCCCACAGACGGCGCCAATATAATCCTGTCCGAAAATCATGAAGATAGTAGCTAGGGATGTGGCTTCTGGGTTCACCGCAAGTAGATTGCGCTCCACTCAAGGGATCACGCTCCGCTCTACAACACAACAAACGTTAGGGGTCCCCGGCGATGACCCTTCAACGCTCAAGTCAGTCACCAGAAAATAGAAAAGAGCAATGAACAGTAGATGCAAGCACAGTTTCTCCAATAACGCGTATCTCCGCTGATGCTTGGACCCCCTTTATATAGAGCTCCTATAGCAATGTGCACGTCTTCCGAGGTGGACAAGCTTTCCCAAGTTTTCCATGAATAAACTTCTCAAAAAAATATCTCTAACATCATGCCTTAATAAGGCATGCAAATCTTTGGCCATATAGTAGAAGCTTCCACCGTACAATCTGCATGCTGGGCGTCAGCGACACTATCTCCCAAAAAGATACTGAGATATAACTATAATCCCTCTGCCCAACTGAGCAGGGAGGTCGCTGTTGGTTGCTACTTGGAAAACCTATCGGTTCCACTGTGCAAAAATTTTGTACAAAGGTCTGAACCTTTTCCTAGCTACCATGTGTTCTTTTAAATTAAACTTGGATCACCTGCGGAACTTAACACGTTTGATCCTAAGTTTAATTTATTTGTTCTTTTAGGTTTAGACTTGGATCTCCTACGGAACTTAACACGTTCGATCCAAATCACCTAGGTCACAAAGTTGATTAAATATTAATTTCCAAATTTGACTTCCAGGACTGCATGGCGAGGCACATGACCTTCTTGGATATGGGAGCAACCACCACCGCCTTGACAAAACCTCTTAAGGAAAGTTAATATTTAATTTCCTTAAATAACTCTAGGTTAACCAAAAAGAACAATCGAAGCACAAGTTCGAAAAGAAAACAAAAGAACACAACATCGAAAACTAATTCGAAACCTAGAATCACATGCCTCTTGTATTTGGTATTTTTTCAAAGAAATAAAACTAGTATGATGCGGAAAATAATTACTAGTTATACCTTTCTTTGTGAACTTTTAATGACCTCTTGATCTTCTACCGTATTCCTCTTCTAACCTCGGACATTGTGTGGGCAATGATCTTCCGAGATGAGAACCACCAAGGCACCTTCTTCTTCCTTCCTTCAAGTTTCGGCCAAGCAAAAAAAACTTCCAAAGGATGAAGAACTTTTTCCACCAACCAAGCTCCAAGGGATGCAAGAAACAAGCCTCCTTTCTCTCCTTTTCTCCAAGCTAGATCCGGCCACTTCTATGTCTCCAAGAGGTGATGAAGTCTCGGCCACAAGAAGGAGAAGAGAGAAGGGGAAGGGGAACCTCTAGGGGCCGGCCACACCTAGGAAGAAAAGAGAGGATGAAAAAGAATAGAGTCGTTCACAATGAAGGCACCTCTACCCCCTCTTTTATAATCCTTGGTCTTGGCAAATAAGGAAATTTTAATAAAAACTTCCTTAATTCCTTTTCCATGAAAAAGGAAAAATTAATTAATTAAAAATCAATTTTCTTTTTCCAATTTTCTTGGCCGGCCACTTTCTCCCCAAAACAAGGAAAGTTTTAATTAAAACAAGAATTAAAACTTCCTAATTTGTTTCCAGAAATTTATAAAAATTTCTCCAATAATTTTTATCGCTTCATGATTGGTTAATAAAAAGGAAATTTTATAAATTAAAAACTTTCTTTTAAACATATGGATAATTTCCAAAAAGGAAAGTTATCTCTAAAAATTAAAATCTCCTTTCAATCTACAAATAAGGAAAGATATTAAATCTTTACTTAATCTTTTGTAGAAACTAATAAAAGAGAATTTTTAATTTTTAAACTTTCTTTTAAATCATGAACATGATTAAAAGGAAAGTTTTTACCAAAATTAAAATCAACCTTTTAATCTACAAATAAGGAAAGAGATTTAGCTCTTCTCTTAATCTTTTGTAGAATCTTATAAAAGGAAAGATTTAAATTTTTAAACTCTCTTTTAAATCATGTTATCCACATAAGAAAAAATTTTAAAATTAAAATTCCTTTTTATTTTAATAGGGCCGGCCACCTAAGCTTGAGTTCAAGTTAGGGCCGGTCACATGAATTCACCCATGAACCTAGCCATGGCCGACCCTAGCTTGGTCTCCAAGCTAGCTTGGCCGGCCCCTATAGGATGGGTAAGAAGGTGGGTATAGGTGGGTATAGTACTCTATAATTAAGAGGCTATGATAGGGACCGAGAGGAGGAATTGGTTTTGGTCTCCCGATAAAATTAAGCATCCCGTGTTCGCCCCGAACACACAACTTAATTTTATCAATAGTAATTCATTCCACTAGAGAACTATTATTGAACTACCGCACCAATCTCAAATTACATTTTGGGCTCCTTCTTATTATGAGTGTGTTAGTCTCCCTGTGTTTAAGATGTCGAATGTCCACTAATTAAGTGAGTTACTGACAACTCATTTAATTAATATCTTGGTCCAAGAGTAGTACCACTCAACCTTATCGTCATGTCGGACTAAGTCCACCTGCAGGATTTAACATGACAATCCTTATGAGCTCCTCTTGGGGGCATTCTCAACCTAGATTACTAGGACACAGTTTCCTTCTATAATCAACAACACACACTATAAGTGATATCATTTCCCAACTTATCGGACTTATTGATTTATCGAACTAAATCTCACCCATTGATAAATTAAAGAAATAAATATCAAATATATGTGCTTGTTATTATATTAGGATTAAGAGCACACACTTCCATAATAACTGAGGTCTTTGTTCCTTTATAAAGTCAGTATAAAATAAACAACCTCTAATGGTCCTACTCAATACACTCTAAGTGTACTAGTGTAATTATATAATTAAGATAAACTAATACCTAATTACACTACGACCTTCCAATGATTTGTTCCTTTCCATCTTGGTCGTGAGCTACTGTTTATAATTTATAAGGTACTGATAACATGATCATCTGTGTGTGACACCACACACCATGTTATCTACAATATAAATTAATTGAACAACTATATTTATCATAAATGTAGACATTTGACCAATGTGATTCTTATTTTTAGATAAATGTTTATACCAAAAACTAGGCTTTTAGTATACATCCTAACAGTCGCTCGTCCAAGAGCTTGTCCGCTCGGTCGGCTTTGGTGACTGCACGGGCTTGACTCCTTCCGACCGGCTAAGCCCCAATTTGCTGAATGTGCCACCGATCTGCCTTGAGCGTCTGATACCGCAACCCCTACCATATGTCGATCGGGCATGGACATGTCGGTCGACCTAATAATTCCACGCTCGGTTGCTACAGGTGAGCCCCTTGCTCACCCAGTCGGCGACTAAAGCAGACCTTTGATCGGCTGACATAGGCACGCTTGTTGACTCCTTGACATTGACCTCTATGTTAGCTATGACCTTCTTAACTTTAATCTCCACGTCGACGATTGACCTCACTTAGATGGGTCCTTCCTTTTACCACCGCATCAACTAATATTTTTTTTCGTTACCCCGTATGTTGGACTTTAATAGATTTAACAATTCTAACTATAAAATTTATTGATCGCCTTTGGACGCATTCATACCATCTCAGTCTATCTTTTGTCACTTTGTCAACCATTGGAATTGCACTTAAATGCTGTTGCATATTAGAAATTTATATTTTAGCCTTCCTAGAAACTATACACATCCATCTTAGTTCCAACTTTATTAACTTTTTGTACATGTCCTTACTTAGCAATCCAATGTTCCACATAGAATGATGAAAAAAAATTAGTTCTAGCCTAATGGGCACAAGACTATAGAATCATTCTCTATTCTCTATTCTATTAATGATATACTCCACTTTTTGTTGAATAACAAATTCAACAAATTTAAAACTATTATAGCACTTTTATATCCATATATCTTTAGTATTCTTCAGATCCTTTTCATATTTTGACTTAGTTCTACTTGTTATAAAAAATTTAGTTTCTCCATATTCAAGTTTCAAAATCAATCTACTCACACCCTCATCACTTAGAATGATAATGTTTACAAATATCCTGCAAGATTTATCTTAAATATAATTAGTTAGTTTATCTAATACCAACGTAAAAAGATAAATGGAAATGAACTTAGAGCGCACCTTGGCATAAACCTACAATAATAGAGAAATCGTTCACACTATCAGTAATACATTAGGATATAATATTTTTTTATGATCCATTTTATTATTAGATCCCATTTTCTTTTCTAAATAAAATAACCACGTCATTATTGGTGAAAATAAGTGGCATTGGCGGATGCCTCTCAGAAAGGTGACACGTGGCAAAACTGTTTGCTGAGCTCCTCCGTGACCTGCCAATTGAGACTCCATCTACCGATTGACAATTGAACACACGTTAATATCCTTTTGGATGTAAGATTATTTTATGATAAATAATGTTTATTTAGAATAAAAGTGATCTATTGTTATAAAAATGAACCCTAAAAATAAAGCTTTTTTTTTAACATTATACATTTAAAGGTATACCCAATTGGATAAAAGTAATTTTTCATGATAATAATAATAACAAAAACATCCTTTTAATTTTCTACTAAAATATATATATACTTAGTAACATCATGGGGAAGAATGCTCATCTCTTATCTTCTTTAGTTTATCATTGTTTCCGGGGCTATGATACCGTAGTAAATATCTAAGTTGTTATCCAGACATTCGCAGTTTGATCCTCAATTATCACATATTTTTAAGAATTTTTTCTTTAAATAGGACGCACAATTAAAGGATGCTGAACTTCTGAGCTGTCCGACGTACGTACTTCTTGATTTATCTTGGTAACTAATGAAACAATTTGAAAGAATCAGACAGATTACATAAGAATAGCCAATTAAACTAACTGAGTATATTTTTTTTCTTTAGCTTATCGTTCATTTTCAAACAAGAAAATAATAAGAAAAAAAACTCTAAACAAAAACTTAACAACGGAGAATGTTCTCACTTAAACAATATCGATAATCCTAACTTGCTTTATGCACTTCATAGAACTAAAAACATACATATACAATATGAATTGCAACAATTAGAATATATTTCAGGTTTTTATCAAACCGCATAACTAAGTTTGTCAAATACCTATTTTATGTACGTTATTTTGAAAATTACCAAATCATGTATGAGATATCAATTTTACTCTCCATCTTTTCCGTCGTGGCTGTCGCGTGCATCCAAATTGAAAGAGAAATCCAAACCACGTTTGATTTCTCTTCACGACATCCATCCGAACAGACACTAACAGCCAACAATGGTGCAACTTCTTCCAACAATGGTGCAGCTTCTTCATCAAACCTAAATCTAAACATCATGCCATTTTCAATACCTATGTGTTTTCGACAGTTTGCAGTACAGCGCAACAACTCAACAAAGACAAACAACCCTCCCCTCCCCTCCCGACCATCAAAGTCCTAACCAGCAAAACACAACCTTCATCTTGGCCATCTCTGATTGCAACGGTCGAGCGAAACTCACATATGTTATTTTTTAGGTCAATGCTCAAATCTTCTTACAGGGCAAAGTATCCTTAAAATTGAAGTTTTGCACTTTCATTTGGTGTAAATCAATGTTCTTGAAGCTCCAAAACTCTTGATACTATTCTGGTAATTGCAAGCATTCAAGAAATATTCCAAAGCACCAACAACATTTAAAATCCTATCAAGGATGAAGCTTTTCACTATGATCAATCGAGATATGTATGTTTTCTTCTACTGGATTTTAGTTATTTTTTTCTCTTTTTATAGATTAGTATTATCAATTTATAGGAGGATTAACATTTTTCAATTTTTATATGTCTTCATTTAACTCTTTAAATCAAAATCCTAATTTTATTTTTATCTAAAAGATAATTGTTTCTAAAAGGATAAATCCTAAAAGATTTATAATATAATTTTAGTAAGATACACATTTAATGATCTATTGACTTCCTCTATTTGGTTATTGTGTTTTTTAAATATTCACAATCTTAATAGAATTTTTGTTCACAATTTAGTTAATTTATGATTGTATCAATACAGAGAAGATCAAATTTGTGCTCACAGTTATGATGTAATCTATAGATTCATAAATAGAAAATTGAAACAAATACATTACTTCAAATATAAATATGATCAGTACCAACAATATTACACCTTTAACTTCCTCTAGTGTTATGGTCAATACTAGAGAGACTATTAATTATAGTTTCAATTTGAATAAACAAGCTCCTAGTTTTTTAGGATGATCCAATACTCATAAGTACATGATTGGAAGATCTTTTTGAGGATATGTGGACTAAACTGTATGTGCAGCGGAGGCCGGCAAGAGGGGGGTGAATTGTTGAAAACAAAAATGAAATATACCCTCCTCCTACTTTCAACTCAATTAGTGCAATAGTGATAAATTAATAAAGCAATACGAAAATATAGAAAGACAGAGAAGACCGGGAGTTAATCTGGTTACAACCAAGACGGTTGTTAATCCAGGGCGATGAAGAGCTCAGTAGAAAAATTCTCCTTCTCTGAAGACGGAGAAGCCTTTTACACTTTGGAAGCTTAGAACTATTGCTAGGAATGACTACACAATGATTGCTTGAGTTGTTGTTAAATTCCTAGCTCCAGGGGCCTTTAAATAGCCTCTGGAAATTTGATCTCGAAGCTCCAAGGCGCCTCCAACGAGGGTCCAAGGCGCCTCTAAGTAGTGATCGGAAAGAACTTTATCCGAAGGCAAACGGTCGGATTGACTAGGTTGAAGGTGCCTTCAACCTGGCTGAAGGGGCCTTCAACTTGGCTGAAGGGGCCTTCAAGCTGGCAGCTCAGTTTCTTGGCTTCATTTCCAGCTTGTTTTGACTTCCAACGCTCCGATCTTTTAGGTGATTGCGGCCAACCGGAATAGGGCTCACCCGAACCCAATTCCCGACCTTCTCCTCGAGCAACCTTCCGTCCCGGCTTAACGTCCCTCGAACGCCGCGCACACTCTTCACGCCCACCGGAGTACTCTTCCGCAGCTCTCTCGTCTTTCGGACGCACCAAGCCCGTTGGCTCCCTTCCCGTGTCATCCTTCTCGCTAGTTGCGTCTTCCGCTCGACTTCCTGTGATCCTAAGCTCCTGCACACTCAGACATAGGGATCAGACAAAACGCAGGACCTAACCAACTTGGTTGATCACATCAAAACTACCACGGGGTCCAACATAAACAAGAATATAACAAGAATAGAATGGAAGTGAAAATTCAAATGGATGTTTTTGAGGATGAATTCTTAGCAAATAATATGCACTATTCATTAGATGAGACAATCAACACTAATGAAAATAGCGACATTGAAGAGTAGTTTTCATTAGCTGAAGGTACATATGAAATGAACACAAAACTTGTTCCATTGCTAATGGAAGAAGTAGATAACTCTGTTGAGGAATTTTGTGTTGGTCAGATAACATATTTTTTTTAACTTTCATAATGTTAACTCAACTCAATTTCAGTAGTACTAATATAAACATATATCAATGCTTATTGTAAATGATCCTGTCCGAACTATGAGTTGATAAAAGCTGGGGGCGTGGCGCTCTTTACTGGCTTCGTGTAGACGTCGGGATGAGATGGACCTCCGGCGAACCTGCAACAAAGTCGGGCCGGGAAGGGGTTCCCGGCGACGACCCTCCGACACTCAAGTCAGGCGAGAAGGAAGCTGGAGAAAGAAAATAAGGACTGTAGCTACAGTGTGGATGATTGCATACCTCTGCTGAAGCTTGGGGGTCCTTATATAGGACCATGGGGAGGTGTGTGCACGCTTCCCGAGGCATGCACACTTCCCCAAACATACCTCAAACATGGATGTCAGATAAAGCATGTCTGTCACCATTCCGCAACCGTCCGAGCATATCCCTGACGGGACAGTGGAAACTTTCATCGTACGATTCTGTGTACGGCCTAACCGTCGACCACGCCGATTGTCGGCGGTAGCTGTCTCTAGGCTGATCTCCTTTGCTGTCCCGTTTGTCCTTTTTTGTCTTTCATCTATCCCTAGGTCGGGCGGGCCGGCCGCCCGGTGCTCCAGGAGCGCGGGGATATGAGTGTACCGGACCGAGCGGGAAGGCCCCGGTCATGTACTCGGATGAGACTGCGCCACCTTGATCTGTGACTCAGCCGGGTGGCTTGGCCGCTCGGCACAGCAACTCGCGTCGGAAACCCGACCTATGGTCGCGTTGTCTTTCGTCTGGCCTGGGAGATTTCGCTCGGCAGGACTTAGGGTCGACCCTCTTGACCTTTGACTCCTACGTGTCACTGACCTCCTCCTGGGCGGGTCCCCCGTCCTTACCACCGGATCACGTGCCTTCCCTTCAAGTCTAGTCGAAGGAGGCGCTAAGTCCGAATGACTGGACTACGAGTTGGGCCGAGTGACAGCCGTTCTCCCCCTTTCAAAAATGTCAGTCCGCTCGACCAATATGGATGCAAGTATAGCCGTTCGACCTCCTATTGATGATTGCCCTACCGATCCGCTAGTGATCAACTCTGACGTCCCAATTTGATCCCTTGGAATGCGTGCAAATCCTTACCATTAAGGTTGAGCATGCGACCCCTGCCTCGTAATGGGGCTCATTAAATGTGCCCTTGTGACCTGATGCCACGTGTCGCCGCTGCCGTCATTGTACAGCGGCAACGTTGCGTCCGATGGGACCTTTGGCGGTTTAAAATGAGCGGCTGGATGCAGGCTTCGGGTCTTGTGACCTGCATCCGACGGCTCGGGAGAATCGAAACCATCCTTATAAAGCCTTCGTCGCTCTTCTCCGCCGCATTCTCGCAGTCTCGTTCAGAAGCCCCCGCTTGCGCTCAGTGCACCGGCGAACTCGCTTTCTGGCATTCCGGCGACCCTTCGTCCTCTTTTTTCGATCGTCTTCTTTTCTGTAAGGATCCTTTGCTTCTTGCTCCCTGGTTTTAATGTTTTCTTTGCATTCTTCGCCGTGCTCTTGCTTCTTGGTCACTGTTTCAGTCATCTTTCCCACTTAGCCCCTTGCTTTTTCTTCCAACTTCGCCTTTTCCGGTACTCCGGCCATGGCTAGTTCTTCCCAGCCCTCAGACCTCGCCCCCGGCCCGTGGTATACTACCATGGAGTCATGGTTCGATCAGCGTGACGCAGAAGGCCTAGTTAACGCTTTTGATCTTCCCTCTGATTTCGAACTTATTCTGCCCTCGCCTTCCGCCCGGCCGAACAAACCGCCGCGCGACACTGTTTATTTCTTCCGCGATCAATTTGTGGCCGGTCTGCGCTTTCCTCTTCATCCCTTTATTGTCGAAGTCTGTAATTTCTTCGGTATTCCGCTCGGCCAGCTAGTGCCAAATTCCTTCCGTCTTTTGTGTGGAGTTGTTACGTTATTCAAAATCCACAATATTCCCCTCCGCCCGGAGGTTTTTTACTACTTCTATTACCCCAAGCAATCCAAGCTGGGCACTTATCTATTCCGGTCTCAGATCGGCTTGGTCTTCTTCGATAAGATGCCCACTTCCAACAAACATTGGAAGGAATACTTTTTCTTCCTTCGTCTTCCCGGGCGGCTTCCCTTCTTGACTAAGTGGCAGGTCGGACCACCGACCTCCCCTGAGCTGAAGAGGTACAAGACCCGACCGGACTATCTCCAGGCTGCGAATATGCTGGCCGACCTCAAGCTTGATATCAATAAGCTTCTACCATAAGGGGTGATGTATATGTTCGGCCTGAGTCCGAGCCGAACCAAGCTCCCGAACACCTTCGGTAAGAAGTTCATCTTTGTCTTTAATTTGCGTCTAACTGATTTTCTTATTTTTCTTTTACAGCTAGCATTGTGATGGAGTCCGTCCTGTTCGGTATCCTGAAGAAGAAGGCGACAGCAATTGAGGCAGCAGCAGCCAAGGAAATGGAGCAGCTGAACATCGCCCCGGTCGGCTCTCACGAAGGTGAGAGCGAAACGGACGCTGGGGAGTCGGCCGCTCAGACCGCCCCTATGGAGGCGACGGGCGAAGCAACCACCAGCATGGGTCTGACCGCCGGCGGTTCCGAACCGGAAGATGATCTCCTTCTCAACCAGAAGAGACGTAGGATGGAGGCACCCCTACGTTCGACCACTTCCGCGATACAAGCGTCCGAGCTGGCGGGCGTTCCTTCCCCGAGAAGGCAGGTGCCGTCTGTTGAGGCCCTCTCTTTCGACCGGACCCCTTCCCATGTGGAATTGTCGGCAATCCCATCGCGGCTCAGCCAGTCCACTCCCTGCCTCCGACGTCCAGGAGGCCTCACCGCTCGGCCATACTTTCCGCGCCGTCTACCCCAGTATCTGATCCCTCCGTGTCCGCTCACACGACGCCGGGCAGGAGTCGCACCATTAAGGCCACTCTGCATCTTCCCACCGAGGATTACCTTGCGGAGTCATATCGGCCCACGGTTCCTGAGCATATGATTGCCATCCGGGGGCCGCTCGTCGAGGTATGGGTGGATGCCCGAGCTCGCGTTGCCTTAATGCCTCCCGGTCTGCTAGCTAACAGTCACATGCGGCATGCTATCGGCGTAAGTCTTCTGTCCACCCAAACTTCTTTGCATCACCTTCCCGTTCGGCACTAAAAAGCTCCTTTTTTGTTAGCGTTGGGTGGAAGACGTAGTGGTTGCCACTCGTCTGGCGATGTTGGAAGAAGAGCTGAAGCATCACAAGACTTCTAGCGGGCCATCCTCTTCTCAGGGCCCCTCGTACGTCGAGTTGTAGAAAGAGCTGGCCAAGACCAAGGAGCTGCTAGAGGCCGAGCGGAAGAAGACAACCGATCAAGCGTACATGCTGGGCCAGCTCGAAAAGCAGGTCAAAACTTACGACCGCAAGATAGAACTTGCGAACACTCGGAAGAATACCGCTATCGCCGATCTGGAAGCGAAGAATGTGGAGGCTCGTGCCCTGGAACAACGGGTAAAGGAATTGGCGGACCTGCTAGACGGCGAGAAGAAGGGTCGTTCGACCGAGGTGGTGGCACTCAAGGACGAGCTGAAGACCTTGCGGGAGGCCCTTGAGGCCTCTCGCTCTGCTCTCAAGGAGTATCAGGAGGCTGAGCCGAGCCGGTTCGCCGTACTGAGGCAGAAGTACATCCGCTCAGACGAGTTCGTCCAGAAGGTCTGCAATCGGCTAGTCCATGCTTTTGAGTTGGTTATTATAGCCACGGTGGATTTTCTGAAGGCAAAGGGTCATCTTCCGGAATCCTTCCTAATTCCCGTCCGCGAGCATGCCACCCTTCTTGCCACTATGCCGAAGGATGTTTTCGATTTTCTAGAATAAGTGTTTTTGTAATTATGCCGCTCGGTCGGCGAACTTCCCCTTTTGTTTTATGGAAATTTTCTCGCGCTTCGCTAGTTTACTCTTCTTGGTCTAACATAGATAGTCGTATATCCCTAATGGGCTGTGTTGATTTCCTTCTGTCTTCTAATGGTCACCACCCGTCTCTTGTTAGCCGTTGCATTTCAATGTTGCCTTTGGGCGATCCTCAAGCCGAGGGGGGGGGGGTTTAACGTCGCCGCTCGACGGTCTTCGGCCCGGGGGGTTTATAGTCGCCGGTCCGACTCTACAGTTTAACGTCGCCGCTCGACGGTCTTCGGGCCAGGGGGCTTATAGTCACCGGTCAGACTCTAGAGTTTAACATCGCCGCTCGACGGTCTTCGGTCTGGGGGTTTACAGTCGCCGGTCCGACTCTAGAGTTTAACGTCACCGCTCGACGGTCTTCGGTTCGGGGGTTTATAGTCGTCGGTCCGACTCTAGAGTTTAACGTCACTGCTCGACGGTCTTTGGTCTGGGGGTTTATAGTCACCGGTCCGACTCTAGAGTTTAACGTAGCCGCTCGACGGTCTTCGGGTCGGGGGGCTTATAGTCGTCGGTCCGACTCTAGAGTTTAACGTCACCGCTCGATGGTCTTCGGTCCGGGGGTTTATAGTCGCCAGTCCGGCTCTAGAGTTTAACGTCGCCGCTCGACGGTTTTCGTGCCGGGGGGCTTATAGTCGTCGGTCCGACTCTAGAGTTTAACGTCGCCGCTCGACGGTCTTCTGTCCGAGGGTTTATAGTCGCCGGTCCGACTCTAGAGTTTAACGTCGCCGCTCGACGGTTTTCGGTCCGGGGGTTTATAGTCGCTGGTCCGACGCTAGATTTTAACGTCGCCGCTCGACGGTCTTCGGTCCGGGGGTTTATAGTCGCCGGTCCGACTGTAGAGTTTAACGTCACCGCTCGACGGTCTTTGGTCCGGGGGTTTATAGTCGCCGGTCCGACTTCATGGGGGTTTGACGTTCAGCGTACATGGCTCATACCCTCTGCCTTTTTTCCAATCTTTACTCCAGCAGCTAAAGGATACATACGAACGGAACAGACATGAAATGCATTACACTGGCGTACCTCTCACCCAGCTCGGTACGGTTGGAGATGATTTGCACTCCATGGTCGCTCTAGCTACCGTCCGTCCTCATCCTCTAGGTAGTAAGCGCCCGATCAGAGCATCTCGATGACTTTGAAAGGCCCTGCCCAGGGGTCCTCCAGCTTGCTTACATCGCCGACCGGTTTCACCTTCTTCCACACCAGTTCGCCGACCTGGAATGCTCCGGGAATTACTCGTCGGTTGTAGTTCTTCTTCATCCTCTGTCGGTACGCCATTAGTCGGACGGCTGCTTTGGCTCGCGCCTCGTCTACCAGATCTAGTTCGAGTAATCTCCGCTCGGCATTGTCTCCGTCGTAGTTCTGGACTCTATCGGACTCTATGCCCACTTCGACCGGGATGACCGCCTCTCCTCCGTATACCAAGTGGAACGGAGTAACACCCTTTCCTTCCTTTGGGGTCGTTCGGATCACCCAGAGTACGCCCGGCAGCTCGTCCACCCAACTTCCTCCGATGTGATCGAGCCGAACATGAAGAATTCGAAGGATTTCCTAGTTGGCTACTTCGGCTTGACCGTTGCTCTGAGGATATGCCACGGAAGTGAAATGTTGTTCGATGCCATACCCCGCACACCATTCTCCGAGCTGCTGACCGACGAACTGCCGCCTGTTGTCAGACACGAGCCTGCGAGGAACGCCGAACCGACATATTATATGTTGCTAGATGAACTTCTTGACCATCTGCTTAGTTATCTTTGCCAGCGGTTCGGCCTTTACCCACTTGGAGAAATAGTCGGCCGCCACTAGTAGGAACTTCCGCTACCCGGTCGCCATGGGGAAAGGTCCCACGATGTCTATGCCCCACTGATCGAATGGGCAAGACACTGTAGATGTCTTCATCTCCTCCGCTGGCCGATGGGAGAAGCTGTGGTACTTCTGGCAGGACAAACAAGCAGCGACAGTCCGCTCGGCATCCTCGTGTAGGGTGGGCCAAAAGTACCCGGCCAGCAGAATCTCTCTCGCCAATGATCGACCGCCTGGGTGTCCCCCACAAGTTCCCTGGTGCACTTCCTCCAATATATATTTTACGTCTTCTGAGCTGACGTACTTCAACAACGGTCGAGAAAAAGCCTTTTTGTAGAGTTGATCCCCGATAAGGGTAAACCGACCGACTCTTCTTCTTAACAACTGGGCCTCGCCCCGATCGGATGGCGTGGTTCCCGATCGCAGGAATTCGACTATGGTCGTTCACCAGTCACCTGGGAATGTGAGGCCTTCCATCTTGTCGATATGAGTTACCAAGGATACTTGCTCGATCAGCTGCTGGATCACCACCGGTGTTATCGAGCTTGCAAGTTTAGCTAATTCGTCCGCCGCCTGGTTCTCCGTTCGGGGTATCTTCTATATGACTACCTCCCTGAAGTTGGGTTTAAGTTTTTCGAAGGCTTCTGCGTAGAGCTTGAGCCTCGCATTATTTATCTCAAAAGGGCTTGAGAGCTACTGGGCGGCAAGCTGAGAATCCGAGTAAAGGATTACTCGGCCGACCCCCACATGTCGGGCGGTCTGCAAGCCAGCTATGAGGGCTTCGTACTCTGCTTCATTGTTTGTTGCTCGATAGTCCAACCGGACAGACAGATGCATTCATTCTTCTTGAGGAGAAAGTAGCAAGATACCAATCCCGCTTCCGAGCCGAGTGGATGATCCGTCTACAAATACTCTCCATAAAGCTTCGGGTTCGGGATTCTGTACCTCCGTTATGAAATTCGCCAAGGACTGCGACTTAATCGCCGAGCGGGGTTGATATTGGATGTCAAATTCAATGAGCTTCATTGTCCACTTGATGAGCCGCCCGGATGCTTCTGGATTTAGGAGCACTCTTCCTAGCGGGATGTTCGTCATGAGGATGATCGTATGTGCTAAGAAATAAGGGCGGAGCCTCTGTGCGGCCAAGACCAGCGCGAAAGCGAGCTTCTCAAGACCGGTATAGCGGGACTCAGTGTCTTTTAAAATGTGGCTAAGGAAATACACGGGCTGCTCTTCCCCGTCCTCTTTCACCAGCTCCGAGCCAACAGCATGCTCGGTTGATGACAAGTATATACGGAGCGGCTCGCCTATGTTTGGCTTAGCCAGTACAGGCAACGAATTCAGATAAGCTTTCAAGTCTTCAAACGCCCGATCACACTCCCCATCCCACTGAAACTTGGTAGCTCTGCGCAGGATCTTGAAGAAAGTAAGCTCTGGTCAGCCATTCTGAAGATGAATCGTGATAACGCTGTTATCCAGCCGATAAGACGCTGCACCTCCCTCAGGTTTTTGGGAGGCGACATATCCTGTAGCGCTTTTACCTTGCTAGGGTTCGCCTCTATGCCCCGCTCGGTCACGATATAACCGAGGAAGCGTCCGCTTTTTGCCCGAATAAACACTTTTGGGGGTTCATCTTGACTCCGTACTTCCTCAGTGTTTGGCAGGTTTCCTCTATATCTGCACAGAGATTCACTGCCCGGAAAGATTTAATAAGTATATCATCCACGTATACCTCCAGGTTGCGCCCGATCTGCTCTCGGAACACTTTGTTTATTAACCTTTGATATGTAGCCCCGGCGTTCTTCAGCCCGAACGGCATTACGTTGTAGCAGTAAGTCCCGTCCGCAGTAACGAAGCTCACTTTTTCCTGATCTTCTCGGGCGAGCGGCACTTGGTGGTAGCCCTGATATGCATCCAGCATGCATATCAGCTCGCATCCAGCAGTGGAGTCTACCAGTTGGTCAATTCGGGGTAGAGGTTAGAAGTCCTTTGGGCACGCTTTATTTAGGTCACGGAAGTCGATGCAAACCCTCCATTTGTTGCCTGCCTTAGAGACTAGCACCACATTTGCGAGCCAACTTGGGAATTACACCTCCCGTATATGACCGGCCTGCAGGAGCTTCTTGACTTCAGCTCGTATGATGACATTCTGTTCGGCGCTGAAGTCCCTCTTCCTCTGTTTCACCGGCCGAGCGTCCAGCCGAACATGAAGCTCGTGCCGCACTATGCTCGGCGAGACTCCCGACAACTCGTGAGTTGACCAAGCGAAGACGTCGCAGTTCTGTTGGAGGCATTCGATCAGCTTCTCCTTCTGGCTCGCTTCTAGGTAGGAGGCTATGAACGTAGTGGAGTCCGGTCGGGCAGGGTGGATCTATACCTCTTCCTTTTCTTCATAAACCAAGGAAGGTGGCTTTTCGGTTATAGCATTTACCTCGATCCGCGGAGCTTTCCAAGCGACCTTTGCCTCGATTAGGACCATTTCCACATAACACCGCCGGGCTGCCAGCTGGTCTCCTCAGACTTCCCCCACTTGATATTCGACGGGGAGTTTTATCTTTTGACAAAATGTTGAGACGACCGCTTGGAACTCGTTGAGAGTCGGCCGCCCTAGGATCACATTGTATGCGGAAGGGGCGTCGACCACGATGAAGTTAGTGATCCGCGTTCTCCTAAGCGGCTCCTCCCCTAGCGAGATAGTTAGTCTGGTCTGGCCAATCGGGCGGACCTCATTGCCTGTGAACCCGTATAACGAGGTCGTTATTGGCAGTAGCTCGGCTCGGTTAATTTGAAGTTGATCGAACGCCTTCTTGAAAATGATGTTGGCCGAGCTGCCTGTATCAATAAATATGCAGTGAATATTGTAATTAGCTATTACCGCTCGGATGATGAGGGCGTCATCGTGAGGGACTTTGACTCCACTGAGGTCCCGGGGCCCGAAGCTGATCTCAGGCCCGTTCGCCTGCTCCTGGCTGCAGTCGACCTCATGGATCCTGAGCTGCCGAGCGTGCGACTTTCTGGCCCGGTTCGAATCCCCTCCAGTGGGGCCACCGGCGATGATGTTGATTTCTCCTCGAGCTGCGTTGCTTCTATTCTCTTCCTCCCGAGCGGAAGGTCTTGCTTACTCTTGCAAAGATTGGTGATTGACCCTCGGTTGCTGATGCCGCTCGGGCGATTCCCTATCCCCCCGCCGTCCGGTATCCTGGTGTCAGTGCCTTCGATCGGGTGAGGGGGATCGACGGCGGTAGCTTCGGGGTGTGGGGTGAGCAATCGGCGGGAGGCTTCGACAATCTTGGGTGTTGTGGGTGGCCGATTGGTGAAGCGAACAGAACATGGGAGTCCATACCTTTCCCTTCGATTTAGGTCGATCGGCTGCTACATGCTGGACCGCGTGTGGCCGAGGTTCGTGGTGTGGCCTTGCTCCCTCGGCCCAAGGTCCCCTCGGTGGTTGGTGGCTAGCTGGGGGCTTCCGCTCGGCGTTTGCCGACGGCTCAGACGACACTTCTTTTCTCCTTGCCGCATGGGCTTCCTCCACGTTGATGTATTCATTGGCCTTGTTCAGCATGTGGTCGTAGCTGCGGGGTGACTTTCGGATGAGCGATCGGAAGAAGTCGTCGTCCACGAGCCCTTGCGTGCATGTGTTCATCATGGTCTCCGAGGTGACCGTCGGGATGTCCATGGCCACCTGGTTGAAGCGCTGGATGTAAGTTCGGAGAGACTCCCTCGAGCCTTGTTTAATGGCGAACAGATTAACGCTGGTCTTCTGGTATCGCCGGCTGCTCGCGAAATGATGGAGGAAAGCTGTTCGGAACTCCTTAAAACTGGTGATCGATCCATCTGGCAGCCTCTGGAACCACCGTTGCGCCGATCCCGAAAGGGTGGTGAGGCAGTGTGGTAGTGTTGTCGAACTTACCCAGATGGTCATCCGGGTCGCTCGTCCCGTTGTATTCTCCGATCGCCGGGGGCGTGTAGTGCCTCGGTAGTGGGTCTCTTAGGATGGCTTCAGAAAATTGACGGTTGATCCGCTCGGGGGATGACTCCGCTCGGGGTGCCTTACCCTTCCAGATGTCATGGATAGGTGCCTCGTTGGATGAAGACCCCCAGTCGAGGTTGGCCTGCGCAACTTCTGATGGCGTCTGGAACAAAGCCCGATGGAACGGTATCAGGGCGGGCGGTGCTTCCGCTTGAGTGCCGGTCGGGCCTTTGTTCTGCCCCCATATCGAAAGCTGCTCCGGTCGGTCTTCCGGGGCCGCTCGGCCACCCGAAGCCGACGTCGCCTGCTGTGCTATTCGCTCGGCTTGAGCCTTCTGCTGTTGCTCCACAATCTTAGCCGCTCGCGCTTGGATGAGCGCGTCGAGTTCTTCGGGAGAGAGCGTCACCATGAGTTGACGTCCAGCTTCTTCCATCTTCTCTGCTCGGATTCATATGCGTTCCCACAGACGGTGCCAATTTGATCCTGTCCGAACTATGAGTTGATGAAAATTGGGGGCGTGGCACTCTTTACTGGCTTCGTGTAGACGTCGGGATGAGATGGACCTCCGACGAACCTGCAACAAAGTTGGGCCAGGAAGGAGTTCCCGGCGACGACCCTCTGACGCTCAAGTCAGGCGAGAAGAAAGCTGGAGCAAGAAAATAAGGACTGTAGCTACAGTGTGAATGATTGCATACCTCCGCTGAAGCTTAGGGGTCCTTATATAGGCCCCTGGGGAGGTGCGTGCACGCTTCCCCAAACATACCTCAAACATGGATGTCAGAAAAAGCATGTCTAGCACCATTCCGCAACCGTCCAAGCATATCCCTGACGGGACAGTGGAAACTTCCATCGTATGATTCTGTGTACGGCCTAGCCGTCGACCACGCCCGATTGTCGGCGGCAACTGTCTCTAAGATGATCTCCTCAGCTGTCCCGTTTGTCCTTTTCTGTCTTTCGTCTATCCCTGGGTCGGGCGAGCCGGTCGCTCGGTGCTCCAGGAGCGCGGGGATATGAGTGTACCGGACCGAGCGGGAAGGCCCCGGTCATGTGATCGGATGAGACTGCACCACCTTGATCTGTGACTCAGCCGGGCATCTTGTCCGCTCGGCACAGCAACTCGCGTCGAAAACCCGACCTGTGGTCGCGTTGTCTTTCGTCCAGCCTGGGAGATTGCGTTCGGCGGGACTTTAGGGTCGACCCTCTTGACCTTTGACTCCTACGTGTCACTGACCTCCTCCTGGGCGGGTCCCCCGTCCTTACCACCGGATCAGTAAATATATGCAATATAAAAATATTTTAAAGATGCACTTACTAAATATGCTATGAACAGATGCTTCACATACAAAATAAAGGACATCATGAAGAATATAATTAAAGCAATCTGTGATGAAGAAAATTGCACATGGACAATAATTGCAAGGGAAGATACTGAGTTCATAGTTACAGAATATTTAGAGTGTCATTAGTGTGGTCTTAGTATGATAACAGCTAATCATACTACATGCACATCTTCATTTATATCTTCTCAAATTGAAAATCATTTTATGGCATCAGAAGATTTTAGACCCATAAACATTCAGAATGAGATGAAATCACAATTTGTAGTGAATATATCATATCGAAAGGCATACTATGCACGTGTGAAAGCTATAAATAAGGTAGTAGGGATTTCGATAAGGATTATGATGATGCCCCTAGACTATTTCAGTTAAAATATAGAGACCCAAATACATACGTTGCATTGAAAAGAAACGGTGATAAATTCCAACTTTGTTTTTGGGCTTTTAGTGCAGTGGAAGAGTTTTTCGAACATATTTTCAAAAATCAATTGTAATTGATGCAACACACTTGAAGGGCAAGTATCTTGATCTATTATTAATGGTCACAACAATAGATAGTAATGGAAATCTTCTTCCAGTTGGCTTCGCAATTGCTAAAGTTGAGTGTGGCTCTGCATGGGAGTGATTTTTAAATCATTTAAAGGTATTTCTTATAGTTAATCTATCAAATATGACAATTATATCTGATAGGCATCATGGAAGAATATATGCAATAAGTAAAGTTTACCCTACTACTTACCATGGATTATGTTGTCATCACCTGTCTTGTAATATGATTACAGATACTCATGATAGACCTGCATTACGATTATTTTGGACTACAGCTAGAGCAAATATAATTCCACAATTTGATCGAATTATGCAGATTATGTCAAAGACACATGTAGATGCTTATAAATGACTTCAAAATATAGAACTTACAAAATGAGCAAATGAACATTTCCCTGGTAGAAGGTGTAAGTATCTTAGGTTGGTTTTAATGTAATTAATCGAGTTAAGTTAGGTCCTATGTTATTTTGATGTCTTGTGTCTAAGTGTTCAAGATCTTAGTAACACAAGAAGTCGAGCGGAAGACGCGGTAAGCAAGAAGAATGACACAGGAAGTGAGTTGACAGACTCGATGCATCCGAGGGACTAAGAGGCTATGGAAGAGTACATCGGTGGACGTGAAGAATGCAACTGAAGTGTTCAAGGAACGAGAAGCCGGGGAGGAAGACTGCCCGAGAAAGGTCAGAGTTGGGTTTGGGTGAGCTCAACTCTGGACGGCCGGAGAATCACCCAAGGAGAAGAACTAGAAAGAGTTAACCTTTCTTGAAGGTTAACTGGTCAAGATGACTAATGAAAGGCGCCCTCAAGGAAGATGGAAGGCACCCTCATGGTGGAAAAAGATGATTTGCTCACCCCCAGCGTCTCCCACGGCCCATCCCTAGGTCAACATGGAAGAGGTAAATCATGGATGGCTAATAGCCTCTCTCATGACTTCATGGAAGACACCCTCAAGAGAGTTGGAAGGCGCCCTCAAGGAAAATGGAAGGCATCATTGCGCCTTCATAGGAGGCACCCTCAAGTTGGTTGGAGGTGCCTTCCGTAGCCGTTAAGAAAGGATAAAGTCTTATCGCTAGAGGATAAGCTTTATCCTCCTAGAGGTGCCTTGGACCTCCTTACAGGCACCTCTGAGCGACGAACATCAACGTATACTTCATCCCAGGAGGCTATAGAAAACCCCTTGGTGCTATAACTTGAACAACAATAATTGTATTCATTTCCTAGCTATTTTCTTGAGCTGTCAACTTTTGTAATAGATTACTCCGCCTTCAACGAAAGAGTCCTTTTAGTAGAGCTATTTTCAACTTCCTTGAATTAACAATTACTTAGGTTGTAACCAAGTAAAAAACTTAGCCTTCTTACTTTTTCATTAAGTTGATATATTTTATGCCAATTATTTGCTTCTATTAATCTTGTGTCCTTGCTAAGTTGGAAAGCAAGAGATTATTCTAAACTTTCTTTTCAGGGCTATTCACCCCTTTCTAGCCAGCCTACTTGGGCTAAACACGGACCTACAAATGGTATCATAGCCAAACAGCTCTAGAAGGACTAACCGTCTGCTAAAGCAAGGAGACGATGGTCAGACCAAGTATCTATCCGCCAAAGTTTGAGGAGGAGTTTACATTATGAAACTGCCGAATGGAAGTATTTTTTAAAACTGATTTTGATATTATTTTAATAATAAAATATAATTTTGTAGTGCCTAAAGATTAACATGGAGAGAAAAAGGAAGATCATCTATGGAATAAGGAGCAGAATGACTTCGTAGCGAATGGACGAGCCAAATTCCACCCGCTGAGTGTACTTCCAACCCAGGAAATCAATCGGATCGGCAACTATGTGTTGGAACCCCAAGGTGTTTTGATGTGATCAAGCAAGCTAAGTTAGGTCCTGCGTTTGTTTAACCCTTGTGTCTAAGTGTGCAGGAGCTTAGGAACACAGGAAGTCGAGCGGAAGACGCGGCTAGCGAGAAGGACGGTACGGGAGAGAGCCGACGGGCTCGGTGCGTCCGAGGGACAAGGTGTCCGCGGAAGAGTACACCGGTGGACGAGAAGAACGTGCGCGGCGTTCGAGGGACGAGAAACCGGGAAGGAAGGCTGCTCGAGGAGAAGGCCGGAACATGGGTTCGGGTGAGCCCTATTCCGGAAGGCCGAGATCACCCAAGCTAACGGAGCCGGAGCGAACAGACCCGGACCGAAACGAGCTAAACCGGAGCAGTGGAACCGGACTTAAGGGCGTCCAGAGCTGTTCGGGGCGCCCGGAATCTTCCGGCGCCCGGAGCCGATCTTGACCAGGATCGCGTCAAACGCGATCTGATCGTTGGGGATAGAATTTTATCCCCTCCAGGGCGCCCGGAACTCCTTCCAGGCGCCCGGACCAGTACTATAAATATAGTACTGGTCTGCACATTCAGAACAACTCACTTGTAATCAATTCTTTCTGTGCTTTCAGTTGTGTTCTTTTCATTTGTGTTGTCAACGTTGTAAAGAGGCTTCTCCGCCTAGAGGAGATCATAGTGTGCTTACTTTCCTTGGATTAGCAATCATCTGATTGCAAACCAAGTAAATCTCTGGTGTATGATTTCTTTACTTAGTCTCTACTTTTTATTACAAGTGTTTTATAGTTGAAATCCGAGAAAGGTTCGAGTTTTATTTTGTAGGGCAATTCACCCCTCCCCTCTTGCCGACCTCCAAAGGGACCAACAAGTGGTATCAGAGCAAGACGCTTCAGGAGGACTAACCGCCGATCGAAGCAACAAAGATGGCCGGACCAAGCATTGTTCCACCAAAATTCGAGGGGAACTTCTCAGACTGGAAGCGTCGTATGGAGGTATTCCTAAAAACAGATTTTGAAATTCGGTTTATCATGAAATATGGTTTTGTAGCTCCAATAGATAAAGATGGAAAAGAAAAAGAAGAGAGCGATTGGACAAAGAAGGAGCAGAATGAGTCGGTAGCAAACAGTCGTGCGGAACATCACCTGCTGAGCGTGTTACCGCCTCAAGAGGTCAACCGCATCGGAAACTATTTATCTGCTAAAGAACTTTGGGAGAAGTTCTTGGAACTCCACGAAGGCACGTCCGAAGCGAAGCTCGCTAGAAGGGACATCCTCCGCAACAAACTGATGAACATCCGTCTGGAGAAAGGTGAGAAAGTAGCTGGTCTACATGCGAAGGTAAAAGAACTAGTTACTTGTCTCGAAAACCTTGGTGAAACGGTAACAAACCGGGACACTATACGCTACGCGCTCAACGCGTTTCCAAGAACTCCGGAGTGGACATCAATCGTCGACGCCTACTACATCTCAAAAGACCTGGAGGTAAGTACTTTAGAAGAGTTGTTTTCTACTCTTGAATTGCATGAAACCAGGTGTGCAGGAACGACAAAGGATACAACCCAGACTATGGCGCTGAACGCAACCCAGAAGGATGAACTCGAGTCAGACTCCGAAGACGATCAAGAAGCATACATGGTAAGAAATTTTAAAAAGTTTTTTAGATCTAATAAATTTAAAATGCATAATCAAAAGAATCAAAAAGGTAGAAGAAAGGTACGGTGCTACCAGTGTCAGAAGGAGGGACACCTAAGGGAAGAGTGCCCAGAACTCAAGAAGGTCAAAATGAAGGCACCTAAGAAACACAACCTAAAAGCAACTTGGGACGACACTTCTTCATCCGAATAAGAAGCTCAAGAATATGCCGGGATAGCACTGATGGCAAGCTACGAAGGACAAAGTACATCAGAATCCAGCATTGATGAAGGGGGAGCGACCTCAGATGGAAGTAGCGAAGCAGGGGGAGATTCAGGCTTCAAGTCTGATATGGTAAGTGAGGTATGCCTCTTACCCCCTGATGAACTTTACTTTGGTATCAAAGCTATAACTAAATCCATGTATAAATTAGAAAATAAAAATGCCAAATTAGAAAATGAAATTTTAGAAACAAAGAGAATTTTGGCAAAATCATGTCTTATAGAGGATTTTGAAAAATTAAAAATTGAAAATGAAAAACTAAAAGAAGAAATAGAAAGATTGAAAAAATCTAATGGTTCAAATATTCCTACTTTTAGAAATTATATAGTTTTAAATTGGTATTATAGATTTCATCAAAGTCAAATTAGAAATATATCAAAAATCTATATACCTAGGAAATACTTAGTTAATCCTGTAGGTAGGAACCTCTACTGGGTTCCAAAAACCTGTTTAACTTAAAATTAAAGTCAGACTTAGCATTTTCAGCAAGGAAATTAAACAACTAATTTCTTTATGAGGCTTTGTCTAAGGAAGTGGTTGTTGCTCCAATAACCAAGAAGGCCTAGTGTCTCGCCACGACCTGGAAGCCAAGTATCGATATGAAAAGTTTAATTGACTAACTGAAAAGGTATTAATTTAATACTTTAAAAGAGTTATTCAATTTGTGTTAGAAAATATTTAAAAATTTTAACTACTTAGAAATTTTTTTAGAAATTTTTATGAAAATTAACTTAGAATTTTCTTAATTTTTTTTAACACTTATGATTGTTTTTTACCTGAAAAATGTTTTACTTAAATTTTACACTCAAAGTTTTTTTTAATTTACCTTAGACTTGTTTATAACCCCAATTTTTTTTATGTGATCAAAGGGGGAGAAGTATGTTAAGTCTAGGGGGAGGTAATATAATTTTTCATTTGAAAAATACTTGGACGTATTTGAATATAAATTGTTTTTATTGCATATGTTTACCCTAACTTAACTTGGGTTGCTCACATCAAAAAGGGGGAGATTGTTGGAACCCCAAGGTGTTTTGATGTGATCAAGCAAGCTAAGTTAGGTCCTGCGTTTGTTTAACCCTTGTGTCTAAGTGTGCAAGAGCTTAGGAACACAGGAAGTCGAGCGGAAGACGCGGCTAGCGAGAAGGACGGCACGGGAGAGAGCCGACGGGCTCGGTGCGCCCGAGGGACGAGGTGCCCGCGGAAGAGTACACCGGTGGACGAGAAGAACGTGCACGGCGTTCGAGGGACGAGAAACCGGGAAGGAAGGCTGCTCGAGGAGAAGGCCGGAACATGGGTTCGGGTGAGCCCAATTCCGGAAGGCCGAGATCACCCAAGCTAACGGAGCCGGAGCGAACAGACCCGGACCGAAACGAGCTAAATCGGAGCAGTGGAACCGGACCACAAAAAGTCAACAAAGTTGACTTAAGAGGTCCGGGCGCCCGGAATCATTCCGAGCGCCCTGGGCGCTATTGAGGGTCCGGGCGCCCGGAGCTGGATTTTGACCAGGATCGCGTCAAACGCGATCTGATCGTTGGGGATAGAATTTTATCCCCTTCAGGACGCCCGGAACTCCTTCCAAGCGCCCGGACCAGTACTATAAATATAGTACTGGTCTGCACATTCAGAACAACTCACTTGTAATCAATTCTTTCTGTGCTTTCAGTTGTGTTCTTTTCATTTGTGTTGTCAACGTTGTAAAGAGGCTTCTCCACCTAGAGGAGATCATAGTGCGCTTACTTTCCTTGGATTAGCAATCATCTGATTGCAAACCAAGTAAATCTCTGGTGTATGATTTCTTTACTTAGTCTCTACTTTTTATTACAAGTGTTTTATAGTTGAAATCCGAGAAAGGTTCGAGTTTTATTTTGTAGGGCAATTCACCCCTCCCCTCTTGCCGGCCTCCAAAGGGACCAACACTATGACTCGGCGAAAGAACTATGGGAGAAGTTGTCACGTCCCGAGGGTAAGGTTGCCCAACAAAAATCGGACAATACCTCCCCTTAGCAGTGACAAATGAAACATATATACAATGTCACAAGGCTACTCACAAACTATCAACAACACACACGGCTGGAACAAAAAGAACATAACCACACAGTTGTATAATAAGCACTCACACTACTGTACTAAAAATACAGTGGAAGACATAAGCAAAACATAAAGATAACACAACTAACTGTGAGCCGACCCGACTTGACACAACAACTACAAATCCACCACATGACTAAAATCCACAAACAAAACCAAAATGCAAATACAAGTGACAAGACATAACAAGGAGAATGCGATCTCAAATATAATGTGGGACTGGCAACTAGGACTTTCAAGTGACACGACACATCTTGCTAACTTGGAAACAAAAGGAAAAGCAAGGGGTAGTGAGTACAAAATACTCAGCAGGTACAAGATAGATAGTGCATGATACTAAATACAAGAAGATTAAAGAATACAGTCTCAAGTGAAGTACTTACTATAGAAGTAAGTGAGTCAATATACGCAACCATTAACGAGGCATAAACAACTACATAACCATCTAACATGCTCAGCCAGGTAAGACCAATAATTGGGGAGTACATACTATACATCCAAACCTACACGAACTAACGCATAGCCAACATATAACAAGCATATAACAGAAATAAGTCATCCATCATACATGGGAATAAACACTCTACGATAAGAAATACAAATGAGCAAGACATCTAGCTAGGAACTACGGGAGAAATGCTCTACCACGAATGGTCTCGTGGGCAGTCCAAATATATAAGTGACCATTGTCTACAGGAGAAACACTCTACCACGGATGGTCCTGTGGGCAGATAGGGTAAGGTAACTATCTAGCTATATGCATCATGATCGTTAACAACTCCTCAACCAGGAATGGAAGACACTGGTTGATAGGATGTGCTAACGATCGCTGATGACTCTCTTAACTATGAATAAGAGACAATGGTTGATAGGATATACAAATGGTCCCTGATGACTCTCTCAACCATGAATGGGATACAATGACTGACAGAATATACCAATAGTCACTGACGACTCTCTCAACCACGAATGGGAGACAATGATCGATAGAATATACCAATAGTCGCTGACGACTCTCTCAACCAAAGTAGGATACTCAATATCCTACACTACGGTATAATCTTACTAATGTATAGGCATGAGCCCACATAACAAATTAAGGTTTAGTAGGATACTCGATATCTTATACTACGATATGATCACCCTAACCATAAGCATAACTCAAATCATCAATCAGGGGTCTAGTAGGATATCCAACATCCTACATTATGGTATGATGATATCATACATATATAACAAAGTCAAGCATGTAAAATAATTAGACTGCATAGATATAAAATGGATCATCTCTAAGGTCAAGCAAAATAAAATTACCAATCAAATCATAACTCATGCACTAAGATCAAAGATCTAATGAAACAAGTCAAAAGTACTCGCCTTTACCATAGATAGTCTTGAACTATCTCCCTTCAGAATGTCTATCTCATATCAGGGTCGTGAAACATAGAATACTTATCAACACTTAGATCTAACATAGGTCGGCTAATGAAACCAAATCCTAATTCGCTTAGGAGCACTAATCAATTTAACCTAATGATCCAACCATCTTTCACAACCATTACCTTCACTTTCACTAGTACAGTGAAGTCCCAGTAGCGCAACAACGACTCTTGCTCTGGCACGGTGGAGTTGCTGCTATGGCCGGAGCAAATCTAAGTGGCAGTGACCTGAGGAAGAAGAGCAAAGCTGAGGTTGGCCTAGCTATGCTGTTGATCACTAGGTTGTCGGTGTTTGGTCGTATGGCGGTGATGGCCAAGATAGTGGTAGTGTCGGCTAGGGTGGCACTAAAGTGGATACGGGTAACCACCTGTGTCCATCAGTTGTGACTACGGTGGTCGGAGTAGGGAAAAGACGTTGATAATGGTTGGTTTGTTTCAACACTGACGAAGGAGTCGTTGCACTGGAACGACGACGGCGACAACGCAGCAACTGGAGTTGCTCTCACTCATGAGGGAGAGAAGTAGAAAAGTTGTGCTGACCATAGTCGTCGTGACACTGGTCGCGACCATAGCTTGGTCCGACGAAGGTCAATGCGGTCGGATCCTCATTGGCGTCGGCAACATCGGGATCGGTAGTCAGCGGCTGAGGAAGCTTCACACCGTGGATCGCGATGGGGGATTAAGGAAGAGGAGGAATCAACGTGGAGAGGTTAGGGCATGGAGGTGAGAAAAAAGAAAGTAAAACATTTAAGGAAATTAATCCAGGTTAGCTTCAACATGCTTTCCCCTACTCTAAGGGGGTGTATTCAATGTTAGACTTTTAATTACTTTGAATGACTTTTGTGGATTTTAAAAGTCTAGGTGTATTCAATCTAAAATTTTATAAAGTTTATATAAATCTAGTGGTATCAAAATTAGATTTTTATAGAGTTTTAAAAAGTCATGTGGTATTCAAACTTATCTTTTTAAAACTCTATGAAAATCTTTTGGTGTTCAAAGTTTCAATAGATTTTCATGGATTCTTTTAGAATTCCTTGGATATAAATTTTAACCAATAAGAGCTCTCTAAAACACTTGGTACAACTTTAAAAATAAAATAAAAAGTCTTCTCCTCACCCTTGAGATTTCTATCGACTTCAAATCGCCTTAATTTTTTATGAATAGGTCATTTCTCTTTCCGCTCTTCGATTTTGATTATTTCTTTGATCTTAAAGGTCCTATCCTTATTCAACCTCTCAGTGGCCTGCATCAACCTCATTTAAATAGGGTAGCTTTAAGAGCTTTTCCCTATCCCAATAGACTCATCCCATTAAACATGGACTTCATTCAAATCCCAATTTTTAAAAAAAAAACCTAAAAAATTTAATAAAATTATTTCCCCAATAACTTTTATTATTTAATTATCGTATCTCATAGAAGTTTCTAGAGTTGCACAAAGGAATCTCATAAGTGAAACTCGTAAGACGGGAACTACTCTGGAACCAACTCAGCAATTTCTGGATGGAAAAAGAAGAATCAGTAGCTCATCTACACACAAGGATTAAGGAGCTAATCACCAGACTCACGAATATCGGAGAAATGGTAACAAATCGATACTCGCTAAGGTATGCACTGAACACTTTTCAGAGAACACCCGAATGGATGTCTATAGTGGACTTCTTCTACATCTCCAAAGATCTCGAGGTAAGTACATTAGAAAATATTTTTTCCACCTTTGAACTTCACGAGTCTAGTTGCGCAGGTTTAAGAAATAAAGAAGAAAAGTCAACTCAGAACCTGGCAGTCAAAGCCAAACAGATCGAGTCGGAGTCAAAATCCTCACTTGACTGAAATGAAGAAGCAAATTTTGATAAGAAACATACAATGAAACTACTATGAAGCAAACGAAAGGTTCGTTGCTACAACTGTCAAGAAGAAGGACACATACAGGATAATTGCCCAAAGATAAAGAAGAGGGAGAGAGAAACAGATAAAGTCCCAAGATGATTGAAGCACAAAAATCATAAGAGTCCGAGATCAAGGCTTACGTCGGACTTGCACTTATAGCAAATCATCAAGAAGTGGAAGACGGAACAAGCTCATCTGAAATGAGCATTGAGAGAAATGCTTAAGGGGGAGCTACAAACTACGACTCCGACATAATAAGTGAGGTACGTAACCTTACATCCGACTAACTATATGAGATTGTGCAAATGTTAAGTAGATCTATGTGCAAAACTAGGACCAAGTACTTAAAATAAAAAAATAACTATGAATGCCTGTTAGAAAATTTTAACAAAATTAAAATTGAAAATATAAAATTAAAAGGGGAAATAGAAACCATAATGTAAAGAATGCTACATGTCCTAACATTTTTCAAACTTCAAATTTTAGGAATTATAATAGACTTAATTGCTATTTTAAATATCATAAAGGTTAAATTATAAAAATTTCAAGAAATAAAATTCCTAAAAAATTCTTGATAAATTCAGTACGTAATAACCTATTTTGAATTCTAAAATTATTATTGACCTGTTAGGATTTTTATGCTAGAAATTTAAAGTATTTTAATTTATTTTTCTTGCAAAATTAATTAAATTCATAGATCTTCTGTTTGAATTTTCTAATCAATTTTTTTCTATGAAAAATAGAAATATTATATGCTACCAAATTTTTTTTCAAAATTTGTTTACTGTAATATTAGTTTTTTATGATTTTTCTAAAAAAATTGAATTTTAAATTTAAAAATATTTCAAAAATTAATTTTTGAAAATATAAATTTTTCTGTGATCAAACATTATTTTTTATACTTTAGAGAATATTTTAAAATCTTTTGTCTGATATATTAATTATAATAATTTTTTTACTACAATCATGTTTTTATAATTTAAAATTATATAAAACTCTTTTTTGAAAAATTAAATTTCTTTTGTGGAAATACATTATATCTACTATGCTCAGAAAAATCAGAAAAAAAATTCAAAGCCAAGAATATTTTTAATATAAAATTGTAAAAATAAATATTTCTGTCTCAAAATATTTATTTTGGTAATGAAAGAAAATTAATATGTATATGAAAAGGTTTATACTGGTCCTTATTTTAGACATTGACAAAAAATTTCATTATTTTTCAAATTTTTAAAATTATTTTTTTTTGCTAATCTAAGACTTAATTCTTAAAAATGAATTTATTTGTAAATTAATTTCGGTAAAAATATACCTCTTAGGAATATTTATGTACCACCCCTAGAAAAATTCTCAAATTTTTATTCTTTTTATTTTTATTTTTTCCCCTTAGTATTTTTGATGTGATCAAAGGGAGAGAATAATTAGATATTAAGATTAGGGGAGATATTTATTGCATTCATGTCAATTATTTCATTGTATTTCATTCTTGCACCTAAATGCCATATTTTAAATAGTAATTACATATTATTAGTTTTATTATCCCTAATCTTAACTCGGGTTGATGCACATAAAAAACAAGAAGATGGTAAGTACCCCCATATTAGTTTTGATGTGATCAACCAAGTTAAGTTAGGTCCTGTATTATTTTGATGTCTTGTGTCTAAGTGTGCAGGAGCTTAGGAATACAAGAAGTCGAGTGGAAGATGCAGTAAACGAGAAGGATGACACGGAAAGTGAGTTGACGGACTCAATACATCTGAGAGACGAAGAGACCGCGGAAGAATACACCGGTGGATGAGAAGAACACAACCAGAGCGTTCGAGGGATGAGAAGTCGGGGAGGAAGTGTGCTCGAGGAAGGTCGAAGTTAAGTTCGGATGAGCTCAACTCTGGACGGTCGGAGAATCACTCAAAAGGAAGAGTTAACCTTTCTTAAAGGTTAACTGGTCAAGCTGACTGATGGAAGGTGCCCTCAAGGAAGATGGAAGGCGCCCTCATGCCTTCATGGAAGGCACCCTCAAGGAAGATGAAAGGTGCCCTCGCACCTTCATGGGAGGCACCCTCAAGCTGGTTAGAGGCACCTTTAGTAGCTGTTGAGAGAGGATAAAGTCTTATCGCTAGAGAATAAGCTCTATCCTCTTAGAGGAACCTCTGAGCGATGAATATCAACGGATACTTTATCCCAAGAGTCTATAAAAAGCCCCCTTGTGCTACAACTTGAGAAATAACAATTGTATTCATTTCCTAACTATTTTCTTGAGCCATCAACGTCTGTAAGAGGCTATTACGCCTTCAACGAATGAGTCTTTTTAGTGGAGCTATTTTCAACCATCTTGGATTAACAACTACCTAAATTGTAACCAAGTAAAAAACTTAGCCTTCTTACTTTTTCATTAAGTTGTTATTTTTTATGTTAATTATTTACTTATATTAATCTTGTGTCCTTGTTAAGTTGGAAAGTAAGAGATTATTCTAAACTTTTTTTCAGAGCTATTCACCCCCTCTAATCGGCCTACTCTGGCCTAACACGAACCTACAGAAGGTACTCAATGTTGACAACAAATTATTCTGAAAGCATGAATGCATTGTTCAAGAAGACTCGAGAACTTCCAATTAAGTACTAATAAACAACACAAGTAGGAAGGTTGCTCGATGGTTTTATAACCGTAGGGAGCAAATGACTCATTTTGCAAGAGTATTGACACCATTAGGTATGAAGGAGATTGACACTAGGGGATAAAAAATTGGGTACTATATGGTTCATCCACATACCAAAATAGAAATGGAGGTACAAACTTCATCATCATCTATATAGTTGACATGGAATTTTGTAAATGTGATTGCGGTGAATTCTAGATTTCAAGGCTTCCTTGCTCACATGTTATGACAGTGTGTTTATACAGGAACATGGGCCCGTATAATTATTGTAAGCATTATTTCTTATTTGAAACTTGGAAAAGTACTTATATAGATCATATTTATCCATGTAGAAGCAAATAGCCTTGTGCAACTTAGAAAAAGGAAGAAGACAAGGATCCCGTCCAAGCACATGGGAAAGGTTAAAAACAAATGTAATAGGTGCAAACAATTGGGTCATAATAAAAGATCGTGTAGAATGCCTCCAACAAGTTGATACATGTATTGGTGTTCTTTTGTGATAGTACTTAACTTTTGTATGTATTTGGCACACAAGCCTATCATTGTGATGAATGAACATATAAGTGTATTTTGCTAAATATATTTAGATGTGTATTTTTATAAATACATTTAAATATCTCAATGTAATGTTATTATATTTCTTTATTAATATGTTCTTTTATGTAGAGATATAAATTGTGAGAGTTGTTATGTGTAATTAGAATGTTTTGGATGAAATGTTTGAAAAATGGATGATAGACATTCGCCATTCAGACAATCTAATGGATTGTTATTAAATTATGTAAATTTATTGTGTTGTATTGTTGTAAATTGTTGTGTTTTTGTGTTCTAAATTATTTTTGTATTGGATTGTGTAAAATTTGTATGTTATGTAAAGTTGTGTTAAAAAAATCACTACTCTTAGTATGATATATCATAATGATGTTTGAGTGCATGGATACATTCAGGACACCAGTCCAAGCACATAAGAACTAATCCCATGTTAATCCGATGTCGTTTGGTCCATTAGCCAATTTTGGTTAAAATCGGCTGATAGACTTTAGCAATTCTAAAAATTGAAACTTTCTTATCTTAAGAAAAAGAGATATTTGATTTCAAATATGGTGTGTTTGAGTGATCATCATCGCCATAACATTTTATTGAGCTTTTGACATCATTTCTCATGGATGAATTGTGTTAAAAAATCACTGCTCTTGATATGATGTATCACAACATTGTTCGAGGGTATGGATACATTCAGGACACTTGCCTTGGTGTATATAAGCTGGTCTCATGCCAATCCAATATTGTTTAGTCCATCAGTCAGTTTTAGTCAAAATCAACTAATGGACTTTAGCAATTCTAAAAATCAAAATTTTGATATATTAGAAAGAGAGAAAATCAAGGATCTCAAATAACAGTTCGGATTCTCTGTCCCGAAACTTCTCTGTCCCCGTGTCCCCTTGTCAATCGGACGGACCAGATTACATCTCGAGGATGCATAACATCCTTAAGATGTGTGCAGTATCCTCGTGATGTGCAAGGTATCCTTGAGATGTAATATGGTCCGTCTGATCGGCAACGGGACATGAGGACAGAGAAGTTTCGGGACAGAGGATCTGAACTACTCAAATAGGGGTGAGTATTCGGTTAATTTGGTATTAATTTTGTATAATTTTTTTTTATTTTTATAAATAAATTTGGTTAATTCAGTGTTAACCAATATAACTTATTTTTAATTTAATTCGATTAATTAGGCTTTAGCAAAACTTTGATTTGTTTTAGTTAGCCAACATTAAATTGGTTTTTAGTTAATTTAGTTAATTTATATACCGAATTAACCGAATGCTCACCCCTAATCTCAAATATAATGTGTTTGAGTGATCATCATCGCCATATTATTTATATTTAGCTTCCGACATCATTTACCAATCAGTTGAATCTATTTGTCATTTAGTCGATTGAAATAGTGATCAGTCAAATCTATTTTCTGTTGTTCACTTCAGAAACTGAACTGATTGACTAATTTCTCATATCAGTCAAATCGATTCATTTCTGTTTACTTCAGGCCACTAGCTCAAGCATATAGGAATTGATCTCATGTCAATCAGATGTCGTGTAAAATAGGATCTCAAATATGGTGCAAGATATGAATAACGTGCAAAATGGGGCACTCTCCCACATAACTCATGCAAGCATAACATATAAGATGGGGCACTCCCCCATATAACACACATATCAAACAATATAAAAGATGCGACATACCCCCCATACACCCTCAAAAGACCAACATAAAGTATAATAGTCATACAAAAACGTGCCTCGCAATGCATAATCATAACAAGTCAACATACAAAGTACTAGGTGAACCTATATTAATACATCAATCATAACATATGACATCTATTCTTAGTCCACAGGTAGATGCTCGACATCATCGGTCACATCGCCAATAGGAGGAAGTGATGGAGGAGGATGACCCGACATCCATGAGTGCACTAGGTCATGTAATGAAGCTATGCTCGTCTGAAGATCAATATGTCAAGGTCTAATATTCCCAAGCTCTATATGCACCGCAATCGTATTAAGGCCATGATCCATGTGCAACTCCTCAAATTGTGTATCGATGGACTCAAAATCTGCCTCCCAATTATCGTCTCGATCCTCCAAGAAGTCATCATCATCTGTGGCCGTCGAAGCTGGTAGTCATTATGCGCGCTTCTCAGCCTCACCACCAAGCTCATCGGTATGATAATCATGGTCAGATTCCCACACCATAGTCCCGTTGTCCTCCTTCAACCCAGCTAAGGAAAAGTTGTGAAGGCCAATCCCATCGTGCTCAGTCAAAGGTTTGATGTTTGCCTTGTCCCTAGCAACATCAATGTCTATGGATGCAAGTCATGCTATAATGAGGTGTAGGAAAGGCATGTGGATCATTTTCTGGATGAGTTTTGTGTAATGCACAATGTAATGAAATATGTTTAGACCCACATCTACATCTAACCTATGACGAAATGCATACAACAAAAATAAATGACTCGGTCTAATAGAGACTAGAACACGAGTGACTATCGGCAATATATGTTGGTGCAGTGAGCACCAGATGATCGAACCTGAGTTTTGATTATAGCAAAGGGTTCAAAGTTAAGCTGTGGTGTTTTCTAACATGCTTGAATGAGGTTTCAGGAAAGTCCTAACTGTGATTAGGCAGGTAGAAAATCTTAAGGGGTGGTAAACTTAGGTCCTAGGGGGCGACAACCCTGGGTGGAGGAAACCTCGAAGGGGAGGTAACCCTAGGTCCTAGGGGGTGGTAACCCTAGGTGGAGGAAAATCCTAAGGGGGGGTAACCTTATGTCCTAAGGGTGGTAACCCTAGGTGGAGAAAAACCCTAGGGGGCGGTAACCCTAGGTCCTAGGGGGTGGTAACCCTAGGCAGAAAGTCTAGTTGGTCTGGAGGACCGGACTAACATCAGGTAATCTCTCCTGAGGGGAGTAAGTGAGGACGCGTTCCCCGTAGAGGGAACAGTAGGTGTCGAGTCGACCTGGAGTTTGTGGTTGGAAATCCGAAGTCAGACGCGGACAGTCCGATGACTGTCGATTATATCATTTATCATATTTCTGTGCTAATTTTGTTTTTCAGGGTTTGTGTTTGGGACTAACAAATTTTGCAGGAACAAAGAAGCACATGTGACCTCGGATGAACAGTGCCTGAGACGCCTCCATGGGGCTTGGAGGCGCCTCGGGTGCGAGCTAGAAAAAGCCAGCTCAGTAGAGCTGAGGTGCCTCAGACCAGGGTGAAGGCGCCTTGGACCAGCCTTGGAGGCGCCTTCAATGGGATAAGGTGCGACCATATCAAAACTGATCCACGCGTGCGACTCGACGGCCTTGAGGCGCCTCAGACAGGCTTGAAGGCGCCTCCAGCAGAGTATAAAAGTGGGTTTTGAGCAGCAGCTTAATAACAATTGGAAAAAGTGATCTTTCTGCGACAAGCTGCCAACAAAATGATCTCGAAGTGCTGTGACGACCTACTGACGACCCGGAGCTTCGATTTCAACATCTTTGTTGTCGGTATAGCATTTTTGTTATAATCTTGTAATACATACTTGTACATTTGCGCTCTTATAGTGAATTGCCCAAAGTAAACGCTCAGCGAGCGTGGGCCTTGGAGTAGGAGTCGCCACAGGCTTCGAACCAAGTAAAACGGTTGTGTCGCTTGTGTGTTTGTTGTGTGTTCATTTCCACTGCGTGTTTTATACTCGAGTATTTTAATCGTACGAAATAGCCACAAGCGTTATTCATCCCCTCTAGCGCTTCTCGATCTAACAATTGGTATCAGAGCGGGGTTGCTCTGAATTGGTACAACTACCGTTCGAGCATTTTTTTCATCGTCTTTCATTTTTTCCCTCCAAAATTATTTTTGAAAAATTCATTCTCATCTCTTCACCACTCATTAGTATTGATAAAATATCACATTTAGCAAAATTTGATATAATATATTTTTTTAATATTTTATTATTTTTTCTTGAAATTCGTGAATTTCTATTTCTACCTTTTTCTCGCACTACTAATCCAAGACCAAGTCTTGGAACAAGTTTTATTATTTTTATTTTTGCGAGATTCCTTCTTAATGGCCTACGAAGATGGGTATAGCTCCACATGCCTACCACTTCTGTCCAGCGTAAATTTTAGATACTGGAAAGACCAGCTGAAGCACCAATTGAAGACCGAAGCAGAAATATGGACTATAGTCCATATTGGACTTATTCTCCCCACCGAAGAACGTGTACCCATCACCTGTGACAAGTGGGATGCATAAACAATAAGAACATTTGAGGCAAATGCAAAAGCGACATAGATTCTTCTATGCGGACTAACAAATTCAGATCTTGATCGAGTTGGAAAGTTCAACAATGCTAAGGAGCTTTGGGAGAAAGTGCTCAAGCTTTAAGATATCCCTTCAGAGCCAGAAGATCGAATATAACCTGAGTCCGAATATGAATTTGAATCCCCAGAGTCAACTTCTGAACCAGACTCAGAAGAATCAGAGCAAACCGATTTCATAGCACTGATGGCCAAAGACGAGATATCTGAATCTGAGTCAGAATTTGAAATGGCAACAGTCAAGGGGGAGGATCCTATCACAGATCTAAAAGGTAAAATTATAAATTCAAATTGTAAATACCCCATAACCTGTTTTAAGTGTAGGGAGAGAGGGCACTATAGAAACGAATGCCCCACTCGTAAGACTCGAACGACACAATCGGAGGAGAAGGAGAAAATGATCAGGAGAGGGAAGAAACACATTAAATGCTCCAAATGAAAACAAATGGGTAACTGTAAAAGACAATGCCCAGAAAGAAGACCCAAGAATCCAGAGGGAGAAATCAAGGTTAGTACATTTACATTATATGAAAATCCAATTTTTGCAACACATGATTGCACTAGTTTAACTAATCCTGCTTGCTCTAGTATAGACTTCTCTTCAAAATTAGATATGCATGCTAATAGTATAATGAATAAAATTAATTCAAATAAAAATAAGAAATTAACTCTTAGAAAATTAGAAATATAAAATAATATTTTAAAAGATAAAATTGATAACTTAGAGAAGATTGTTAACAATTTAGTCAAATCACGAAATCTATACTGGGGTTATAAGTCTAAAGTAAAACTTAAACACTACAGACCAAGCTATAATCAAGTACCTTTCATTTACTAAACTTAATTTAAATATAACTCAAATCTAATTTATAAATTTAAATAAAATTATCAACAATATAGGGGGAGGATCTAGAATAGCCGGCACCTCCAATACTAACTTACCCGGTAGGGTAACCCAAACCAAGCTACCCGACAGGGTAACCCAAACCAACCTACCTGACAGGGTAATTAGAACTAATTAGAAAGGGAACAAGTTTAACTTGACATATAGTACTGGTGAAATTTTGGATGATAGTACGTCAGGGAAGCTTAGTCTATGCATGTCTAGGAAGATATGGCTTCGACCTGCTGCATTTGACTAAGTAGAACTAACCGAAGCTATCCTTTATGGATCATAACCAGTTAGACTAAGGTTTTGTATTAAGTTCAGTGGATAGGACTATTTGGAAAACCTTGAAGGCATGGTTACTTTAATGATGTTCAAGTGACTCAT
This sequence comes from Zingiber officinale, assembly GCF_018446385.1. Lineage (NCBI taxonomy): Eukaryota > Viridiplantae > Streptophyta > Magnoliopsida > Zingiberales > Zingiberaceae > Zingiber > Zingiber officinale. The sequence goes on along the minus strand of NC_055993.1, from coordinate 82,633,429 downwards.
CATAGCCCAGAAATTTATCCGAATAATGCCTATTTGTTGAGCCCAAAGCTAAACCTGAATCTAACACAAAGTTACACCAAACCCTATAATTGAACCTAATTCTTCTCACAAAATTATAGGATTCCCTGATTTGAAATTTAGATCGGGTGAGATGACTAAGGATTAATTCAAATCTAATTAATAATTCAAATCAAATTAATAAATCTAATCTAATTAATAATTAGATTTTTTTTAAAAAAAACTTATTTAAAGATTCTTTAAAAACTTTTTTAAAAAAAATTCTTTAAAAAACTTATTTTAAATATTCTTTAAAAACTTTTTTAAAAACTCTTTAAAAACTTTTTTAAAAACTTCTTTAAAAAATTTATTTAAAAATTCTTATTTAAAACTTATTTAAAAAATTCTTTAAAAAAACTTAATTTAAAAATTCTTTTAAAAACCTATTTAAAAATTCTTTTTAAAAAAATTTATTTAAAATTCTTTAAAAAAAACTCATTTTAAAAATTCTTTAAACACTTTTTTAAAAAAATTCTTTAAAAAGATTTTTAAAATTTTTTAAAAAAAATCATTTAAAAATTCTTATTTAAAACTTATTTTAAAAATTCTTTAAAAACTTTTTAAAAAAATTCTTTGAAAAACTTATTTAAAAATTCTTTAAAAACTTATTTTAAAAATTCTTTAAAAACTTTTTTAAAAAATTCTTTAAAAACTTTTTAAAAAATTCTTTAAAAACTTTTTAAAAAATTCTTTCAAAACTTATTTAAAAATTCCTTAAAAACTTATTTTAAAAATTCTTTTAAAAACTTATTTATAAAATCTTTAAAAACTCCTTTAAAAATTCTTTTAAAAATCATTTTGAAATTATTTTAAAAAAAATCTTTTAAAAATTATTTTAAAAATCCTTTAAAAATTATTTTAAAAATCATTTTAAAATTCTTTAAAAAATCCTTTAAAAATCATTTTAAAATTCTTTAAAAAATCCTTTAAAAATTATTTTAAAAATCATTTTGAAATTCTTTTAAAAATCCTTTAAAAATTATTTTAAAAATCCTTTTAAAATTATTTTAAAAATCATTTTGAAATTCTTTTAAAAATCCTTTAAAAATTATTTTAAAAATCCTTTTAAAATTATTTTAAAAATCCTTTTAAAATTCTTTTAAAAATTATTTCAAAAATCCTTTAAAAATTCTTTTAAAAATCATTTTGAAATTCTTTTAAAAATCATTTTAAAATTCTTTTTAAAAAAACCTTTAAAAACTATTTTAAAAATCCTTTAAAAATTCTTTTAAAAAATATCTGGGCTATGGTGACCCTTTTGAAAATCATTTCAAAATTTATTTTAAAAAAACATTTCTAAAATTATTTAAAAATATTTTGGAAAATTATTTCAAAATCATTTAAAAATCATTTGAAAATCATTTTAAATTATTTGAAATGATTTTAATTCTATAATTAATTTTAAAATAGTAAATCTTATTTAATTCTATATCATTTCAAAAATATTATTTAATTCTTTAATTAGTAAGGTTTAAATCATAATTAATTTTTAAAGGCTAATTAATTTCAATCATAATATTAATTTTTAATATGTTCATCAAAATTTAAAATATTTACTCATTTGAAATTCAAACTCATTTAAATTTGAATATATTCTTCAAAATTCAAATTGTTCACTCATTTGAAATTCAAACTTAAACTTATTTTAAATATCAATATTTTTTAAATTAAAATAAAGGTAACTCCATCTCACACTCACTCATAAGCTGAACGTGCTTGATAACCTAGAATGAGTGAGATGGAAAATTTAGAAAATAATTCTTAAATACATGCTTGGACTATAGGACCCTAAGAATTTATTAAGGCATTAATCAAGGGGGAGTGAATTTTTTTTAGTTAGTTTTCCTTTAAAATAAAAAATTATCTTTGACTTGGTTTTAAAAATTATTTTTGACTTACTTAAAATAAAAAATTATTTTTGACTCAGCTTTAAAATAGATATGATATTAAGCTTAATATTGAATTAACATTATTTTTAAAAGCTTGGATTTTTAGTTAATCATTTTTCAAAACTAAGCACTGAAATTATCCAAATCTTTTACTAAGTTTTTTTTACAAGAAACTGTCTCTCAAAGTTAAGTACTTAAGTTAAGCTTTTATTAAAATCTTTTTAAAGTTAAGTAATTAAGCAAAGCTTTTATCAATAATTTAAAAAAAATTAAGTATTTATACTTTTAAGTGTTTGTGAAAATCTTTTTAATAGCTCATTTTTCAAAACAACATTTATTTTCAAAATCCTTATAAATTGAGCTAAGTATTTTTCAAAAGCATTTCAAATTTAGTTAAATATTTTCAAAGAATTTCAACCTTAGCTTTTCAAATTTGACTAAGTTTTTTTAAGCAAAGGATTTGACTATGTTTTTATGACAAAATCCTTTTTAAGCTAAGTACTTAATCAAATTTTTTATCAAAATCTAAGTACTTAACTATGCTACCCTTCGGGGGGAGTTTAAAGTTAAATAGAATGTTTTTCTCTCTTCTTAATTGTTTTTGATTTATGTCAAAGGGGGAGAGAAAAGTCAAAGTTAAGAAATCAAACATAATGAAAGGGGGAGAATAAGCTTTAAATTTTATTTATGCATTGATGCTCATGGTTAACTTCCATTATTTGTTCCATTATTGAATGTTATGTTTTACTTAACTTTGAACCAAGGTTGCCATAATAAAAAAGGGGGAGATTGTTGGTGCAGTGAGCACCAGATGATCGAACTTGAGTTTTGATTATGGCAAATGGTTCAAAGTTAAGCTATGGTATTTTCTAACATGCTTGAATGAGGTTTCAGGAAAGTCCTAACTACGGTTAGGCAGGTGGAAAATCCTAAGGGGTGGTAACCTTAGGTCCTAGGGGGCGGCAACCCTGGGTGGAGGAAAACCCTAGGGGGAGGTAACCCTAGGTCCTAGGGGTGGTAACCCTAGGTGGAGGAAAATCCTAAGGGGGAGGGGGGGATAACCTTAGGTCCTAGGGGGTGGTAACCCTAGGTGGAGAAAAACCCTAGGGGGCGGTAACCCTAGGTCCTAGGGGGTGGTAACCCTAGGCAGAAACTCCAGTCGGTCTGGAGGACCAGACTGACATCAGGTAATCTCTCCTGAGGGGAGTAGATGAGGATGCGTTCCCCGTAGAGGGAACAGTAGGCGTCGGGTCGACCTAAGGTTTCCGGTTGGAAATCCGAAGTCAGACCCGGACAGTCCGATGACTGTCGATTATATCATTTATCACATTTTGCAGGAACAAAGAAGCACATGTGACCTCGGATGAACAGTGTCCGAGGCCCCTCCATGGGGCTTGGAGGCACCTCGGGTGCGAGCCAAAAAAAGCCAGCGCAGCAGAGTTGAAGCGCCTCGGACCAGGGTGAAGGCGCCTTGGACAAGACGTTAGAGGCACCTTGGACCAGCCTTGTAGGTGCCTTTAATGGGATAAGGCGCGACCAGATCAAAGCTGATCCACGCGTGCGACTCGGCGGCCTGGAGGCGCCTCGGACAGGCTTGGAGGTGCCTCCAGCAGAGTATAAAAGTGGGTTTCGAGTAGCAGTTTAATAACAATTGGAAAAAGCGATCTTTCTGCGACAAGCTGCCAACAAAACAATCTCGAAGTGCTGCGACGACCTACTGACGACCCAGAGCTTCGATTTCAACATCTTTGTTGTCGGTATAGCATTTTTGTTATAATCTTGTAATACATACTTGTACATTTGCGCTCTTCTAGTGAATTGCCCAAAGTAAACACTCAGCGAGCATGAGTCTTGGAGTAGGAGTCGCCACATGCTCCGAACCAAGTAAAATGATTGTGTCGCTTGTGTATTTGCTGTGTGTTCATTTCCGTTGCGTGTTTTATACTCGAGTATTTTAATTGTACAAAATAGCCACGAGCGCTATTCCCCCCCCCCCCCCCCCCTCTAGCTCTTCTCGATCCAACAATATACACCCGATAATGACTTTATAGAGAATATTGTCGAAAGCTGATAGGCCTTGAGCAGAGAAAATTCTGTTGTTCAAAGGTCTAGATCGATGGTAAAAGTGCTCGAACATGACATTTATGGTCAAATGGGCAAAAGGCTCTGGAAGAGACTTTCTATAGGTAGGATAGAACACAAATTTATTGTCGGTCAGACGATAACCTAAGAATGACCTCCAAATGTCCAGTGTAAAGTCGAGATCACGTTTGCCTATGCAAGTTTGGTACACTAGACCATCACTAACAAAATACATGTTATCATAGAATTCGACCACTAGGTCTTGATGCATAGGAATGTCGCAAAACATAAAATTTTCTAATTCTTAATAGGTGACAATTTCTAAGATATTAGGACTCTTATTACGAAAGAACTCTATATGCATATATTAGACATGAATGATTTAATTTTGAATGAGCGAAACTGGTCACTAGAACTCTTTCCCTTAGAGGATGTCCTAGAGGGACCTTCACCAGCCTTAATTTGCTTACATTTCGGTCTACATGTTTACATGAATGTATCAATAATAAGATTAGTAACAATGACATGAATCCACTACAAGAAAAAAAGCTAATAGACAATGATTTAAAAACGTTATCTATATGACTAAAAAAGCGTTGTTAAAAACACTTTTGTTAAAAGTCCACTCAAAGACAACAGCTTAAAAGCGTTGTCATTTGTAACAAAGACAGCGCTTTTGCAACACTTTTGCAACGCTTTAAAAGCATTGTTATTTTTTTTAAAGACACCACTTTTACAACGCTTTAAAAGCATTGTCTTTTTAAAATAAAAAAATAAAAAAATAAAAAAAATCATATTTACTTTTCTATTTACAAAATCATTGTTCTTATATTTACAAAATCATTATTTTTCTTTGACCCTGCTATAGAAATGAAATCAACCATAACTTAACAAAAAGAACAGAGTCATGACACATCAAAACCAGGTACACTATATATAACAGAGATAGATACAAAGTGTACATAAAAACTATGTACGTAATTCCCAAAATGATGAGACTACTGTCAACATGACATGAATGTTCAATTTGTACAACGATCTAACATTGCATTTCCTTTGGTCTCCATTATTATTGCCATGACTATCCTTGTTTTACAGGAAAAAGAGGTAAGCAAAACACTGGTCCGAGCACTCGAGATGATGTCAACAAAGGGGCGTACCGACAAGGCCCCCAACCAGATACCCGAAGTTAGTCTGGGCGCTCAGACGGCTAAAAATTACCAACTTGTAGTGTTAGAGCGCGACGACTGGCTGACCCACATTAGTGGTTTAGGCGCCCAGAGGGGGTCTCGACGCTCGAAATAGGATAAAACTTCAGGGATGAAGTTTCGATGAGAGTTCAACACGACAGCGTGATCCAAGTGCCCGGAACAGGCTATAAAAGAAGGTTTCGACCAGTGACTTTAACACATCAATTCAAATAAGTTCTTCTCTTGCACACTGCTTAGAAAAAGCTTTCACGACGCCCGAAAGCTGCTCCAATGATGACTACCCTGAAGATTTCATTCCTCAAAGACATCGATATTATTATTATTCAAATTACTTGTAATCATTCAAAAGTGCATTTGTATTTTTCGATTGATTAGTGATTGCCTAACAAAAGCACTCTTCCATGCAGACCTTGGAGTAGGAGTTGTCACAAGCTCTGAATTAAGTAAATCTTGGATATGTTAGCATTGACTATTCATCTCTTTATTTATTCCACTGCTCTTATCTCTCGAAAGTTTTAAACGAACGTGCAAGTCACGAGCGCTATTCATACCCTCCCCCCTCTAGCACATCTCAATCCTACATGTGGTAAGCAAGGTCATTCTGAATTCATGAAACCACTAATCGAGTAGGGGATTCCTTTTATATATATATATATATATCATTCTTGAATAGGACTGGTGCAGTACAATATACTGATATTGAAACCTCATACATTGTACTAAAAACTTCAGTATATAGGAAAATCATATTAATGTCGTATTAAAATTTTGGTATACAAACTTTGGTATACTAAATTTTAGTACGGTATAAATTATATAGTGTTTATACTCAAATTTGAGTATTCCTATAGTATATCGAATATAGAAGTATTAGATTTCATAATAATATGGTACCGAAATTTTTTGGTATGATATAATATTGTATTGATTTTTTTTTATATTAAAAATTTGATATTATTTAATATATTTTGATATATTAAAATTTTTTATATTTTTTTTCCACCACTCTTAATCGTCAGTTTCAAACGGCCTAAACGTTGAAATAAAGGGCTTAATTGGGTTCTCTCTCGTCCACAAATCAGAAAAATAGGCCACGGCCCATGATCAAATAATTAACAGCAATTTTTTATTAAAAAAAGGGCTGCTTTTCCTTATTTGTCGTCCAGGTCTCCAGGACGCAGTGATGACGCTGGTTTTCTCTGCCCCAGTCAGATTCACCGGCCTCCTCGCTTCTCGACTTCTCCACCTCCTTCCTACGCCTTCAAGACCGTCGCGGTAAACCCTCCTCCTCCTCGGCTCCTCCTCCTTTCCTGTTCAACTCAATTGCATGCCATTGCCCTCATGTCTGCCATAGGAAAACACATGATTAACAATTAGACAAGTTTCTTTCCTCACGTTTCATGTTCCAACTTCCAAACATTCTTCAATTCTGATAGAGAATCCTTGTATTCGCAGTATGTAATTGGTAAGTGAGAATTGAGATACATCATTTAGTGTTCTAATCGTTGCTGATAAGTAATACTTACTTTACATTTTGAAGTGTTGCAGATATCTGAGGGGCTATATTGCATCACTGCATTCTGCTTCAATGGGAAAGCAAGCAACTTTGCTGATGCGAACTGTCTCTGGGTATGGTCATGATATTTTTGTGGATATAGAACTGTGATTGCGTTCCATTTCATTTAATTTGTAACTTGGATCAGTAATCTTCTTTGTTAGAAGTAGACACCGAGTGAAGTTTGTTGTTTTTCAGATATTCAACTGAGTCGCTTGAGATACATTCTGAAGAATCCTTATTGCACATTATTGTTATCCCTGGAAATCCAGGTATGTATTAAGATGCTCTTAACCTTTTTTTTACTTCCTTTCATGGGTATGATCTTTCCTTGCATGACTGTATACGGGTGCATTTTAGGGATTGCATCGTATTATAAAGACTTTGTTGAAGCAGTATATCAACTATTGGAAGGGCAGGCGTCAATAACAGGCAAGGACCACAAACTTTCCACTGTCAGTGTTTACTGAATCCAGACTTATGCTGATGTGGTTTCTAATATTTTTCATCGATATTCTTGATCAGCAATTGGGCATGTTTCTCATTCTGCAAAGGTATTATTATTGGATTACAAATCTTACTATGCTTTTATCAATTTCCTGTGATGAAAAACCCATGGACGTTGCTAAGATAAATCACTGTTAAATCTTCCTTTAGTGTCTGATTTGTGCTTTGATGCATAAACAAGTACAAGGAAAGATGTGTGCTTATCATGTATCAAAACAATCTATAAATCTACAAGAGATGAAAAAACCAATTCTCATTGTTGAATTTTTGCAGGGGGGAGTTTTTCCTTTTACAGATCCATAGCTGCATAACTATAGAATCATTAACTTGCTTCCCTATTATGTGATTAACTGATGGTCTATTTACATGCATGTTTAGATGTTATGTATATTTGATTATGTTCTTTGTTTGAACCAATATACTGTCCTTGCAAAAAAAAAAAAAATGCCTGAAATATGATTCACTCAAACAGTTGAGGTATAGAGCAACATGGGTGGATATTGACAAGAAAGAACTAAATATCATGTTCGACCAAGGACTTGAGAATTCTTATCTGTATATTAAATGACATCCGTTAACATGTCAATTTGGCCACATGATAGAAGTTGTAGGATATGATATGACTATAGTTATAAGACTGACTTCTCATGTCTATTCTTTCTCTGTACACCTTCATGCTTCAGACATTTACACATTAAGGTATATAAAGACAGAAAATAATTACAGTTTCATATCTAGGATTTCTGGTACATACTTTTCTTCCTCTATCATGATGCACAATTTAATTATTGATTATCCTTCCTCCAGGACTGGGAGCATGGAAGGAAGTTTTCATTGGAAGAACAAATTGCTCATAAGGTTTTTACAGAATATAACTTATACACTTTCATAATAAAAGGGTTCTTTGTTATATAAAAAGCAATAATCTTCAAAGGGACAAAGGAAACAAAAGTAAGTCAGATTATGTCCTGTTCTTCCATCCTTGGGTAGATTTGTAATGCTTTCTGATACTCTACATTTTGGATTTCAACAATTGCTTAACTCAGAGGTTGTGATGCTTCTTCCAAAAGTGTCTGAATAATTCACATTTGATTAACATATATGATTTCTTGTAATTTAGCTATAGTTTCCCGCCCTCTTCTTGCAGTTATGTATTATTCTTACATTCTTCCTTTTCATAACCAGCAATGACATTTTCAATTTTCTTTATGGTATATGCCATTTTTAGAATCTAATGAAATTGCAATAACCATTTCAGGTGGACTTTATTAAACAAGAGTTCCAGAATAATGAAGTTCCAATAATATTGGTAGTATATTGCTGATTAACCTTCTTCAATGACCATACTCTTTTTATGATTCAGCCTACTAGCAATCATGGTGTATGACGTCTCTTTTCTTTTGTTTACTAAACCTTCTATCCCTGTTCGATCACGGAGAATTATTTTTTCCAGCAATAACTCTTTCAAATTTGTTGCATAGATACTTGACATACTACTGCTTAACAGTGCTTAATTTATGAAATTTTGCTTGAACTTCGAATTTAATTCATTCAAGGTTCCTTTGAGTGTGCAAATTGTCTTTTTGCAAACTGAGAAGTAATTAAATTTGGTCTTGAATTTCTATATTTTTACTGCTTGCTTCTCTTGGAATAGGGACATGTGATAATTTCCTTCTCTTAATTCTAGAACAGAAGACAACTTTGTACCAGATTTTTGTTGTTTTACCATATTCTTGTTCAGAATTATATTGCTTTCCTTTCTCAATTTTGGCAAAGAAAAGTATATTACTACTTTAGGTACTAATTGAATTTACTTGGGAACTCAAGTATCCCAAAGATACTCATTTTTTGGGAGAAAATAATGCCTGAGAATGGAATTTCATAAATTAAGATAACTCCAGAAGAGGACATCCTTAGAATATAATGAACAACAGTCAACAGGTTTCTCATGTATTGTTCTAGTACAAAATCTTAGCTGTTATATATTTTTACAGATTGTAAGCTAAATAGTTCCGGAAGTGACACAAAAAAGGTTCTGCTATTTTTCCACTAAGCTTATTCTATATTATTTATTTGCTTCTTTTTGCAAAGGTTGGACATTCTATTGGATCGTATATATGCTTGGAAGTCTTCAAAAGGCTTCCACAACAGGTAACAAGATGTTCGGAAGTATCTATATTTTGTAATCGAGCTTTCAATTTACCTTATAGTGCTTTTGTTGGAATTTGAAGGTAAAATATGTGATAGGTCTTTATCCATTTCTGACATTGAACAAGAATTCTTTCAAGCAATCAATTATTGGCTTAATTGCAAGGTAGATTTCCTTTATTTATTTATTTATTTTTGCTTTCTGCTGCTTTTACCCAATACTAATTGGAAATAGCCTCATTGTGAACAGCTTTATATGAATCAACAAGTTGCAAATCAAAATTTCTATCTCTCTAGTGTTCTACTGATATCACCATTTATATATTTTTTTCTTCTTTCAAAATGGTAGTGTTTCATACTGATTTACCACTAAGATTGTTTGATTAGCACAGAATTCTTTATATCAAGAAATTGTTGTTTAACTTGGTTTTTGGTAGCGTGTGACCCTGCATGATGGTTGATTTGCTGGAATATGTTCTCAATCTGGGTTCTTATGTCACTCAAATCCAATTGATTCAATAAAGAAGGCCAGATTATTTTATTCTACAAGAAATTCTCATTGAAACAATACATTCAATTCTTTGTCTATTAACAAAATTCTATGCATATTTTATATATCTTCTTTTAAAATTTCACTAAATTAGTGGATTAAGATGTTCCAGGCTGATGGATACGTTCAATGACATTAATGATGATGGTAATTCTATGTTGCTTATCAAGATTATGTTTTTTCTGTATGTTTCAGGTCCTCTGTTATAAGCGCTGCCATCAGTTATTTTGCATCACTATTGAGGTCATTACCAATCTCAGTACAAGATAATATGGTGAGACAGTTCCTAGGGAAGACATGGTCTGCTACAGCTGTTGCAGTTACATGCAGTCACCTTTTGCAGGTTTGGTTATCATCTTTCTTATCAGATGCATGATTTTACTTGCAAAAGAAGTGTTTAATTTCAGGGTGTGAGAAAAGGTTTATGAATATGAATTAATTTCTTCTCTTTTCTTTTTCCCCAATACTTTCTTTGCACCTGGTTTCTTTCCTAATGTTCACTTATTTAGATAACATACAGAACAAAAAATCTTAAAGTTGATTCTTTGAATTTAGACATTTATAAGTAGTTGTTACAATCAAAACCATACTAACTTTTGCAAGAAAATTTGCAGTACCATACAATACGAAATATGCTATTCCTGGCAATGACAGAGTTTGAGAAGGTACTGTTATCTTATTTGTGAATTTGAGATTAAGTTTGATGCATCAGTTGTGTTCTGATGAAGGTTTTGATTACTCTTTTCAACCCCGTTTTGTGTTTGACCTTGTCATTTGTCTTTGCATAGTTCTTTTTTGCATGTCTCTCCTTTTTCAGCCCTTTGTTACTGTGACAAGATAAAGATACTTAGAAGCAAATCTTTAATGGATGGTTAACTATCATAAATTCTGCTGGAGTTCTATATTTTAATTTGGCGCACTATAATTATCTCAGGTTTTGGCATATACATAGACCTTAAGGTTAGAGTTCATAGAATCATTAAAATTCCATAGGTGTTTATGTCACGCCCCCAGAAGAGTCATTATCCGAGAAAATTTCGGCAGCATCTCCCCTGTACGGCGGACAATCAAAAATTTTCTACAAACACTAAATACTCAGCCACAGGCGGCTGAAATCATAACAATAATAAAAATCAATCACCACGCAGTTTATATATATATTCAGCCTCTGGCTGACACAACCACGCAGTAATAATACTCTGACTCAAAAACCACCCTACTCAACTACACTCGTAAAGCTCAAAACCGCCGAACTCACCTCTTCTGCCATCCAGGCAGGCATGTAGTAGAATAAAAACCAAATCCAAATCCATCGATATAATAAAATCTATATCATGTCCATAAGCAAATAAATCCAGAATATAACGAGTTCAAACAGTCTAGAACAGAAAAAAAACCAAAGAAAACCAAACATATCCTGGAGGTCTGCAGGACCAGCACTACGTGCAATGAGGACTAGCGACTGGAACTCCCTCTTGACAGCATCAACCTGAAAATATCAACAATGGAGGCGGGGTGAGTCCAACACTCAGCAGGTACAGTTGATATGCAAAGTAAAGAAACAACACCTAGCACTAATCATGCGTACAGTCTCCTGATAAAATGATAAGAATGCATCTGAAATAAACAGGAGAATACTGTACTAACCAGGTCCTGAGTATAAGGTCAAACAGTCCGAGTGGTATAGGGATCCTGTATGCATGTCAAACATAGGTATCCAAACAATATGCAGCATATAAATGTAGCAACCACAAACACAAGCAATAAATGCATCATGCATATGATGCGATGATGCGTCACCCCGACGCCATCGATCATCTCATACAAAAGTGAGGCCGAGTGGGTAGGTCTGACCGCGCACTCTGTCGTCACTACTCCCGATGAGTGACCGAGTGGACGGGATCTTTGTCGAGTACACCTATCCTCCTACCCCAAATCATAGATGGGGGAGCGCAATTCTCAACTCCCGGTACACGATGGCGGGAGGAATCCTGCCGGATAACTCGTTGTGTCACACTACCCATGAGCGGACCAACGGTGCCTATGTCCTGCTGCAACACACTCTGCCTGAATCGACCACTAACCCATGAGTGGTGGTGTGTGCAGATCCATGTAACTGGCGATGTGCTCAACAATAATGGAACGGACTATCGCACAACATGCAATCATGCAAATGATGCATGGCAATAACCATATAAACATCCTGACCTAATCCATATATATAGAAAAGTGCACCCTAGGTCAACGAATCATATCGAATCAAAGGTACACAGAAGGTATAAAAACCTATGTCCTGAACATGGTGAAGCATGGTATATCACTACCCCCTATAAGCATGTATGAACAGGTAAAATATACATGAGATGCAAATCAAACAATCAATCAAGCACGTACCAAGATTTGGGTAGTGATTAACCGAAACAGATAAGAAACACAATTGATGCAATATGTTAATTTCATTACTAAGCATATCAAAGACAAAAAGTCAAAAGTACCCGCCTCCAATAGGAAAAGTCCAATCAGTCCAAATCCGACATCGAGATACTCGTCTCGCGTCAAGGTCCTCAATTCACAGCCACTTCTAATGACTCACAGCCGAAGAGTGTGATGCCGGTCGTTGCAAACTGACAAGGTGAAGTTGTTGATTTCCCAAATCTGCACTCTAGATCAAAATCAACACATTAACCCTTGAGCATAAAACTCAAATCATGATCCATCACCTGAAACAAACAACTAATCATTCACTACTCAAGCTGCACAGATTAAACAGCCCCAATCCTGTAATTGAGTCAATCCTCACTTAATGTACACACTTTGCATCCAAACCTCAACAAACCTATAAAAAAAATCAAAATGTCTTACCCAATTCCTTGTGCCGGCTCTGCTGGTGATCGGCACCGGCGACCAAGTGGATCCAAACTAAGCACAGAAGAGGGCAGATCAAAAGAGACCAGTGAGGGATTGTTCTGCTGTGATGCGCGAGGTCGGCAGTGATCGGGCTGACTGTGAACCCAAAATAGGCACAGAATTGGACGGCTCGGCACTGGCAAAGGTGTGGCGATGCTGTTTTGCTGAGGATAAGCGGCCGGTGGTGTGCGGCTCGGAAGAAATGATGAAGAGGAAGATGGCCGGCGTCAATGGGCAGAGATCAGACTTCCGGCGAGCCCCTGTTGGCCGTGATCCAGAGAGGGAAGAGGGAGGCAGCGGCGTCGGTGAGCTCGGCTAGGGCACCGAGGGGTGATTAGGGTTTCGGCTTCACCGAGAAGAGGAGGAGATGAAGAGAGAAACCGCCACAGCCGGCGGTTAGGGCTCGGAGAGGGCGCGGGCGGCGTCGGGGAGAAAAGGGCTCGGGCTCGCAGGTTTTCGGCGAGGAAGAGAAGAAATAAAGAAATAAAAAGAAAAAGAAACGGAAAAAAGGAATTATAAATATAAACAATTCCTCACTTAAATGGGTAGCCCAAAACAGGCTTTTCCCGGCCCCGTTTCCATCCCCGTTAACTCGTTCGTACGAGCTCCGAAAAATTCCCGAAAAATTTCCAAAAATTCCGAAAAATTCCCTTATTAATATTTCTCTATTTTCTGGTATTTTACATTCTTCCCCACTAATAAAAATTTGGTCCCCAAATTTCGTTATCTACCATCAGCAAGTACTAACAACAGATATAAAGTATAAATGCTGAACGGTAAACAATTCACATCCTCAAGTGAAAAGATGGGGGTATCGAGCTCGGATGGTATCCTCGAGCTCCCAAGTAGCCTCCTCGTCCGAATGATGCTGCCATCCGATTTTAACCAGCCGGACAGTCTTGTTCCTCAACTGACGCTCTTTCCGGTCCAAAATCCGTACCGGAATCTCCTCATAAGTGGCGTCAGGCTGAACTGGAACTAAGACATCTGTCAGCACATGTGTCGGGTCAGGTACGTATCTACTCAGCATAGATATGTGGAATACATTGTGCACGCCTACCAAGGACGGCGATAGTGCCAACCAGTAAGCTACTGCTCCAATCCTTTCCGAGATCTGGAAAGATCCAATGTACCGCGGAGCTGGCTTACCTCTGAGGCCAAATCTCTTCACCCCTTTCGTGGGCGAAACTCGCAGAAATATATAGCCGCAAATAGAGAACTCAAGGTGTCTCCGACTCGGGTCAGCATAACTCTTTTGGCAGTCTTATGCTTTTGACATCCTCCGTCTGATAATACGGACCAACTCCGCCTCACGTTGAGCCCTATGAGGTCCCAACAACTGGGTCTCTCGGATTCTCGTCCGAATGAGCAACTATGGTAACAAGAATACCCTTCTGTCTCTGCTCCTCAATGTCTAACTCGGAGAAATCTGAATCAAATCATGACCACTACTCGGTGGCAAGCTAAAGTCCCTCCGGACCTCTAGCTAAGTGCATTGGTAACCACATTAGCTTTTCGGTGATAGCTAATGGTACAATCATAATATTTCAGGAACTCCATCTATCTCGGTCGAAGATTAAGTTCCTTCCGAGTGAACAGATATTTGAGACTCAATGGTCGGTGAGAATCTCAATGTAATATCATATAGGTCTTGCCAAATCTTGAGGTAAAAATAACGTGACTCCGGATCGTGAGTATTTTCTTCTCAGGCTCCCTCAACTATCGAGAAGCATATAAGAATACTCTACCGTGCTGCACCAGAACAACACTCATACCCTGTAGAGACGCGTCGGTATAGAGGACATATCCGTCCTCTCCAGAAGGTAACACCAAAATCGGAGCCGACACTAGTCTCCGCTTCAACTCCTAGAAGCTGGTCTTGTCATCCTTAGTCCAAGTGAACTTCACGCCTTTCCAGGTCAGACGTGTCAGTGACATAGCTATCCGAGAGAAACCCTCAGCGTATCTCCGGAAATATCGAGCCAAACAAAGGAAGTTGCGAGCCTCTTCTATAGACTCCGTCTACTCTCAACGGTAATAACCTCGATCTCCTGTGGAACTACGGTATACTCCTACTGGGTCCGTATGTCTCAAACATCTCACAGAAGACAAACCCAAAACACACTACTGAACTTTGCATATAGATGTTCCCATCGTAACATCTCTAGACTATGCAAAGATGATGTGCGTGACTCACCGCGGATTCCAAATAGATTACAACATCGTCCACAAAGATAATGGAAACCTATCCAAACATCCTCGACATACCAGGATCATCGAGTCCCTGAAAACATCCTATATGGCAAAAACCAATACACATAATGTCCGTATCACAGACATTCCTATCCATAAAATCTCCAATAATAAATCGAAAAAAATCTGATCATCAATAACATAAATCACCAAAGAATAAATCCTCCAGGGTGAGAGCAACGCTCCATCACAGGAAATACCACATATGTGGGAGCAACGCTCTACCACAAGAAATCCTCAATATGTAGGAGTAACACTCCACTACAAATAATTCATAACATGTATCTGCAATAGATATGGGAGCAATGCTCCGCTACAAGCAATCCGAAATATGTATATGTGGGAACTCCGCTCCACCACAAACGATCCATAAGTGTCCAAGGCACCTAACTATCCAACTAAAGGCTGCACGAGATCACTCGACCACATATCACTGTAGGCAGCCAAAGGTATAAACAACCTAGTAAACAAATCAAATTCATAGTCAACTCTATCATCATCCTAGTGGGTTGGTCACCCACTAATAGGAGAATTAGTTGACAGGGTTATACAACCAATAACATAATGTAAACACTCAGCATTCTACATTCAACATAGGTAGAATCATCATGATGCTACCCACCATACACCTGGCACACATGCACACACAACATATGTATGATCGACATAATTCTCCAATTAGTACACATCAAACATACTCACAACATAGGCATAAATCATCGTGCTACCTCCAACAATGCATACCGAACCCGTGTGCATATATCAACATAGGTATAATTGACAATACACCTCAAACAACCTCACAGGGCATATATACACCTATACCAAGAGTATAACCAACATATACTTCCAAATAAGCATACTAAACCCAGGTGCATTCACATATCAAACATAATAAAAAAAAGATACCTCAGATACCACACCAAACACATATGTACATATCACAACTCAGATTAAATCGACAAAATGCCTCCATCAAAACACCACCGATGTACTTATACTGCATCTCGGATTTAATCAACAAGATATCTTCAATAATACATCCAGATACATACACCGAACTACATAGCTATGATCCACAAGGAAACTTCAAACCATATCAGAACATGGATACATATACTACTTGCAAATGGGCAGTTTACCACATGACTCCTACAACACATAACAATCATAATATACATGTAACATAGACATGCAAAATCAGCACACCAGCTCAATCAAAGAGACCAACCTTATGCTACCAACACTCATGGGTTACCGGTATATCTAAACAAAATTCATGCATATGTATCAAGCATGAATACATCAATCAAAAGCAACCCAAAATAAAGCAGCCTAATCATCCAGTAACAACCCTGCTCTAGGTTCAAAGGAACTGGTATCGGACAAGAAAAATATACACACCGTGGTATAACATTGCCAGTCAATGTCATAAACTACCAAAACTATATCTAATGGGGAAAATTTTATCATCATAAATCCAAATGTACTCTCCCAGAATACACTAGTAACGATTATATCCGATAAGTGTTAAGCAATTTGCTCTACACTTCCTTGCATCAGTGGGGTCACATATCCCAATGCACCCTCTAAGTTATCCCACCAGGTATATACAGTCCACGGTCAAAGTCTTCACGGACTAGGATACATCGATCCTCTAAACCCATCCAAGCCAATAATGATATATGGCTAAATCAGTCCTTTCCACGTCAGTACAAAACATGTACTCAAATGTGCTCTAAATACATAACTAAGCACAAATAACCTAAAGGTTTGAACCTCTAAAAATAGAGTATGGCAATCCTTTACTGATCAACCAACAAAAACTAATCATTCATCTACTAACTAATCAAAAATACCTTAATCCTCCACAATCAACTAAGGTATATCCAACCACATAATACCATATGCATAAATGTGTACGACCCAAAAGATAAAGTCAGAATTCAAGATCATCAAGACACTCTCATCTTCATCCTCAAAAACATCAGCCCACACTATATCAGATGAATAAATCTCTACTCCCCATGAGGGCAAGTTAGCATTCAAAACATCAATCATTATTTATCCATATAGTCCCATATCAGAGGAAGCAAATATCAATTTTATCATCCTGTTAATTAACCACAACTAACCAGATATATTAAAATCTCATGGGCACACTCAACCATAAAACTCTCCAGCACCCAATTTATAATCTGATCACCAACCATAATCATCAAACCTGTGAATATCATAAATGACACTCACTATGTCACCATCAATGACAACCCAAATATAAATCATCAAAATAGTTATCCACTAATAGATCATCAAAACAAATATCTAGTAATTGATCATCAAACAACCACATAACATTTACTCTCATAAATCATTAGAAATCAACATATCACAATATCTGATCTCCCAATATCCCTCTACCTCAAATCATTCTCAACAATGATCAAACATAATAACTCTCCAATGCCCAATTTTCATCGTATCGGATACCCTATTATCCAAAAGATACGAGTATAAAAAAAAAAAATTCTACTGGCTAAGTCCACAGGAATATATAGGTATCATCCATTACCCAGCTAACAATAGCAGAGGTTGATATGTGCCTCCATCTCCTAGTAGTAGTAACAGAAGCTAAAAGTACTGATGGTATGATATGAAAAATCACCAGAGACTATAATCCTTGATCTCTATGAGGGTCGACCCAGATCAGTGGCTAACCCATCACATGTAATATGGCTACAACAACCAGACAGGTACTAAAGATAAAGTGCTAAAACATGTCATAACTATCATAAAATAAACATCATACCTATTTGCTGTCTGGAGATGTTCCGTCGCTGTCCTGTCCCCAACCTTTGACCTCAAACTCCGAACGAGAAACATCGCCGGAAATCCAAATAAATCCGAAACGGAAATCCGAAACATAACCATATCGAAAATCCGAAAATGCCCGGTTGCCTCATGAGCACTGGCTAACCCAAATATCCGAATACCAACAACCCAGATCCGATAAATCTCGAACACAGCGGTGTATAACCGCTCGATACCAAATAAATTGGTATCGATAAATCTCAAAAATCCAAAATACGAAACAAAAGATCGTAAAACTGCTCCGATACCACTAAATTGTCACGCCCCGGAAGAGTCACTGTCCGAAAAACTCCCCTGTACGGCGGACAATCAAAATTTTCTACAAACACTAAATACTCAGCCGCTGGAATCATAACAATAATAAAATCAATCACCACGCGGTTTATATATTAACCTCTGGCTGACACAACCACGTAGTAATAATACTCGACTCAAAACCACCCTACTCAACTACACTCGTAAAGCTCAAACCGCGAACTCACCTCTTCCATCCAGGCAGGCGTGTAGTAGAATAAAACCAAATCCAAATCCATCGATATAATAAAATCTATATCATGTCCATAAGCAAATAAATCCGAATATAACGAGTCTAGAACAGAAAAAAAAACCAAAGAAAACCAAACATATCACGGAGGTTGCAGGACCAGCACTACGTGCAATGAGGACTAGCGGATGGAACTCCCTCTGACAGATCAACTGAAAATATCAACAATGGAGGCGGGTGAGTCAACACTCGTGAAGCAGTTGATATCAAGTAAAGAAACAACACTGACTAATCATGCGTACGGTCTCGATAAAATGATAAGAATGCATCGAAATAAGCAGGAGAATCTTGTCTAACCAGTCCGAGTATAAGGTCAAGCGAGTGGTATAGGGATCCGTATGCGTCAAACATAGGTATCCAAACAATATGCGGCGTATAAATGTAGCAACCACAAACACAGCAATAAACGATCACGTGCGTATGATGCGATGATCGTCCGGTCACCCCGACGCCGATCATCTCATACAAAGTGAGGCCGAGTGGGTAGGGTTGTGACAACCGTGCACTCTGTCACTACTCCCGATGAGTGACCGAGTGGACGGGATGCTGTCGGAGTACACCTATCCTCCTACCCCAAATCAGATGGGGGCTGATGCTCTCAACTCCGACACGGCGACGGGAGGAATCCTGCGGATAACTCGTTGTGTCACACTACCCATGAGCGGACCAACGGTGCTAACAGAGTCCTAGCCGACACACTCCTCAGATCGACCACTAACCCGAGTGGTGGTGTGTGCGATCCATGTAATGGCGATGTGCTCAACAATAATGGAACGGACTATCGCACAACATGCGATCATGCAAATGATGCGTGGCAATAACCATATAAACATCCCGACCTAATCCATATATATAGAAAAGTGCACCCTAGGTCAACGAATCATATCGAATCAAAGGTACACAGAAGGTATAAAAACCTATGTCCTGAACATGGTGAAGCATGGTATATCACTACCCCCTATAAGCATGTATAAACAGGTAAAATATACATGAGATGCAAATCAAACAATCAATCAAGCACGTACCAAGATTTGGGTAGTGATTAACCGAAACAGATAAGAAACACAATTGATGCAATATGTTAATTTCATTACTAAGCATATCAAAGACAAAAAGTCAAAAGTACCCGCCTCCAATAGGAAAAGTCCAATCAGTCCAAATCCGACATCGAGATACTCGTCTCGCGTCAAGGTCCTCAATTCACAGC
This sequence comes from Zingiber officinale, assembly GCF_018446385.1. Lineage (NCBI taxonomy): Eukaryota > Viridiplantae > Streptophyta > Magnoliopsida > Zingiberales > Zingiberaceae > Zingiber > Zingiber officinale. The sequence continues at coordinate 82,613,648 of NC_055993.1, read as the reverse complement.
CACTTCTAATGACTCACAGCCGAAGAGTGTGATGCCGGTCGTTGCAAACTGACAAGGTGAAGTTGTTGATTTCCCAAATCTGCACTCTGGATCAAAATCAACACATTAACCCTTGAGCATAAAACTCAAATCATGATCCATCACCTGAAACAAACAACTAATCATTCACTACTCAAGCTGCACAGATTAAACAGCCCCAATCCTGTAATTGAGTCAATCCTCACTTAATGTACACACTTTGCATCCAAACCTCAACAAACCTATAAAAAAAATCAAAATGTCTTACCCAATTCCTTGTGCCGGCTCTGCTGGTGATCGGCACCGGCGACCAGGTGGATCCAAACTAAGCACAGAAGAGGGCAGATCAAAAGAGACCAGTGAGGGATTGTTCTGCTGTGATGCGCGAGGTCGGCAGTGATCGGGCCGACTGTGAACCCAAAATAGGCACAGAATTGGACGGCTCGGCACTGGCAAAGGTGTGGCGATGCTGTTTTGCTGAGGATAAGCGGCCGGCGGTGTGCGGCTCGAAAGAAATGATGAAGAGGAAGATGGCCGGCGTCAGTGGGCAGAGATCAGACTTCCGCCGAGCCCCTGTTGGCCGTGATCCAGAGAGGGAAGAGGGAGGCAGCGGCGTCGGTGAGCTCGGCTAAGCACCGAGGGGTGAATAGGGTTTCGGCTTCACCGAGAAGAGGAGGAGATGAAGAGAGAAACCGCCACAGCCGGCGGTTAGGGCTCGGAGAGGGCGCGGGCGGCGTCGGGGAGAAAAGGGCTCGGGCTCGCAGGTTTTCGGCGAGGAAGAGAAGAAATAAAGAAATAAAAAGAAAAAGAAACGGAAAAAAGGAATTATAAATATAAACAATTCCTCACTTAAATGGGTAGCCCAAAACAGGCTTTTCCCGGCCCCGTTTCCATCCCCGTTAACTCGTTCGTACGAGCTCCGAAAAATTCCCGAAAAATTTCCAAAAATTCCGGAAAATTCCCTTATTAATATTTCTCTATTTTCTGGTATTTTACAGTTTAACGACATCAATTCTACTCCGTTTGACAAACTTAAATGAAGACAAGACAATAGAAGAAAGAGTGCTTATGTTTCATTTCATTTGATCCCTGATATTTTTTTTACATTATAAATCTCCTTTGGATGGAAAATTGCTCCTTCACAAATTGAGTGGCTCGCTATTGAGCCATGGAATAGCCTCTTGGGTTGCAAGACTATGGTTATATCAATTAGTTCATCCTGATTTACATGATATGGAAGCTTGTGTGCTAGGCACTTCTACCATCCCTTCTTGCTAAAAGAGTAACGATTTTTTGACAAGGCAAGAACCTATGTTAAACCTGTCTATTATGACATTTTCTTCATCAAAATTCATAGGTTATGTTTCATTGACATCCTGGAATCTGTTTCCATCATTGTTTGCTTCAATTTTCAGTTGTCAGAAGAACCAGACTGGATGTTTATGAAAAGAAAGCATAATCAAATATCATTTCTTTTTGGCATCGATGACCATTGGGCTCCACTATCACATTTTGAAGAGGTAAAGCATTCATTGTTTCCCGATTATAGAGATGTTCCTTGAGAAGCTAAATTTTGTATGTTTTGGTTTGAACTTGACAATCTGCACGTTGCGTTGTTGATGATTCTGCTTTTTTCAACCGTCTAAGAAAAATGATAAACAATAGCCTACTTAAAATTCCCATCAGATTGCATCAAAAAAGAACTTTTTACAAGTGTATTCATTCACTAACTTGCATTGTGAATGATTATTTCTAGCATTGATCACCACTATCACTGTATAACAAGGCCGATAAAATTCTTTTTCCCTGAGAGTCACTGCTAGTTATCCCAAGTGTATCAGTTGATGCGTAAAGAGGAAAGCAAAAATGATTTGCAATTATTGAAGGGCTTCATAATTATGTATTACACTGACGGGCAGTACTCCTTTGTGTGGTTAACTCAGTCCCCTAGTCTCCACTCATTATTGGTTGTGTGACTCTCTTAGTCCTCGAATCGTCTATAAGCACAGACTTTCATATGTATTATTATGACAATGATCATGTGTTCCTCATTTTTCTATTAGGTTCTCTGATAAATTTACACTTGCTTTTGTGTTCCTAGAAAATTTAAGATGGAAGTAAAATTCTTTCCAGGTCTCAAGGCAGGTACCAGGTCTTGCATTAGCCGTCGAAAGAGAGGGCCACATGCATACTTTCTGCTGCACCCAAGCCGGCTCCTCCTGGGTTGGTCACCATGTAGCATCCCTGATCAGGAATCAAATCGCAAAATAAACAAACATACAAGGAAGAAGAAGAAAAAAAGAACAGAGAAAAAGCAGGTAACTTGGTTATACATTTAGTAAGCTCCCCTCACTTACCGCTCTCAATAGTTGTTGCCAAATCGATATTGCAGACTGTTGTTCTGAATCAAAACTGCTTCTTGTTTTTCCGAACTGTTTATCTTATCAAACAAACAATAGTTTATTGGTTATTTTGAATGTCGGTTATTCAATGTTTATGGAGGGTTTGATTTACATTTGCCACTGAAAACTATCGCAACAATATGTGAGAAAAGACTCCTGGTTTTAACATGTTTATCAGGTGTTTCATATCGCTCTTCGCATTGAATTCTGATGCCTGAGATGTGTTTGTATGCATGTCTTGTTGAAGTTAGTTGCCAAGGTTATTGATGTTTATAACTTTATTTGCCACAATATCAGCAAGGCCATCAATAAGGAATATAGATTTGATAATCTTGTACTCCTGTTGCCTCACCTCTATTAGTGTTATTGGACGAAGCTGTCCATGATTTATCTTGTTCTAAGAAGTGTGGGACCGCCTTAGAGAGGTAGTTAGGATGACGATTTCACCTATTACACGTATAATTTTTGTGTTACTTGATATCACTTTATTGAGCTAAAGTTTTTTTTTATTTATTTTAAAATAGTGCTCTGTTACTTTTATATTAAATTTTTTTTATCAATTTAATTAAAATTATTTTAATATAATCTTTTCTTTAAAATTATTGTTACCACATTCTAATATATGTAGTAATTATTTTGCAGTAGGGATTCTCTAGTCCGCAATTTGTGGATTAGAGGATGGTCCACTGCATGAGGGTTTTTAATTTGGATGAACTCTACCTTTAAGTAGATGGGGTTCATCCAAATTAAGAGTCTAAAAAGATGGACCATTCTCTGGTCCGTAAATTACAGACTAGAGGATCCGTGCTCGTTATTTTGATAGTATTAAAGTAGATTAAGTTTAAATAATTTTTATTAAATTAGTAAAATAAAAAGTTATGTTTTCAATCCTTAACTTATGCTTTTTTTTTTTTATTTTAGTCGAGTCAATTTACAATTTTAGTTCATTAATTTGTAATATATTTCAATTTCACTCTTTTTCTCTCTAAAATTAAAATTTTTCTTCTGAAAATACCTAGTTAGTGATCGGAATGTTGAGATGTAAATTGAATTTGGGGATTTTGATTTTATGACCTGTGACTTTACAACTCAGCATTTCGACTGCCAATCAGATATTGTTCGATGAAAAATTTTAATTTTAGAGAAAAAAAAAATAAATTTGCAAAACTATTACAAGTTAAATTAAGAACGTAAATTGACTCAGTACTAAAATAAGAGTACTAAAATTAAAAATGGTCGGTTACCATTGTCAGGTTGAAAATGTAATTTTATCTTAGTAAAAAAATTAATAAAAATTCTTCTATGTATATAATTTTGATTGAATTAAATTAATTTATTTTTACTCATAGTAACTGTCACTGATGTAATAATATTGAAATAAAAATATTTTTAATATATGTATATATATTTGAAAATAGTCTTTTAAAAAAATAATAATAAAATTGTGTATAATGGATTCTTTTATGAGATCTCGTATAATGAAAATTTTATGCACCGAACGGTCTAAAAAACAATGAAATATATATATATATATACACTATATTGAGAGTCCTCATTTTGCCTTTTTTTTGTTCCCCTTTTTGTTATCTCATTCATGGTGGTAAAAATCCAAGATCAACACGGAGGACATAAATTACGAGCCAACGGTCGACTACCAGTCAATTAAAAAGTGCACCAGTTGACTGCTACATTGCACCAATCGACTGCTATAATACCAGTTGGCTGCTACAGTACCAGTTGACTACTACAATGCCCGTTTGATTGCTATAGTGCTGGTTGACTGCTACAGTACCCAACGACTACTTTCGCAACTGTCAGGCACAGAAACACTCTATGCCTTGCCCCAGTCAATTGGTCAAACCTTAATCCTAGGATTTGACCCCCCCTCCCCCCGAGTACATTCACTCAGCACTCGTCCTCGTCCGACCAACCTAGATCTAGCCTCTAGCCTCCTCCATCAGCCTCGCGTCCCTCAGATGTCTCACCATCCTTCACGTCTTATTTTTTGGAGCTTCCTTCGGCCTTATCCTTATTGTTGGGTCTTCCTTTGCCAAGAGGCTCCTCACCTCCGGGACTTCATCCATTGCCAAGTCGCACTTGGACTTATGTTGCCATGACTACATGCTTGGACTTACAACGCCAAGACTCATCCTTGGACTTTCCTCCTTTGTCAAGATTACACTTGAACTTTTCTTGTTGTACCTATATCCTGCACACTCACAATGAATATCAAATACAACAATAAACATAACTTAAATATTTGTCCAAACATCAAAATCTAAGACACCTAGATTGCTCCAACAATCTCTCCCTTTTTTATGTTTGACAACCTGTTAAAGTTAGGGAAATATAAATGCAATAATAATACGAATAAACATAAAATCTACACATGCATAAGTCATGGAACCTAACCCTAGGCTCCCCTTCACCTAAGCTCCCTCTTGAGCTAGGATTTCCCACAAAGGTAAACTTCTCCCCCTTTGCCTGAACAGTCGCTACCCCTTTACCTAAGCTCCCCTTAGCTAGGATTTTTTGTAAAGGTGTGTAGGTTTCCCACTTAAACCTAAACTTCTTCCCCTTTACCATACATCAAAAAGAGCTCCAACAATATCCCAGTTATTGAACTCTTTGACCTCTAATGACCATAAGTATCAAAAAGAGCTCTAACATACATGTTCACTATCATTTTGGTAATTTCCTATTGCTAAAAATACTTCTAGCCAGTATCAGTCGACTGACATTGACCACAGTCGACTGACCTCATCAAAATGAGCTTACAGAGATCTTCTGTTCTCATAAACACTGTTACCAGTCGACTGTCATAGACCCCAGTCGGCTGCCCACACCAAAAAGAGCATATAGAGATATTCTATGCTCAAAAATACTGTTAACAGTCGACTACTATAGGCCTCAGTCGACTGCTCTCATCAAAATGAGCTTACAGAGACTTTCTGTGCTCAAAACATTATTACCAGTCGGCTGGTATCTACACCAGTTGACTGATACTCTATTTCTGCAAAAATCAGTCTTGCTGACCCAACTTCAGAAATACACCAGAAATTTCACAGATCTCCAAAAATTCTCAAATTTTGAGGAGAGGTCTATTTTACACTTGTCTACTTGGGAAAAATATATATATAAATATATTTATCACAGATTCCAAGATTGAAACAAAATCTAAAACTATCTAAATGGTTCAATTGAACATTGACCTAAAGTCCTAGTTTTGACTTCCTCTTGATGTATTTGCCTATACTAAATCAAAATACATCCCTAGCATTAGTTTATATGACATATATACATCTAAAACCAATTTTCATGCAATATGCGCTAAATTTCATATTTCCTTGCATGAAACTCAATCCAATTGTATCAATTTCTTGAATTTGAGACTCAAGTCCGTCTCTAAATCACTTTTGCACATTGGTTCACTTGAGATTCATTTACCATATGTTCCAAAGACTCTTTGAGCTTCCCCTAGAGCTCTTAATCTTAGCCACCTCCCTAGGTGACTCATCTACTATGACTAAGCCACTTCGGTGTACCTCGGGTGACATTTGGCCTACAAAACTCACCTTCTTAACCTTAGATATCTTGTCTTTGGTTAATTTCTTCTTGTTCTTAACCTTGGGCACCTCATCCTTAGCATAATTATATGTCACCCTATCATATTCCTTCTTATTGGCCTTGAATGACTCTCCCTTGTCCTTTGTCACACCTCCCTTACCAATGTTATGTGTCATTTTAACACTTGACCTCCTTTTGATCTTGGAGGGACCCAATTTGATATTTTTGGGACTTTGACCACCCAAATACTGTTGGATCGTGAACGTTCGATAGAGGGGGGGTGAATATTGATTCAAAAATATTTCGAAAAGAGTAAGTGCAACGGAAAAGACGAAATCAAAGCAATGCTAACACAAGAACCAATTTTACTTGGTTCGAAGCATTTGGCGACTCCTACTCCAAGGCCCGCACACAAGGGTGCTTTCGTTAGGAAATTCACTAGCAATTCGAAGAATGTTATAATAACGAATTACAGGAATGCTAATAAGAAAATGAATACCGACAAACTGAAAAGAAATAAACTAAAGACAACGCTTTGTCGGAGTAGCCTCGTGGCGTCGCAGGAGCACAGTAGAGAAGTCTGAGAGTTTTGAGTTATGTGTGTTGAGCTCCACCTTTGACCCTCCTTTTATAGGATGCTCGGGGCGCCTGGATCCCTTCCGGGCGCCCTGGTGTGACGTAGCAGTCCCAACCAGCGAGCTCCACGTGTCAACGCCGCGATCAGGATAGAACTTGCCTCCGGGCGCCCGAACCACCTTTCTCCAGAAAACTCCTTCTCCTGCAAGACAAGGTTAATCCGAGGCAAATATAATGTATATCCTGCAAAACAAAGTATTAGCACAGTTTATAGTTTTAACATAAAGAGTATGACTTAGATTCCGTGTCTCCGAGACCGGAATCTAGTCAAGATCTCGACTTAGAGTTCCGAAATGGTTCTAAGTCAGATCGGCGCCTAAGTTCCCTTCCCGGGAACGCGTCCTCACAGTCACTCCCTTCCAGTGACTTAACTTTATTCACCTGCCAGACGTTCGGTCAGCCCTTCGACCCGTCTGGACTTCTCATCAGCTATCCGGTCAGCCCATCGACCTAGCTGGACTTCGTGCCAAGCGTCCGGTCAGCCCGTCGACCCGCTTGGACTTCGTGCCAAATGTCCGGTCAGCCCGTCGACCCATTTGGACTTCGTGCCAGACATCCGGTCAGCCCATCGACCTGTCTGGACTTCGCCTGCACACTCGATCAGAGTGTTAGACAACAACAAACCTAATTTAACCTGATTTGTCATTCATCAAAACCTGAGTTAGACCGTTAGTGCTAACCGCACCAACAATCTCCCCATTTTTAATGGAATGACAACCTGGTTAAGTTAGTGAAAAAACAAGTGCAAGTTTAACAAGCAAGGTTTTTAAGTTAGTTTTAAATTTGACATTTTGTTGTTCTAATTTAACCACCTATCCCTCCCCCTTTGGCATTCATCAAATAAGAACATTTGTCAAGTAAACAATATTATAGAATCGAGAAAAAGAAAAAATTACAAGAAATGATGTCAAGTTAATTTGGGGGAGTTTAAATTTTAATACATAGTAATTTAGCTTTTATTTTTTAACTTTTCTAAAATAACTAAATTTTGAAAAATAGCTAATTTAGCAACATAACTTAGTATTTAGTACATTTTGAGTAATTTTTAAAGATAATTTTTGCAAAATTAAATGAATTTGCAAACTCAAAGAGAATTTTAAAGCTAATTTTTAAATATAAGTTTAGGAAAGTTAAGTTTAGATAGTCTAATTTTCAAACATAAGTGTTTAAGTTCCAAGTTTCAAGATCAAAGTTTTTAAATTTTCAAAATAAGTTTCAACTTTGAAACACTTTACAAACATGAGTTTTCAAAACTGAGTTTGAAAAATTTACTTTTCAAAACTAATTAAAACTAAGGTTGCAAAAGATTCAATTTTCAAAATCTTAGTTTATAAAATCCAATTTAAAAGCTTAGTTTTTAAAAGTTAGTTTTCAAAAATAGATTTCCAAAGATCAGACTTAAAATGAATTTTTAAGAAAAGATATTACTTTTAAAGTGGAGAAAATAATTTTTGTACTAAGTATGAAAATAAGTTGATTTAATCCTCCCCCTAAACCTGATATAAAAGTTTGAAAATATTTGCTAAAAATATTCAAAGTAGGAATAATTTTTTTTTAAAATTTAGGTAGGATTTTCTAAAGAAATTTTAAAAAAATTAAGAAATTAAAAAAACTAAGGGAAATATTATTTTTTTAAGTAAATATAAACGATGTGAACCTCCCCCTGAATTTGATATTATTTTTATTTATTACTCTCCCTTAATTTATTTCTCCACCTAAATTTGATACTACCTCTGAATTTATTAGAGTTAGCTAAGTTTATAATTTATTAAAGTTATTAAACAATGCTAAAGTTCAATTTGGTTCGATCATTAATAATGATTTAATTATAGTGAAATTAAGATTTTGATTAACGTTTAAAATTAAGATTAAGTTAAATTAAGGTTAATTATTAATTAACTATTTAATGTAAGGTCAAATCTAATTTAGAATAGAGTTAATTTTTGAAGTTTTTCAATTATTTACTTATTAGGTATTTAATTAAGTTCATAACTTTAAGTTAATCAAATTTTAATTATTTTTTAATAATGTCATTAAGGTTTAGATTAAGTTTAACATATTTTACTGTAATTTGAATTAAAATTAAACTTAATGTTTTTTTTTAAAAAGGTTATTTTCTTTAAAAAGTTAAAAAAAAAAATTAAAGTTATTTTAGATGGTTTAAAAGAATTTTTAAAACTTTTTTTTTAATGATTTTTAAAAAGAGTCTGAAAATGATTTTTAAATGTTTTTTTAAATGAATTTTGGAAGAGATTTTTAAAGACCTTTTTTTTTTAAAAAAAAAGAGATTTTTTTAAATGGTTTTTAAAAGGATTTTTCAAATAGTTTTTTAAAAAATTTATATATAAAATGATTTTTATAAATAATTTGTCAAAGATTTTTAAAATGATTATTAAATAATTTTTAAATAATTTCTTAAAATATTTTTAAGATGATTTTTAAATAATTTTTTAAAAAGATTTTTCAAATGATTTTTTAAATAATTTTTAAAAGATTTTTAAAATGATTTTTCAAAATAATTTTTAAAAGAATTTTTAAACGATTTTTCAAATGAATTTTTAAATAATTTTTAAAAGAATTTTTAAAAGATTTTTAAAGTGAATTTTTAAATAATTTTAAATACAAATTTTAAAAGATTTAAAGTGAATTTTTAAAAGTTTTTAAAATGATTTTTAAAAATAATTTTTAAAAGATTTTTAAAATGATTTTTCAAAATAATTTTTAAAAGAATTTTTAAAATATTTTTAAAAGAATTTTTTAAGTGTTTTTTAAAAGTTTTTAAAATAATTTTTAAAACAATTTTTAAAATGAGTTTTAAAGTTTTTAAAATAATTTTTAAAGGAATTTTTAAAAGTTTTTTAAAAAAATAATTTTTAAAAGAATTTTTAGAATGATTTTTAAAAGTTTTTAAAAAGAATTTTTAAAATGAGTTTTAAAGTTTTTAAAATAATTTCTAAAGGAATTTTTTAAATGATTTTTAAAAGTTTTTTTAAAATAATTTTTAGAAGAATTTTTAAAATGATTTTTAAATATTTTTAAAATAAATTTTAAAAGAATATTTAAAATGATTTTAAAAATTTTTTAAAATAATTTTATAATTAGTTTTAAAAGTTTATTAAAATAATTTTTAAAAGAATTTTTAAAATGATTTTTAAAAGTTCTTAAAGAAATATTTTAAATGCGTATTAAAAGTAGGGTTGAGCATTCGGTCAAAATCGAACTGACCGAACCAAATAAATCAAAAACCGAAAAAACCAATTTTTTTTTCAACCAACCAAACCAACCAAATTCTCTATAAAAACCGAACCGATAAAAGATCTGCTAATTCGGTTTTTGAATGAATTAACCAAATTTTAAAAATTTATTTGATTTTAATTAAAAAAATAAGAGATTTTATTTTATTTATTATATTTTAAAATAAAAATAAATTAATAAATATTTTTATTCAGTTTAATTGGTTTATTCGTTTTAACCGAATTACAAAACTTAAAACAGAAACCGAAAAATGAACTAATTTTTTAAAAAAAAAACGAAAACCGAATTCCTAAATTCGATAGGTTCGATTCGGTTAATTCGATTTTACCGAATTTTTGCTCACCCCTAATTAAAATTTTTTAAAAGAATTTTTAAAATGATTTTTAAAAGTTTTTAAAATAATTTTTAAAAGATTTTTTAAAATGACTTTTAAAAGTTTTTAAAAGCATTTTTAAAATGATTTTTAAAAGTTTATAAAATTATAAAGAATTTTTAGAATGGGTTTTAAAAGTTTTTAAAATAATTTTTAAAGGAATTTTTAAAATGAGTTTTATTTGTTCTTAAAATAATTTTTGAAAGAATTTTTAAAATGAGTTTTAATAGTTTTTAAAATAAATTTTAAAGTAATTTTTAAAATGATTTTTAAAAGTTTTTAAAATAATTTTTAAAAGAATTTTTAAAATGAGTTTTAAAAATTTTTAAAATAATTTTTTAAATGATTTTTAAAAGTTTTAAAAATAATTTTAGCTTTAAAATTTTTTAAAAGAATTTTTATAAGAATTTTTTAAAATGATTTTCAAAAGTTTTTAAAATAATTTTTAAAAGAATTTTTAATACTTTTCAAAATAATTTTTAAAAGAATTTTTAAAATGAGTTTTAAAAGATTTTAAAATAATTTTTAAAGGAATTTTTAAAATGAGTTTTAATAGTTTTTAAAAGAATTTTTAAAAGAGTTTTAAAAGTTTTTAAAATAATTTTTAAAAGAATTTTTAAATAATTTTTAAAAGAAATTTTAAAAGATTTTTAAAATGAATTTTTTAATACAATTTTAAAAGATTTTGAAAATTATTTTTTAAATAATTTTTAAAAGATTTGTAAAATGATTTTTTAAAATAATTTTTAAAAGATTTTTAAAATCTATTTTTAAATAATTTTTTAAATGAATTTTTAAAAGTTTTTAAAATGATTTTAAAAATATTTTTTCAAATGATTTTTAAAATGAATTTTTAAAAGAATTTTGAAAAGAATTTTTAAAATATTTTTTAAATTGGTTTTTTGAATAAATTTTTTTTTAAAGGTTATTTTGTTAAAAAAAAGTTTAATGAAAAAATATTAAAGTTTTTTAAGATGGTTTTTATGGTTTTTAAAAGATTTTTTTTAAGTTTTTTTTAAAATGATTTTAATGTTACAGTAATTTTTAAGTTAAAATGTTTTTTTTAAAGTTAATTTTAAAATAAAATTTTAAGATTAAAATAATTTGTTTTAAGTTAAAATGGAAATAAATTTTTAAGATTAAAATAAATTTTTAAGATTAAAATAAATTTTTAAATTTCGAGATTTACTTTTAATTTTAATTTAATTTAAATTTAAATTTTAATCCTTAGTTATGTCACCCGATCTAAATTTTCAATCAGGGAATCCTATATTTTTGTGAGATGAATTTGATTAAATTATAGGGTTTGATTTAACTTTGTGTTAGATTCAAGTTTAGCTTTGGGCTGAACAAATAGGCATTCTTTGGATAAACTTCTGGGCTATGGTGAGTCACCTGGATATCATTAGAGTAACCATGCCTTCAAGGTTTTCTAAATTGTCCTATCCACTGAACTTAATACAAAATCTTGGTCTAACTGGTTAGGATCCGTAAGGGGTAGCTTCGGCTAGTTTCACTTAACCAAATGCACAAGGTCGAAGCCATATCTTCCTAGACATGCATAGACTAAGTTTCCCTAACATACTATCATCCAAAACTTCACCAGTACCGTAGGTCAAGTTAAACTTCTGTCCATTTTTATTCTAGTCCTAATTACCCTGCCGGGTAGGTTAGTTTCGGTTAGCCTGCCGGGTAAATTATTTTTGGAGGTGCCAACTATTCTGGAGTCTCCCCTGAATTATTGGCTTTCCTTTTAAGATTTTTGTATAATTAGTGTTGGTTTTAGTTATGTTTTAATGTTTAATTTATAATTTAAATTTAAGTTTTTAATTTCGAATTAATTAAATTTGTCAAATTATCTTTCTTTAAAAAAATATATTTAATATTTAAATTTTCTTTCAATTTAAATTTTATTGGATTAATTGAATTATCTTTCTTTAATAGCTTATTTTTAAAATTTAAGTTTTTATTTATTTTTAAATTTGAATTAATTAAATTATTTGAATTATATTTCTTTACATGTTTATCTTTTAGCTTTTTATTAACTGTTAATTTTGAATTTTCTAGATTATTTTTGTTTAATATGTTATCTTTAACATTTAATTTTAAGTTTGTTAAATTCCGTTTTGATTTTATCAAGGTATTTGATTTTATCCTTATATTTTCTTTGCCTTTTAAATTGATATGATTAATTGAATTTATTAGATTAGTTTTATCTTTAAAATTTAATTTTTTTATTAATTAAATTATCTTGGTTTTGGATAGCATTTTTTAGACTGATTTTATCTTGATTATCAAATACTTTATCAAGGTATTTATTGATTTTCAACCATTTCAGGCGCCCGGACCCGAATTTTGACTAGGATAGCGTCAAACGCGATCTGATTGTTGGGGGATAAAATTTTATCCCCCCAGGGCGCCCGGAACCCCTGTCGATTAAAGTATCTCGACAAACTATTAATAGATATTAACCAGAGCATAGAACCCAGACCAAAAGTCAACCAGAAGTTGACTTTGGGTCCGGGCGCCTAAACCCAAAGTCAACTTCTGGTTGACTTTTGGTTCGGGCTCTCTGCTCCGGTTTAGCTCGCCTTTGGTCCGGGTCTTCCGCTCCGGATCTGCTCGCTTGGGTGATCTCTGCCATCCGAAAAAGAGCTCACCCGAACCCAACTTCCGGTCTTCTCGAGCAGCCTTCCGCTCCGATTTCTCGTCCTTCAGAATCGCCGCGTGTTTCCTTCTCGTCCACCAGCATACTCATCCGCAGTGTTCGTCCCACGGTCGCACCCCGTGCCGACCTTCTCGCTAGCTGCGTCTCTTGCTCCCCGAGCAATCTTCCGCTCCGGCTTTCGTCCCTCGGAACCACTGCATGCTTCCTTCTCGTCCACCGGGGTACTCTTCCGCAGCACCTCATCCCTTGGACACACCGCGTGTCGTCCTTCTCACTAGCTGCGTCTTCCGCTCGAGTACCTGTGCTCCTAAGCTCCTGCACACTTAGACACAAGGTTAAAAACACACAGGACCTAACTTAACTTGTTGATCACACCAAAACAACCTTGGGGTTACAATAAACCTTGGATCTGACTCAAGTTTGGATTCGATTTCAACTTGATCCTCTAACTCCAACGACTCCTTGTGAATTTTGATTAACTGGGTCCAAAGCTCATATGCATTCTTGTACTTTCCTAGTCTACATAAAATATTGTTAGGTAAAACACTACAAATAAGTTTACTTACCTTTTCGTTCAATTCTGATTCATGAGAAGGTTTTCTCAAAATTAGCACATTGTCGAAATCTAAGCTTCCTAAGAAACATTCCATTCTTCTCCTCCAGTAGTTGAAATCTTCTTGATCGTATGGTAGTGGTTCGTGTGGATTCCATCCTTCTTGAAGAGACATTATTCTTGCACATAGAGAAACAAAAAAAAAATCCCAAGACTTGGTCTTGGATTAGCAGTGCTGGAAAAAAAAATAATATTTCACAATTTTTGAAAAAATATTATTAAAATATTAATAAAATATTAATAAAAAAATATTATTTCAAAATTTTGAAAACGTAATATTTTGTCAATACTAAATAATGGTGAAAGGATGACGATGTATTTTTCAAAAATAGTTTTGGAGGGAAAAAATGAAAGGCGTAAGGTTTTATTTTAAAGACGAACGATATCTAATTTTTCTTTAAAAAACATCCCCTTTGCCTGATTGGTGGTTGCACCAAATCAGAGCGGTACCTGCTTTGATACTATTTGTTGGATCATGAACGTTCGATAGAGGGGGGTGAATATTGATTCAAAAATATTTCGAAAAGAGTAAGCGCAGCGGAAAAGACGAAATCAAAGCAATGCTAACACAAGAACCAATTTTACTTGGTTCGGAGCCTTTGGCGACTCCTACTCCAAGGCTCGCACACAAGGGTGCTTTCGTTGGACAATTCACTAGCAATTCGAAGAATGTTACAATAACGAATTATAGGAATGCTAATAAGAAAATGAATACCGACAAACTGAAAAGAAATAAACTGAAGACAACGTTTTGTCGGAGTAGCCTCGTGGCGTCGCAGGAGCACAGTAGAGCAGTCTGAGAGTTCTGAGTTGTGTGTGTTGAGCTCCACCTTTGACCCTCCTTTTATAGGATGCTCGGGGCACCTGGATCCCTTCCGGGTGCCCTAGTGTGACGTAGCAGTCCCAGCCAGCGAGCTCCACGTGTCGACGCCGCGATCAGGATAGAACTTGCCTCCGGGCGCTCGGATCCCTTCAGAGCGCCCGGACCTCAGGGCACCCGGATCCCCTCCGAGCGCCCGAACCAGCTTTCTCCAAAAAACTCCTTCTCCTACAAGACAAGGTTAGTTCGAGGCAAATATAATGTATATCCTGCAAAACAAAGTATTAGCACAGTTTATAGTTTTAACATAAAGAGTATGACTTAGATTCAGTCTCTCCGAGACCGGAATCTAGTCAAGATCTCGACTTAGAGTTCTGAAATGGTTCTAAGTCGGATCGGCGCCTAAGTTCCCTTCCCAGGAACGCGTCCTCACAGTCACTCCCTTCCAGTGACTTACCTTTACTCACCTGCTAGACGTCCGGTCAGCCCTTCGACCCGTCTGGACTTCTCGCTAGCTATCCGGTCAGCCCGTCGACCTAGTTGGACTTCGTGTCAAGCGTCCGGTCAGCCCGTCGACCCGCTTGGACTTCGTGCTAAATATTCGGTCAGCCCGTCGACCCATTTGGACTTCGTGCCAGACATCCGGTAAACCCGTCGACCTATCTGGACTTCACCTGCACACTCGATCAGAGTGTTAGACAACGACAAACCTAACTTAACCTGATTTGTCATTCATCAAAACCTGAGTTAGACCGTTAGTGCTAACCGCACCAACAAATACATGTCAAATCTTTTAGGTTCAATAATAAACCTCTCTAGGACTTTCTCCATTTCCTCAAGCTTTGTCTTCAAGGCTTGATTTTCCAATTCTAGGGTTCTAACCCTAGAGTCAACATGTCCACTTTGGACATCCCTTGACCTACCAACCTTCCTAGGCATATGTCTCCCTTTATTGGGATTAATACTTAGATTTTCACTCACTTTCCTTCTCTTAGGTAAAGTGGTTTGGGTCTTATTAGGTCTAACCTTAGTGTATGATTTCCTAAGG
The DNA here is from genome assembly GCF_018446385.1 of Zingiber officinale. Lineage (NCBI taxonomy): Eukaryota > Viridiplantae > Streptophyta > Magnoliopsida > Zingiberales > Zingiberaceae > Zingiber > Zingiber officinale. The sequence goes on along the minus strand of NC_055993.1, from coordinate 82,598,248 downwards.
TTATCTACCATTTTAAACTTATTCCTATCATTATACCTAAATCCATGATTATGCTTAGGTAAATAATCTACATTATTTCTAACAAGCATATAAGAATTAGAGCTTTGATTAAACTTCAAAATAGAGATTACCTTCCCTTTTACCTTTGAAGCTCCCCTTTGACTTGTGCTCCTTTTCTTTTCCCATTTCTTCAAGTGCGCCAATTTTTTTAGCTCTCCTCTCCTTGGACACTTAATATGGTAGTGACCATACTTACCACATGTGAAGCAGCTAATATGCATCTTCTCCTTCTTCTTCCTACAACTCTCATTCGTTAAATCAACCTTAGTGAGTTTAAGGTTTACCTCCCTTACCTTTTGGAGTGATAGACACCTACTCTTGTAGTGCCCTATCTTACCACACTCAAAGCATTTTATGTGGCTCTTCCCGCTCTTCTTGGTGGATGAGGTGGAGGATTGAGCTTCCAAGATCTCTTCTTCATTAGATGACTCCTCTTCCTCTTCACTCAAAGATATAGACAGTTCCACTTCCTCTTCTCTTTAAGATGTGGATGGCACTTCCTCATCTTCCTTCTCCTCCTCGAATGTTGAGCACGTGTCAACAACCGATTGGTCCTTCTCTTTTTGAACCAATGAGCCTTTCTCCTTGGGCTCCTCCACTACTTGGAGTTTTGTAGGATCTTCATGAAGCGCAATTACCTTTTTCCAAAGGTTGCTTACATTCTTGTATTCACCTAAATTCAATACCAAATTAAGAGGTAATAAATTAATCAAAATTCTAGTTACCTCCTTATCCACCTCCGATTGCTCCCTTTGCTCCTCGGTCTAATGCCGAGGCCGGAGGCGCTTTCCCTTCTTGTCCGTTGAAGCTTCAAATGGTTCCTCCAACACAATCTATTGGTTCCAATCCATTTGGAACCAAGTCTCCAACCGCTTCCTCTAATACTCAAAATCATCTCGATCGTATGGAGGTGAGATTCGAATATCCCATCCTAGAGGTCCTTCGGACTCCATCTTCCTCTAGCGATTCGCTCCCTCGACGATTAGTCCATAGAAGAGCGACCCGCTCAAATACCAAATGTTGGGACCTTGACGTCCACTAAAGGGGGTGAATAGCGGCTCACCCAACATTTGCTTCCTACAATAGTTAGTATGCACAGCGAAAATACAAGAACAAATACTAACAAGAGAGAGAAAACCTAACACGTTGATTTAACGTGGTTAGGAGATAAAGTTCCTACTCCACTGCTGTCCGTAAGGTGGATGATCTCGATCCATCTGTGGATAACTCCATGGAAAACCTCTGGCTAGCTCACGTAGCTCCTTTGTGGGTGGAGAAACCTCGCCACAAACTCGCACAAGCATGCTAGACACACAAGAGCACTTTGGAGACTCTAATAGGAGTTAACCACCTCTATTTTTGTCAACTTTGCTCAAGCACCCTGAGCTCTATTAAATAGAGCTCGGGAGGAAAACACCAAGTATTTTCCCACCACCAGTCGACTGGTCTTAAGTGAAATTCGACTGTTACAAGCCAACAATTGACTACTAGTCGATTGTTACAGTGCACCAGTCGACTGCTACAGTGCACCAGTCGATTGCTATAGTAATTGTTATAGTACTGGTTGACTACCACAACGCCCATTTGACTGCTACAATGCTGGTTGACTGCTACAGTACCCAACTATTATTTTCGCAGCCGTAGGGCATAAAAACACTTTGTGCTTTGCCCAAGTCAACTGGTCAAACCTTAACCCTAGGATTCGACCCTCGAGTACATTCACTCAATACTCGTCTTCGCCTGACCAACCTAAATCTAGCCTTCTAGCCTCCTCTATCAGCATCACGTCCCTCGGATGTCTCCCCATCCTTCACGTCTTGCCTTCTGGTACTTCTTTCAGCCTTGTCCTTGTTGTTGGGTCTTCCTCACCTCTGGGACTTCATCCATTGCCAAGTCACACTTGGACTTATATTGTCAAGACTACATGCTTGAACTTATATCACCAAGACTCATCCTTGAACTTTCCTTCTTTGTCAAGATTACACTTAGACTTTTCTTGTTGTACCTATATCCTGCACACTCATAATACATATCAAATATAACAATAAATCTAATTTAAATATTTACTCAAATATCAAAATCTATAGCACTTAGATTACTCCAATACTAGTGAAACATTTTTTTACTCATTAAAAATTAATATCTGACCTATTGATAATAATATTCTTACATGAATTATTTGTGTCTATCCATGGGGCGAGTTTTAAGATTTATGATTTAGAATAAACTTGCTTTAGTTACTCAGTTCGTTATTTTTTTTTATTTTAATTTTAAATGATAATTGATCAGCGAGGATTGTATTTGGGTTTTAAAGTAGGATTGCTATAAAAAATAATGAATTTGTCACTTATATTATCTGAAATGAAAGAAAATATATATAAAATTTTTTTTTGATATTTGAGAATCCAAGTCGGCATTAATTGGTAGCCCTACCACACCAAATGAATAAATATTTGAGTCCATAATTCACTAAACGGAAAGGGTGAGAATTTAATGCAAACTAAATGTCTACACCGAAACCTGACAGTACGTTTCCCCGACCGCGATAACTAATAGTTTTTTCTTTCTTTTTCAAAACAGCAACGTGAGGAATATCTAAATCATGTAGTTGGATTTAAAATGATAATAACGTATCCAATTTCATTTTTATCATTGTTATTATTCTCAATCGACTGTCATTATATTAGTCAAATCAATTATTTTTTATAAAAAAAATTGATCGTGTTAAAAAATTATCACTATCAATGAGTCAAATTGATATTGGTAGGTGATGCGATGGAAAGAAGGGATTTATTTTAGGAAAGGTCTTCACCACATGAGAGGTCAAAGTTAAGACAATCAACACCCCACTATCAATGATCGGGTGGGCGAGTGGTTCGCCCGATCGAGATATGAAAAGTCTGATCCGACATCATCACTAGCTCGGCCATTAGTTGAGCTAGGATGCTCAAGACATGAATGAACGCCAAGTGTCTGCAGAAGCAGGTTGAGCGGCTATCCCGCTCGGCCTTACATCAATACTCAGATCAGGAGAGTAGAGTCATAGCCGAGTAGACCACACATGAACAACGCTAATATAACCGAGCGGCTATCCCGTTCGGTCAAGGCACACGTACATCAACCGGACAGTGGAAGTATCGACCGCTCGGGGCTGAGTGGGAGGAGGTCACTTGACTGGATGCCGGTGAGATACCGGACCGTTGGACTGCTACCGGCTTTAGTGGCGGCTTGAAGGCCATGGGCGCTGCAGCTACGGGCCCTTGCGATAGCTCGGCTAAGGAGGACGTCCGATCAGATGATGAGGCCTCCACAATTTCTAGGAGTGGAGTCGGAGTCGAAGTTCCGACCCTCTCGACCAGTTGCGCACCCGAAGTAGTGGAGCACGAAGATGAATCCGCTCGACACCTCTTGCGCCTGGTCAAGGGCACGTCGGAGGAGGCCGATCCCGAGGGTTCCTCGACGGGAGTGATGGGGCACCGCTCCATCCGAGGCTGTGAGCTGGGGTGGCCCCACCGCTAGGCGCATGGCTGGCCGTGCCTTCACCCACTTCCGCGGGCGTCTCCTCGCTCACCCCAAGTGGATCTTCATGGGTGCCGACCGGTGGTAGATCGCGGCTCGCCAGTTCCTCTGTAACAGTCGTCTCGATCACGCTATCCGAGAGCTTCGCCTTGTCGGTCATCCGTGCACGCATCATGATTTCAGCTGCAAGATAAAAGAAAAAATCAGTTAGCATAAAAGGAGTATGCAGCTAAGTATCTTACCTAAGCTGGTCGGCAGCCGGGTGCGGATCAGACTTAAGCCAAAGATGTAGAGGACATCCTCAAGCAGCAACTTGTGAATGTTGTACTTCTGACCAGCCAGCATGGCCGCAGCGTCCAAATAATCCGATTAGCTCTTGTAGCTTTTCAGTTTGGGTTGAGGCGCCACTTCGAGCTACCAACGGGTTGAGAATTTCGGCCGCTCGAGAAGACGTAAGAAAAAGAAGTATTTCCTCCAATGTTTATTGGAGGTTGACATTTTATCAAAAAACACTAGGCCAACCCTAAACTGAAAAAGGAAGGTCCCCGGCTTGGACAACTTTGGGTAGTAAAAATAGTGAAAGATTCGAGGGACAAGAGGGATGTCGTGCAGTTGGAATAAGACGACTACGCCGCACAGAAGGCGGAAGGAGTTCGGCACGAGTTGAGGGAGGGAGATGCAGAAGTATTTGCAGACTACGATAATGAAGGGAACCGCAGATCAGCGAAGAAATGATCCCTGAATAGACAGATGCATCCGGTCCGCGGGGTGATAACCATGATTTAGCTATATTATTTTGATTCATAATGTATATTTTTGATGGTCTATTCATAATTTAATCTCATATTTTACATCATATTTCATAATTACATGTGATCTTGGACTTAATTGCAAATTAGCTTATTTTCATGGTATTTGATGCTAATATTTGTTTATTATTTTGTAGGCATCAAAAGGGTCATGAACTTGATCAAATCAGACCACACTTGAGCTCGAATCAAGGGCTAATCAAGTGGATCAAGCCTTGGAGTATTTTGGATCGTCCATTGAAGATCAGAGAGATCTGGGCCATCCGTCAAGGATCTGGTCCATCCAACCTAATGAGGAGTAGATCTGAGCCATTGATGAAGATCTAGAGACTTTGATCCATATCTAAGTTCATCCAGCCATTTATTGAGCCCAGAAGCATGTGGACCATGCGATCAGAGAGGGAGATGTTTAAAACCTGAGAAGCTACAGTGTCTTCGCTGGGCTCGATCGCAATTTCCTTCTACAGTAGCTTCGTCTTCTCCGTCGCAGCGCCGAGTTCCCATTCCTCAATTCCAGATCTAGATATTAGCATTCTTCACCAGCGGCGATTCCTGAGCTCTGGCGATCATCGTCTGAGGTCACAGAAGCGGCAGGGGCGTTCTCCAGTCCGTGTAGTTGAGTTCTGTCCATTTCACAATCCGGATTTAGGGGCGTTCTCCGATCCGCGATTTCAATCATCACCGGAGCTAGAAGGGCGTTCTCTGCGGCTCCGACGACACTCCCGTTTCCTCATTCCATCAGCAACTCCGGAATCGATCTGATCAATCGATTGGTGTTGCAATTTCTAGAACTCAGCGTTGTTTCCTTGTGCATTGTAAACTCCAGCCGATTGTGAGCTCGAGGGTGTTCCCAGAGGCTGTGAAGAATCGTCTGGATTAGTTGGAAGCTCAGGATTCAAAGCCGATTACCAGAAGGGCGTTCTCTGCGGTGGTTCTATAGTGACAGCAGGGTGAAGAAGGTTTGCGGCAAGATTTTGGTTTGTGGAATGTTATAGATTAGGTTTTCATTATCTTGGTCTTAGATTTGGTGATGTTCCTGCTCAGATCTTCAGATCTGATTTCTTCTTTTGTAATTTAGTTTGTGTTTGAATTACAACAATCCGAATCTTGTTGCAGGAATTTAATTGATTGTAAATTTTGTTCATTATGAAAATTTCAATTCTGTTAAATACTAGTTTGTTTAGTTTTGGTTGTTTAGTTAGCTAATCTTTATTCTTTGAATTGGATATGTGGTTATTAAGATGGAATTTAAATGTGGAATGCCTACTTGAGCTTTTAATTGTTTACTTCCCTAATATGTGTTGATTGTTAGTGAGAATTGAAGAATAGTGATTGAGCTAAGTGTTGAATCTGAGTGAGATTATGAATGTAAGCTATTTCAGTTCATGCAAGATGAGCTTAATTTCAAGTATTTAATGTAGGAAACTCTTGTTCTAGTTCTAGAATCTTTGGTTACAGTGATTGTTGATTGAAGATGTGGGAATTGCATTATTTGATTCAGAGACGAATAAGAATTTGAATTTCATGGAAGCCCATTTGGTTAGAAGGTAGTGTGATTAGATGAGAATGTACTGTCTTGGATCTTATTCTTGATCTAGTTGAAATTAGAATTTGATTGGAACCAATTCTATAATTCACACACACTTATTAGTTACCCTTAGAAAAATACGACTTGAGACTCCTTACTACGACACGTGTCTTAATTTTATTGAGTTTCCAATCTTTATTAATTTGATGCGCCTCGTGACATGCAAAAAGGTCGACACCAAATTTTGGCGCCGTTGCCGGGGAACTAACTAGTTGTGTGTGTTTATTTTAGATTGAGCATTGATTGATTTACTTTGTTAGCATGTTGATTGATTTGATTGCCTATTCTTTTTGTATTTTCATGTTGGTTTATTCTTGAATTTTTAAGTACTTTTACTGTTCATGTTATCATGTGTTTGAAACTTTATGCTCTTGAATCTTCTAACATTGATTTTTAGTGTTGTAGTGAAGAACAGGAGATTTCAGTAGCATGGATCCATATTTCCAGAATTTTAAATGTGGAATGGAGAATCAGTATTTTCAGCTTGAGTATCAACATTACCCATACATGAATCAACAAAATAGGTATGAGTTATTTTCAAATAGTTTTAATGCTAATTGGGTGGATAATTCATGTTTCAGGTATGAAAGTGCACAAGGACCATTTATTGAGCTATATCCAGCCTACCAGAGTTCATATGAGTTTCAGGAAGTTTCAACAAATTTTATCCCACAACCTTTTCAACAAAATGAATTTCAGATGGATGAGTCAACATGGAAATTAAAGGAGATTATGCAACAAATGAGTGAGCATCAAGAGCAACAATTCTCAAGGATACAGAATATACATAATCAGTTGGACCAAATTGCATCATCCATTCATCAGTTACAAACAAAAAACGCAGTGAGGAGTTGGATTGTGGAGATCTTGTCAGGCCTGACACTGCATCTACTTCTTCACTAGATTATTTAAATACTTTTTATTGTTGTGATGATGTAGTTGAATATAATTTTGATTCTACTAATGATGTTGCTCTAGATGTTGGAAATGATGCAGGATTTGTTTTTGAAGATAATTTAAATGTAGGGGAATGCTTACTGGAAGCATTATCTCAAGAATCACCAAGAATTGAAGATATAAGTGTAGGGACTTGTGCTATGGAGCCAAGCACCCAAGAATCACTACATGAGGATGAACATTCACCAGAACCAGAGCTTGAGCATTTACATGATGAAGAGGAGGTAACAATCACCACTCCAGGTACCTTTCAACTTGATAAGGTGAGTATTTCTTGTAATTTATCAGAAAATTCAATAGAGGTATCATTTGTTGATTTGGTTAGTTGTGATTCATTTCTGGACATATCTTCTATCAAAACTAATATTATCCTATTTTCTTATCCCACATGTGTGTGGGAGGTGTTTTCCTTTATTGATTGTGTAGGAGAATACAAGCTTCCGGAGTGGATGCTTGAACTGAACTACCTCCGTCCTCCAGAAAAAGCTTTGAAAGGAAAAATGAATAATAAAAAGAATTTTAGTGGAACCACAATTACACCTCTACCGGTGTGGATTTTATTGCTAAATCTTCTTCGACCCCCGGAATAAAAGGGGAGTTGGTTCCAATTTTGTTTTCTTTTGCATTTTAATTCATGCTTTGTTAATAAATTCTTTTTATGCATTTCTTTAGTTTTATACTTTGCATTTTTCATTTTACTTTCATACTTTGCATTTTGTTTAGTACATAACATTTCAATTTGAATAAATTCTCCATGAAATTTTCTAGTAATATTTTTAAGATGGTAAAAGCTTCTTAAATTTGATCATCGATTTTAGGTCATATGACATAATTGGATGCTTTTCTTACATGATATTGATTAATATGGTGATGGATTCTAAGTTGATTAATTGAGCTTGTTTGCATGAATATTACCTAGTGAGGTCCACTTTAAGCCTATATCTCATTATTTTCTCTTGTGTGACATGCACTCATAGCAATTGAAATCCTAAAACTTACTTAGTTTCTTTTCAAAGTCATAATAACATTGGTATGCATGGAAATTGAGGATTTTTTCAATTTTGTTCCCCTTCATACTTTCTAATTCCTTTCCTCACAAGTTTCTTTATACATTCTCATCTAGAATTCGAATTCTTGAGTATCCTTGCTTGTCATTATTTCATTGGGAGTATTGGTTGAATTCTTGATGAGTTGTATTGACTAGATGGACAAAGGATTAAGTGTGGGGGAAATGTATAGTGTTTTTGAATGTTTGGATTCATTTGTTAATGGAAGGGATTCAAATTCAAGCCAAAGATGAAGTTTTGGGAAGATGTAATGGAGTTAAATGCTTAAGGTTTTTAAAGTTGGGATGCTACTGTTCTAGAAAAGAAAATGCTAAAAATTTTGCCACGAATGAAGTGCTCTTAAGATTTTATGTTAAATGCATCCATTTCTTAAGTTTTATCATGTTAAGAGCAAGTTCCAATAGCTTTGAATTTTGAAGTTTGATACTATGGTGATACTAAGTTGAAGAAGGATATGGAATGCTAATGCATGTAAATGATTTCAGAACCCTGCACATTCTGGCATTAATGCATAGAAGCATTTCAGATTTGAAATCTGAAGTTGGTTTGCTAAGCATTGTTTGTTCTGGACCTGAAGTATCAGTAGCAAATTCAATTAATTTGAGCTTGAGCTCTTGTGTATTTAGTACTAAATAAGACCTTTTAGTAAGCTGATGTTGCAGAAAGATTATAACTTGAATCTGAAGTTGATATTAGGATTTCCAAAACCAATACAAACAAATATTTTTCTGTATGATCTTTGTGCTATATTGTCCTTAATGTCTCTGATATGAAATGAATGGGCTGTGCAGTAAATTCAGAAGCTATTTGAGCATTTGAGGCATTGAAGATGCATGTTATTAAGAAACTATGGAATGCCATGGAGAAACATGGAACCTGATCACTGCTAGGAAGCTGAAACAATTTGTGTATCAAATGAGTACCAAAATTTTGGAGCAGCACTAAGTCATTGAAAAACTCAAGTGGAGCTCTTGTACTTTTAGTAACAAATGGTGTTCTGGTCTTTCTATGTTTTCTACTAATTGCATGGATAGAATTATTTAATCTGTTGCTGGAATTCTGAGCAGGAAAGCAACAGAACAGAGACAGACTCTTGCAGTAAGGAATTCAGAATTCTGTGAGACAAATTGCAGTACTGGGAAATTATGAAAAGTTGAGAGCTGTGGGAGTATCAAGAATTCAGAAATGAAATCAAGTAAGGGAGAAGCTTACAAGAAGTTTTGTAATGTGAAGTAACAAATGGAATGTTGGCATCAATAGTCTACCAAGATTCATTTTAGTCACTGAAAAGTATTATATAGCAATGACATTTGATAGTGCTTGAAAGACTGAATTTTGGTGAATGAGAAGAGTAAAAGAAGTCAGTGATAGCTTTCGAGTTGGGAAGTGGAACTCAATTCAAAGAAGAACAAATGAAAATTAAAAGGAAAGGGTGCTGGAATGATAGAAATGAATATAGTGCAGAATTCAAGCAGTGCAGAATTCAAGCAGTGCAGATTTTGAAGAAAAATGTGGCAATTTTGTGCCAAATTGGGAAAGGGATTGTAGCATGTAGAGTTGCTGAAACCTGTAAACTTCTCAGTTATGCATTGTAAAGGGCCTTAAGAGACAAGATGAAGAAGTATTGAACTTTCTTGTGGCTACACAGTGACAAATGGTACAAAGACCAGAATGTGCAGAAATGGATCAGCAGTGGCTGTGCAGAATGGAATCAAGGCATTTGGTTCATTAAATATTTTGAAACTCAATTGCCAATCCGGTATTAACAAAGGATTATCTTGCTTTTCAAGAGCTACAAGATTTTTTAGACAAGAAATTTGATACTAAACAAGGAAACAAAGTTGAAAACTGAAATTGAAGAATCTGTAGCTTGGGGTCTTGGACTGGTATTGCAGCAGGTGGAAGTTAAATTCGAGCTGAATTTTTGTGCTATTGCAAGAGAAGATGTTAGTCTTACTGCCAGCTATCTTCCAAGGCTTATTAGCTAGAAAATTTTGCTGAAATTGAAGCAAGAAAACTGTAAAATGCAGTAAGGGCAGCAATAAACAAAACAGAATGCAGCTTTAATTGTGTATCAAAAGTGTACCAACCTGAAATTCAGAATTTAATATTCTGTGAGATGCAGAACTGAGCTCTGTTGCTATTGCATTTTCATGAAAAGGCTGAATTGTATGACTTAAGCAAAAAGTATCATTAGCCACTGAATTCTGAAATTGTCCTGAAATTCTGATACAAGGCTGCAAACTGGAAATTCTGTCAATAAGGCTGATTGAACCAACACTGAACTGGGCTAGCAGAATTTGTCAAGCAGTGCTTGGTATTAAATTCAGAATTTCTGAAAATCAATTGAAACAAGTGCTCTTGATTCATATGTGCCAATTTGGAAATGTCTACAAGCTATGTAAGGCTGATTTCAATTTAAAGCAGAATGTTTGAACTTGTATAAGGGCATGTAAGTGTGAGGCTGATTTCTGAAATTGAAATCTAGGAAATTGATACTATGAAATGGTTTTTCTAAGATACATTATTTGGCAGGGAATGTTCTAAATACTGAACACATATGCATCAAGTTGTTTATTTCTCTATGCTGCTTAACTTCTGAAATCAAGAACTTTTCTGCTGCAATTGTGAAAAAAATAATCTGTAATCTGAAAGCAGAATTCAATACTCTGCTGAACTGCATTTGATACTGCACTTCTGAAATAATTAGTAACTTGTACCTGCAATACACCACAGAAACAGAAGTAGAAAAAAAATCCTACAGAAAGAGAACTATGAGCATAGTGTTATTGCAATTAGATGGCATGATATGTTTCATTGTCCGAGACGAACAACATTTTAAGTGTGGGGGAGGGATCTCTTCTCCATAAGGTAATTCAAGATTGTTTTAAGTTTCTAAATGAAGTGGAATTGAAGTGCAAAAACAGTGAACAAGAAAGGAAAAATTGATAAATCAAGATGTATCAAAGGTGGAGATAGAGTATCAAGATTCTTTGTTGGTCATCAAATTGAAGGGGAGGTTAGCTTGATACTTTGAATTGGTTAAAACAAATGGTATTCATCTCTTTTCACATCAAAATGGTCGACTCATCAAGTATATTCCTCTAATACTCTTATCTCTCATTTTCTTCATTGAATTCTTTTCTTTTGCTATTTCATTCACTTTCATTGTTCTTGTTGATTCCATTTCAATTCTTGTTGATAAAATCCTTTTGATTCATGTATGTTATGTTTATAGTGGTGGAGATTAGAAAAAAAGCAAGCTTATGGTAGTGAAATGTTGTGAGTGACATTGAGTGAGCTCCACTAATATGCATTTTTTTGTGTGAGGGTTAGAATAGGTGAATCCCTTGTGAGATTGCAATTTGTTTAATTTTTCAATTGGACTGAAACCATCACACCTACTAATTATTGTTTGGATTGTATTCATGATTATTTGTGATCTTTAGATAATCTTAGTTAAATTCTTTTTACTATCTTTTAGGTATTGCTAGTGGAATTTGTGTGGAGATGATTTTTAGTTTTCTTAACTTGAACGGGACGTCCAAGACTAAGTGTGGGGGATTTGATAACCATGATTTAGCTATATTATTTTGATTCATAATGCATATTTTTGATGGTCTATTCATAGCTTAATCTCACATTTTACATCATATTTCATAATTGCATGTGATCTTGGACTTAATTACAAATTAGCTTATTTTCATGGTATTTGATGCTAATATTTATTTATTATTTTGTAGGCATCAAAAGGGTCATGGATCCGATCAAATTAGACCACACTTGAGCTCACATCAAGGGCTAATCAAGTCGATCAAGCCTTGGAGTATTTTGGACCGTCCATTGAAGATCAGAGAGATCTGGGCCATCCGTCAAGGATCTGGTCCATCCGACCTAATGAGGAGTAGATCTGAGCCATTGATGAAGATCCAGAGACTTTGATCCAGATCTGAGTTCATCCAGTCGTTGATTGAGCCCAGAAGCATGTGGACCGTCCGATCAGAGAGAGAGATGTTTAAAACCTAAGAAGCTATAGTGTCTTCGTTCGGCTCGGTCGTGATTTCCTTCTACAGTAGCTTCGTCTTCTCCGTCGCAGCGTCGAGTTCCCATTCCTCAATTCCAGATCCAGATGTTAGCATTCTTCACCGCCGGTGATTCCTGAGCTCTGGCGATCATCATCCGAGGTCACAGAAGCGGCAGGGGCGTTCTCCAGTCCGTGCAGTTGAGTTCTTTCCATTTCACAATTCGGATTTAGGGGTGTTCTCTGATCCGCGATTTCAATCATCACCGGAGCTAGAAGGGCGTTCTCTGCGGCTCCGACGACACTCCCGTTTCCTCATTCCATCAGCAACTCCGGAATCGATCTGATCAATCGATTGGTGTTGCAATTTCTAGAACTCAGCGTTGTTTCCTTGTGCATTGTAAACTCCAGTCGATTGTGAGCTCGAGGGTGTTCCCAGAGGCTGTGAAGAATCGTCTGGATTAGTTGGAAGCTCAGGATTCAAAGTCGATTACCAGAAGGGCGTTCTCTGCGGTGGTTCTATAGTGACAGCAGGGTGAAGAAGGTTTGCGGCAAGATTTTGGTTTGTGGAATGTTATAGATTAGGTTTTCATTATCTTGGTCTTAGATTTGGTGATGTTCCTACTCAGATCTTCAGATCTGATTTCTTCTTTTGCAATTTAGTTTGTGTTTGAATTACAACAATCCGAATCCTGTTGCAGGAATTTAATTGATTGCAAATTTTGTTCATTATGAAATTTTCAATTCTGTTAAATACTAGTTTGTTTAGTTTTGGTTGTTTAGCTAGCTAATCTTTATTCTTTGAATTGGATATGTGGTTATTGAGATGGAATTTAAATGTGGAATGCCTACTTGAGCTTTTAATTGTTTACTTCCCTAATATGTGTTGATTGTTAGTGAGAATTGAAGACTAGTGATTGAGCTAAGTGTTGAATCTGAGTGAGATTATGAATGTAAGCTATTTCAGTTCATGTAAGATGAGCTTAATTTCAAGTCTTTAATGTAGGAAACTCTTGTTCTAGTTCTAGAATCTTTGGTTACAGTGATTGTTGATTGAAGATGTGGGAATTGCATTATTTGATTCAGAGATGAATAAAAATTTGAATTTCATAGAAGCCCATTTGGTTAGAAGGTAGTGTGATTAGATGAGAATGTACTATCTTGGATCTTATTCTTGATCTAGTTGAAATTAGAATTTGATTGGAACCAATTCTATAATTCACATACACTTATTAGTTACCCTTGGAAAAATACGACTTGAGACTCCTTACTACGACATGTGTCTTAATTTTATTGAGTTTCCAATTTTTATTAATTTGATACACCTCGTGACATGCAAAAAGGTCGACACCACGGGGTATTTGGCCGATCGGACGAGGAGGGTAGAATAATTTCGTGGTGAGATGGGATTTCGAAGGCATTTCTAAGGCCCTCCACGTCACCCTCATCAAACCTAGATTCCATGGTTGTATACCAAGGTCTAGGGACGGAGGCCGACGACATGGAGGAGCTGGCCATCGCTAAAAATGACGCAAAAGAATGACGATCGAAAAAGAGGTAGAAAGGTTCACCGGAAGGATGTCGGAACAGTGGACAGCAGAAGGCCCAAAGGAGAAAAGTGACGGGAGAGAGCTTACTGGAAGGGAGGGGAGGTCACCGGAGGAAGAGAACGAAGGATTTCAGGAGGAGAACACGCACAGGACCACTGGAGAACACAAGGCGCAAGAGCACGAAGGTCAGAAACGTGGCAGCAAAAGTGTGGAGAAGGCGGCGAAGCAGCGGGCTCATATATATCCCAGGCTCGGCCGACCGAAGCCGTCCGATCTAGGTCGCGAAAACCTAGGCTCAGATCCGACCGTCGAATTTAAACCGCCAAACGTAACGACGCAAATGAATGACGATTGAAAAAGAGGTAGAAAGGTTCACTGGAAGGATGTCGGAACAATGGACAGCAGAAGGCCCAAAGGAGAAAAGTGACGGGAGAGAGCTTACTGGAAGGGAGGGGAGGTCACCGGAGGAAGAGAACGAAGGATTTTAGGAGGAGAACACGCACAGGACCGCCGGAGAACACAAGGCGCAAGAGCACGAAGGTCAGAAACGCGGCAGCAAAAGTGTGGAGAAGGCGACGAAGCAGCGGGCTCATATATATCCCAGGCTCGGTCGACCGGAGCCGTCCGATCTAAGTCGCGGAAACCTAGGCTCAGATTTGACCGTCGAATTTAAACCACCAAACGTCGCCATCAATGCCTGTTACGTCAGGCGTGCGACGACGGTGGGAGCGACACGTGGCAGGCTACCACGGGACGACAATTAAGGCGGTCATGAGAACCTGTTCTGCCTTAATGAGAGGGATTTGTACACTTCCCGAGAAATCGGGGTGACGTCAGGCCAGCCCGCTTTCGTCGAGGATAGATGGAGGAAAAAGTCTACAAGTGTAAACCTTTGTTTGTCCGATCAGATCAAGGGAGCATGTTTATAACCAAGCGACCACCTTCAAAAGGCCGATCGGCAAGGGTCAGGCCTAGCCTGATCATTCCGTACAGTGAGGAAGGTCGATCGGGATGGCATATGCTCACGCAATAGTCCAGTCAGTCAGACCACGACCTCCTTCAACTAGACTTGAAGGGGAGGCATGTGATGCAGTGGGAAGGAGGAGCCCACCTTGGGAAAGGTCTTCGCCACAAGGGAGGTCAAAGTCAAGGCAGTCAATGCCTTACTATCAATGGCGGGGTGGGCGAGTGGTTCGTCCGACCGAGATATGAAAGGTCCGATCCGACATCATCACTAGCTCGACCACCAGTTGAGCTAGGACGCTCAAGACAGGAATAAACATCAAGTGTTTGTAGAAGCAGGCCGAGCGGCTACCCCGCTTGGCCTTACATCAATACTCAGATCAGCATAGTAGAGTCATAGCCGGGCAGACCACACATGAACAGCGCTAATACAGCCGAGCGACTATCCCGTTCGATCATGGTGCGCGTACAGCAACCGGACAGTGGAAGTATCGACCGAGCGGCTACCCCGCTCGGCCAAGTAGTAAATTCATCATCCAGGCAACGGAGACTCCAGCCGAGCGACTATCCTGCTCGGCCCAGCAATGGATGACACTGGCATAAGGAACTCTCAACCAAGAGGCCATCCCGTTCGGTTGAGCAACAAATACCGTGGGATATCCTTCGACATCCATTTTGGAGTTAGTGCCGCCGACTGACGGCATGGTTAAACAGAAGATCGTACGGCGAAAGCTTCCATTGTCACTTCAGAGATATGCTCGGCTTGTTAAGGTACTGTATCAAGGACACATTACTGACATGTCTCTTCACGGAAGGTTTGGGACAACTTGCCCGCTTTGAGAAGCGTGCATACACGCTACATGAGCCTTATATAAAGGGGGTCTAGGCATCGACGGAGGTATGCTTTTCTCGCGATCTCTACAGTTGCGCTATAGTTCCCCCTGCTTCTTGCTTCGCCAGAGACTGACTTGAGCGTCGGAGGGCCATTGCTAGGGACCCCTTCCCTGGTTCGGCACTGACGCTGCTTGTGTTGCAGGCAGACGCGAAGTCCCTCGGAGGTCAGCAGGAGCGCCACGTCCCCAGCATCCACCTCCTCAAATTTCGGACATGATTAGTAGGTGAACTAGACAAACACATAGAAACTTATTTCATGTTATTCTGAGCTCTCTAGATCCATTAGTCAGTTTCAGTAAAAACTCTTTAAATTCATCCGGCCAAAATAAGTTGATGGACTCAGAGAGCTTATAATGACCTGAAATCAGGTCCTATGAATTTGTTTAGTTTTTATAATTATATTAATACTTTCAAATATCAATTTGACCTAATATATTAAATGTATTGATTTTTTTTAACATGAATTAGATTTTTTTGGACATATCATGTTCAAAAAATCACTGCACTCAATATAGTGGGTCAAATTTGAATCTATCAACTGGTTTCAACCAAAACTAACTGATGAACCTAGAGAGTTCAGAATGACATGAAATTAATTTTTATATATTTATTTAGTTCTCATGATTATATTTATACTCTAAAATATTAATTTATCTACTATATTAAAAGTAATCATTTTTTTAATATAAATAGATCATTGGAAAAAAAACCAACCAAAATAGAATTAGGTACATGATTTTAATAATTTTAAAACTAAAGTACATGATATATTATTCTTCTTTTAAGTTGATTTATTATTCTTCTTTTAAGTTTCTAAATGATTCAAAATTTTTTGACTAGTATATATATATATATATACTAGTATTTTTCATCTAAAGAAAAATCCTTGAGGGTACAACCTACACAATTAATGGAAACGGAGGAGGAGGCAAAGGCATTAAACATTGAAAACTCAATTCAAACAAATTGATATTAAATGGAAGGACACATGATTTAATTGTCAAGTGGAAGCTTCTCATTTTGAAACCGCAGACAAAGAATCTACTAAACTTTAGATATTGTCCAATTTGTCCTTATCCAAACTTAAACAATTACGGAGAATCTATAGACCCGATAAAATTATCATTTTGGATTCGATTAGTTTGCAAAATTAAGATTTATATATATATAATAATAATAATAATAACTAGAAGAGAGAAACTGCAAGCCAAGGACGTCTGAAATCTCAGTGCGATCGAAATAAATGAAATAAAATACAATAAAATACAATAAAATCTAGCAATATTCACAGATGCAGCGATTAGCTGCTCAGAGATTTGGAGGGTGTTGGTAGTTCTCGTGGCAGCTGATCACTGGCTTCCTCCTCTCTTAGTTCTTCGATCTTGAAGGAATTGGAAGCGGAGGAGGAGGAGGAAGAAGAAGAGAATGGAGAAGAAGCAGAAGCAGAGGAAGCGGAAGAAGCCATGGCCGCGAGCAAATCCAGGAAGGCGCCGACTATGAAGCCGTGCGTCTTCCTGCCGTTCACGCTCAGGTACCAGGCCAGCAGCTCCTCCAGCCTCTCCCAGTCACCGGCGCCGAGCCCCTGCGCCGCCACCACTTCCTCCATCGACCGCCGGAAGTCGCCGTACGGGTTCCGCGACTCCACCGCTACTGCCACGCTGTCCTCGAAAGGCGACTCCTTTTCTTGTTCGACCACCACCGCCGCCGCCGAGTCCTTCACCTCCTCCATGATCGAGCTCGTGTCGCCGCCCGGGTCGAAGAAGAGCCGGTCCGAGCGCCGCCGCCGCACCACCGCGGGGTCCTCCTCCTCCTCCGCGGTGTCGGAGGAGGAGGAGCAGGTGATACCGGAGTCGTCGTTGAGGTAGAACCGGAACGAGTCGGCCTTGGGGTGTTTGCAAAAATGCCAGGACCAGGAAGAAGAAGGAGGAGGAGGAGAGGGAGGAAAACTCTCCGGCGAGGAATCCCTGAGCTTGAAGAAGAGCGAACTCAAGACATGCTTCTTCTTCCCCATCTCTCTCTCTCTCTCTCTCTCTTGTGCCTGAGTCTGAGGTGGGAGCTCAAGCTCTCATCCCATTTATGGAGGTTGATGAGGAGGCCTCTGTTTGAGGTGATGAACAGTAACTTTCAATGCACATGCTTTGATCCTCACAACCAAGTTAGATTATTTTTTACGAGTTTGGTTCATACCTAACTTGACATTTTAATATTATCAAATTTTCAATTCTGTTTGATTATACAAATAAATAATTAATTATTGATCTTGATAATTCAAATTTATATATTTATTTTAAAATTTTTTTATTTATTATATTGATAAGAATTTTACGATGAAATATTGTTCACGAACGTTATTTATTAATATTGAACTAGTTGAACATCAAACTTATTTATTTAACTGATCTTATATATATACTAAATGAATATAAATAAATTTTTATCAAACTAAATATCAAATTTATTCACAAACATTCAGTTTATCACTTGAACTAATAAATACATTAATTCCGAGTCAGGTTTTGCATAGATTTGGCACCAACAAGAGAAAACCAAGCTGATTTTGTTTAGGAAATCAAGTGTATGTTCAAGTGCTGCCTTTTCAGCCATTTCCTCCTGCATTAATGAGAGGAAGAGTGAGGCCCAGGAGGAATTTATTACTTCCACCTGTTTTGGCTGGTCTTCCAATTTACTCACTGCTGCTATCTCTGTCCAAACTTGAAGGCATTATCAGGCATTTGAGACCACAGGGATTTTGAAGGTATATGTCCTCTCACATGATATGATGTGCCAACCCAAGAAGATCATATAATTCACACCACTTTGAATTCTAGTAGAGAAAGGAATTTTGAGTTAAATTAATATCAATTAGTATAATTATACAGGATAACAAGTTTCGTTTCGTGCACTGAATTGTCTTTTCGCTGATAAATGCAACTAGTCCTCGTAATTTTGTCTGTTTCTTATCTTGCAGCCAACTAGTTGGTGATGTACATGAAGTGGTCTGTGCTCAAAGGGGACAAAGATGATAAAGCTTCAGATTTTATTCTCTGAAGCTTCAAATTTTGTGTGTTTTATTGTGTGATTGGAATCACTCATTTGGAGGATAGGATAAGGCATGAATGTCATCGATCATCATCGGCTTCTTCCCTCGTCGGACTTCTTCGCCCTTGCAATTCACTCGCTCATGCCTCTTTCTTTCGTCTTTCCTCCTTTCGCTTTTCGTTGGAGCTCCTAGTGAGCATTGTGCCATGGCGTATCTTGCGGTTTCATTGCTAGTGCATCTCTACACGACAGAAGTAGAAAATGCGGTGAAAATACTTTTAACTTATGCAGGATAAAACTGCGTATAATAGATTCAATGTGATTCAATTCTTTTTTGGAATCCCATATTGATAGGAGTTTTGGTGCCTGGAAATATCTTTTTATCCAAAGCAATTCATCATGTACCTCCATTATTCATTCAATCAAGTAAAAGGACCAGTTCAAACTTTCTAGGCAGTAGCATGGTGGTCACCTACATACATGGAGTGGTCCTCTCTTTTGGAATATTTTTTCGACTCGAACTTAACTAACTTTAAGATCTAAAGATCGAGCTATATTTGAGTGAATATAAGAAACAACATACGAAAAATATATAGAGTGGAAATGAGTTTTTGTTCGTCTTGTAAAGGTAAGGGAGTAATATTCTTCGACTTCATGGATATTCACCAATTCATCGAAAATTAGATCGAGTTGGAGAATCAAATTGAATACATCCATCAAAATCACCTGGTGTGTAATCTTGAGAAACTTGTGTGAGGTTGAGCCGATTACTTCAGAGATAATCAATGAGGTTAATTGGGATTATCATTTTTTTTTTTTTTTTTGATATGTGATTCACTCGGAAAGGTCTACTGGTTAAGGATGATGTACTGTTAACTTGAGATTTGGAGTTAAGCGAGGTAATGCGCTAGTTATTATTTTAAGGGTTAGTAGCTACTCGTAGATAGATTGACAGGGTATTAGAGGCGAGTACAGTCACTTTTTATCAACTTCATATATATCCCGTATTTTGATTTACCTTCCTTCATTTTATTAGGAGGCCGACCATAAGGAACACCATTTAGTAATAATAAAATCATCTGGTTTTATTTTTAAAATTTTTTACTTCATTCATATCCTAAAGTAAAAATAACATAAACACATAGCTCGGATCAGTGTAAAAAAAAAAAAATAAAACATATTTAGTGGTGTGAAAATATTTATTATTTTTGAATTAAAATATAATTTTTGAGCATTTTAATGCATAATTCACAATAACTACAAGAAATACAATTTTTAAAAATTATATATACATATGTTAATCAAATTTTTTTTATTATAAATCTACATTAATTTATATATATAAGAAAAATGCTAAAACATCTCAATATATTGCCAAGTCAGCAAAATTTCTTCATTCTTTAAAAGATTTTATACCCATTTTATGTTTATTTTATTATTTTCCACAAATCCCTAATTTAAAACTTGCAACCTTTTACCCTTAAATTTTTACCATTTCATTCTTTACTAATATAATTCGAATTGTGTAATAAATTCCTTGACCCAAAACCTAAATTTATACTCATCCATAATTTGAGAAAACTATTTATAAAGTAAACATATTATTTAGTTAACTCGAGTCTATGACAAACTGCAAAATGAAACATAGTTCTTCATTACAGGTCCAACATGAAATGAAACATAGTTCTTCATTACAGGTCCAACATGAGCTATGGGGTCTGATGGTGAGCCAACCACTCCAGCCACTGCAGTCTCCTATGATCCGGCATCTTGACAAACATGTTTCTCCATGCTGGATCTCGGAACCGATCACACGCAGCTATGTAGGCTTCGATAGAAACGTCCGGTATGATATTAAGAATGTCCATGCATGAGGCAATCGAATACGCGTCCGCCTCATTTTGAGCATTCTCCTGAGAATGTTTTTGGGCATCCTGCAGCTCTTGCTTTGCTGAAGTCCTGAGAGAGATTGTTTCTGCAAGTAGCTGCACGGAGGATGACAAATGAGCGATCTTTTTATCTTTCTTCCTGTGACTGGACCCTGATGCAAATTCAGACGCATCGCGCTTTCTAGCAATCATGTCCCCAGTCAAACCAGAATTCCAGGATTCGCTTTGCAGACTATCATGTGATGTATCATCGCTTGAGTCGTGCTCCTCGGAGAACTCATCGTGCTCGTTGTCAGAATCAGAAGCCATCTCTTTAAGTATCGAAAAGAAAAAGTCAGTTTAGAAGCAATGAATTTAACCATCAAGATGTCTAGCGAATAATGCAAAATCAAGAATTTTCTTCTGGTTTTTGGTTTTGATGTACCTTTGCAGTAAAAGTAGAAAGATATACAATTTATGATTTCCAACAAAAGCTATTCACATCTGTATTAAGAATCCCTAATTAACTTAGATGAAAGTGAAAATTTCTTGTTACATACCTGGGTCTACAGGATGGTTACCATACAGATTGTTGGACCTAGATGGAATCATTTGTCCAGGTCCTCCGAGATGCTGATGTTGAGGCTTACGCTCCATTGACAGCATTTTTATAGAAATTTTTCTCAAATAATCAGACTGGAATATTGTAGTGTTAGAGGAATACATCAGGGAATACAAAAAACAAAAAAGGCAAGAAAAAGAAAGCATAAAGAAAAGAATCTCCCTTTGGGCTCTTAAATTGCATATTTAAAGATAATTAATAGTTCATTGATCAGGAGTCTATGTCATCACCCAAAAAAAGCTTAGGTAATGGATCAGCAGTAAATTAACATGAGTGCAGTTTGATCATCCGACCTACAGCTTGTGAGCGCCATGGAGTTCTTTATGAAGGATAAATTTCTACCAAGGAGCATATTTAGTAATTTGAGGGCACAGATGAAAGAAAAAAATATATATTCTATTATTGCTACCATAATGGCGGACCCTAGAGAAAGCTATGCTGTTATGTTTCATATATTGACACAGAAGAATTTTCAAAAGACTATAAAAGTGTTTGTTTTTATCAGTCGTGAAAGAACATCAAAACAACAGTTTAAAATGCACATATATATCTAAGCAAGTAAAAGCATTGTTTCCACCAGACCAAGATACATAAAGTATATGAACAAGATAAGAGGATCTACCTGATTGGCAGCTTCAGCATATATCTTCTCCTCAAACCGAATAGCAATTTTCTGAAGTTCAATTAGGCCTTCGGGCGAATGGATTGGCAGATGCCTCTTTAAAACATCCATTCTAAAATATAAATTATTCGAGTATTACACTACAAAAATTATGAGCACAAAGATTTGAGATCAAATAGAATAGTAGATAATTGAAAAATGATTGATGATGATCATATGAGCATTACATAAGAGCAAAGATATAGTCCAAATCTGCACAGACAATGAACAAAACATGTTTATAAATTGAAAGTTAAAAGATAAAATGATTGGAGAAGGAAAAAAAATTATAAAAAAAAACACTACTGCAGAGTAGGTTTAATTTATTGAAAGACAGGAGCAGTTTGATTTTTAGTTAATAAAATACAATTGCACTAAAAATTAATGAAGACAGTTACATCACTTAAGAGGCATATAAATGCATTAGTTTGAGCAGGAAAAAGGGTAAAAAGAGGCATATAATATATGTAAATATGAGAACAAGAAGCATTAAGGATGCATCTACTAGGTCAAAGCAACAGGATGAAAGTGCATTCCTCTTATTACAATGTCAACATCTGAGCTCAAGTAGAATGGATATAGTTACAAGAATAGGCAAATGAGGTTAATATAGTGTATATCTTTTTTCTGATTCATTTATTTTAGATAGCACAATTTCACAAATTATCAATCCCAACTCCCAGGTTTGATGTATATACATAATGATCAAATTCAGCAATACAATCTATAGAGAGTCTACACCAGAGGTATAGGAGAACGATCTATTGACCATGACTCGTAATGAGAACTCATTAGTAGTTTATCCAGTGTTTACAGGATCTCAGGCAGGTAGGTGCAACTGATCCTTAGACTTGAAATTAATATTCTTCTCATAAAAGAATCTATATACTTTAACAAGTTTACTCCCTTGAAAGGTGCAATACACTTTTGGTTGTCTATGTTCCTAGTCTTATTTTGATGGAGTAATCAACAAAAGAATTGTCACTTATGATAAATGGAGAATATACGAATTGGTGATTACTTGGATCAAATTTACTTATGTCTGAAATAGGTTGACAAGTGCTTGGGGTATATTGTGACATGAGTTGTTAAAAGGACAGCATAGCACAGAACTGTGCTACAAGGTGTACCTGGGTCGATGAAGAAGATCTTCATGCGACATCATAGTGTTTGGGAGCCTATAAAATCAGACACAAGGCTCAAGAGCTCGACATATGACTCATGCAACCTTGAGGGAGGTCTCAGGATAATTAACCATTAATATTTTCAATTAATTAATTAGATAATTAATATCTTAATTATGTTTATTAATGGAGATTTAATTGGGGCAGTTTAAATATTTATTTGTCCAAATTATACTAAAAAGTACCATTGCCAAAATTAAAGATTAATTCGCACAATTGGACAGATAGATCAAATGGAAAAATTAATTAAAAGGCTAATTGAAATTTCAATTTGAATTTAATTAGAGAAATATATGGATACAATCTTAATTTTCTACAAGCTTTAAGATCCAATGGATGAGGTTTGAGCTCAATAACAAATGTTGTATTCAATCTTAATGGATTATAGGTTTAAAAGGCATCTTCTAGATGATTATTCTAAGGAATGCTCTCCATATCTTCAAGAGAAGCAATATTCCACTGTATGATACAAGATGCAGCGGGTTGTGGATGGGACCTTATGGACTTACGTCTCTAGTTCATGACCTTGTGCTAAAGAAAAGCAAAAGCATGGCTTTCCCTAGCCCTGTTGCTCTCGACCATCTAATGCCTTTCCTTCTTATGTGGTCTAATAAGTAATTAAGTAATAAGACACCAGACATATGTGCAGTTTTTCAAAACCATCATCCTATTGAAATTCCATTTTGCCTTATTTTTTGAATATTTTCAGTAAATCCAATGTCAAAGAAAGTATCACTGCAAAAGAAAGGCCTGTTTATGCAGAGAACAAACGGATCATGCCATCAATCAAAAACTCTCCTAGAATCATAACTTAAGTCATCACTCTCCCTTGAGAAAGAAACCCTTGAGACAAGTTTATCTGATCAGCATCTTGATAGCGAGAGAAGCATGAAGATAAAGTTTAGAGGGAAGCAGGAGACTAGTATTTTTTTAGAACCAGGCTTTATTCTTTCCGAACAAAATGACAAATTGATTCTTATAAGTAGAAGAACAATAAGAAAAATACAGATTGGATAAAAAAAATAGTTGATACAGAAATGATAATAGTTGTCGACAAAAGTTCTGAAATTGACGGAAAACCCTATGCACACACTCTAATCCGACCCTGAATAAAATTTCCATGTCAAATATCAAATAATTCAACGATCAAATCAAAGCGATTATCCATGCCGATGATCCAATTACCAAAAGGGTCGAAATTTAGGGGCTAATGGTGGAATTTGGGCATCCCACTCACATCTTATTGGCGATTCTCCGCCGCGCATCGGGCTGGAGCTGGATCCTCCAATCAGCGGAGCTCCCATCTGGCACGGCTGATGGCTTCCTCTGATCCGGCCTGCCACTGTTGCCCTCCATCCAACCGACCCGAACAGTTAACCACTCTGCGCTAACTTTGTGAACGAAAAAGGCGCAACCCCTTGAAATAGTCTCACACAGAGTAAATCATAGCAGAATCGAATGTGAGATAGAGAAGGAAATGGAAGAAAAGTAGATCATGCTGCAAAAGGTTGGAACCGTCAACCCAGCGGCCCCCTCAACCTGGCCCTACAAGTAGGAGAGGGAGTAAATCACGGTGAATACGGGCCCAACTATGACATGATGGTCTCAGGGTTTAGCACGGACAGAAAGGAAGAAAAGTATATCAGAGAGAGAGAGAGAGGGAGAGAGAGAGAGAGAGAGTTTGTGTGTGTGAAGGAAGAAGGAAGCTAGGAAAAGTGACGAAGTCGTCAAGACTCAATCAGCTGTTATCGAGAGTAAACCAAATGGGCCGACGTCGTTGTCGGGCCACTAAGCACCAAATGGGTCGTATCGGTCCGAACCCGACCCATCAGTGTAGTCAAAACCTAGCCCGCTACGTTCAGAATTTCTCTCTCTAACCTCCGCTCAACTCCCCCCTCTTCTCTCCCCGGACAGAAGATCATCGACGGCGATCGCCTCCTCTTCACGATCTTCTCCTAGCGCCTGATCATGCGGATTCTAAGGTTCTCTTCTTCTCTTCCTTCCTTGTTGGTGAATCTTTCTCCTTTGTGCTGCTTATTCCGATCCCTTGTCTCCCCTACTGAGCTAGATGGAAGCCAATTTCTCTTTTTATTTCCTGACATGGGAAAGTTGAATTGCTGGTGATGCTTCTTATTCCTCTCAGGATGTGGCATAACAATCTACTAGAAATGACCGAACTATTTCTGCTTGTATGTAGTGCCCATTCAATAGGAAAGATGAAAAGATTGAAATAGATGCGAGAGTTAAGAGGAGATAGAGGAGAGGATGAATTGGTAGGAGTGAAGATTAGGCTACAAGTGTTAGATTTGATGGTTATATTGATTTAAACTGAAATGAAAACCGCGTTAAACCTAGTTTCAAATTGTTGGTTGAATCGCGATTGGCATGATTTTTTTAACAGCACTATATCAGGTGGCTGTTACATTCTTTTCTGGAACTTATTTAGCCATAGATTTGGTTGGCGCTGGAGAAGCTTCTGGAGAGGTTTATTTTCTTCCTAAGCAAGTATAAGATTTTCTCTGTGCAGTAGCAGCAATAGAAGCTTCGTTCCAATTTACCTACCTTGATCTATGATGATGATTGTATGCCGATAGTGTATCTGGTTAAGCAAATTGATCTGTAAGCTAAGTCCTGCCTATTTCTCGCTTTCCAACATAGGGAAAATAAAATGGAAACCAAATACCTTTGTCTGACTGTTATTGATATGGAATAGAATATTTAGTTTACTTCTGTTCCATTACATTATTGAATGGCACATTCATATCAAATTCTAGAATGCTAGGAAACAAATGTGTCAAAGTGTGTACACTATCAAGCCAATTAAATAAAAGGGGTACAAATTGACATGACTAAAATGTTTGCAATACTTTTCTTTCCTTACATTGTTTTGAGTTGAATATGAAGCACATTCTAAAGATCTTGGCTTTACTGGTTGTTGTTGCTGCCACTTGGATCACCTTACTTGAAACATCAGTAGTTCCTCATCACTACACTTGGCTGGTCAGGTTTTTGTTATATGTACTTCCTCTTTAAAATGGTCTAGTTTTTTACTAAGTATTAACAATTTTGTTTTCTCCTTTCCAGCTTCCAGTTTATCTAGTCGTCTCATTAGGCTGTTATGGCCTTCTTATGGTAGGAGTTGGTTTGATGCTGTTTCCAACATGTCCCCAGGAAGCTGTACTTTTGCAGAAGGTTGTTTAAGGCCATATCTTCTGTTTCTTATTAATTTCCCTCCCAATATTCATGTTCTTTTTATTAATTTCCACCCAGTCTTCTGTTTCCAATATGTACTTTTGCATAAGGTTTCTTGTCTGATATTTTACCAACTTCAACCGCCAATTACTTTAACTGTATTTTTAGATGCTAATACTCCACAAATTGTTCTAGAAGTTGTTAAAGTGTTTGAGAACGAAATTGCTATGCTCTGATCTGCAAGAGGCTTTGGCATTGTCTAAAATTTTGGTGAATGCTATTATAGGTTCAATTCTTGCTCGGTTCCTTTTTTCTGATGTTTTACCATTAGATGCTAAACCTGCATAGTTGATCTAGAAAAACTCAGAGGCAAATGTCAAAATGTTTGAGGATGAAATTGTAACAGTGTGATCAACACAAGGCTTCTTGGTCTGTGGCATTGATTCCTCTTCATCCACTAGCTCGACTAATCCATTGAAGAATCAATATCTTTATAACATCATATTTAGTGCTTGTAATTCAGTAGAAAATAATTTGCATTGTTTCTTTGCAAACACAATTCTATGTTTACTTGTAGGTGCTTTTAGTTTATGGTTAATATTGGGACTTTTGTTTGCATCACTTGTAGCATTGTATTTGGATGCCAGAAACTGAATGTTTATTCTTTCAATCCAGGATATTGTAGAAGCCAAGGAGTTCTTGGGACGAAGAGGGGTGGATGTGGGTTCTGATTAAAGTGATTTTCATCATTCATCAGTTCATGTTACTTCTTCATTCATCTCGGTACGGTCTCCAGCTCCATAGATTTTCCCTTTCTCTGTCATTCTATGTAGCTATTCATGCAGGATGAAATCTACACTTTTCAAGATAATGTTAACTCATTTTGTGTCGATACTTGTTTTCTCTATCACGTGAAGAAAAAGAAAAATCCTTTTTCCTATGAATTTTATTATTTGAATGAGATATTGAATTCTGATGGCAGAAAATTGCAGCTCAAGTAAATGAACTTTTGGAAGTGAATTAAGTACTTATCTTAACCATATAATATATTTTGGTCACTCAAATCAAAGAATTGCTCATTGAATTCAAAGCTCTCAAGAATGGTAGAAATTTTCCTACCAAAGAATGGTAGATATTGTGACTGTCTCTGTCTTCTTTGTCTTCCATATATTCGAAACGGCATGTGATGTTTCCAAAGGATGTTTGATTAATGCAGTAACAACAACAACCTTATCCCACTAGGTAGGGTCGGACTAATGCAATGAGGAAAAATTCCCACATCCATTAATTTTCCTCCACTTGATAAGTTTTTGGATCATAATTCAACTACAATCTGGAAAGGTTGCTATGGGACATGGCACTTGGAAAGTCAGATGAATAGTTGTTCATACCTGTTTTAAGAGTTCATCTTAATAAATTATTTAGTAGGGATTTACTAGAACAATATTCTATCAGTCTCAGAACGAGAAAATTCCCAACATACACCAATCCAAACTTTTCTTTTCTTCTTCAAAATCATTTCTCATAATTCACAAAAATTTAGTGATTCTCTCATCTTCTGTTGAATAGCTAACAATTATTGCATCAAGTAGTTTTTTCTAAAAATTCTGAGAAACATATATGAACAATGGTGATGCCTCTTGAGTAATGTCAACCAATTAAGGAGCCATTTGACCAATTCCAATGTCAAATAGCAGGAGGAAATCATCCATGCTCTCTTCTTCATTTATGGTTTGATTTTTCCAAAAAGATGGCCACCAACATGGCTTATTGCTAGTAGTTGTTGACTAATCAAGGATTCTCGATGGTCTTATCAATTTGAACATTTAATTAATTTCAGAAGAAAATTAACACACTTCACGGAGGGGAAAACATCTATTATGAACAGAATTTGTGTGTTTTTTCTCTCAAATTTGAGGGAATTTAATATGTTTCACATCTAGAACGTTGGTTCTCCTTTGACATTTAGATTGCATTCACGCTGCTGCGTTCTCATTCGTTCTCTCGCAGTCTCGGGAAAGTTGTGACTTATAGTTCTCTCTTAGTTTCTTGATCTGAAGAGACAAATTTATCGGAAAGGAGGTGTCAAAGTCCAAAAACATAATTTAACAATCGATCGATGACGATAATATTGAAAAGGAGTACGGCTATGATTCAAAAGGGTTCCTCAATCAATAAAAGGGTATGTCAAGAGTAAAAACAGACCAAGATTCAGGTCGCCATATTGAGCTCTATCTATAATCTTCAACCTAATAGTCATTCAAGACGTGTTGTATGTTGATAAAAAATTGACGAGATAAACAACTTATCTTTAGTTCTTTTCAGTCTAATTTTCAAAATATAGATTGAATTAACATATCATAAATTTATTATTATTTTTTTTTTTTGACAAAAAAAAACCTTTGACATCTTTGTAACTCATTCATTCTTTGACTTTTCCATCCAAATTCTAGAAAACCTGCGCGCTTATACGCAACCTTTCCAAGTCAAACGTTTTTAATAATCAACGGCAACACGGCTCACAATCCACCACCCTCCTCTCTGCTCTATAAATTCCACTCTTCTCCACTCATTTCCATCGTCTCTTCTTCCACCTCTCACCGGAAGTGAATTCATGGCTCTCCCCCGATCTAACCCCATGGCACTTTTGGTGGCCCTCCTTCTCGTCGGAATCACAGCCGTGGTTGCCCAGAACTGCGGCTGTTCCGCCGACCTCTGCTGCAGCCGCTACGGCTACTGTGGCACCGGTGACGCCTACTGCGGCGTCGGGTGCCGGGAGGGCCCCTGTTACTCCTCTCCGACCAACGATGTCTCGGTGGCCGACGTGGTGACGCAGAGCTTCTTCGACGGTATCATCAGCCAGGCAAACAGCGGCTGCGTCGGCAGGGGATTCTACACGCGCGACGCTTTCCTGGCTGCCGCCGGCTACTACCCCAACTTCGGCCGCACCGGCTCCGCCGACGACTCCCGCCGCGAGATGGCCGCCTTCTTCGCCCACGTCACGCACGAGACCGGACGTGAGTTTGAATCGCTTTGCTTTCTTCACCGGCCGTTCGGAAGTCTAATTAAAATCTCGATCGACGTCTTTAATTAATTTCCTAAATTCTTTGCAGATTTCTGCTACATCGAGGAGATCAACGGTGCATCGAATGACTACTGCGACGAGACCAACACCGAGTGGCCGTGCGTCGCCGGGAGGAACTACTACGGCCGTGGCCCCATCCAACTGTCGTGGAACTTCAACTACGGCCCCGCCGGGCGGGACATCGGCTTCGACGGCCTGGGTGCGCCGGAGACGGTGGCCAACGACGTCGTCATCTCCTTCAGGACCGGCCTGTGGTACTGGATGAACCACTGTCACTCCCTCATCGTCTCCGGGCAAGGATTCGGCGCCACCATCCGCGCTATCAATGGCGCACTCGAATGCGACGGCAACAACCCGGCGACGGTCAACGCTCGGGTGGGCTACTACACGGACTACTGCAGGCAGTTGGGGGTTGACCCCGGCAGTAATCTCACTTGTTGAGTGAGACTTCTTCGTAATAAAATATAGTAATCATAAATAATAATAATAATGTATTTTTCTCTTTCAAAATGAATAATAAAATGTTCTTTTACAGTAGAGAACAAAATAGAAACCAAACGTGTCCGGGTAATGGTGGCTAAATAAATAAAAAAAAATAACCGATGATTTTTAACATAGATTGATTAAGAAAGTTGGATTGATTAGTACTTTCAAATTTATTTTGATGGTATATAAAATTAATAAGTTTAAAAATTAATCGTACTTAATATTAATTAAAAAAATAGAAATCAAATAAATAAAAAGTAATAATATTAAACAGATCAAACTTTCATACTAAAACGGAATAAATCAAATCCATTAAAAATTAATTAATTCCATCAAAAAAATAAAATAATTAATTTTTTATTGACTGATGAATAGTCGAATCAAATTTCTAAATTAATCGTACATTTCGTTCGATTAATACACTTTGATTGATATTTTACTAACCCTACGAATGACACGAATAGATTTAGTTTACATTCATAAATAATTATACTGCATAAATAATTTAGTTTCACATTCATAAATAATTTATAAATAAATATATTTTAAAAAGTAATTATAAATCTATTTATTTTTATTTAAATTTATAAAAAGTATAGTAATTTATAAACTTTTATAATTTAGACTATTCATAATATATTATAGATAAAAAACGGTAGGATGCTATAAAACAATATTTAAAATTTAATTTAGTATTTGATAGATAATTAAATTAACTAATGAAGAATAAATTTGATTAAAATATCTTTTAATAATAATATTAATGACACTAATAGATGAAAAAATGAATAATATTATATATATTAATGGAATAATCTATTTAAATTGTAAATAAGACTTTAATTAAAAATTAAGAATGAATATTTATTTATTTTGTTAATAAGTCTAAAATTTGATATGCGAAGTGTTTTATTTCCCAAAAGGCCAAAAAAAACGAAATTATACCTTATAAATCATCTCTTATTATAAGAAATCAAAACCAACACATTTGTAGATAATTGCAGATAGAAATATCAATCAGTCAATGTTTCTTGACAATTGCAGTTGAATTGCAATGAAATTGTGGACAAACAGTCAAAAAAACAAAACAAAAAGATAATTTTGTAGTTTAATCACTTTTATAACATTTTAAATGATTAAGTACAGAAATATTAACAGAAACTACAAAGCAGCGAGGAGAGGAGGAAATTGATCGGCGGCCAACTCCCACCGCCGCCTCCTCTTCCATAACCCTAATCCATTCCTATCGCCGGCTGGTTGAGGTCGATGCTCAGTCCCTTCTTTGGCGAGCACTCCGTCAGTGAGGCCGATGACATCGCCATTGCTCTTCTCGCCTTGACATGTATCCTCTGCTCTTCTGTCCGGTCGTTGGCCGCCCGACGCTTCCGGTGAATGCTTTTGTGGCCGCCGAGGGCCTGGTACGAAGAGAATGCTTTTCCGCATTCCGAGCACTCGTAGCGACGCAGATCGGCCGTCGAAGGCGTCGCAGGGGAAAGCCTCTCATTCTTCTGCTGCCGTTGTTGTTTCAGCGCTGTGGACGGAAGCAGAGGCTGCTTTTTCTCCGGCGGAGGCAGAAGCGGCATTAGCCCAGGGAATGAGATCAGGTGCGGCGATTCTTGCTCCTGCGCCTCCGCCGGCGGAGGCGTCGGCGATCGGGGAGGAAGAAACAGCAGCTGCTTTGGGGCTTGCAGCGGCGGAACCCCGCGGCGAAGATCGAGCAGGGCACCCGACAGCATGAGGAGCCCGAGGATGCAGTCCTCCTCATCTTGACTGACGAAAACCGAGGGCGGAGGGGAAGGGCGACGGCCCTTCGTTCGCCGGCGCTTTATCCCCCAGGAGGCAGCTGGCAGCGTGCATCGGAGGAGTCTACCGGCCATGGCGAAACAGAAACGGAATTTGCGAAGCAAAAGCTCTTCTTGAACCCTCGCCGTTTCGGACGGAGGAAAAGCGAGAATGTAGAGCGAGTGCGGGTGACGGCGCTATTTATAGAAGCGATCGGAAATGGGCAATTTCAGTCTTAATTCCATAACGGTAATAAATTTGTTTTTAGTTCCTTCTTATAAATTGTAGTTTTAAACTCTTCTTAAATTAAGGAGTCTTATAATATTTATAGATAATCATACTACATAAATAATTTAGTTTTACATTCACAAATAATTTATAAATAAATCTATTATAATTTTATAAAAAAATAAATTATAAATTTATTTTATTAATTTTTATTTAAATATATGAAAAGTATAGTAATTTATACACTTTAGGATTTTAAACTATTTATAATATATTAAGGATTAAAAAATACTATAAATTTCACGAATATGAACATTGATAGTTCGACTCGCTTACACACTTATTCGCAAAGCATAAAGATTAAAGAGTGTGGAGGCCCTTCACACCGACTTCGCAATTGCAAAGGATACTCAATAGATTCATGGTTTGCAAAATGCATAATAAATTCTAAGGATAAACTATCACAGCAGTAACAATTATACTGAACCAAAGGAATTTGATGTAACATCCATCATCGTATCACAACCAGGCCATAGCACCTTATAGATAATCGAATCGAACGAGTGAAAAGTCACTCGACTGTTCAAAATTTACAAGTAACACAGTTGGGTTGAAACATTTCGATACTGAGAAAAAGAAATTGAAGAGAACTTGAAGAATTAGAGCCTCCTTCCTCTCCTTCCACCCTTTCTTTCTGCGAGTGCTGTCTGTGGGTATGGGAGTTACATCCTCTGTAGTACCAGGAAAAACAGAATTAAAAGAGGCTATATTTCGTGCCACAAAAACAAATAACTTTTTTAAGTTTTTAAAATCCCGAGCATGATGTAAAGTGAATAAATAGATTTTACTGAATTGATTTTGAAGATGCCGACATGAAGTGAATCAAGGAGTGATTTTGACCAAACAAGAACACTAGCAGTTATGCACAAGACAAGGGGGAAAAGTTTGAATAATCATAGGAAAAGAACTTGCCGATACGCCCAATTTTCATGCCAGCTCGAGCAAGTGCCCTAGAGCAGATTGAGCACCAGGACCAGGTGTTTTTGTTTTATTCCCGCCAGTGGCTCTTAGCTTAATATGCAAAGCAGTAATACCAAGTTCCTACAGAGAAATGCAGGAGAAGAAAGTTATGAGAATCAGTTTAAAACAAAGCACAGATATCGAGGAAAAAAAAACAAGTTGAAGGACAGACTTTGCATCGCTGTCCAACATCTTGGGCTGCAAGCAATAGCTGCGTATGGAGATGATTCATCCCTGTCAGCCTTGACTTTCATACCACCTAAAACAGCAAAAACTTTTTAAGTCCAAACTCATTTATCAAATAAGATAATAGAACAGACACGAGTCAAAAGTAAGCTTGTGTGAATGAAAACAAAAGTAAGAAAAGAGACCAAATAAAGGACAAATTTTACATCTCATGTAGATAAAATGAAGCTCCCAAGATTGCATGAGATGATGATTTATTCATTCAAGCATGCACCACAATTATTCAATACTCAGAAAAATGTTGCATTAATAGTCCTTCAAATTAATTGCTTCTACTCTGTTCTGGAAACAAAAAAGAGAGGAATCTATCTCAACCTTGTTATTTCATGATTCAGTAATTCTTCTAGAAGAGAGTGGTTATCAAAAGTATACTAAAAACTTACCTAAGGGAGTAGGCTTAGCTTTTAAGTACTCCTCAAGCTTCATAGAAAACTCAAAAAAGATGTGCATAAATATTCTTGGACAGTTGGATTTCATAAAATGAACCACTTGAGAAAATGAACATCAAATTCCAAGCACCATCAGATTGATAATTTTGAAGATAAATCAACAAAACTTTTTCATATGAGTTTAGGTTTTAGTTTCAATAGTATAAAAAAGGAATGAATATGAATGTGCTCCTCATCCATAAACTAAACACCTTCACAAGAAAGTTGGCAAGAGGTATCCATTGAACAAAAAATAGATGAACAACATAAAAGATGTAGCACATCTATAATGCACATATTTATGGATAATCCAATGCCACATCAGAAGGGCCTAAGATTCGATGAAACAAGGAAAGCTCTCAAAGGAAAACTCTCTGAAACCAAAATATTCATATTGCATGGCTATGACTCGAAACACTTCCACAAGGTACAACTGTACAAGGAAGGCGATCTTAAGGGCCGTGCTTCAGAAACTGGAGAACAAGAGCAATAATCATTGACCAAATTGTTGAGCTCAACCATGCACAAATAGAGTAATAACAATATAATACATAAAGAGGCAACTTGTTCCAACCAAAATCATGTCTAATAGCATTAAGCACAACTACTAAAAAGCCCATTTTATGACCATCAAACAAGTTCATGCTGCTTAGATAGCTTGCTAGTGTCAACTGAAGCTAAGAATTCACAATCATATGCAAAGTGAGAAAAAAGAAATATAGATTAAGTTAATACCTGTAATACGAACAAGTGTTTCCCTCCCAGACAAATCTGTAACATGCTGCAAGTCCAAAACAGGTGAGAAAAATCAAAGCTTTAATTTCTTTTCTAAACCAATAGATCAGAAAGTGGACTTATTTGACTCACAATGAAAGTATCATTAAAAGAAGCAAAGATGTGGGCAACACCGAACACTTGCTCCCCCTCCCGTACAGTTGGCCCAAGCGTCACATTCTCCTCCTTGGGCTCCCTAGTCTTCTTTCTTCCCGACTACAAAACCAACAGGCAATAAGCAAAAAGAGAAGGAAAAAAAAATTGACTACACACTAAATCTGAAGTTACATAGGAGAAGAACATATCAAGTAAGTTCATGCAGGCGCAAATCTGCAA
Source organism: Zingiber officinale (assembly GCF_018446385.1). Taxonomy (NCBI): domain Eukaryota; kingdom Viridiplantae; phylum Streptophyta; class Magnoliopsida; order Zingiberales; family Zingiberaceae; genus Zingiber; species Zingiber officinale. The sequence goes on along the minus strand of NC_055993.1, from coordinate 82,563,869 downwards.
CCTCGTGAATCCGCAGTTAACAGATTTCGACTAAAAGGGAAATTATTCGAGGTCGCAACACCATATTCTATGCAAGCTGACGAATAGCTCACCATTGTGGTAGTGAGACGAGGGAGCAGTAGCAACGAAGACGAAGACGGCGACGACGAGAGGCGGATCGAGCTTCGACTGGTGGATGAATAAAACCTAATCGATTCGCCCTATTTATAGTTCTTCTACAAGATTAGCTCGCAGATGAGTTCATATATATCAGTCTGCCCCTGATAGTAGATATTTAATGGTCCTCATCTATTAAGTGGGACCATTAAATCCCTACGATAGCGGACTATTGAATCAGAGGATTCCTGCTCTTCTTTATATAGATGGGCTTTTCTTGGGCCGAGTCCAAGAAAAGGTTTAAAATGAATAAAATTTTAATTGACAGCTGTGGGATTTGAACCCACGCCCTTTCGGACCAGAGCCTAAATCCGGCGCCTTAGACCACTCGGCCAAACTGTCTTTGGTGGAAAAAGGAAGACAATTATTTATATTATAATAATATTTTAAAATTGTTTATAAATTGAGATTAATTCTATTCGAATTTGTTTATTTATTTATTGAACTCAAACGACTTTCAGAATGGTTCGCTCAACTTCTGTAACTTTTCATCCACCCAAAGAAAATATCTTATAATCTTACTATTTGAATAGTAGGCATTTGAGAGTTTGTTAAATCTTTTGTAATAAAAAAAACAAAATGATTACGTTCACAATCTGTTCTTAAATTATGTAAAAAAAAATAAATCATGAAATCAATTTATAATCAATTTATAATTGACCATCGTATCCAAAAGTATATATATATAAAATGATTGATGTACTTTAGATATCCATACTGTGAAAATTTGGATGAACAACTATTGTATTATATTGTTAGAAATGTGTTGATTTATAAAATATATGATTTATCATTTTATGAATCAACCTGGCGGACTTAATAGTTGATGCTGAAGCTACTGACAAAAAGATCGCAATCAAGAGCATGCATGAAATCGACGTAAAAAGGGTACTAGTATTGTGATCCTCGAACTCGAGTAAGAAAACCTTGTATGATTGATCCGATTGTGAAAGAATCGTTCTTGGTAATTGTATTTAGGGTGCGTTTGGTTCGGGGTTATTTTTGATAATCTTGATTATTCATCCAAGGTTATCAAAAAAATCTTGTTTGGTTTAGGTATTCGATGATTCCCGAGTAATGTTTCATGCCCGACACGTCAGCAAAAGGGTCATGCAGCCTGGAATCGGAAAATCTCAGAAAACTAAGATTTTTCTTGATTCCGGGGTTAATGAATTTTTTTTACCAAAAATACCCTCCGATAAGAAAAAATATAGAAAAAAGAGAAAAAATGTAAAAAAAATATTAAAAAAAATAAAAAATAAAAAAATGTTTAAAAAATTTTAAAAATTTAAAATTTTTAAAAATAAATTTTTTTTAAAAATATAAATTTTAAAAATAAAAATAAAAAATTTTTAAAAAATTTAAAAATTTTTAAAAATTTTAAAAATAAAAAATTTATAAAAATTTAAAAATTAAAAAAAATAAAATAAATAAATAAAAATTAAAATTTAAACAAATGTAAAAAAATAAAAAATATAAATATAAAAAATATAAAAACATTAAAAAAATTAAAAAAACACATAAAAAGTAAAAAAAAATATACAAGAAAAAGAAAAGTAAAAAAAACATAATAAATAAATAATAATAATAATATTATGTATAGTTGATTTTGTAACTGAGGGTAATACGATAAAATATTAAACTAAGGTATTCATTAAAACCTTCAAACAAACAAGTTTTTGTTGCATTAACTAGATTGAACCAAACAACATTTGGTTATGTTTTATTCTCCATAACCTAGGTTATGTGATTACCTGGTAATCATATAACCAAGGTTATATATGATAACTTGAACCAAACGTACCCTTAGAGTAATGATACATAAAGAAAAAAATCTTAGAAAATTTTTAAAGATAAACATATAAATTAATGGTTGATCATTTTTACTTGTATGAGTCCCATTATTTTATATATTCATCCCTAAATATTTTCCTAAAATTTTGTTCTTTACCTATCATTTTTCTTGTACTTATGATCTCAACCTCCTCACCGTAGGAAACTTTGTTGTAGGCAATTAATATCTATTGCATGGGCAGGATGACACCTTGTGGCAAAAGGTGATATCCACACTCCAAATGCCACTCTACTTCTATCTCAAGGTATTTAGAAGAGAAGTGAATTAGTAAATTACGATTACCGAGGAGCGTCCCAAGAATTCAATTCCTACTCGTAATAATCTACCATTGACTATGCCAACGAGGGAAGACATCTTGAAATAATTTCCACTTTTCTATAAGACACAGTGCTGCATCGATGAAGAGGGAAGAGGCAAAAAGTGATGAAGCCGTGAAGACCGATCCTCATCGATCGGCCTGTTGAAGCTTGTCTCTCGGTCATAAGCATATTCCCTCGATCCGATTGGCAAGACGAAAGTTTGTACTTGTAAAAATTTTTCTTGGGCTGTCTCGGGCGAGCGCGAGCCAAGCTGACATCACACAAATTTCTTGGTAATCATGCAAATCCCCGCTCATTAAGGCTGAGCACGCTCCCATGCGGCCACGCCTCCATTAATTGTCGACTTGTAGCGGGGCACCATGTGTCACACTCAATGTCGCTGCACGCTTGACGTGACAGGCGTGATGTAACGTTTAGCAGTTTGAATTCAAATGTGAGATCTTAGCCTGAGTTTCCGCAACCTAGATCGGACGGCTTTGGTCGGTTGAGCCCGATCCTTATAAGCCCACTGCGTTGCTTCCTTCTCACACTTCTTCGCGTTCGAGTTTCCGACAGCCATCTCTCCCCATTTCCTTCATTCTCCGGTGATCCTCTATTTCGGTGCCTCCTTCGCTCCCCGGCGACCTTCTCCCTAGTAAGCTTTCTCCCTATCGTATTTCATCCTAAAGCTTTTTGTCCTTGTATTTCGGCGATACTCCAGTAGCTTTTCTTCCTTTTTGATCGTATTTCTTTCCCTCAACCTCCTTTTCGTCTTTTGTTTTCGCGATGGCAAGTTCGCAGCCACTTGCTCCTGTCCCTAGATTCTGGTACACATCCATGGAGTCTAGGTTTGATGGGGGCGACGCTGAGAGCTTGAGAGATGTTTTTGAAATTCCTCCTGATCATCAGATCATTCTGCCTTCTCCTTTCAATCGGCCTAATTCTCCGCCGACCGGCTGCCTTTGTTTCTTTGGAGACCAGTTTATCGCCGGTCTATGATTCCCTATACATCCCTTCATTTCCGCAGTTTGTAAATATTTTCGTATTTTCCTTCCTCAACTCGTGTCGAACTCCTTTCAGTTGTTGTGCGGAGTCATTATCCTATTCCGTTTGCACGACATTCCTCTTATCCCCCGGGTCTTCCACTATTTTTACTATCCCAGACTGTTCGATCCGAGGACTTTTCTCTTCCAGTCTCGAGTTGGCTTAGTTTTCTTCAACAAGATGCTGACCTCCAATAAGCGCTGGAAAGAGTATTTTTTTCTTCATGCCCCTTCTCGAGCGGTCAAACTTCCCGACCAGCTGGCAACTCAAAATGGCGCCTCAGCCCCCCCTGAAGAGCTACAAGAGCCAATCGGACTACTTGAATGCCACCTCAATGTGGGCGGGCTAGAAATATGACATCCATAAGCTGCTGCTGAAGGGTGTCCTATATATCTTCGGCCTGAGTCCGATCCGTACCCGGCTGTCGACCAGCCTAGGTATGAAGCTTCTTTAATTCTTCCTTTGATGCTAACTAATTTCGCATCCTCTTTTGCAGCTGAAGTCATGATGCGAGCATGTATGACCGGCAAGGCAAAGCTCGAGGATGCCGCGATCAATGCGGTGGCCGTTGAAGAACTGGCGAGCCGCGTCTTGCAGTCGGTCGGCTCCCATGAAGATCTGCTCGGTGAGAGCAAGGGGACGCTCGCTGTGGTGGACAAAGGGATGACCAGCCGGACTCCTACTGTTGCTGAGGGTTCTCAACAACCCCCCGAGCGGCTGAAGTCCGCCCAAGCTGAGGGAGCGTCCGGCTCAGCTTCCTCAAGAGAGCCGCTGATCCATCGAAAAAGGTGCGCACGGAGCCCTTGTCGCGTTCCGCTTCCTCAGCTGTGAGGACCGCCAAGCAGGTCGAGACTTCGACCCCTATTCCAGAAACTGCGACCGCTACATCATCCGACCAGACTCCCTCGTTAGTTGAGATTCCGCAGGGAACCGTTGTCCCGCCTCCGGTGGCCTTCATGCTGCCGCCTTCGAAGCCTTCGAAGGTTAAAAAGTCCACCATCTAACCAGCGTCAGCGTCTCGTCCATCTGGTCGGGCAGCCTTAGCGCAATCGGCCCCGAGTGGGTACCGACATATCACGGCGATCCTCCATCTGTCGACCGAAGAGTATCACGAGTCGAGCGCTAAGTCTCGAGCCCCTGAGCACTAAATTCACATCCAAGGGACGCTCGCAAAGATTTAGGAGGATGTTTGTGACCGCGCGACGATGATGCCCCCAGGGGAGCTCGCGGACAACACACTCAGATGTCCACTGGAATAAGTTTCACCTAATATTTGCATAATTCACTCCTGATCGGTGCTTGTGTTTGCTTGTTGTCCGCAATACTGGGTGGAGAGTCTGACTATGTGCCAAAGGCTCACCTTTTTGGAGGAGGAAGTAAAGCAGCTGAAGGCGTCGAGCGACCAATCCTTCGTCGTTCAGGAGAAAACAGATGCCGAGGTGACCAAGCTGTGAGCCGCTCTGGAGAAGAGTGACAAATTGCTTGAGACTGAACGATCCAAAAGTGTCGGCCAAGCTAGGATGTTGGAGCGGCTTAACAAACAAGTCATCACTTTTGTCAATAAGATCGAGTTGGTGAATGTACGGAAGAACCGAGCCATCGCCGACCTCGACGAGAAAAATAAAGAGGCCCGGGGCCTCACCCAAAAGCTTAAGGAGGCCGAAGACTTCTTGATTGCCGAGTGGAACAGCCGCTCACCTGAAGAAACGACCCTTCGCGACCAAATTACCTCCAAGGATGTTGCGTTGGCCGCTGCCAAGGATGAGCTGGAGGGCTCCCGAGCGGCCTTGAGGATACCAGGATGCTGAGGTGAGTAGGTTTGATGTCATGAAGCAAGCCTACATTCGCTCGGACGCATACTGCGACCAAGTCGTCAACCGGGCACTCCGACCGTTCGATCTGGCGATCGATGGGATGATCAGCTAGCTCCAAGAAGGAGGCCATTTATCAGCTGTCCTGACCAGCAACGTCATCAACCGGGACAAGCTCACGGCCGCTCTGCTTGATGATGGCCTGGACTATCTTGAGTGAGGCCGAGCATTCCTGAGTGAGGTTGAACGTTCCTGTAAAATTCAAAATTTTTGAAGTTTAAATGCATACTCATCCATTCGGACGAGGTTCACCTCCTTACATGTTTTTCGACTCCTTTCGATTATTTGTAAAAGCTCGTGGCCTCGTTCATAATTATTCCATTAGCTAATCGACCCCTCTTGTATTCAGAGTCCATGCTTACGCGGTCTTCCACTCGGCCTGTGAGTATTTTAGAGAATAGCACCGAACGGTCGTCATATTATGAAAACATGAGCTTTTGAGTAGCCCAGGTTCATGATCGGCTATTTATCGACTCTTGCCCGCTCATTGAGCTTTTGAAGGTTGCTCGATCCTGATCGGGGGGGGGGGGATAAGGAATTCGATAAGTTGGTCTGAGACTAATGAAAACCGTTTGACCCTAAATGGGGTAGATAAGAGAGTTTCTGGCATTGAGCCCGTGACTTAAATACAATTCAAACCCGGCCGATCGGCACGGGGGTCTTTGACTCAAGGGTTTATAGTCACCGCTCGACTGTTGATGAAGACCCGGGTTTTAGGTCACCGCTCGACCGTCGATGAAAAATATACGAAGACTCGAGTTTAAGGTCGCCTCTCGACCGTTGGTGGAGATAAGAGTTTAACATCGCCGCTCGACAATTTGATGTAGACCTGCATTTAACATCGCCACTCGACGATTTGATGTAGACCTCAACTATTGTAAACACGTGTTTAAGGTCGCTGTTCGATGGTTGATGGAGACGAGGGTTTAAAGTCGTCGCTCGACCGCTAGTGGAGACAAGAGTTTAACGTCGTCACTCGATGATTTGGGGTAGACCCACATTTGACGTCACCGCTCGACGATTTGAAGTAGACCCGCGTTTAACGTCGCTGCTCGACGATTTGAGGTAGACCCACGTTTAACGTCGTCGCTCGATGATTTATGGTAAGCCCGCGTTTAACATCGCTGCTCGACGGCTGGTGGAGACAACAGTTTAACGTCGTCGCTCGACGATTTGACGAAGACTCGCGTTTAACGTCGCCGCTCGACCGTTTGACGTGACCTTGGGTTTAAGGTCATCGCTCGACTGTTGAGGAAGATGCACTTTACGGGGCCTTTGCTTTTTTATTCGAATTTTGCCCTGCGCTCGAGAGATATAAGAAATACAATACATAGTATTCACTCGCGCACCTCTCATCCAGCCTTGTAAGGTTGAAGATGGTCCGCGCTCCATGGCCTCTTGAGCTGTCTTCCCTCTTTGTCCTCCAAATAGTAGGCGCTTGAACGGAGCTTCTGCACGACCTTGAACTGTCCTGCCCACGGTGCCTCGAGCTTGGCGATGTTGCTGACCGGTTTCACTTTCTTTCAGACAAGGTCGCCGACTTGGAAGGACCTCGGGAGCACTCGCCGATTGTAGTCTGCTTTATTCGTTGTCGGTACGCCGTTAGTCGAACTACTGCTTTGGCCCACGTTTTTTCCACTAAGTCAAGCTCTATCAACTTCCATTCGGCGTTTCCTTCGTCGTAGAGCTGCACCCGATCAGATTCTACTCTGACCTCCATGGGAACAACTGCTTCGTTGCCGTACACCAATTGGAAAGGGGTTACGCTGGTCGCCTCATTCGGAGTCACGCGGAGAGCCCACAGTACACTGGGGAGCTCGTCGACCAGCAACCTCCCATGTGGTCGAGTCGAGCGTGTAAGACTCTGAGGATCTCCCGATTGGTAACTTTGGCTTGCTCGTTGCCCCTGAGGGTAGGCTACCGAGGTGGAGGCTTGTTGGATGTCATAGTCCTCATACCATTCTCCGAGTCTCTGACTGGCGAACTACCTTCCGTTGTCTGATACGAGTCGGTGTGGGATGTCGAACCGACAAATGATGTTCTGCCACACGAACTTGATGCCCATCTGCTTGGTGATTCTTGCTAGCGGCTCGACTTCTACCCACTTCAAGAAGTAGACAACCGCCACGAGTAGAAACTTCCACTGATCGGCCGCCATGGGGAAAGACCCGACTATGTCCATGCCCCATTGATTGAACGGGCATGATACTATGGACATTTTCATTTCCTCGGTCGGTCGGTGCGGCATGTTGTGATACTTTTGACAGGATAAGAAAGTGGCCACCATCCGAGCGGCGTCTTCTTGGAGGGTCATCCAAAAATATCTGGCCAGGAGTATCTTTCTGGCTAATGCATGACTGCCCGGATGACCTCCGCAAGAGCCTTGGCGCACCTCCTTTAGGATGTACTCGATATCTTCCGCTCCGACGCACTTGAAGAGGGGCATGGAGAAGACTCTCTTGCAAAGTTGATCCTCGATCAAGGTGAACCGCCTGACCCTCTTCTTCAATAAACGGGCTTCCTCCAGATCAAAAGGTGTAGCTATCGAACGTAGAAACTCCGTGAGCGTTGTCCTCCAGTCGTTCGGGAAGATTATTCCTTCCATTCAGTTGACATGCGCCACAAGTGAGACTTGTTCGATCGGCTGACCAATGACGATCGGCGTTAGGGAACTAGCCAATTTTGCTAACTTATCTGTCGCCTGATTCTCTAATCGGGGGATCTTCTGTATAATAACCTCATGAAAGTTGGTCTTCATCTTCTCGAAAGCCTCTGCATAGAGTCTTAGGCATGCGTTACTTATCTCGAATGTCCCGGATAGCTGCTGGGCGACGAGCTGGGAATTTGAGTGGATGAGGACTTTAACTGCTCCCACGTGCCGAGCTGCCTGTAGGACGACTATTAGCGCCTCATACTCTGCTTCGTTATTAGTGGCTCGATAGTCCAATTGAACGGACAGCTGCATCCGGTCCTCCCGTGGTGAGATAAGCAATATGCCGATTCCGCTACCCTACTGAGTAGATGAGCCATTCATATATATCCTCCATGTTGTCGTCGACTCGTCACTCTGAACTTCTATGATGAAATCTACCAAGGCTTGAGCCTTGATCACCGTTCGGGGTTGATACTGAATGTCGAACTCACTAAGCTCTGTCATCCACTTAATCAGCCGTCTGGACGCCTCCGGATTGAGGACTCTTCCCAAAGCATTGTTACTCATCACAATTATTGAGTGCACCAGGAAGTATGGGCGAAGTCTCCGAGCGGCTAGGATCAAGGTGTATGCTAGTTTTTCAAGACTATTGTAGCGAGATTCAACATCCTTCAATATATGGCTCAGAAAATATACATGTTATTAATCTTGGTCGTTCTGCCTTGTTGGTTGCTACTCGGAAAACCTAGAGGTTCCACTGTACAAAAATTTTGTACAAAGGTCTGAACCTTTTCCTAGCTACCATGTGTTCTTTTAAATTAAATTTTGGATCGCCTGCGGAACTTAACACGTTTGATCCAAAACTTAATCTATTTGTTCTTTAAGGTTTAGACTTGGATCTCCTGCAGAACTTAACGCGTTTGATCCAAATCACCTAAGTTATTAATTCCATTAAATATTAATTTCCATAATTGGTTCCCAGTACTGACGTGGCGAGGCACATGGCCTTCTTGGATATGGGAACAACCACCACCGACTAGACAAAACCTTTTATGGAAAGCTAATATTTAATTTCCTAAAATAACTTTAGGTCAACCAAAAAGAACAATCAAATCACAAGGAAAAGAAAAATAAAAGAACACAACTTCGAAAAACATATTCGAAATACTAGAATCGTAAGCCTCTTGTATTTGGTATTATTTCCATAAATAACTAGCATGATGCGGAAAGGAAAAATTACTAGTTATACCTTCTAAAAAGACCTCTTGATCTTCTACCGTATTCCTCCTCTAACCTCGGACGTTGTGTGGGCAACGATCTTACGAGATGAGAACCACCAAGCACCTTCTTCTTCCTTGCAAGTTTCGGCCACCACAATTCTCCAAGAGAAGTAGAGGTCCGACCACCACCACCAAGCTCCAAGAGATGCAAGAAACAAAATCACCTTTCTCTCCTTCTTCTCCTAGCTAGAACCGGCCACCATCAAGAGCTCCAAGAGAGGTTGCCGCCGGCCATAAGAAGAAGAGAAGAGGAAGAAGCTAGGGCCGGCCACCAAGGAGGAAAAGAGAGGAGAAGAATAATAGAGTTGATCACCCGTGAAGGCACCTCTACCCCCTCTTTTATAATCCTTGGTCTTGACAAATAAGGAAATTTTAATAAAAAATTCCTTAATTCTTTTGTCATAAAAAAGAAAAATTATTTTAATTAAAAAACAATTTTCTTCTTTTAATAATAATGGCCGGCCACTTCTAATTCCCCAAAACAAGGAAAATTTAATTCACACAAGAATTAAAACTTCCTAATTTGTTTCTAGAAATTTATAAAAATTTCTCCAATAATTTTTATCCCTTCATGATTGGTTAATAAAAGAAAATTTTATAAATTAAAATTCTTCTTCTAAACATGTGGATAATTTCCAAAAGGAAAGTTATCTCTAAAAATTAAAATCTCTTTTCAATCTACAAATAAGGAAAGATATCAAATCTTTTCTTAATCTTTTGTAGAAACTAATAAAAGAGAATATTTAATTTTTAAACTTCTCTTTTAAATTATTATCATGGTCAAAAAGGAAAGTTTTTCTTAAAAATAAAATCTTCTTTCAATCTACAAATAAGGAAAGATTTCAAATCTTTTTCTTAATCTTTTGTAGAAAGCTTTAAAAGGAAAGATTTAATTTTTAAACTCTCTTTTAAAACTATGATATCCACATAAGAAATAATTTTAATAAAAAATTCTTTTTAATATGATGTGGTCGGCCACCTAAATTTGGGCTCCAAGCTATTGGCCGGCCACCTTTAGGCTTGGCCGGCCCTAAGCTTGAGCTTCAAGCTTAGCTTGGCCGGCCCCTATTGGTTGGGTAAGAAGGTGGGTATGTGGTGGGTATAAATCTCTATATACAAGAGGCTACGATAGGGACCGAGAGGAGGAATTGGTTTTGGTCTCCCGATGAAATTAAGCTTCCCGTGTTCCGAACACACAACTTAATTCCATCAATAATAATTCATTCCACTAAAGAACTATTATTGAACTATCGCACCAATCCCAAATTACATTTTGGGCTCCTTCTTATTATGAGTGTGTTAGTCTCCTGTGTTTAAGATGTCAAATGTCCACTAATTAAGCGAGTTATCGACAACTCATTTAATTAATATCTTAGTCCAAGAGTAGTACCACTCAACCTTATCGTCATGTCGGACTAAGTCCACCGCAGGGTTTAACATGACAATCCTTATGAGCTCCTCTTGAGGACATTCTCAACCTAGATCACTAGGACACGCTTCCTTCTATAATCAACAATACACACTATAAGTGATATCATTTCCCAACTTATCGGGCTTATTGATTCATCGAACTAAATCTCACCCATTGATAAATTAAAGAAATAAATATCAAATATATGTGCTTGTTATTATATTAGGATTAAGAACACACACTTCCATAATAACTGAGGTCTTTGTTTCTTTATAAAGTCAGTATAAAAGAAACGACCTCTAATGGTCCTACTCAATACACTCTAAGTGTACTAGTGTAATTATATAGTTAAGATAAACTAATACCTAATTACACTACGACCTTCCAATGGTTTGTTCCTTTCCATTATGGTCGTGAGTTACTGTTTATAATTTATAAGGTACTGATAACATGATCCTCTGTGTGTGACACCACACACCATGTTATCTACAATATAAATTAATTGAACAACTACATTTATCATAAATGTAGACATTTGACCAATGTGATTCTTATTTCTAGATAAATGTTTATACCAAAAGCTAGGCTTTTAGTATACACTCTAACACTTCAAAGCAAGGCTTTTTCCGAAGGGGTATACTCAGAAAGAGAGAATCGATTATAAGGAAACTTTTTCGCCAATAACTATACTTAAGTATATCCGGATATTCTTATCTATTGTTGCTTATATGGATTATGAGGTTTGGCAAATGAATGTCAAGATAACTTTCCTTAACGGAAGTCTTGAAGAAAACATCCATATGAAGGAACCAGAGGGGTTTATTGCAAAGGGCAAAGAACATCTCGTATGTAAGCTCAATCGGTCTATTTATGGACTAAAGCAATCTTCAAGATCTTGGAACATCCGGTTTAATGAAGTAATTCATTCTTATGGATTTATTCAGTGTGCGGATGAGTCTTATGTATACAAGAAGTGTGATGGAAACGTGGTGATATTTCTTGTACTATACGTAGATGACATTTTGTTAGTTGGCAACAATATCAAAGTGTTGTCAGAACTAAGGGTATGGTTGTCCAAGTAATTCGATATGAAGGACTTAGGAGAATGCGGGCATATTCTTGGGATCAAAGTAATAAGGGATCGCAAGAAAAGAATGTTGTGCTTATTCCAAGCTTCATATATCGATACTATCCTAGCTCGTTTTAGCATGCAAGACTCCAAGAAAGGTTTTCTACCTTTCCGGCATAGAGTATCTTTATCTAAAGAGATGTCTCCTAAGGCATCAAAAGAGATAGAGGAAATAAAGGCAGTTCCTTATGCTTCAGCTGTAAGAAGTCTAATGTATGCAATGTTATGCACGAGAATGGATATCTGTTTTACCGTGGGCATGGTTAGCAGATATCAAAGTAATCCAGGACAGGGACATTGGACTGCCATAAAGCATATATTAAAGTACCTGAGAAGGACTATAGATTATATGCTGGTTTACCAAGCAGATGATTTACTCCCTGTGAGTTACACGGATTCTGACTTCCAATCAGATAGGGACAATAGTAAGTCTACCTCAGGTTATGCGTTTACTTTAGGAGGTGGAGCCATAGCATGAAGGAGTGTTAAGCAGAAATGCGTTTCAGACTCAACCATGGAAGCTGAGTATGTGACAACCTCTGAGGCAGCCAAAGAAGCCATATGACTCAGGAACTTTTTGATGGACTTAGATGTGATTCCTGGTTTGCCCCAAATCATCACAATTTATTATGATAATAGTTGTGCAGTAGTAAACTCGAAGGAACCACGAGCCCATAAGACAAGTAATACATTGAGCGCAAGTACCACCTGATACGAGACATCGTAAAACGAGGATAAGTTGTTGTCGCCAAGATTGCATCAGCAAATAACTTGGCAGATCCTTTTACTAAGGCCCTTCCAGCGAAAGCTTTTGATTGACATGTTGAGGGGATGAGAATCAGATGTATAACAACATTTATGGCAGCATAGTCTTTTAGTATAAGTGGGAGATTGTTAGGATGTATACTAAAAGTCTAACTTTTTGTATTAATATTTATTTTGAAATAAGAATCATATTGGTCAAATGTCTATATTTATGCTAAGTGTAGTTGCCCATTTAATTTATATTATAGATAACATGCTGTGAGGAGACACATAGAAGATCATATTATCAGTTCCTTATAAATTATAAATAGTAGCTCGCAACCAAGATGGAATGAGACAAACCATTGGAGTGGTTGTAGTGTAATTTGGTATTAGTTTATCTTGACTATAAAATTACACTAGTACACTATGAGTGTATTGAGCAGGACCATTTGAGGTAGTTTCTTTTTATACTGACTACATAAAATAACAAAACCTCTGTTATTATGGAAGTGCGTACTCTTAATCATGATATAATAACAAGCACGTATACTTAATATTTATTTCTTTAATTTATCAAAGGGTGAGATATAGTTCGTTAAATCAATAGACTCGATAAGTTGGGAAAAGATATTATTTATATGGTGTGTTGTTGATTATAGAATGAAACTGTGTCCTAGTAATCTAGGTTGATGATGTCCCCTTGAGGAGCTCATAAGGATTGTCATGAAAACCCTGCAGGTGGACTTAGTCCAACATGACAATAAGGTTGAGTGGTACTACTCTTGGAGCTAGATATTAATTAAGTGAGTTGTCAGTAACTCATTTAATTAGTGGGCATTCGATATCTTAAATACAGGGAGACTAACGCACTCATGATAAGAAGGAGCCCATATTGTAATATGAGATTGGTGCAGTAGTGCAATAATAACTCTATAGTGGTATGAGTTATTATTAATGAACTTGAGTTGGGTGTTTAGGGCGAACACGGGAAGCTCAAGCTCATCGGGAGACCAAAACTAACTCCTCCTCTCGGTCCCTGTTGTAGCCTCTTATTTATAAAGCATTATATCCACTTAAAGCCAAGCTTCTTACCCATCTTGTTGTGGTCGGCCAAGCCAAGCTTGGAGCCCAAGCTAGGGCCGACCAAGCCAAAGATTGGAGCCAAGTTTATGGCCGGCCAAGCTTGGAGCCTAAGCTAGGTGGCCGGCCACATTAAAATAAAAAGGTATTTTAAATTTTAAAATCTTTCCTTTTTTGTGGGAGCCATGGTTTTAAAAGAGAGTTTTTAAATTTTAAAAATATTTCATTTTATAGCTTTCTACAAAGGATTAAGAGAGAGGTTTGATATCTTTCCTTATTTGTAGTTAAAAGGAAATTTTTAATTTTTGATAAAACTTTTCTTTTTTGTAACCATCCACATGTTTTAAAAGAGAGATTTTAATTTATAAAATTTTCCTTTTATAACCAACAAGGGTTTTAAAAGAGAATTTTTTTAAAAAATTTCTTACCGAAAATAAATAAGGAAGTTTTAATTTTATGTTTAAAACTTTCCTTGTTTGGAGCATAAGTATGTGGCCGGCCATGACAAGCATTAAAGGAAGTTTTAATTTTTTATTTTAAAACTTTCCTTTTTAGTAATTGGCAAGAAATATAAGGAAGTTTTAATTATGTTTAAAACTTTCCTTTTTTGTCAAGATCAAGGATTATAAAAGAGATAGAGGGGTGCCTCATTAGAACACATCTTTTATTCCTCTCTTCCAATCCCTTGGTGGCCGACCCTATTCCTTCTCTCTTCTCCTTTTGTTTTCTTCCTTGGAGGCCGGCGGCATCAAGGTTTGGTGATCTCTTGGTGGCCGGTTGATTGAAGGAGAAGAAAAAGAGAAGGAAGCTCTCTTGCCTAGCATCCCTTGGAGGTTAGTTGGTGGCTGGATCTTGGTAGCAAAGGAAGAAGCTTGGGTGGATTTCATCTTGGAAGATCGTCGCCCACGCAACGTCCAAGAGAAGGAGAGGAATACAACAGAATATCAAGAGGTTTATAAGCTACAAAAGATATAACTAATTATTAGTTTCCACATCATAACTAGTTCATCTTTTGTATAGATCTTGAAAAACCAAACACAAGAAGTTATCGGTTTTAAGTTATCGTTTTTGTTATCGATTTTATTTTTCGATTTCATGTTTCGATAATGTGTTTTTATTGAGGTCTCTGTAGTTAAACCTAATTTACTGTAAGAAGTTAAATATCCGATTTCTTTGAAAGACTTTGTCTAGGAAGTGGTGGATGATCCCATACCCAAGAAGGCCTAGTGCCTCGCCATGTTTAACCTGGAAGCCGATCTTTGAAATAGATATTTGATAACTTTTGTAATATGGTTTAACTTAGGAAGATCACATCGGTTAGACTTGGAGTAAAAATGTTAAGCATCGTTTCCAATCCAAGTTTAACTTCTGAAGGACAATTTGGATTAATAATGTTAAGCATCGTTTGCAATCCAAATTTAACTTTAGTAGAGTACATAGGTAGCTAGGATAGTTCTATGCTTGTATAAATTTTTGTACAGGAGAACTAGGACGGTATTTCGAGTAGCAACCAACATGAGCGTCACGGTGGTTAATCATCCAGCGTCCTCTATCTTCTCGGCTTGGATTCAGGTGACGTTCCCAAGACGGCGCCAAATATGATCCTGTCCGAAAGTCGATGAGATGGATGCTGGGATGTGGCACTCCCGCTGACCTCCTATGGACCTCGCTCTCGCCTGCAACACAAGCAGCGTCGGTGTCGAGCCAGGGAAGAGGTCCCCGGCGATGACCCTCCGATGCTTAATTCAGTCTCTGACAAAGAAGAAGAAGCAAGAAACAGAGCAACGAGAACTGTAGCGCAACAGTAAATATCGCATGTAACACGTACCTCTGTCGATGCTTGGATCCCCCATTATATAGAGATCCGGAAGGGCGTGTGCACGCTTCTTGAGGCAAGTACGCATCTCGAAGCTTTCCCTAAAAAGATGTGTCAGTAAAGTGTCCCTGACACGGTACCTTAATGGGCCGAGCATATCTCTGAAGTGACAGTGGAAGCTTCCGCCGTACGATCCTCTATCTAACCATGCCATCTGTCAATGACACAAGCTCCCAAAAGGATGTCGAAAGATATCCTGCTATGTTTGTTGCTTGGCCGAGCGGAATAGCCACTCGGCCGGAACTCCACTATCCATGTGCTGTCTGCTGTCGGGCCGAGCGAGATAGCCGCTTGACCGGAAGTCCACTGCCCATGTACAGTCTGCTGTCGAGCCGAGCGGGATAGCCGCTCGGCCGGAAATTTTCTATCCTCGCGTTCTGTCGCTGGGCTGAGTGGCATAGCTGCTCGGCCGGAAGCTCACTGTCTGCGGCTCGACTGATGTTGAGTCTGCTGCTCGGCCGAGCGGGGTAGCCACTCGGCTCGGCTTCTGCACATCGTTCTCCCTTGAGCGTCGAGTGTTTGAATGCTCCCCATGTCGAGGGCGACGGTGGATCGGATCCTTTCTCCCGGTCGGAGAATGCTTCACTCGACCGGCCGATGCCCTATATGCGTTGACCGTCTTGACTTTGACCTCCACCGTGGCAGCGGGGTAGGATCCCTCATCATCACCGCATCAGTCAAGTTTCTTCATATACAAATCACTCATTTATGGATCAATCGATGCATAAAATCTTTTTTGCAGTTAGTTGCTTCATGTATTCACAAAAAGTCCAGATTGTGTTTTTTTTCTATAATAGAAGACCAGATCCTTCTATCTCCAGCCTCAGTGCCATGAGGCCTTCTTCCTCTAATATGTGTGTATGAGCTGCACAAATCACTCAACCAACATGGATCCCTCCACTCCTAGTCAATTGACCCCTCTTGATCTAGTTATAGTGCGACAACCTTAAAATATGGAGCCTTCATCAGTGAAAATGCATCGAACTTTGTTTATTAATGCTTGTGTAGATGATCCTACACCGTAGAACGTAACACAATCCTCCTCCTCCCTTCTCTTATTCATCCTCCCTTCCCTTATCCTATAAGGGAGGCCTTGGTGAGCCTCCTGTAGGAAGCAGGAGACTTGGTTGCTTAATCAACCCCTTGTTCTACCAATGATGAGTGGAATTGCGACAAACACTAGCACCAACCAAATCTCACCAATGCAGGTTTCTTCTTCTCCCTAGAGTATCTTTGTGCAGCTTTGACATTGATGTGTTGGTAATAATAGAATTTGACTTGTGGTTTTCTTATTTTGGATTGTGGTGTGCTGTCTGAGTAATAAGGGTGATGTTTCCTTAACTTGGATTATCTATTGAACTAGTAATTTCATGTGTTAATTTAAGTTGTGCATTGACTGAGAAATTGGTGGTGGTTGTACGTATGGGTTGTGAAAGTTTTTGAAGTCCAATTTCTTTGACATTTTGCATCAAATTGGGAACCAATTTGTAGAAGAGGTGAATGGATGGTGCTAGGCTCTTGCTACTTGTATCTCCTTGTGGGATCTTTAAAGTGTGATAAAATCCTCAAGATAAATGTTTTTTCTCTAAATTCTTATTACTTGTATCTGATAGACTTTATTCAATTGAGTGGGCATTCTAGATGCCCTCAATTTCCTTTGCATTGATATATGACAATTGTTTTCCATTTTTCTTGCTCAATCTCCTCTTGTTATGTTGTGCTCTTTTTGTATATATTTTAATTATTTTCTCTATTGATTGTGCTAGACGCACAATAAAATCCTTTTCTTTGCCTCATTATCAGGCCCGACTCTGTATGGACTCATACATTGAGTTTGCACATTGATGAAGATATAGCTCTTCTTGCACTAGGATTTTCAGTCCTTTTGCTCACTGCAAGACAACTTTCCATCCAAACTTCTCTTACATTATCTTCTTAATATTTCATTCTTCATCAGTGGATTATATGTTTTAGCACCAATCTGTTACACTCTTACTAAATCTATCAGTTCAGATTCAATAGTGGCATTGACCGTATCACTTCTCATAATTTTATTCTGGTTCCACGATAAGACCTCCTGGTGCTCTAAAGAATCCAAATTTGGCTAGTAATATCTCCTTGAATGCATCAATAGTGGCATCGGTTCTTGCGGCTTCTCGTCTTCCATCCAGACTTCATGTCAATGCTATAATGCTTTTTTCTTTGCAAATCTTTCTTTTTGCACAACTTATCACATTTTGAATTAAGTAGTACTCCAATAAGGCACATCTATTTTTTTTCCTTTGCATTGTTTTTAAAGATTATGTCAAACTTCCAGTGATTATATTTGTCTTCAATAATTTCAAACATGTGTATATCTTTCTGCAAGCATACGCCTTATCATTTTGATAAGAGCTTTCCATTTTTTGCATAGTCCAATGCCATTTTGCATAGTATTAAATGGAAATGTTTTCAATCGATCAAAATATCTGCAAACATTTCAATCATACAGACATTTCTTCTTGTTGGTTTACATCTCTAAAACTTGATATTGCAAAGCACAAATTTCGACAAACCCTGATATATATTACAGAAAGAATGGTACATTGAAATCTAATGATAGTAGTAGCATTCACAGTGACACACATATAGACTAAGTGCGTGTATTAAATTTCACCCTTTGTATGAACAACTTAACTATCCAATACTAATATTTCTTTAGATTTAAGCACAGCTCGATGCCAATTTATATCAACTTGTGTCTACTAATTCTGTTTGCCATGCACTTCGAGCCAATGTGCCTACTAATTGATCTACTACAGCTACAGCACAGCCCAGTACCGCACCCACTGCAACCTGATGAACATATAAAGGAGAAATATTATGAAAAGAAGCTAAGTGAACATATTTTCCATGAAGAAGCATAGAATCCATATGTGAAATATTCTTCGGTAACAAGGTGGAGTTTATATAGATAAGCAATGGATGTCTATGTGTAGAAGAAGATGAACTAGGTGTTTGCATATCCGATCAAACCTGAAGAGGAGTATGGCCAAGAAGTTCGTGCAGTGGTCTGTAGTCATAGAGTGGATGCCCTTCTGGAAGTTCATATAGAAGCTGATTTAACACCTGAAATGGGCAAGAAAGAATAATTCTATTGATCACATGAGATGAACCTAGCCAACCAAGATGCATGCTTACAATATCAAGTCCTGTAACTGTTTATCAAGGTATCATGTAATACCTTGGCCCTTAGTATGTTGTAATGAAATCTGCATATTTACTTGGCCTTCGAAAAGAATGTTAGATATCGAGAATTCGATAAGAATGACACTTTTTTGTATTAGCACAATATCTCACTGTAAAAAAGTAACTGCAGAGAATCACAACATGAGTATTCTTTCTTTTTCTAAGTATTTCCAGTATTTTAAAAAGGCAAATTTGCACATGACAGAAACCTTCTTACTCTCCCAAGAAACATTAATGGTGTTTAAACAAGTTGTTCAGAGAGCATTCAGGGTGTGATTCGCTTTGGTTTTCTCTAGGATCGTTAGCTCACATTAAATTTAGTTCCAGAGTCAATACGCCTAATCCTCGGTTATGTTTTCTTCTATTTTTAAGTTTTTCATACCTGGAATGAATTAAAACTGGGCTGCTCTAACCTCACTGTTGAGTGTTGATAGCAACAAATTGTTGAATGTTCAAAAGAAAACAACAATTTAAGTCACGATGCTACTAGTTCCTACATACCTCTGCCTGCTTTCCAGCATGCAATCGGACGCCAGAAGCATCACATATCACCTGAAAAATAAGAAACATCGGTTAACCTACTAGAAGCCGAACACTGCTAAACAATAATCCCTAGCTGGCTAGTTGATTCTCAGTTAGTATTTAGGGGAATGGAAACTTTAGATATGTTTAAGAAGATAATGTCTGAATATTTTGCCATCGAAACAGCAACTTCAATGCACAATTCGGGGTAAAAGATTTTCAAGAAACTAACCACAGCTGCTAATATTGTTGATGTAGCAAAAGAAGAACTGCCCCAGCCATCATGAATTCCAGTGGCTACTGCTAGCGCAACCACTGTCGCTGAATGGGATGAAGGCATACCACCAGAACCAATAAGCCGCTTAGGATCCCAGCGCCTTTCATTATACCTGTGGATTGACTAATAATTCAAACTATTGAAACAAATGCTTCATTATCTCAACATGTAACCCAAGAGAAAGCCATCTGACCAATTAAACATACATACAAGGCATGGGTAAGTAAACAATTTCTATAGTGACAAACAAATAGCGTAACAGCATCTAATTGTTCACTCTTTTTTCTTCTTGAAAAACATAAACTGTTATACCATAAACTGTCATACAAGGTCGTATTACGAGCGTCGTGTAGAGTCTATGTGATATAGTCCAATAGTCGACATAAAGATTTTCCAATGGAATTGTGCATAGTCCAAAAGAACTCATTTGAGTTGTAACATAAATTGCTTTGATGCTAAGTAAAATACCATGTGCAAGGAAAAATATAGATATAGATAATACAATATCCTTCCTCAAGACATATTAAAGTTTGCTAAGAAATTTGTAATCTTGGATGGAGTGATTGGGAAACTGTTTCTGCCATTTACTTGGGTGGAAAATCTTAAGAATGAATGGTAAATAGCCTTTCTTGTGTAGCTTTATTTCCTCCAATTTTGGGTGGAAATGAAAGAAAGGAAACGGCTCTAAGTCTTTATGATTAAACTATCCATCTCTTTTTGGAAGAAGAAAACTACACCAAACTAATTTCATATTGAAATTCCTATTCCTCTATTCTTCCTCTCAAGTAAACAAATAAAGGAACATTCATAAATAATTTTCGATCCTTCTAATCAAAAACCTCTTCTATCCTAACTTTGTAATTTCGATCCTACTTTTTTCATCCTCAAGTAAACAAGGAAAAACAAGGACCCTAATGCAAGTTTTGCGTTACCATTCAGGTATTTACTAAGAACAGATTTCATCTATTTGAGATGAAGATCTCGCACAAATTTCATTTCTCTAGATTCTCAAGAACCACTGTGTTCTCGATTCAGCATTTCTACATAGACAGTAGACAAAGAAACGACAATATTCATCACGAAAATCAAAAAATAAAAATCTCTTCTTTTTTTTTTTCTCAGCATCACAAGCTCACAGTAATTGTTCCCCAAAATCCCAATCAAAATCAAGGTCGGATCAAGATCCAAGGTTTCTCGAATGAAACACGCACGATTTCCAATTGAAGTAACGCGGAGCCCCCAAAGGAAAAATAAGGTATAGAACATGATGCACCCCGATCGCAGAGGAATAAGCGGAGAAGGAATCTTACCAGGTAGTGAAGATCTTGGCTGATTGAGCGATGACAAAGGCGAGGACGGCGGAGACCAGCGGATAGCCGTGGAAGAGGAAGAAGGGAGCGCTCGATTGCCACCCCGGCGAAGCAGATTCATCCATCTTTCTCATTGCCACCTCGGAGATCGACGAGGCCACACTAGCCTCAGTAACTGATCACGACAGGAAATCGAGAGAGGGGAACACTGATGGGGAGAGGAAGAAGACGAGGGAGAGATCGAAGCGGGTCGAACACGGCGTGTTGGGGATTCCATCGGAGCTGGAATATGCCGCCGATTGAATTTGTTGCTTTCAAGTTTCATTCATCTCATTAGTCATTTCCCTTCACGTACCCACCTTTCGTCCGCCATAAGTGGACATCAAGATGCAGGTATTCGTTGGGTAGTTTTGCAAAAGTACAGGAAGATTCCTTTCAGGTCGTTACTTTTCGTTTAAAGCGACAAATTTTGAATTTTAAATTTTAAATTTGGATTATTTTCATTCGTCGTTGGGATAAATGTAGAAAAAGTTGATTACGGACATCGTCTACCTTACCGTCCGAGAGCAGTTCGATCTTCTGTCCTTTCTTTGTCCCCTGTTTCATTGTCGATTGAATACATCAGATTAAATTTTAAGATATCATGACATCATTAATATACGTGCAGTATTCTCATGATATATAAAATATCCTTGAGATTTAATCTGATCCGTCCGATCACTAATGGGACACGAAGATAGGGAAAAATAGAAATAGAGGATCTAAACTCGTCCGAGAGGAGATCCTTTTGCGATCGATGATCTATAGAGGTTGATGGTCTCCACCTGTATAATAACCTGTATAATAGATAGGAATCATTAATTTCTACAAATATATATAAAGGGATGATTCTTTAATCTGCAATATACAGATCAAAGGATCCGGCCTCCCTCCTCTTATATTAGAAGAATGCAAGTAAATTAATTTATCCTTTTATATTTTTCCCTAAAATATAACAGCTGAGAATTAATTCCGTAGATAAATGATAAAATAAAGTTAGAAAAGATTTTATACTCGATCGTTTTTTAAAACTATAATTTTTTTAAAAAAATGACATGAACTTTAATAATTTAATGAATTAATAAATCTCTGGTGTCATCCAAGTATAGTATGTCACATCTATATTTTTCTTTATTGTTATTTTTTTAAAGAATAAAAATAAAAAGACTATCTTTAATAATTTTAATTAAAAAAGAATTCCTTTTAAAAACAAATATAAAAATAACAACCTAATACGTTTATATATATTTAAAGTATTTTTATTCTAATCTCACCCAATTGACTATGAGTATTTCTGTCTCTATGAATTGACTTTAGCGATAAAATATTAAATGTAGTATTATTTCTATTATGATAATTATTGACGGAATAATAAATTTCGTTAGTAATTATTGGCGGAACCTATAATTCAACCTATAAATTATAAAAAATTTTAAAGTTTATATTTTAAATTTGCAATTACTCTATTTATATTTTAATACCAATACAAATTCTCACAAACTCTGTTACATTATACACAATCATTCGCAATTCATACACAAACAACTAATTCACAAACTCATTATAATCCATACACAGATAATCAAATCTACTATCCAAATTCATACAAACTAACACAATAAATTATCTAATAATAATACCCAAATTTAAAGACATACAAATCATGTCCATAATCTACTACAAAGACATCCAAATAGAATCTTATAAGATAGTACTATCAAATTCTATAAAAAAAGTAAATATGATAGATTAGTATTAGAATCATGTGAGCCAAATTGATAAAAAAAATTAATTATGAGAAAATACATTAACAACATGACTGTATAACTAAGTTTACAGGTAAAAAATGTATTTGAATAGTATTTTGGATATCTGATTGTGGTGATATATAGATCGACGAATTGTCTTAAGGAAATGTAATACAATTAACATATTATAACATCAAAATTAACTAAATATATTTTACATGTTTTATGAGTGATAACAAAAACTAAGTTTTAGTTGACACATACCTCATAAAGATGCTACTCAATAGGGTCTTGTGGGTCTTGAGTCTTCTGTGACTCAAAATTATACTGTGATTGGGTAAATTAAGCAATGACGGTTTGCATCTTGGCTAAGACAACAACATTTCTCGCATCCCTTTAGGTCATCCAGTCCTACGCTGTCGTTAGTTGATTCCAAAGGTCTTGTTTTTCTTGTCTAAACAATTGCAAATCTGTAGAAGAAGAACTAGGATGACCCCTAGACATCCTTAAACAATCATATGTCACTTTGGCATGGGAGCCAAGGTCGCAGAGGATATAATTCTTTGTTTTTCCACTTACAACATTATAATAAAAGTCATTTATTGCCCGATAGATAGAGCCAGTGACTCCCCTCCCTCTACTGGAGGTGTAAATGTCTGAGTCACTCTATTAGTCATTTCTTCATATGTGAAGAAAAGTATATGATTAATATATGGTACACAATTACTAAAGCTAATCATTGTTAATGGTTATATGTAACAAAAATTAATTAATATTCTTACATCTATGACCCTGAATCGAAGATCGACCAATATGTCATCATTTTTTTTTATGAGTCTTGTTAAATATCTACTAAGTTATTGGATAAAATAACCTGTTGCCAGAGATTTTGAGAATTAGCTGAATTTAAATACACTAAATTAAATTCAACTTATCTATCGAGAAAACCTGAGCAGATAATCTCAGGCTACCAGTAGAGGCTGGTTTTTGCCAAGTGCTAAACACAGACGAGTGACCGTCGGAGCGAACGGACAGCCGAGCAGACCAAATGAGCGATCGAGCGAGTAAAGAGGCCGACCGAGTGAGCGGCTGGACGGGCGAATAGCAGACCAAGTGATCGAGCAAGCAAACGAATGAGCGGCCAAGTGAACTAGGTGAGCGGCTGATCGAACTGAGCGAGTGACCGAGCGAAGAAGAGACTGAGCAAGATATGGCTGAACGGGTGTACAGATGACCAGATGAAAAGGCCGACCGAGTTAGCGGCCGAGCGAATTGGGCAAGCGGTCGATTGAAGAAGAGGTCGAGCGAGCTAGGCTGAACGAATTGGGCGAGCGACCGATTGAACTAAGTGAGCAGCCGAGTGAAGAAGAAACCGAGCGAGCTGCGGCCGAATGAACTAGGCGAGCGGCCGATTGAATTGAGCGAGCGACCAAGAGAAGAAGAGGTCGAGCGAGCTACGACCAAACGAATTGGGCAAGTGACCGATCGAGTTGAGCAAGTGGCTGAGCGAAGAAGAGGTCGAGCCAGCTGCGACCGAACGAACTAGGCGAGCGGCCAATCGAACTGAGTGAGCTGTCGAGTGAAGAAGACTGAGCTGCGGCTAAATGAGTTAACGGCTAAGCGAAGGCAGAATTCGAGCGGGCGGATGACCGAGGCCTGCAAGGGTCACAGTTTCCTTGAAACAGATTCACCCCATCTCTGGCTGTGTTTCGAGGTTTCCTCAGGTTGTCTATTTTCCATGATACAACGGTGAACCATGATTTCCACCAAGCACTGATGGTCACAGTGAACTGAGAGGTATCCGACTACTATCACGGGCACTCCACCAAGCAAAAGATGCATGACAGAGGAGAATGGGAATGTAGGTGGAGAACTTTGACTTTTTGAGGGTAAAATATTGGTTGTTCCACTCAGGTAAATTCTACCCCCGACCGGTCCAACATTTAGCGGCATAGGTCGTACTCGCACACGAGTCAACATGATTCAGTGCAATCTAGGCTCTGGATTTGCACCCCTTACGCACCCATGCGTGAGAGAGAGTCTCTCCATATACATTTGTTCACATCATCAATGCATGTAAATAAATATAAACCAATCAATATGCCTTGAAACTCCCAATATGGGACTAAAGTCTCATTCACAATGGAGCTTCATGCCTCTTTCACCTCTTCTCCATTCACATATATCCAACAATCCCCCACATGAATGGAGATAGGGTATGTAATATCATTCATCAGTTGAGTTCAGTATAGGACAGGTTGGTTTTCCCCTTTGAACCTTCCCTTGTGAAGATCTGTTTACTTACTGGATGATAGTAGACACACTGTCCTTGAACTATTCTACCGTCCGTGTAAACATTAACATATCTCACCCAAGATTCTGCCTAATACAACTCAGTTTCAAGGGTTTAGGGTTTATGGTTTAGGCCTAATGAGTGAGGTCGAGCCAGTTTTATGAGAAGTTCTAAGAATTGTGCCTCCAACTTTCTTCGAAGAGGCCCCACTTCTTTCTCATATAGGTGATCTCTTAAGAGTATTCCACATTACTCTTTTTGGATCATTAAAAGCCTTGTGCTTAACCTCCATCCTTCACTGATTCATTAGGTCGTTCCCCCACAGTGAGCAACTTGTCGGTACAATTAGGTTGTCCCTTTAAACCTAGTTCTTGGGATCTCCAGCCTGTATAGGTTGGGTTTCTTTTGCACCAACATTTCTCATCGGCATCAAACTCCTTCCTTGCGATGAGCTTGCAACTAACTCTCTGTTTAACCCCTTAGTTAACGGATCTGCTAGGTTGTCCTTTGACTTCACATAGTCAACAGTGATAACTCCTGTTGAGAGTAGTTATCTAATGGTATTATGTCTACGATGTATATATCTAGACTTACCATTATACAGATGGCTCTGTACCCAACCGATTGCTAATTGATTATCGCAATATATGCAAATTGCCTGTATAGGTTTTAGCCATTTGGAATATCTTCTAAGAATTACCGTAGCCATTCAGCCTCTTCACCATATTTGTCAAGAGCTACAAACTCAGATTCTATCGTGGATATGTTTATTATCGTTTTCTTAGAAGATTTCCTAAATAGAACCACACCTCTAAGTGTGAATACATATCCACTCGTAGATTTAAAGTCTTTTATGTCAGATATCCAACTCGCATCGCTGTATCCTTCAATCACAACAGGATATCTCATATAATACAGTCTATATTCATCAATATACCTCAAGTACCTCAGTACTCTTGTTATCCCTTTCCAGTACTCAACAACAGGATTACTCATGTATCTACTCAGTTTACTTACTGCGTAAGATAAGTTTGATCGTGTACAACTCATCAGGTACATCAGAATTCCAATCACTTGAGACTACTCTATCTGAGAGATACTTTCACCTTAATTTTTCAATAGATGTTGACTTGTATCTATCGGCGTTCGTGTTAACGCAGTATCACCCTTGATGAATTTCTCAAGAATCTTATCCACATAATGACACTAACTAAGAACAAGTCCTTCTATTGTTCTAAGAATTTTGATTCCTAAAATCATATCAACTAGGCACATATCTCTCATGTCAAATCTTGAGTTCAACATATCTTTAATAGATTTGATCATCTTATTATTACTCCCAATGATAAGTATGTCATCTATATATAGGCACAAGATGACGTAGTTATTCTCTGTGACTTTTATGTAGACACATTTATCACATTCATTAATCGTGAATTCGCATTCCTCCATGACATTATCAAATTTTTCATGTCACTGATTTGGTACTTGTTTCAAGCCATATAATGACTTCACCAATCTATAAACCTTATTTTTCTATCTTGGCATAAAAAATCCTTCCGGTTGCTTCATGTAGATTTCCTCTTCTAAATCCTCATTTAGAAAGGTTGTCTTTACATTCATTTGATGTATTTCGAGATTCTATAGAGCGACAATAGCCAACAATATTCTAATGAAAGTTATTCTCGACATCAGAGAATACGTATTAAAATAATCAAGGCCTTCTTATTGTCGGTACCCTTTGATTACCAATCTGACCTTATACTTATCAATTGTACCATCTGACTTCATTTTCTTTTTGAAGATCCACTTGCAACCTAGTAGTTTACTTTCAGGAGGAAGATCCACAAGTTACCAAGTGTGATTTTGCAAGATAGAGTCTATCTCAGATGCAATTACCTCTCTCTAGTGAGGTCCATCAGAAGAGCGTACAACTTTCGAGTAACCTCGAGGCTCACTTTCCAACATGAAAGTGATAAAATCTGATCCATAGGATTTTTCTACCCTAGATCTTTTGCTCCATCTAAGCTCAATCTCCATTGGTTCCTCATCATCATCTTCACATTGTGTTTCATATGCCCGTTTTGAGGAGCTAATATCCTCTCGGGTCTTATACGGAAACACATGCTCGAAGAAGGAGACATTTCTCAATTCTATATCGAGTTCTTTTGTATCTCTGGTATTTGTGATCATACACAAAAAAATGATAAGCATTGTTGTTCTATACATATCTAATAAATATGCAATCAATAGTCTTTAGTCCTATCTTAATCCTTTTCAGATTAGACACTATATCCATGTTCTTCACGTCTTATCATTTTTATTGCTAAACATGAATTCAAGTCTAATCTACAAGAATTATCAATCATTTCTAATTCATTTAAATCACACCCTAACACCAAAGTAATCTGAGTTAACAATCCTCCCAAAATAATAGGTGTGGTAGAGTCAGATTTCCCAAGTTTCACTAAATGTTTAAGGAAGAAATAGCCAGAATTAATTTCAACATTCTCAACCATTGCCCATAAACAATACAAGTCTTACTAACCTCTTTTTATCTTCTCTCCCAAATATGGTATTCTTCATGACTAGATAAGCATATCTAAAAATGGGGTTAATAATGTGAAGAGCTCTAGAATTGTGAGGGTTAAAATGTGATTGTTCAGAAATGTGTTGTCAAAAACGTGAATTTTCGAACTGAGGTAAAATTGTAGACAAATCATCTATCCTAACCTCCAAATTTTTTAGAATAATTGTATGTTTGAATAAAAAATTAATTAAACATGAAAAACAAACTGAATCACTTCTTGAGAAAAATCAACGCCTCAAGGAACAAATTGAAACAGAAATCCAAATCAAGATATAAAACTTGAGGAGGAAAACATAAATTTAAAAAGTAAAATCAATAAACTTAAAGGATTATTAAAAACTTTCATCAATAGATCAAAAAATTTAGATTTAATTCTTAAAATCTAAAAAGTTGTATACAATAAGTTCGGACTCGAATACAAGTCTAGCTTAACAAACAAAACTTTTATATCACTTATAAGCTAAAACAAAAACCTAACTAAAGCTTGAGTTCTAAAAGCGTGCCTAACTACGCAAGGACTCAATCAATTCTATATGCCTAAAAATGAAATTCATTATCTAAAACTAAATCCAACTAAACCTATTAACTCAAAACTAAACCAAAATAAACCTTCAAAGCTAAATTCCAAACTTAAGAATCAAAACAAATCAAATAATTCAAACTTAAATAGAAAAAATACATTCAAATTAAATAACTTCAAAGGTAATTTAAATTACCATCAAGTTTATTTTAACTACAAAAATAATTGACATAAACCTAAAACTTAAATTGAAAATTTCAATAATTTAAGGGAGACTCCAAATTAGTTGGTACCTCTAAAATAATAGTTTACCCGGCTAGGTAATTAGGACTAGGATAAATAGGGACAAAAGTTTAACCTGATAAACGGTACTAGAGAAGTTTTGGATGATAATAGGTTAGGGAAACTCTGTCTATGCATGTCTAGGAAGATATGACTTCAACCTAGTGCATTTAACTTAATAGAACTAACTGAATCTACCCCTTACCGATCCTAGCCGGTTAGATCAAAGTTTTATTATTAAGTTCAGTGGATAGAACTATTTGAAATTTTTTGAAGACTTGGTTACTCTAATGATGTCCAGTTGACTCACCACAGCTTAGAAGTTTATAAAAAGAATGTCTGCTTGTTGAATCCAAAGCTAAACTTGAATCTAACATAAGTTAAACCAAACCCTGAAATTTAATTAAACTCGTCTCATAAAATCATATGATCCCTTAATTGAAAACATAAATTGTTTTGAGATGAATAAGGATTAAATTAAAATTAAATTAAAAAATATGTCAATTAATGTATTTTAAAAATAATTTTAAAAATATTTAAAAAAATTATTTTAAAATATTATTTTAAAAATACTTTTAAATTTTTTTTAAAAAATTATTTTAAAAATCCTTTTAAAAATTATTTTAAAAATACTTTTAAAATTGTTTTTAAAAATTCTTTTAAAAATCCTTTAAAAATTATTTTAAAAAATCCTTTTAAAAATTATTTTATAAATCCTTTAAAAAATTATTTTAAAAATCTTTTAAAAATTATTTTAGATTGTTTTTTTAAAAAATTATTTTCTTAAATTATTTTTAAAATTCTTTTAGAAATTCTTTTAAAAATTATTTTAAAAAAATCCTTTAAAATCCTTTTAAAAACTTAGGCACTTAACTTAAAACTTAATCCTTAATTTTAAAAAATAATTAAATAAATTAAAATTTAATTAAGTTAAACTTTAATCTTAATTAAATAATTAATAAGTAAAACTTAATTGAGTTAAAACTCAATTATTAATCTAAACCTAACTTTAATCTAACCTTAATTAAGAACTTAGGTCAACATTAATTGAAAGCTTAATTTAACTAAAGATTTAACTTAACTTGATTAGTACCTTAATTTAACCTAATTAAGACATTAAATTTACTTTAATTCACTTTAAATTAATACATTAAAAAGTTAATTAAAATTTAATCTTAATTTAACTTAATCAATTTTAATTTCAACGTTAATCAAAATTTTTACTTATTTTAATTAAATCATAATTTATCTTAATTAAAGATTAACTCAAATTGTACATTAACTTTACTTAACTTTCACTACAAGAAAACAGGGCTTCAGAAACGGGTTTTTAAAATAAAAATAAAATCTGTTTCAGATTTATATAAATCAGAGATAGATTTAATATGGAATTATTAATTTGTTTCATTTTAGTAAATTATATATATTTTTTAAAAAAATTAAGACAGAATTTAAAAGAAACGAAATTACATATAAATTTTTATAAACAAAAATAAATATGAATTATAAACAGAATTTGAAACCGTATCATTTCTGTGACAAATTTTGTTTATAAATTAATTAAAAGTTAAAACGGAAATAAAATCTGTTTCAGATTTATATAAATCAGAGACAGATTTAATACAGAATTATTAATCCGTTTCATTTTAGTAAATTATATTTTTTTAAAAAAAATTAAGACAGAATTTAAAACAAATTTGAAACGAACATATAAATTTTTATAAACAAAAATAAATATGAATTATAAACAGAAGACTATATAATTTCTGTGACAAATTTCGTTTATAAATTAATTAAAAGTTAAAACGAAAATAAAATCTATTTCAAATTTATATAAATCAGATTTGTTACATAATAATTAATTTGTTTAACTTTAATGAAATATAATATTTGAAAAGAAATTTAAAACAAATTTTGATACGAAGCTATGTATAAATTTTATTAAAAAAATAAATATAGATTATAAACGGAATTTGTGATCGTTTAAATATTTTTAAACGAAAATAGAATTTGTTTTATATTTATATAAATCAGAGACATGAAATTGTAAATATATTCACTTTGATAAAATATAATATATGAAAAAACTTTAAGAAAGAATTTAAACCAAATTTAATATGAAATTATATATAACTTTTTATAAAGGAAAATAAATATGAATTAGGTTTTCTAACCCTTTCGCCTCGTCCTAATTTGGCTTTGGCTTTGGCTTTGGCTTTGTCTTTGGCTTTATCAGAGCAGGTACAAATTCTTTTTCCCCCGCCTCTGATTTTATTTTTCTCGTGCTTGGTGGCTATCTTTTACGGCTGCAAAGGTTGCTCGCAGCTGCGAGGTCGACCATAGTTGTGAGGGCGATCGCAACCACTTAAGGTTGTCTACAGTTGCTTCTCAAGGCCACAAGGTTCGCGACTTTTTCAATTAGCCCCCTCATGAGACCGTGAGATCGTCCACCCTATAGTCCCTGAATTCTTATTATTTTTATTGATTTTTACTAATAATTGTGAACTTTTATTGTAAAATACGGCAATAAAATAATAATAATAATAATAATAATAATAATAATAATAAAATAATAAGGTTTAATTGGGAAATAATCTTAACGGAATTTTTAGACATTTTTTAGGAATTTTTCGGAGCACGTAAGATGTAATTGGAGGAGACACATTTGCAGACTTGAGAAAAATCTATTTGGAATACCCAATTTAAGTAGGAGTTGATAAAAAAAATTACTTAGGTTTTAATTAAAATAAACCTAATTATCTAATTTAATTAATGGTTATAATTCCTCACCGTGCCCTATTCCTCCCTAATCGTCGAATCCTTCCTCACCTTATCTAGTCGCCGCGCCGATTCTTCCTCCTCTCTCACACCGTTTACTCTCTGCTCTTCTTCTTCTCCTCATCTTCTCCAACCGGTGCCCCTTTCTCTTCTTCCGCGTCATCTTCCTTCCTCTGCCGTCGTCTCCTCGTCGCGGAGGTCCTCACCACGCCGATTGTCACGAGAGCATCGCCAGCAGCAGTCCTTCTCTCCGCGAGACTCACCAACACCAAGCTCTCTCGGCTATCAGGCGGCCCGATCCTCTTCTACTTTTCCCCTTGCGTCTCTGCCCTAGATGCAGCCGACGTCATCACATCCGACCACAGTACCTGTAATTTTAGGCGGCTAGCGTCGCCGCCATCTCTTTCACCGGCTGCCACTTCTTCCTCTTCCATTTGCCACCGTCGGAGAGCTGAGTACACAGGAGAGTATGGTTGTTCTTCCGCGTATCAGCAGTTGCGAGGGGTTACCACGCGTTGCCCCCTTCAATTGTGCCGTGGCCATCCGGTCAGCCACAAGGAGGTATGAGATGTTGTCATCTCTATTCCTCTTCCCTGTTTGACAGCCGTCACAACTTATCAACAGATTGGCATCTTCTGGATTGCAGATCCATTGCTGCGGTGACCCCATTTGTGCTTGGATTTGTGCCACTGTCGTGTATCGGTGAATTCTGAGGCGGTGAGGGTTGTTGGACAGATTTACCATCGTCGGAAGAGCCACAAACTGCTGATAAGAGTATTAATCTGAACCTGATCAGATTTATTAGGTTGTTTCTTTTATCATGTTGGATGTGTATTATGTTTCTTATTGAATGCTTATATCAAACTTGATCTCCCTTAATTAGAATGCACGCACTTGGCTTTAATTGTTTCATGCACCCAACTTGTTTGATAAAATGTTCCGTAGTTAGGTTCTAATTTTTGCATGTCATGTGTTCATTTCACGTTCGGTGAAATGTCTCTTTCAATAGTTAGGTTCAATCTGATGCATCTTAGTTTACTTAACTCTTGCTTTGTATTGCTCTTTCAATTGTTAAGTTTTATGTCTTCATTTAAATTCAATTAGGTTAAGTTAGATTAGGTTTCTTTAATGCTTTAGGTTTTGTTCCATGCTTAGTTTCGTTAATTACTTCATGTTGACTATTATTTTCTGCAATTGTATTTTATTCATTAGGTTTGATTTCATAGTTGTTTTGCTATTTCAAATCTTAGTCTTAGAATCCAAAATTTTCTATTATCTTGTATTTGATTTTGTTATATGTACTTAGAGATTCTAAGTTTAAGATTCAAATTTGAAGAAAATCCTACTTAAGTATTTGTTCACACTGACCTAATTTTTATGATTTTGTGATGCCTATTGTTTCAGAGCCAAAAGAGTCTTCATGACTTGTTAATTCTTTAGTATTGACAACTATGGACTAATTAGTGGGTGATCATTGATATTGATTATGACTTTTGTATAATTTAAATTTATTTGTATTAAAAATTCTGATATTGTAAGACTTGTTTCATATTTTGATTTGTTAGATTTTCTCAACAAAATTGGTTGGTTCATTAATCTGTACAAGAGAAGCAATTTATCTCATGGAATTCGAAGACAGGGAGGGCAAAAAGAAGAAAATGAAGGCATGCATGTTATTAGCTCGAGGATAGAGGAACAAATTATTGAAAGAGAAAAAAAAACTTGTTATTATAGAGGAAAGAAAATCTCAAGGAGATGATTCGGAAATGATTCAAGAAATGGAATATACAAATCATTTATATCTAGGAAAATTTGATGTTTATAGTTTGATTATTGGTCAAATTTGTTTGGATAATGTAAATATTTATTTATTTTAATGTTAATTGTATAATACATTTGGAATTAGAAGTTATTTCTTTTTAATAATTTTAATTTATTTGAAATGAAGAATTATTTAAATATATTGATGAAAAATATAAAAATGTAATTTAATAATATTTAGTGATAAATTTAAAAATAAAATTATATACGGGTTTATAAATAGAATTGTAAACAGATTTATAAACAAGATTAATAACAGATTTAAAACAAAATTAGAGACAGAATTTACATTTGAAATTAATTTTATTTTGTTAACTTGAAACAGATTTATAAACAGTTTTTTCAACCGTTTCAAAAATTAGAGACGGAATATTTCCGTTTCAAAATTAGCTACGGGGCTTTCACTAACGGATTTTTGAGACGGAATATTCCGTCTCAAACTTTCTTTAGAGGCGGAAAAATGATTTTCAGAGACAGATTTTTTCATCTCTAAAGGCCTCTTTTCTTGTAGTGTTTATTTAATAACTTTAACAAATTCAACTCTAAATTAATACTGACTCTAAACTTAGTTAATCCTAATTTAACATAACTTAAGTTAAATCTAATCAAAACTTAAAGATGAAGTAAATAAAAAACTAATTAAAACTAATATTAGTCAATTAACTCAATCGATACAAAATTTAAAGTGTTTTAATGAAATAAGAATAAAATTACTAAATTAAGTTAAGTTAATGAATAAACTTGTGATAATGATTAACTATTACTGAGTTAGTAACAAAACTAATTAAAACTAATATTAGTCAATTAACTCAATCGATACAAAATTTAAAGTGTTTTAATGAAATAAGAATAAAATTACTAAATTAAGTTAAGTTAATGAATACACTTGTGATAATGATTAACTATTATTGAGTTAGTAACAAATCATTGCATTTAACTTAAAACTTAATTTTAACCTAATTAATTTAATCCAAAGTTAATTGTTTTAAGAATAATTAATTAATGATTAATTTAAATAATTAATCAAACTTAAATGAATAACTATAATAAATATGGAGAAATACTTTTGTAAATAATATATTTGCTGAATATAAGTATTACTGACTCTAATTCCCCTAAACACTCAGGTAAAACTTCTTATATCTAACAAAGATAATCAGAAGGTGACAGGATAAGGCCTTAAAATTTAATATACCCAAATCCTAGTACGAATTAAGGAGTGTTAAATTAAAAGCGAATGTTAACTTAAGGAGGATAATATTTGAAAACTATTTTTAAATGTATCATCTTTTCAAAAGGTTTTTGTGCTATTTTTTAACTGATATCTTAAAATTTACTTAAATATCTGTTTACTGTCTTGTCTTTAAAGTTTTCAAAGAATATAGTTAAAAAATTACTTTAAAAAATATTTTAAAAATACTTGTATCATCTAAAAAGTTTGTTTTCAAACCATATTTAAAAATTTATTTTAAAAATTACTTTAAAAACTTTTTTTGAAAGTTGCCTCGAAAATGTTCTGCAAAAATACTTTAGAAATCATTTTGAAAATTAGTTTTAAAATATTTGGAAAAGTTATTTTGTTTAAAAAGTTACCTTTGAAATGTTAAAAAAAATACTTTTGAAATATTTAAAAAATTACTTGTAAAATTCTCATAAAAATTATCCTTGCAAAATATTTTTTTTGAAAAAGTTAAATATTTCAAAATATTTTTCTTGATAATTTATTTTTTAATATTTTTTTTACAAAATCAGTATATAATATCATTTGAATACTATTGTATAAATTATTTTTAAAACATTTAATCCTCCCTAAAATGAACCTAAGTCTTTCCCTTTGTAAAGTTTTTATTTGAAAGCATTGCTGGTAAAAGTATTTGGTTTTTAAAGACCTTGTTTCAAAATTCCTTGAAATACACCTTTATTTAATTATTTATGTCTTATGCGTTTATTTTTTGATGCATACTAAAGGGGGAGGATACTGAGTTAGGTTAGAAAAATCAACTCACTTTAAAAAATTTTATGCTTAACACTTTAGACATTTCATGCTTAATGCTTATCTGCATTTGTTTTTCTAACTTTAACGCAGATTGTCATTAGATCAAAAATGAGGAGATTGTTGGTGTAGATTGTACTAATAATTTAGTTTTGATGTATGATAAATAGGTAAAGTTAGATGTGGTGTTTGTTTAACATTTCTACCTAGTGTGCAGGAGTTTTGACTGGTCTAAAGGACTTGACACCAAGCTGAAATCTAACTAGGTCCATGGGACCCGGTAGCTGGTGCGAAGTCCAGATAGGTTTACGGAACTCGACATCTGGCGGGAAGTCCAGTTGGGTTTGCGGACCTGACAATTGACAGAAAGACCTGGTGGCTCAAAGATAAGTCAAGCGACTATAGTTGGTAAGTGGAGGTAAGCAACTGGAGGAGATATCCAGTGAGGACACTTTAGTCTATCCTATTGGTCATTATCACCCATTCGTGGTTGAGAGAGTCTTTAGTGACCATCGGTATATACCCTGTCTGCCCATGGGGCTATCCGTGGTAAAGCGTTCTCCCACAGATAGTGACTAGTTATTTACCATGTCTGCCCACGGGACCATCCGTGATAGAACGTTCTCTCACAGACAGAGACTAGTCATTTACCTTGACTGTCTACGAGACCATCCGTAGTAGAGTATTCTCCTGTAGTCAGTGTTTATTATATACTTGCTATATGTCGGTCATTTATTTGTTCATGTAGGTTTGGCGGTACTGTATGTACTCTTGATTTGTTGGTTATTCTTGGTTGAGCAGGTTAGTGAGGTGCTATGTTAATGATTATACTTTTAGTTAACTGGTGATTATGTTGAGACACCTATGTTGGTAAGTAAGTATTTTACTTGAGATTATATTCTTTGATCTCTTGTCAGTATACTATCTATGCACTATTTTTTTTCTATCCACTGAGTATATATTTTTTTATACTCACTATCTATTATTTTTCTTTAATCCTCCAGGTTAACAGATAGATGATGTGTGCCGCTCAGATGTCCTGGCTGCCAGTCCCACTCAAGTTCATATTTTTGAGTTTGAATTTCTATATGAGTTGTTACTTTACTTTCCGCTGCTTATACTCACTATCTATTATTTTTCTTTAATCCTCCAGGTTAACAGATAGATGATGTGTGTCGCTCAGATGTCCTGGCTGCCAGTCCCACTCAAGTTCATATTTTTAAGTTTGAATTTCTATATGAGTTGTTACTTTACTTTCCGCTGCTTATAGTTTGGGTTTCCTCTTTGTATCGAATGTTTATGTCGTTGGCTATGCTTTTGTTAACTTAATATATTCATATGTGCATGCATACATACACGCATTATCATTATTGCTATTTGTGACTTGGTGTTATTATATTTCATTGGTGTTTTATATTGGCTTGAATTGGTTTGATATCGTATTTCCTATATTATCAATAGACCAAGCTCGCCTAGGCGAGTGCCGTGGGCACCCGGGCGGTCCGAGCGCCCAGAGTCGATCCAGGCATCAGGACCTAAAATTCTTCCAAAAGATGATGTAGAATGGGCCTATATAAAGGCCTTCGACCAGGAGCTTCATTGGTGTTAACTTTAATCAATAGCTCTATCCCGAGAAAATGGTGCAATGGATCACAAGACATTGAAATTATCTACATAGCAACAGTTTTGTGTCAAATACTGCTACTCACCGTTTTTATTGCTTAACTTCTAGGAATAATTTT
Organism: Zingiber officinale; assembly: GCF_018446385.1. Lineage (NCBI taxonomy): Eukaryota > Viridiplantae > Streptophyta > Magnoliopsida > Zingiberales > Zingiberaceae > Zingiber > Zingiber officinale. Next base: position 82,527,325 of record NC_055993.1, on the reverse strand, counting down.
CAAATCGCTAACAACATTTTATATAAAGTGCTGCTATAAACCATTCTCTCTTCTAATGGATAAGAATTAGTGCGGCAATAAACCACTTATATTCTCTCCTCTAATGGGTAATGCCCCTAGGGCATAACACAGATGGTGGACGCATAACATCTCTAGTGTAATGGTCAGGAGTCGATTACCAGGAACTGATGACCTGTGGTCACCCACCATACGTTTAACATCTGTGTATCTACATTTACCTTCTTTCATATCCATAGGGTCGACACGAGGAACTCGCTAAGGTAGCGGATCTATTTGTTTTCTAATGGATAAGAATTGATATGTAAACTATACCTGTTTCAAACGGCACTCGTCTAAATTATAGTAGTACATAAATAAATAATATAAAAAATTTTGTAAAAAATTAAAAAAGAAAAACGTGTAATTTTTTTTAAAAAAATAGAAAAGACTGTAAAAAAATTTAAAATAAAAATCGTGTAAATAATAAAAAAGGAAATATATTTAAAAATATAAAAGGGAAAACGTGTAAAAATTTAAAATAGGAAAAATGTGTAAAAAAATTTTAAAAAAAAGAATAGCGTGTAAAAAATTAAAAAAAGGAAAATCGTGTAAATAATAAAAAAAGGGAATACGTGTAAAAAATATTAAAAAAATAAAAACATTTAAAAAATAAAAAGGAAAAAATCAATGATTGACTAGATCGTACTATTGTCATTTATTCAGTATTATTGATAATGGAAGATTTGTAGAGCATGTTTTGCTTAATTGGAAAGGGGATTACCACCATATGAAAGCTAATCGTGACAGTCGAATATCTAAATTTCTCACATCATCTAACACCTTTAGTTGTTCCACGCTGGCAATCCGAGTGACGACTCATTAAATAAAATCATGTGAAAACCCTACCCATCTAGCATCCATCGTTGCTGCTATTTTTTTCCCCGTCGAATAGCTTCGATCTCTTGTGATGAGTTTGACGACAGTGGGGGCGACGACGACTAAGAGTGGTCATAGCAAGGCCAAGGGGACGAAGGTTGTTTCTTGGTTGCAGAAGGTTGGCCTCCAGTTCCCAATGGGGTGCATCACTCACTACCTCGGGGTCGATCGATACTCTTAGCGCGTTGGTTCTGGTGCACCGGTCTCTCTCTATAGTCCTCGAGTACATAGATGATGACGTAAGCTTCGTTGTTTTGTTCTTTCACTAGGGATCCCCTTCTCTAACTAAATTTATATTTCTTTATTGTTCAAGGTGTTAGAGTTGGCAAAAAATGACGCGTCATCCCAAAACACATTCAATTGCTCATGAAAAACAATCAGGAGTTTGGCAGGCTCCTAGCGTGTGAGATGATTTCCAATGATGGGCCATGCCCAACATCCATCGGGCTTTACTGCCCAAGAAGCAAGGCGGAGGTAAGAGTAAACCAGAGATCAGATCACCCTCACAAGAATTCTAGGCTTTTTTTGTTCATCTTAATGATTTGATTGTAAAAGAATTTTTAGAGTTGTAATTAAAAACATCTTTTAATTTTAGTATTCGCAAGTATCTAATCTCAAATCATATTGATTTATTCATCATCAGGAACATGATAATTTTGATTTACATAATTGATCAAGTAGCTTAATTCGTAAAATTATTTAGATCACTTCTAATCAATCAATAGGTTGTACTTTTAAGCATAGTTTAAAACAAATCTAAAATTTCTAACATCAATTTTGAAATTACTCTTATTTTAATGACATGTAAGCGCACGGGTTCAAGAGTGGTTTGTAGTGCTCTTAAAGCATTTAATAATGCTCCTTTATCCATGACATTTAGAAGTGGTTTGAAATCACTCATATATTGTGAAAACTGTTATTAAACCTTATGAGTTCTAGAGCAATTTGAACCGCTCTTATATTTCTAGCTTTAATAACGTTTTGAAGTACTCCTATACCCATGACATTTAGAAGTGGTTTGAACCGCTTCTAAATTTCTAGCATCAATAGTGTTTGGAAATCGCTCTTATATTCATGGAGTGTAGGAGCGGTTTAAAATTGTTCTTACACCTAAAGGGTTGTAGAGCAGTTTAAACCGCTCCTGGATTTATACCTATAGAAGCGGTTTGAAACCATTGTTATATGCACAATGTGTAAGATTGGTTTCAAACCATACCTACATAGAATAATAGGAGCGGTTTTTCACCTTGTACCAACAGTTACAAAAACCACTACTATAGGATATAGGGACGGCAACAAGAGGAGCAGTTTTACAACCGTTGGTAAAAGTGTAGGAACGCTTGAAAACCCCTTTTAAAAGTAAAAAAAAAAACCGCTCTTATATGGGTGTTTTTTTTGTAGTGAAAATAAACTTTCTAGATGATACAAGTATTTTTAAAACATTTTTTAAAGTATTTTTTTAACTATATTCTTTGAAAACTTTAAAGACAAGACAGTAAACAAATATTTAAGTAAGTTCTAAGATATCAGTTAAAAAATAGCACAAAAACCTTTTGAAAAGATGATATATTTAAAAATAGTTTTCAAATATTATCCTCCTTAAGTTAACATTCGCTTTTAATTTAACACTCCTTAATTCGTACTAGGATTTGGGTATGTTAAATTTTAAGGCCTTAGCCTGTCACCTTCTGATTATCTTTGTTAGATATAAGAAGTTTTACGTGAGTGTTTAGGGGAATTAGAGTCAGTAATACTTATATTCAACAAATATATTATTTACAAAAGTATTTCTCCATACTTAGTATAGTTATTCATTTAAGTTTGATTAATTATTTAAATTAATCATTAATTAATTATTCTTAAAACAATTAACTTTGGATTAAATCAATTAGGTTAAAATTAAGTTTTAAGTTAAATGCAATGATTTGTTACTAACTCAATAATAGTTAATCATTATCACAAGTTTATTCATTAACTTAAGTTAATTTAGTAATTTTATTCTTATTTCATTAAAACACTTTAAATTTTGTATCGATTGAGTTAATTGACTAATATTAGTTTTAATTAGTTTTGTTACTAACTCAGTAATAGTTAATCATTATCACAAGATTATTCATTAACTTAACTTAATTTAGTAATTTAATTCTTATTTCATTAAAACACTTTAAATTTTGTATCGATTGAGTTAATTGACTAATATTAGTTTTAATTAGTTTTTTATTTACTTCATCTTTAAGTTTTGATTAGATTTAACTTAAGTTATGTTAAATTAGGATTAACTAAGTTTAGAGTCAGTATTAATTTAGAGTTGAATTTGTTAAAGTTATTAAATAAAGTTAAGTAAAGTTAATGTACAATTCGAGTTAATCTTTAATTAAGATAAATTATGATTTAATTAAAATAAGTAAAAATTTTGATTAACGTTGAAATTAAAATTGATTAAGTTAAATTAAGATTAAGTTTTAATTAACTTTTTAATGTATTAATTTAAAAAAAATATTTATAATAATTAGTGGATAAATGAGAATATGAAAACAATAGTATAAAAATTGATAACAAAAGATAAAAATTGTGAAAGAAATAAAATTTAAAGAGAAATAATCTATTTTAATATTAAATATGTTTTTATTTAAAAAATTAAACATAAAAATGCTATGTCCAAATTTTTTAAAAAATTATAAAAAATTAATAATAAGTATAACTAATAAATATTTTTAATTTATTAGTGAAACCTAACTTACATTAGTAAAAAAAATTAAATATTACCGTTCAAATCTAATTTTGATAAATAATAAATTAAATATTACCGAAAAAATAAATTTGGTTAGTAAAAAATTATATATTACCTGTTAAATTTAACTTTGATTATAAAAACAAATTAAATATTACCAACCAAAGTTTGAATGATTTGATAGCGGTTTATAGCAACATTTTACACAAAACGATATTAAAAGTATTCAGTATGAATGATTTGATAATTGTTCTTAGAAGTTAGAGCAATAAAAGTGATTAGTAGCAACATTTGACATAGAACCATTGCTAAAATTACGTAATATCAGAAGTTTCAAAATTATTTCTAATATTTATATCATTAGGAGCGGTTTACAGCGATGGTTTATTCAAATTGATGTTAAAACTATATAATAAGAGCACTTTGAAAATTAATTCTAAAACAATGGAGCAATAGAAGCCTTTTATAATGGCACTTTACACAAAATGATGTTAAAAGTATTTAGTAGGAATAGTTTGATAATTGTTCTTAAAAGTTAGAGCAATAGAAACAGTTAGTAGCAGTGTTTGACATAGAACCATTGTTAAAGATACCCAATATCAGTAGTTTCAAGATTGCTTCTAAAAGTTATATCATTAAGAGTGGTTTATAGCGGCGGTTTAATCAAATTAGTGCTAAAGCTATTCAACAAGAGTGGTTGCAAAACCGTTCTGAAAAGGTAAGACAATAGAAACGATTTAGTTCAAATTAATTTTGTTGTTAGATTTCCAAGAGCGGTGTTACAATCGCTCCTAATAAACCGCTTCTATATGAGTGTTTTTTTTAGTGTTTCAAACCATATTTAAAAATTTATTTTAAAAATTACTTTAAAAACTTTTTTTGAAAGTTGCCTCGAAAATGTTCTGCAAAAATACTTTAGAAATCATTTTGAAAATTAGTTTTAAAATATTTGGAAAAGTTATTCTGTTTAAAAAGTTACCTTTGAAATGTTAAAAAAAATACTTTTGAAATATTTAAAAAATTACTTGTAAAATTCTCATAAAAATTATCCTTGCAAAATATTTTTTTTTGAAAAAGTTAAATATTTCAAAATATTTTTCTTGATAATTTATTTTTTAATATTTTTTTTACAAAATCAGTATATAATATCATTTGAATACTATTGTATAAATTATTTTTAAAACATTTAATCCTCCCTAAAATGAACCTAAGTCTTTCCCTTTGTAAAGTTTTTATTTGAAAGCATTGCTGGTAAAAGTATTTGGTTTTTAAAAATCTTGTTTCAAAATTCCTTGAAATACACCTTTATTTAATTATTTATGTCTTATGCGTTTATTTTTTGATGCATACTAAATCGGGAGGATAGTGGGTTAGGTTAGAAAAATCAACTCACTTTAAAAAATTTTATGCTTAACACTTTAGACATTTCATGCTTAATGCTTATCTGCATTTGTTTTTCTAACTTTAACGCAGGTTGTCATTAGATCAAAAATGGGAAGATTGTTGGTGTAGATTGTACTAATAATTTAGTTTTAATGTATGATAAATAGGTAAAGCTAGATGTGGTGTTTGTCTAACATTTCTACCCAGTGTGCAGGAGTTTTGACTGGTCTAAAGGACTTGACACCAAGCTAAAATCTAACTAGGTCCATGAGACCCGATAGCTGTTGCGAAGTTCAGATAGGTCTACGGAACCCGACATCTGGCGGGAAGTCCAGTTGGGTCTGCGGACCTGACAATTGGCAGAAAGACCTGGTGGCTCAAAGGCAAGTCAAGCGACTATAGTTGGTAAGTAGAGGTAAGCAACTGGAGGAGAGATCCAGTGAGGACACTTTAGTCTATCCTGTTGGTCATTATCTCCCATTCGTGGTTGAGAGAGTCTTTAGTGACCATTGGTATATACCCTGTCTGCCCACGGGGCTATCCGTGGTAGAGCGTTCTCCCGCAGACAGTGACTAGTTATTTACCATGTCTGCCCACGGGACCATCCGTGATAGAACGTTCTCCCGCAAACAAAGACTAGTCATTTACCCTGATTGTCTACGGAACCATCCGTAGTAGAGTATTCTCCTGTAGTCAATGTTTATTATATACTTGCTATATGTCGGTCATTTATTTGTTCATGTAGGTTTGGCGGTACTATATGTACTCTCGATTTGTTGGTTATTCTTGGTTGAGCAGGTTAGTGAGGTGCTATGTTATTGATTATACTTTTAGTTAACTGGTGATTATGTTGAGACACCTATGTTGGTAAGTAAGTATTTTACTTGAGATTGTATCCTTTGATCTCCTGTCAGTATACTATCTATACACTATTTTTTTCTATCCATTGAGTATATTTTTTTTTATACTCACTATCTATTATTTTTCTTTGATCCTCCATGTTAACAGATAGATGATGTGTGTCGCTCAGATGTCCTGGCTGCCAGTCCCACTCAAGTTCAGATTTTTGAGTTTGAATTTCTATATGAGTTGTTACTTTACTTTCCGCTGCTTATAGTTTGGGTTTCCTCTTTGTATCGAATGTTTATGTTGTTGGTTATGCTTTTTGTTAACTTAATATAGTCACATGTGTATGCATACATACACGCATTATCATTATTGCTATTTGTGACTTGGTGTTATTATATTTCATTGGTGTTTTATGTTGGCTTGAATTGGTTTGATATCGTATTTCCTATATTGTCAATAGACCAAGCTCGCCTAGGCGAGTGTCGTGGGCACCCGGGCGGTCCGAGCGCCCAGAGTCGATCCAGGCATCAGGACCTAAAAATTCTTCCAAAAGATGATGTAGAATGGGCCTATATAAAGGCCTTCGACCAGGAGCTTCAGAATAACAACTACTACGACTTTCACTCTTGCTCAGTGCCCAGGAAAAGCTCTTGCGATGCTGTGGCGCTCCTCTGACAACCGACGATCAAGATTTTGTTACTTTCTCTGTTATCAGTAACATTGTTTGTTAATTCTTGTACTTAACTTTTGTAATCATTCGAGCTATTAGTGGATTACTCAATGAAATCACTTGACGAGTGCGGACCTTGGAGTAGGAATCGTCGAAGGCTCTGTACCAAGTAAAACTTGACGCTGTTAGCGTTATCTTTTATTCTTCCGCTACGTACCTATTTTTAGTCGTGATTTTTCAACGAACGCTATTTATCCCTCCTCTAGCGTCTTTCCAGTCCTACACTTAATACACATGAAAGCTTCTACTACCATCCACATCATATACCGTTCGACATTATTTTCTTATATCACACATATTAAATCCTTAATCGGTCTATCAGTTATATGAACATGATAAATCCATATTGTAACAATTATAATTCAACTATAATTTCATAATCGTTATAATATTATAACAGTTATGATTTCGTAATTATTATAATATGAACCTATCATATTTGATGGTCGATTTAAGATTCAATGTATATGATAGGAGATAATAATATAGTTGAGGATAATTATATTATTTTATAAAGAGATAGATGAATATTAGAATTATTTTGATAAATAAAAATGGAAAAAGGTATGATTATTAAAAAAAGAATGTTCTTTTATTATTTTTAATATTCTGTATTTTTTATAACTTAGAACTTAGTTTTAAAATTTAAATTATAATATTTAAATTAAAAAATTTAAAAAAGTACGAGGATAACCACCCTTATGTATACATACATTAAATTTTTGCAAAAGGGACCGATTCAATTCTGCCTTCCAACTGACGGTCAATTCAAATATGGAGACGGAGACAGAAGATTTGTAATATTTACTATAAATTTTTGCAAAAGGGATTTATTATGGTGGCAGGGACCGCACTCCCTTCCTCCTCCCCTTTTCTTTCAGAAATTCTTTATTTATTATAGCAGATAAATTTACTGTCCGCTAAGGATGGTGGCCCTTCAGCTGTCGCTGAGTTTTGTCCCTGTTCACTTACTGAAATACTATAGTTATGAAGCTATCTTCTCTTTTATCTTGAATCTCTAGTTTAGCAAAAGAATAACATCCATCACATGCAGCATCTCTAACTAGCTGTGTGTGTGTGTTTTAACAAAATCATATCCTTTTCAATTCCATGAACTTGGGATTTTTTACAAATTGTTGATCATCAGATTAGCTATTTGAGATTTTGAGATTGATCGCATAGAATTGATCAAATTTTTAACCCAAAGACGAGACTTTTACTGGCAAATTGTCACCTGCTCGCTGCTGCTCCTGCTGCTGCTCTGGTCGTCGCTGCAGTGCTCTGCTCTGCCAGCTCCCACTGGTCGTGGTGGTGGTGGTTGCTCATACCCATCTCACCTCTCTCCATTGATGGCGAGAGACGAATACCTGTCTTCTTGGGCGGAACCCATGTGCCCTCTTTATTGCACACGTAGCCGCGTTTGTCCATTTCCTGCGTGGTCGGTCCTTTCCCGTGCTGCTGCTCTCGTCGCAGCGCAGGCGAGAAAGATTCCCCTTTCCCTTTCATTTCGCCGCAGTTTTCTCGGTGCGCTGTGCTCGAGTTCTTCTGGAGCCGGAGTTCGCAGTGTCAAAATCTCTCCTTGCGGCATTCCGGTGTGGAATTCGAGGCGTTCTGCTGTCGATTTTGGTCGAAAAGTCGCGTTGTTCCAGTGAAGTTAAAGCTCCTGCCGCCGTCTCCGCCGCCGCTTTCTTGCTCCCTATGCCACTCTAAATAGATCAGTGAAATCGCCATTACTTTCTGGGAAATGGCACCTTTTTGCTTGTCCCTAACAACCTTCTTGCTCTTGTTCCCTCTATCGGAGCAAATTCAACCACCACACACACAGTTACTGCTGCAGATGAGGAAGCAACTTGAGTACCCAAATCTGCTCGATGCTTGGAACACCACCGACGATCTCTGTTACTCACCTTCTTCCCCAAACCTAAGCGTCACTTGCAATGGAAGCTCAGTCACAGAGCTCAAGATTGTGGGCGACAAGCTCGCGAAGCCCGGCGAGTATGATTGTCGCTCAGTCCCAGGGAAGACACTGTCCGCAGCCTTCGTCGTCGATTCCTTCGTCACAACTCTGGCCAGGCTGACCACGCTGAAAGTTCTTATCTTGGCTTCTTTAGGGATCTGGGGGCCTCTTCCAGCCAAGATTCACCGACTGTATTCGCTCGAACTACTCGATCTGAGCTCTAATTTCTTGTGCGGTTCCATTCCTCCTAAGATTTCTGCCATGGCAAAGCTTCAGACGATCTCCCTTGACGGAAACCATTTCAATGGCACAGTTCCAGATTGGTTTGCATCATTAGCAAACCTCACACTCGTGAGCTTGCAGAGAAATAGCCTCGCCGGGCCGATCCCCGATTCGATAGGGAGAATTAGCAAACTCACCGGACTTGTTTTGTCCGGCAATAGTATTTCCGGTGAAATCCCTGATCTTAGTAGGCTAAACAATCTCGAGTTGTTGGATTTGAGGGATAACAATTTAAATTCTGAGCTGCCAGACATGCCGACTCGTCTGGTTACAGTCTTGCTTAGCAAGAACTCACTGGCCGGTGAGATTCCACCGCAATTTGGGCGATTGGATCGGCTTCAGCACCTCGATTTATCGTTTAACTTACTGGAGGGCACTCCACCTGCTGCTTTGTTCTCTTTGCCAGACATAAACTATTTGAACCTCGCGTCTAACTCGCTCAGTGGATCACTGCCGGACAGTTTAACTTGCAGTGGTCAACTTGGATTTGTCGACATGTCTACTAACAGGCTCAGCGGTCAATTACCGTCTTGTTTGATCTCCAATTCTAATAAGATTGTTTTAAACTTCAGTTGGAACTGTCTGTCCGTTGATACTCAGCATCAGCATGATTCTGAATTCTGCCATTTGAGTTCCACGAATGAGATGGATTCCAGAAAGAAGAACAGGCCGCCATTGGTTGTTGTTATTGTCGGTGGAATTCTCTTTGTGATGGTATTGGCTTTGTTAGTTCTTGTTATGTCTCGAAGAAGAAACTGTCATCGAGCAGTAGTAGAACAAGGAGTATCGCTAAAGCCAGCACCAGATAATTCAGCTGCAGGAATATCATCTGAGCTTCTTGCCAATGCAAGTGAGTAACATGCTACTGGTTTGCTTCAATTTGCTTCTTTTCGTCTAATGCTCGACGAAAAATGAATAGATAATTACCATTCTTTTTCAGGGTTTATTTCTGAAACAATGAAGCTTGGAACACAAGAATTGCCATTGCATCGGGCATTTTCCTTGGAGGAATTGAAAGAAGCCACAAACAATTTCGAGCAATCAGCATTCATTGGTGAGGGATCGATCGGCAAGGTGCTTATATAGCAAACTTTAAAATCTTGCATTTATCCATGATCCAAGAATTGTTCTTGTTCCCTTCAATCTTCTTTTGCTTGCATTTGATCATCAAGTTAAATAAGAATATGTTTCTATCAAATGGGTTTTGATGATAGACTAAGTCGCAGTTCTAAAGATTGATTTAGAAACTCGAATTGTGGGTAGTCAGAATTGTACCATGCTGTGTCTTTGTTTCAGTTGTACAAAGGGAGATTGGACAATGGAATCCTTGTGGCTATACGATGCTTGGCATTGTTCAAGAAGTACTCGATTAGAAATCTGAAGCTGCGGTTGGATCTGCTATCGAAACTTCGCCATCCCCACTTGGTCTGCCTCTTGGGCCACTGCATTGATACAGATCAAGACGATTCTAGTGTCAACAGAGTCTTCCTCATCTATGAATATGTCTCTAATGGAGATCTCCGCGCACATTTGTCTGGTAAAAAAAAGCTCCATAAACATTCCCGGTGATCACCGATGAACTTATTTACCGTGTTTCTGTCCGCAGAACACAGCCCTGAGAAGGCGCTTAAGTGGTCAGATAGACTAGCAGTTTTGATAGGCATCGGAAAGGCAGTCCACTTCTTACACACCGGAGTAATTCCAGGCTTCTTCAACAATAGACTGAAAGCAAACAATATCTTACTCGATGAACATTTGATAGCTAAAGTGAGTGACTATGGGCTATCGATTATAACAGAAGAAATCTACAAGCACGAGGTTGGTTTCTAAGTTAACAGAATCGACAATTATGCATTGATGCTAATGAGATTGTGCCTCCTACCCGCAGGCAAATGCAGAATGTCGAAAACCTACTTACCGAAGATCGCCGTATCTGTGAGTATATATCTACAGCTACTTACAGTTTCAGATAATTGTTCTTGATCTGAATGTTCATTCTTCTTGGAAGGGAAATGGCACACTTGGAAGATGATGTTTATTCGTTCGGTTCCATTTTACTAGAAGCACTTATGGGGCCGGCACTTTTGAAGAAAGGTGCTGAACATTGCCTAAAGGAACTGGTAAGCTTATGAAACTAGAAACATGCAGCTAGATTCGGTAGTTAGGCTAAATGAAACTAGAACCAAACCATAAACTCTAACCTTTGTCATTCCGATCACAAGATATCGAGATTGTTTACTACTTTTTGCCGATCATGATCATACTCGTGTTAGCAGGCCATGTTATCGACTAACCAGATGGACCAAAGCAGCATTCTTGATCCGGTTGTAGCCTCTTCCTCGCAAGAGTCTCTATCGATCACGATTTCTATCACAACCAAGTGCATGTCCCGGGAGTCTTCTCGCCCCTCGATAGAGGATGTGCTGTGGAACCTGCAATATGCTGCACAGGTCCAGGCCACGGCCGACGGGGACCAGAGCCGGGCCACCTAATTGTCATCTAAACTAGGACAGTAACAAAAAAAAATGATGAATCAGGTAACACCGAACCTAGAGAAAAAATCTATGTAAATTGCGAACTAGGACAGGAACAAAAAGATGATGCCAAAAGGGGTGTCATTCCTTGTTCATGCATTTCAAAAAAAAAAGTCCTCACTAGATTATTCTTGTGATTTTATTTATACATCTGAATGTTTTTGTAACAAATGTTGGTCATCTTCAACTTAGGAAATGGAGGTAGTTTTAGCTGTTTATATCATCTCTCTCACATGTTTTGATTTTATATCAATTTTCATTTTTCTTGTTTTTATTAAAAAAAATCAACACCACAATTTTTTTAGTCAAAATCTTAATATTTCTGATGGAAAAGCACTATTGAATTTTGCGAGATTGATAAGACTGCAAATAAATCAAACATCCATCCATAAATAAATTTGATGTTAGATTTTGTAAGATTTTATCTATTGATTCAATAATAATAATAATAATAATATTATTATTATTATGTATTATTATTATTATGTTTGAATATCCCATTAAATTAAATGAATAATTTTAAATACATATAAGTTCTACTCATTAATGTATGTTCATGCGGTTATGAATAATTATATTTATCAATAAATTCATATTGATGTGATAAATAAATAAACTTTCAAAATTAAAAAATAATTTTTTATTATCAAACTCAATAACCAATCAAAATGACAACTCGACTTTTTTGGTAATATGAAATTTCAAAAAAGGATTTATTTTATGCAGGTTATCTTATTTTGCAAGAGACTATTTTTGAGATTCAAATCCGTGACCTCTAGGCCACACGATAACAACGATAGTAATTTTATCGTTACATTTAATCAAAGAAGTTTAAAAATATAAAAATTTTAAATAATTTGAACAATCATTTCAATAACTTAATTTATTTTAAACTCAACTTACCTTGCTCAATTATGTTATCAGACAAATTTGAACATCCTTGTGGCAAAAAGGGCAAATAGGCTCTCCCCCAGTACCCCCGTCAATTTGTCCTAGGACCAACACGGAGGAGGTAAATCACGGGCGACTACTAGTCTTTGGAATAGTAACTAGTACATAAGGGAGGTATTTACCTCGGCTTTTGTCGAGATTCGAACCCTAGACCTCATTGTGGCAATACCTCATGCGCTAGCCACTAGACCCATCCGAGGGGACGTCAAATTTGAACATCATGTGGCATAGTTTAACTGCCCTTGACTCGATTATCTTATCAAATAAATTTCAATACCAACGAATGAAGCTCGGTTGATTTACAACCCTAAACATAGACTCAAAGCACCTTTATGAATCGTAACAACTGCATCTAGTAACCATGGAAACGATTATGCATGCCATCTATACATGAAAAACAATACGAACAAATTCTGAATAGACAAACACACACAGCAATAAAAAGGGAAAACACAAGGAACAAAAACTGCTACATGGATGAAGGATCACAGACGAGGCAGACCAAGAGGAGAATGGCAGAGCAGGTGGCCTCTTCTTCCTCGCCGAAGCTACTCCTCTTGAACTTGCACACCTTGTGCAGCCTCACGGCCGCCTCCTTCTTACCGACCGTAACTGGCTCCTTCCTCTTCACCGCTTCGTCGCTCCACTGGTTTTGTTGCTTGCTTCTCCTCCTCGTGGATTCCTGCCTCCTCAGCTTGGACACCATTTTTGGCCTTGTTGGGCAACAGAGCACAGGAAGCAGAGTGAGGTTTGTGCATGGGAAAGGAAGAAGCTCACAGTTGAGGGGCTTTTGTATTGCAGCAAAAGGTGATGCTCTCATGCGAAAGAGAGGTACAGGACTCGTGGAGTTGAGAAATAATATTGGTGCCATGGATTATTCATTAGTTTAATCGGGTTATATTAAAAATTAACTATTTCAATCATATGCGTTTGAGTTTTGACTTGGAAGGATGGAGGGAATTGCTGTCTTTCTGTCGTTTACTAGGGAGGAATGGTGGGTGGAAATAAAGTTGAATGGCTAGTTTATCTCTTTGCTTAAAATAGTAATGATCGCCAACTTACCTAATGAAATCGAGCTTGTTGGTGAGCCTCTTGAACGATCTTGAAAAATATTTAATTCATATTTAAAATTATCAAATTTGAACCGAATTCCAACCTATTCGATAATTTTTTAAAATAAATTTGAATCCATAATATTTTATTCAATTGTTCACAAGTCGCTCACAAGTCGAACTCTGATTATTTTTACATAACTTTAATTGAATTATGAATAACTCTAACTGAACTCGAACTCAAATTTTATTTGGAACACACGAGTCATAATTATTTACATTTTTGAGCCTTAAATCAAATTCAAATATCATATAGTCCGAACTCAAATACCAATATTTTCAAATCATTTGGTTTAATTCGATTCGTTTGCCCTCCTAATCTAGCATCCTTAGCACCGACTCTAATAGTTCTGATGGCTAATGGAGTGTTACTAATTTGACTCCGTCTACATTGAATTGCAAGTGATTAACATTTTTTTCTTCTACCTTTGCCAAGTTTGGCAAACAAAAATTTCAGCCAACAGTCCACCATAAATCTGTTCCTCTCCATCTAGATAAACATGCCCTAACTAAGGACAGACTCAACAAATTAAACACTTACCGGAAGCCCATCGCCTCTAAACTTTAATCATTTAACGTAAACATAAATGATCATGTCCGAAAGTCGAGTCGACGGGCGCTGGAGACGTGGTGCTCACTGCTATCTTCAGATGACCTCCCAGATGACGTGGACCTCCGGTGAACCTACAACAAAATCGAACCGGGAAGGGGTTCCCGGCGACGATTCTCCGACGCTCAAGTCAGGCACCGACGGAATAAAGTGGAAGCAGAGTAACGAGACTGTAACTACAGTGGAGAATCGCGCATACCTCCGTTAAAGTCTAGGGATCCTTATATAGGGTCCCCGGGGGGTGAGTGCACGCTTCTCGAGGTGTGCACGCTCCTCAAAGCATACCTCAAAATGGACGTGTCAGAAAAGTGTGTCTGACATCATACCGCAACCATCCGAGCATATCTCCGACATGACAGTGAAAACTTCCACCGTGCGATCTTCTGTTCGGTCTGGTCGCCGACCATGCTGTCTGTCGGCGGCGCATGTCTCGAGAAGGATATCGTCAGCTGTCCATTTTGTCCTCTTCTTTCTCGTCTGTTACTAGGCCGAGCGGGTGAGCCGCTTAGTCGCATATTCGGACGGGCATGCAGCCTTAGTTGTTAGGTAGCTCGGCCGAGCGGACATGCCGCTCAGCGAATCGATTCTTTCATACGAGAACCCCTGAGCATCGGAAACCCGCCCTGTGATCGAGCTGTTTTCGCGCCGACCGGGGCGCTACCACGGCCGATCGGCGAGGTGACTTCCCCCGCTCGGCAAGAACATTGGGCTGCCCCTCTTGACTCTGACTTCCACGTATTGTTAACCATTATACGGTCGAGTCCTCTTCTTCATCACCGGATCAATAAATATAACCTCATGAAAATATTTGACTAAAAGTGATAACAATCACTCTAGAGAGTACATTATCCCTGACCCCCATTAGATATAGACATACAAATCACGAGGAGCACTGGCCCTTGAATTGAACCTCATGCAGCCGAGAGATTAATGAAAATAGTTGGCCACACCCTGAGAACCACCTTTCATGTGCAGTTCCATGTGAGCTTGTTTTCTCGTGACCCTACTCCATGGCTTCGATTGTAAGGCCAATTTTTGTTCATTAATAATCATTGTACTTTGATAATAATGTGGGAGGTGGGCTATTAATCTTGATAATTAGAGTCAACAACTACCTCTGTCTGTATGTTGAGAAAGGATTTCAATTATACATTTTAGCTATAATAACTAATGGACTAGTCATCCCATTTATTTCTCTAGGGTTCATGGAATCCAATGCGTTTTGGCTATAAAAAACAATTAAAGGCTTACCAAGAGAATTCATTGATTGAGTTTGCAAGGCTGGTTGTGCAATTTGGTTCAAGATGTAACCACATTCCTCAACACTGAGAAATCGCTCCAGTCTGGCTGGAGGCGGTCACTTTCACGGCATTCGCCTTCAATACTAAGGCCCCTCGTACCAAATGGGGTGTTGGAAATAGGGGCATTAGAGAGAAAGGATGAGTTCACGAAGGTTATGGTTCCATGTGATATGTTGCAGATTTAAGCCATAATGTTTCTTTCCTACCCTAATGGTTTGGAATACAATTATAATTTTATATTGAAAAGATCCGTAAAGCATCATGAATTTAAAAGGAATGAAGATATCTCTATTGGCTAAAGATTTTTTTAGATAGAATTTAAAAATAAAATAATGAGGATTTATGTCCAAAGTCCAGACCGGATGTCATGTGGGAGATAGCCTTGAACGAAGTTGACGGGAGATCTGGAGCATGTCTAGAACGACCGGATGTTTGTGGAGAAGTCCGCCGTAGATTCAAGAGTAGCTGGATGTTTGTGGGGAGACCTGGATCATGTCAAGATAACTAGATACTTACATGGAAAACCGAAATAGATCAAGGTCACTGAATGCTTATGGGAAGGCCTATAATAGGTCAAGGTGATCGGATGCTTGTGGCGAGGCTTGGAGCAAATCAAAGTGACTGGATGCTTACAGGGAGACTGGTCCGGACCATAAGAGTAATAGTGACCTTTCGTTTAAAAGGAGAATTGTTAAGAATATAATCAAAATTCACATTGTAAAGATATGGAAAAGAGCATAGGTTTAAAAGGTATGAAGATATTTTTATTGATTTGAGACCTTTTAGATAGAGTTAAAGATAAACTACGAGGATTTAGGTTCAAAATACAACTATAACAAAATAATTACCAATGGCATAAACATAAATTGAAGGAGGTGCTATGATTTATCAGGAAGCCACTTTATGGTACGCATGCGATCAAGTCGGGTCGATGAAACTTTCAACTCTACTATAAGAGCATCCACAATAGTCTGGGATATTTCTCCCAAATATTTGTGGACCCCACTTCCACATCAATTTTCAAATATCTCACTATTCAAATATCTCAACTTTCACAATGAAATATCCCACCATCCAAATATTTATGGGTCCCACTCATCAAATATTCACTCTCAAATATCCTCAATTCTATAATTAAATATTTCACCATCAACCAAATATTTATAGGGCCCACGACTATTTAATTAGCTTACATTTAATTTTAATAAAAATATAATAGAAATATAAATTTAAGTTCATACAAATACAAACATTTTATAAATTTAAAATTAAAATATAGAGATACACACCATATTTAATTAATAAAATACATAACGATAAACTACAATTAATAAACTAAACATTAGGCAGATAAAATAACCCATAGAAATTCACTACATGTTCAATTTTTTCTTCAGTTGTTCACATATCGCTAGATGATTTTGAAGTTGTTCATCAGTCATGTCTCGTGTGTCCATTACGAGAAGTTGATGTGTTTGGATGAGTTGATCAACTTTCTTATTGTTATTATACTCTTCCAAATATGCCATTGATTGTTGCATAGCCTGATTCAATTCATCAAGTAGGTCTACTCTTCCTTTGCCTTTCCTCTTTGCTGCCTTCTGTCCCATTGGACGAGATTGAATTTCTCTATCATCTATATCAGCAGTTGTGTTAGGATTAGAAGAGTCAGTATGTGCACCTGATGATTCTGATGTTCTTACTTTTTTTGTAGCCCGTCGATTTGAGGATTGAGGAGCTAGCATACATAGGACTATCTTTCATGATTCTCCACACATACTCATATTGGAAAGTAGTTTTAAAAGTACTCTTGTATTCTTCATGAGCTCGCACCATCAAATCCTCGTCACTCCATCCGCTTGGTCGATCATTATACCATTTATTGTAGATTCCATTGTATCTATTTACGATCTTTTTCAATGAAGCTCAATGTGATTTTGCTTTCTCCGCAGTTCTCTTTTTAGCTCCCTTAGCTCGATTGGTATTGAAGTATGCCACAACTTGTTTCCAAAATGACTCACTCTTCTGAACATTACCAACTACTGAATCTTCACTCATAATTATGTAGGCCGCTGCAAGGAGCTTATCATATGCTATTGTCCATACTGTTTGCTTGCTATGATCTTCATCTGATTCGTTGCCCACCTCTGGTGCTTGATTTAGAATAATATCATCGGACCCTATTTCAGATGAGAATGGAGGAAATTGTGAATCGGGAACTGCATAAGGTGTACCTTTATCACTGTCAGCTGCATCAACACTAGCTCTTCTCGATTCATTTGATTGAATCTCTGGTGATTGAAGCTGATTATTTCCATGAGATGGGGCTTGCATGAAATACTGACTACTCTGCCAATATTCTGGAGGATATGTATAAAACGGAGCTCGAGGGTCGTCACTCAAAGAATTTGGATAACTTTGGAAATTATGGTAATATGGTGGTGGGTATGGAAAAGGTTGAAAATTTGGTGGATGTTGAGTGGGAAATGGAAATTGAGGATTGAAGAAATTAGGACGAACTCGAGAACTTTCCTCACTGGAATTTTCGTCGATATTTGGAGAGTTGAACAAATCCCTAAAATAATGACCAGAATTTTTATCCATCTCTCTAAATTTTTGGTAGGCAATGGGTATGGAAATGATGAAAATAGATGAAAGAAAGGATGTATATATAGGGAGAAATTGAACGTTATCCAACATTTAATTTTTCGAACGTTACCCAACGTTTAATTTTTTGAACGTTTTCGAACGTTTAATTTTCCGAACATTGATTCCTCGAACGTTTAATTTTTCCAACGTACGCTTCGTTTTTAATGTTTTAGTCGTCTGAATTTAATTAAATTTAAAAAAAAAAAAAAATGAAGTCACGGATCCCCATTTAAGGTGGGGCCCACCAACAATTAAAAAAACAAAAAATAAATAAAAAATAGTGGCAACCCACTTTTTGTGAGTCCCACAAGGGGATGAGTGTCCGGTGATTTTCATTACCCATCAAATATCCCCCACAATAAAGAATATTTGGGAGTGGGGATATTTGAAGAAATATTTCCTCTAAATATCCCCATTGTAGATGCTCTAACCGCTAATTTTCTGCTCTACAACTCTACAATCTTGACTGAACAGGACACAGTCTTGAAGATGATTTTTGAGTTTCTTTAACCATAATAAACTATACAACAATATAACATCTAACCTCATAGATTTGATTCTTTCACATTCTCAATTATATGTAGATGACAGTAGCTGCAACAATAAGACTTAGGCTCTAAGAATCCAGAAAACAGAGTGGCACATACACACGACGGGCGCCGCTGATGATAAAAAAACAAAGAACAAAAGTAAAGAAGATCGTCATTTCTTTATCAAATCGTGTCAACTGAATGACTCATTTTATTATTTTTTTATCAAAAAATTGTCCCACTTGATAAGATACAAATATCTCCTATCACACTATATGTTTTTGACAGAGCACTCCCGCTCGTATTCCTGCCTAAATCGGATCATACAGTAATAGCTACAGTTCGGGGCTATTATAATTAAATTATCACATAATTATAGGAGTTATAATTTTATAGTTGTTATCATGAATATACTAAATAAATTTTGAGAGATCATAATTTTTTACTCGGATTGAATTATGGGACGCACAATATATCAAATCGAAGATCTCTAAAGAAGCTTTGATTTGATATGTTATGCGTCTCATCTAAAAGTAAAGAGTGAGGGGAATGATCTTTGATTCGGAATCGTCGCTTACTGAATCTCGATCGCATATCAAGCCTTACGGGTCAATTGTCGTGGAGACTAGGTACCTCAGACTGGCGTCTAGGCCAAATGTTAGTGAATAAGTTTGGTATTCGACTTGGTAAGAGTTTGTCTATATTCGTTCAATATACACAAGATCAATTAAATAAACAAACTTGATTAACTCGTTAAACTAAACAAACAAGCTTGAACACATATGTGTTCAACTCGTTAATATTCGTGAACAATGTTCATGAATAACGTTAGTGAACAATATTCACAAACCATGTTCATTAATAAAACTATTATCAATATGCTAATAAGTTTGAATTATCAAGCTCAATATCCAATCAAACAAGTAAAAGTTTCAAGCAATCAAATAAGTTTGAATTGAGAGCTCGATAACATCTAAATGAATCAAGCTTGAACCAAGCTCGAACCAAACTTGAATTGAGAGCAAGTCAAGCTTCAAACAAGTTCAAGCTCATAAAAAATAAATCAAGTCAAGTTTGAGTAATCATTTCAAAGACTTGATTCATTTTAAGCTCGGCTCAATTACCTTATCAAACAAGTTTGAACATCCCAAAATTTGGCTCAACTTATTTACAGTCATACTGGCATCCATCCCAAGACCTCACTCTCAGCTCAAATGAGGTTGTGAAGTGGAGCAGAACGAACGAGTGAAACCAAATATAGTTGGTCTTTATCTCCCTCACGCTTCTTTGACTGTCTTTGTTCTCAGATCATTCCTTTATATATAGGAGTCTCACCTCCTCTTCTCTCTAACAGTAGATGGGTTATCTTCCCATCTTTCATCCACTTACGAGACTTAGGATCCCGATTCGCACCTACTTTACCCCATCCGACAATTGCCTTAATTGCCTCTCAACTTCTCTCCCGTCGCACAAGATTTAATTGGTCAGGGCTTCGGTCGGTGCTGACTTGAAATTGCTAGTTCTCCAAGCAAATAAATTCAGACCTCTCGCGAAAATGAGTAGATTCTAAGGCTGCGTTTGGTAGGGCGTAATCTGCCTTGTAATGTAATACTGATTACATTACAAGGTAGATTATTTTGTTTGTAAACTTTTAAACTTGTAATGTAATGTAATCTGGATTACAAAATGTAGTAAAATTTTGTAATCTGGATTACAAAGCAAATGCTATGTAATCCGATTACATTACGATGTCATCGTCCCACCAAAATTTAAATACCGAATATACCCTTAGTCCACCGTCGGCCTCTGCCCCCCACCGCCGCCGCCGCCGCCGACCGGTCGGCGGCCGGCGGTCGGTAGCTGCCGCAAGCTCCGGCAGAAGTGCGGCGACCGTCAGTAGAGGTCATAGGATATTTTTGTCATTTTGTAATAATACAAATTACATTCCTGATAAAAAATAATAGATACCAAACAAAAGAATGTAATCATCCTTGTAATCAAATATTACATGCATTACATTTCCAAACGTAGTAATGTAATCAATATTACATTACATTACATTACAAATTTGATTACATTACAAGCTAGATTACATTACATCCAACCAAACGTAGCCTAATACAACTGAAGCAGAGGACCCTCTCGTTAGGACATGAATCATGTAGTACACGGGACCCTGCCCTAATAAGGGAGAGAGTTTAGAGCTCTTATAAGATAAATAGTAGTAGGCCTACATGAAAGACTGGTTTTTCCAAAGACCCATAGATAAAAAATTACGACCTATCAAAGCTATAACTTGTAATCATTATAATTTCATAACTACTACAAAGTGTATATTGGATAAATTTTGAGATATCAGAATTTTTAACTCAGATTGAACCATGAGAAACACAATACATCAAATCAAAGATCTTTGAACAAGCTTCGATTTAATATATTGTACGTTTCATAATTCAATCAAATTAAAAGTTATAATCTCTTAAATTTGAACCTATAGTTATAGTAATTATGATTTCATAACTGCTGAAACTGAATTACCGCACAATTATAGCAGCTACGGTTTCGTAACTACTACAACCCATGAATGCTGAGTAAACTTTGAAAGGTCATAATTTTCAATTCAGATTAAGCCACAGGACACATAATATATCAAATCAAAGATCTTTGAACGAATTTCGATTTAATATATTGTGCGTCCTGTGGTTAAAACCGAATCAAAAATTATAACCTCTTAAATTTAAACTTGTTAGTAGTTATAGTTTCATAGCTTCTACAACGTAATTCAATTTAAGTGGGAATATAGGCAACAATGCACATGCTAGAGGATATTTATGTCATTTTATAAGGGGTGAGACACTCTTCTAATAAAAAATCAAAATGGGACATAGTCGATAAAAAAAACAGATGCCCTTTTAATTTTTGCAAACAAAAAAAAACAGCATGATAAGATTGTAAATACTTCTCTGTCATCCATTGGAGAAATATTATGGATGTTTCTGTCATTGCTACTTGGACTTGCATCGAGTTCCTATCATTTCTTTCCCTCTGCATCAGGAAGAATCACAAAGATATCTGGCTGGAGTTCATTGGAATTAGTAAACATGAACTGACAACAGAACATGAGAAGGTATTTGGGCAAAAAACGGTTAGAAGTTAAGGTATAAATACAATTTAGAACGGGGCCAACGGTCGTTAGTGTACACATACCTGACTAGACTAGAGTAGATCTTACATAGCCTTTGCCGAAGAAAGTTCTTACATATAAGCATGGAACTCAATTAAGATTCACTAACAACTGTTTCAGTTTAAACGAGCATTTCATTAAAACTACAAGATCACAGGCCAAAGAACCCGAGCTCACTAGCTCTCTCCTTCTCAAAGGTCTCAAAGTATTGATATATGATCGTAACAGCAAGAAGGATTCCAGTCCCCGAACCAATTGCACCCATGAAATCTGCTAGAACTGTCAGTGCACCAATGCACACGCCACCAAATGCTGCAGCAGTAGGGATGTAGCGGTTCAGTTCCTTCTGTAAATTGGACTCCCGATGACCTGGCATAACCATTTGTTGTTCCTGCATAACACCAAATTTTGATAACAATTAATAAAAATCAGAATCTAGGAAAAGCTTACACATCTAACCGAAGCTAATATATAGAACTTGATGGATTACGATAATGAGCTCGAAGCATCCAAATCAATAAAGTACTTCCAGGTTTTGTATTGCCAATGTATGTATATGTCAGGAAGCAACAGTTAATGTAATGAGATAATGCTACTAGGGTACCTTAAGTTGCTTGGCTACATCCCTTGCAGAGGATCCAGAAACTTCTATCCAAGTTTTGGAGAAAAGTGCACAAGCTGAGAGCATGAAGACTATATAGAAAAGTGCATGAAATGGATTCGCTGCCATATCCGCCAAGCTGCGTAGTTGAGTTCGAAATTGAATATAAGAAGCATTACAAGAATATAGATGGTTAGAATGGAGAGAGATCACCACCTTGATGGAGCAGTGATGTAGTAAGCTAAACCGCCAACAGGAATGGACTGACCAGAATACTCTGATTCTTTCCACTTACCCAGCAAGTTGACGAGGAAATTTCCACTGTACCTCCTGTATAACAACTGCAGTGAACATATAAGAGTTCAGATATATGGGATATAGGGGCAATTAGTCTTAGAGCTGCATGGTGTACCTGGGAGATAAAGTAAAGGTTTGAGACAAGAGCAGACTGCAAGATGATGGGCATATTGGAGGTGTAGAACAACTTGATAGGGTAAGAGCCTTGCTGCCCGCGAGCATTCTTCGACCTCACAGGCAACACAACCCGAAAACCTTGGAAATAAATGACAATTAAAAAAACCAATACTGTAGCGAGTAAGTTGGTCACATTTGGAAGATTCTGATGATAGAAAGCCTCGCGAAGGGCACGAACTTTGTCTGTTCGGGTAATCAGTAGATGGAATAGGGCAATAACAGCACCTTCAAATTCAGCACCACGCCCACTATTGATGGTTGTCGGGCTAAATGCTTTCCAAATTATATTTTCACTGAAAAATGGAAGAACTGAATTAGGATTAACCATTATATGAAGGTAAGCATGGAAGAGTTGAGAGATTTACCAGATATTGGTAGCTTTGAACAAAGAAATACCAGATCCAAGACCATATCCTTTCTGCAAAAGTTCATCCAAACAGATGACAATGATGCCAGCAAAGAAAAGTTGAAGGATAATGAGAATAGCATTCCCAGTCCCAAGTTGACTGACACTGCCATACATTCCAGATAGAACATATGCAACTGCCTCTCCAATGGCAATTAGAATACCAAGTAACTTTTGCGCACCATTTCTGGAAAATGGAAAAACAATCATATAACTATATTGAACATCATGATGAAATCTAACATTCAAATTTTCTGAAGATATCAATTTCTCTCAGGGGAAAAGATGGGAACAATTTGTATATTCAGGGTTTCTTTGAAAAAAGAATTTGAATATTCTACAGTAAGTCCATGAAACTAAGATAATTGGTGTTATGTTATATTCCCTTATAAACAGTGTGAATTTAATCACAGTGAAACAAAGTAACAAGAGGAAAACATATTGCTGGAAATGGTACGATATTTTCTTTCCAAACAAACTCTCTGAAGAGCTTCTTGCAATGACCTAACATCATGAGTTCTCTCTTCAATGTAAGAGAATGACGTGATCTGAAATCCACTAATGACTGATCAATATTTGCAAAGGCATTTTATCAGAAAGACAAGTCTACATTATAAAAAAGGACATCATTTCAATCGCTTGTGTGTATGTGATGGCTGAATAAGACATTAATCTAAAATTGAAAAGTGTCAATCTTCTTTACAACAACCAATCTTTATCTACTAGGTGGGGTCGGTTATATATATCCTTCTACGCTATTAGGCTTTATCCCCTCTACTATATCATCATTTATATTTAAATAAATTTTATCTTATTTTATTGTTACTAACCAAATCTTTTTTTTATCTTCCTCATTTGATATGAGTATTTGTCATAGTTTCACATCGCCTAACTTGACATGTTTGTATCATTTTAAACACATCTCCCAGAGTTTTCCTTCAATAGGTGAAATTCCTACTTTCCCTCTAATATTTTCATTTTCTATTTTGTTTATCTTTGTACGTCTGCATATCCACCTTAATATCCTCTCGTGTCATAACCCAACATTCAGTTCCATTTAGCTCATGTGTCTGCACATCCACCTTTAAAACTTAAAAAATCTTAAGCTAGGAAATCTACAGATCTTATGGCAAGGAATTACATCAATCTAACTGATTGGTTGGTCCAGCTCAATAGAATTATTTTATAAATTGGCTAACTCCTTCATAGCTTGTGTTTTATTGATCAAATACAGCTCAATTTCTATGGAATCATTATAATTATCTCTTTATTAGAAGATAATAGATTTTCCTTAGCACATTAAGATTATTCTTTATTCTTGTATTCACTATGTATAGCAAAATGGAAAACATTGGTATAAGAAAACTATATTAGAGATAAAATGTGTGGACAACCCATTTATTTATGTTGCACACCCCTTTGTGTGTGACTGTAGGCACCTGCCACCAGGTTGGCGGCAGTGCCCACGAGGGACAGCAGCTCCCTGCGAAGGACGATGTCTCGTAGGGAGGAACGGTGTCTCGGTGAGGGAAAACTTAATTTTGCAGAAGCACGAGGGGGAAAACATCGCGAGAGGAAAAGGAAAGCAATGAAGATAAAAGAAAAAAAAATAACAAAAAAGCTGACTAGCACCTGCCACGGTGGCAGGTGCCCAGAGTCACACGCAAAGTAATGTACAACATATCACCCCTATATATATATATATATATTCATGAAAGTTATTAGCTATTCAATCATGGTGATTCATGGAATACATTAATTGGATTGTATAGAAAGATGACAACTAATTGGATGATAAGAACACATGGTGACCTTCAATGGGCCATTAAGTTTTAAAGATGAAATGAATACTTGCGATGAAAAAGGAAACCGGGTTGTAGATATAGATATTATAATATAGATAGGCTCTTATAATATAATTGAGAATGTAATTGTACTTTATAGCTACATCCTTACGTGTGCTCCTTTTTTCCCCTTCCCCACCATGCCAATTTGTGCATTAAGCTTATACAGCCTAAATAAGAAGGACTAGCATAATCCAACATCAAACTAAATTATTCAATCAATTAGTTCAAGATCCTTACAAGTCTATTTACACACTATACACATTAAAACAGTTAAAGGTAAACAAACAAATAGTTAGTGACAAATTCCAATATGTAAGTGGCAATACAATGATGGACTAATTTGACTTGGCAGTTAAAGATGAGTATTATTCCCTTGAAAAAAATAAATAGACATTAAGCTAAATATCCAATAAAGTCAGTAGTAATATTATCACCATTCAAAAACAAATAGCTTGAATGCTTCTTCCAATAAAGATGGTAACAATAAATAGAATAAGGTAACTGAGGTTGTTTGACATTTATATGGCAACGCTAGAATCAGGTAGCTTCAGCATGTATCTACTACCTAAAATAGCAAAATGTCATAACTGGTTTATGCAAATCTCAATGAGGAAAATTCCCAAATAATAAATAAGCAACACTTACAAAAGAGCACGATCCTCTCGAACACTGTTATCGACTTCAATGATCTTGGAACCAACCAGCAGTTGCATCACCAACCCAGAAGTCACTATTGGAGTAATTCCAAGCTCCATAACAGTTCCACGATTTGAGGCAAGAATAACACGCATCCAGTAAAAAGGATCGGCTCCAGTGGTTGAATGGATGCCATAAAGTGGAAGTTGACTGCAAACGAGAAAGATAAAGAGAGAGATAACAGTGTAGATGACCTTTTCTCTAAATGGAATTTTTCGATCAGCACTTTGAACTTCTGGCAGGAAAGCCAAAAATGGCCTAACAAGATGGAGCACCCTGAATCCTCCTGCCATATCCCAGAATCCTGGCACAGCAAACAACTTCATAACAGAAAGAACAAAAGTCCATAATAAACCTGACACAGCAAACAACTTCATAACAGTATGAAAAAAAAAGTCAGTTATAAACGCACACAAAATCATTGCTACTGCCTTGTTCTACATAGAGTAAAAAAATTGTACACAAGACAATGTTTTGAAAACTCAACCAAAGATCCAATCTGCAAAGCTAGTGATTCTATACAGTTGAAGTCAAACAAGTTGACTGGGAGTAACATAATAATTATAAATTATGTTTTCAGGTGACAAATATTCTTACATGAGTTAAGTAAAAAATATTTAAAAACTACAATACATTATTTTAAATAATATAAAATTTATATATACAATTTTTTTAAAAACTATAAATAAATTCAACATAATATAATAAACATATATAGTTCAAAAAATATTGGTAGTAATTATTTTAGGAAAAAAATATAATATGTTGTGTGTGTGTGTGTGTGTATAAAATCAAACTTTAATGCTAGGAATTAAAACCATGGCCTTCAACCACGCCTATAGTTTCTTAATTCCTAAGCCAAAGAACCTTAAGTTGCACTATATTACTGGTTCCAGTTTTAATCCAGGTTTATACAGATATTTATTCAGTTTTTTTTTTTTTTAAGAATGGACAGGATTTTCATCCAGTTTAACCAATTGAATGGCAGTTCCAGTCCAGGTTGGAAAACACTGATAAAAGATTGAGATATGGACATACATTGCAACTATCCATGTGAAAGATAAAACAATTTATACCAGATGAAAGACACTTGAGCATGGGTAACCTAGCAAAATATCTTTATTGTCAATGTCTTACTAAATGTCACGGAGAAATTATGCTCGAGAACATAAAGAACATTTTATTTGTAAAATTATGATAAGAAGTTCCCTACAGACTCTGGTATTCTATCAGCTGCCAAAAGTTGACTCTGATCTCATTCCATTATCAAAATTTATACTAATAATGACAGAAATTATGTTTGAGGACAGAAAAGAGAATTTTACAATAAGAATTTTTCCTTCAGACTCCGATACTATATTCACTGCCAAAAGTCCCTGTGATCCCGTTTTGTTCTCAGAATTTTTTATACTGAGAATTTTACCACACATGCATAGAAATTATATTTGCAAAAAAAAAAAAAAAAATTATACTTAAAAGTTTTTCCTATAGACTCCGATACTCTATATTCATTGCCACACATGAAACATTATTTAGAATTAATCCGGTACAACATCGATGGGACGTAATGGATCTTCAATATTGTTTTTCTTTTTTTTCTTCATAACACAACATACTTATGTAATTTGGTACAACAAAATCATATTTTGACTAAAATCCCAACAAGAATAGCAACAGCATGTGTAGAACAACAAAATTGCGAAGTGATTTAATGAGAGAGAAAATCATGGTTGCAGGAACAAACTTGATCTAAGAAATTGCAGTGCCAGGAAAATCAAATAGAAAATAAACAAAAATCACAGATCGACGTCGAAAAATCACAGATCAACGGAAAGGACACGATCCAAAGCCAGCAGATTAATCAGGACATGGCCATACAATTCTAGAAGGATTTTGCACGATCCCGATCTGGAAAAATGGCGACTGAAGAGATAAAAGCGCCGCCCTCGATCGGCGTTCTTCTTCTATTCCTCCTCTTTTTTTCTGAGATTTGTGGGGCAAACAATCTCGTGAGAAGCTCCAGATTTATTAGGGTAGCAGGGGACGGACGACTCCCGTTGGACCGAGGAAGGCGATCGACCCACACGTGGAAAAGGACCGGGTCCGACTCGCAAATTGATTTATCCGGAGTCACTCAACACTCACATCTCTATAAAGTATTATTGTTAAATGATGCTTAACTTCTCTGACGTTAATCTCAAATCAAAACGTATATTTCTAGGGCCCATGCACTCTTTATAGGAAGATTGTACGTCCCATGATTTATCCTCTAAAAGAGTAGGTAGAGTTGTAATGAAGGGCTGTTAAGGATATGACTTTACCTTTTAGCACCTGTATATTTCTAAGGTGTACTTAGCCCTCTTTCATGCCTTTTACCTACGTAATTTACTTTCATCAACATTCTTTTTTATTACGATATGACAAAAGATGATTCATTCTACTTCAACGTATCATAGATGATTATTAGCAATTAATACAAATAGAAGATATTAGAGAACACATTGATTTTTGACCAAAAAATCTCATAAAAAAATACCTTAGGTAACCATTGCACCACTCCAAAAAGATTTTTTTTTTTTTTTAACCAAGATACTCTTTATCTTATAGCCTCTCAGTTTGATTTCTCATTAAGCCTCGAACCTAAGCTGAGGCTTAATAGGCTCTTGTCTCGAGCCCACTTTCTAGAGAGGTTAGAAAATTTAGTTCATCGTTATATTAGTATCATTTAAAAAGTTCCTAGGGTGTGGTACAGTTGGAGGCGTATGATTTCTTGACTGAGAGATCCAGAGTTCGATTCTCAGGGTATCATTATCTGGGGTTAGCGCATGCGCTTTATCTATATTTACCTTCTTTCATAGGTTTAAAATTCTCAATTTCATGTAAACTTTGTTAAATATTATATTTTAAATTAAATAAACAAATTAAATTGTCAGACACAAAATAAAATGTAAAATTTAAATCAGATGGGATCCGATTTACATACAAGTAGGTACGAAGATAAAGATTATATTAGTTCAAATAATGATTAATTTGGACATAATTTGATAAATTCGAGTTAAATCAATTCAATCGGTTTAAAATAAATTATTTTTTTTAAAAAAATTGTCTTTTCTCGTTTTCGCTCTTCACACAGCAACCCACCGCCTCACGAATACCGACTTCTTCTCCTTTTTCCGTCTCCCATTATTTTCCTCTGTCTTCCCTATGCTTTGTTCTTCTTCGACGATAACAACAACGTTGTTGTTTTCTTCTTTTTCCTGTCAACCAATAGCAACCAAGTTTCTTTATCTCCTAGTCATCAATAGCCAGCGTTGAGGGCAATAAATTTTTGTTTCCTCTCTTAATAGCAGCAATTCTTCTTTTCATAACCGTAACAACGATCGATGTGCAGCAGTCCTTCGGCCTTCTCCCTCAACGTAGCAAGTGTTGCTATCCACCATCTTGCCGGAGCTAAGGTCCACTTGTTGGCCAAACCAAACTAAGGAACCTTTAGTGTCCTTGTTCAAGAAAGTTATTGTTCATGTATAACTACTTATTGAAGAGAAAGATTGTTCTTGTCTCATACGGGGTGCATTCAATATTGAATAATTTTTATTGATTTTCTTTTAATGATATATTTTTATAGAGTTGATAGATTTTTATTGATTTTTATAGAATCTCACATAGTTGTTAAAAGAATTTTATGGAGTTCTATAGACTTTTTTTGCAAGACTTTTACAGACATTTGTAAATTTAACGGAAACTTATGGATTTAAGAGGATGTATTCAATCTTAGAAAACCATAGGGGGTCATAGTCTATATTTATTTTCAAACAAAACCTAAAATACTTAATTAAATTTATTTTTTTAATAAAATAATAAGTATCATACTTGTCCATAAAATTTTTTTTCGACTTTTTATACTTTTATCTTATTTTACCTAAAAACTAAAAGAAGATAACATCTCACTTTAAAAAAAAATTAATAATATAATTTTAAATCTAACAATATTAGAATAATTTTAAATATTTTTATTTATAATTTTGATCCAAATTAATCTGAAATGTTGGTCAACCCTTTAATTTGATCAAACTTCTAATAAAATGTTAAATTGATAAATTTAATTAGTAATAAAATTAATAATATTATTATTAATTTGATTAGTAATAAAAGTATTAAAATAAATAAATGTAAATATATAAAATTTATTTAGGAATTTTTAAAATTTAATAAATTTTATAGAATATTTTTAGGTTAAATTTCAATAGATTTTATTAAATTATCTTTTAATTAAGTTGAGAATTAATTTGATTTATTAATATATATTTTATATTAAAACCTACTGTCTCAAGTTTCTCTTCCCTCTATGCACATCGCCACCGTCCAAATCGACTTCGAGTTCGATCTGCTCGCAAGTAATCAACAGAAGCATCATCTGCCGCCTCAAACAATTTTTCTATTTGTTTTCCTCCTTTCCGTCGCACCACAGGCTTCACCGAATGACACTCATTGTTTCCCATCATGAGCAACCGGAGAAAAAATCTCTGCCTACAACCCGCCGCCATGAGTCATCGTTGAAGAAAAGGCTGCAAGTGACTGTCGTTCCGTTCCAACCGTTCATATCCATTCTTTTGCCGTTATAACGTCGATGATTCTGTCCGAACGCTGAATCAACGGACGCTGGGCACGTGGCACTCTCTGCGTTGCTGACGTAGATCCCCGACCGATCACACGGAGCTCCAGCGAACCTGCAAGGAAGTCGGGCCAGGAAGGGGTTCCCGGCGACGACCTTCCGACGCTCAAGTTAGGCAAGTGGACAACAAAGAAGTGGCTCCGAATATCGTAGAATGCGTACCTCCGGTGAAGTGTGAGGCCCTTTATATAGAGCTGGGAAGGGGCTCACGCACACATACCGAGGCGAATACGTGTCCTCAGCCCATACCTCAATATGGGCTTGTCAGAAAAGCTTACCTGACACCATACTGCTACAGTCCGAGCACGTCTCTGATGGGACAGCGGAACCCTCTGTCATAAGATCCTGCGTATGGCCTGCTCATCGAACATACCCGCTGTCAGAAGATGTTCTCTTGTCCTTTTGTCTCTTCTTACTCCATGCCGAATGTCCGGCCGGTCGGCAGTCTCCTTGCATCCGGCCGGTCATATGTGCTGGTCCACTTAGGAGATTCCCGGTAGTGTGCTCTATGGAGACTGTTCGCAGTATTGCTACTTTATGCCTTCGGCCGAGCGGGCCACCCGCTCGGCCATATGACCCTGTTCAACATGAGTGTCGGAACCCTGACTCCTCGCCGGGTGCCTTTGACTCCGATGAGACCCCGTTCGGTAGACCGGTCTCCCCTTCTCCGGTCGGCCGTTCGACCCTTTGACTCCCACGTGGCGTTGACTTCCCTCAGAGGGGGGTCCCTGTTCTTACCTCCGGATCACTTGCCTCCCCTTCAAGTCTAGTCGAAGGAGGCGATTAGTCCGACTGACTGGACCATCAGTTGGGCCGAGCGACGTACTGCAACTACCATTCGCTCGGAAACAAGGGGCAGCCAAAATGCCAGTCAACGCCAACATTACTCAGCATCTCTTCGAAGTTTCCGCCAATCTCCATCATTAAGGTCGAGCACGCGCTCATTAAATGCGTTCTAGTGGCTGGATGCCACGTGGCAGTGCTGCCGTCATTGTACGGCGGCGATGTGGTGTTTTGATGGGATCGAGGCGGTTCGAAATGAATGGCGCGATGCATGCTCCGATTCTCGCGACCTGGATCCGACGGTGGAGGCCACTCGGGCTCCACCCTATAAAAGCTTCTCTTCTTCCCTTCGCCTCAGTACTGCTATCGCGTGCTCACCGCTTCCTCTCGCGTTCCAGCTTTCCGGCGATCTCGCGCTTCTGTTTTCGGCGATCTCCGGTATTCTTCCCTCGATCCTCCTCTTCGTTGTAAGTTCTCCTTCTTTCTCTCTTTGGTTCTGGCGTTTTATTTGCATTTCTTTCCCAAGTTTTCGTCCTCGGGCTACTGTTTCGTTGCCATCTTCTTCCTTTTATCCTCTTTCATTTTCTTTTGATTTCGTCCGTTCGGACAATGGCCATTCTTCTCAACCCGAAGATCAAACCCTCGGCCCATGGTACTTTACCATGGAGTCGCGCTTCGATCGGCGCGACGCCGATGTTCTGATTAATAGTTTTGACATCCCCTCCGACCTTGAAATGATCCTACCCACAGATTCCGCTCGGCCACACAAACCGCCGTGCGGAGCTTTTTGTGTTTTCCACGACCAGTTTACGGCCGGTCTGCGATTTTTGATCCATCCCTTCTTCGTAGAAGTTTGCAACTTTTTCGGCATTCTGCTCGGAAGTCTAGTCCCCAATACCTTCCGCCTCCTATGCGGCGTTGTCGTCTTATTCAAGATCCATAACATT
Organism: Zingiber officinale; assembly: GCF_018446385.1. Lineage (NCBI taxonomy): Eukaryota > Viridiplantae > Streptophyta > Magnoliopsida > Zingiberales > Zingiberaceae > Zingiber > Zingiber officinale. The sequence continues at coordinate 82,495,160 of NC_055993.1, read as the reverse complement.
CCCCTCTGACCGGAGGTTTTTTACTATTTCTACTACCCTAAACAGTCCGAGCCGGGCACTTACATGTTCCAGGCTCGGCCCGGCTTGGTTTTCTTCAATAAACTACCTTCTTCCAATAAGCATTGGAAAGAATTCTATTTTTATATTCGCCTTCCCGAGCGGGCTCCCTTTCGAACCCAATGGCAGGTCGGCCATCCTCTCTCCCTAGAACTTAAAAGATTCAAGACCCGGCCGGATTATCTCCACGCCGCCAACATGCTTGCCGGTCTACGGTTTGATATCAACAAATTCCTTCCAGAAGGGGTTATGTACATATTCGGCTTGAGTCCGATCAGAACCCCACTTCCGACCGGCTTCGGTAAGAATTTCACTTGGTACCTTTGTCTTGATTGCTAACTGATTTTCTTCTTTTTCTATTGCAGCGAACATTGTCATGGAGTCGGTGATGGCTGGCATCTTGAAGAGGAAGGCGGCGACGCTCGAAGCCGCGGCGGCCAAAGAAATGGAGACGCTCGGCATCCAGTCGGTCGGCTCTAATGAAGAAGCGAGCGGGACAAACGCTGGAGAGTCGACCGCTTAGGCTTCTCTCCCAGAGCCGGCGGCTGGCGCAAGTGTTATCCAAGAGCCTTCCGCTCGGGGCGAAGGCTCCGCTCCGGAGGAAGAGCGACCTCTCCAACAAAAGAGGCGCCGAGTGGAGACTCCCCTTCGGTCAGCCACGTCCGCGGTTCAGCCGTCCGCTCGGGTCACTGTAAGCGCTCGCGGCAAGGCTCCAGAGGTCGAGGCTATTTCGTCCGACTGGACCGGCGATCCTCTTGAGGCCGTTCCCGTCAGCGTCCTTCCGCCCGCTTCCCGCCGAGTCCAACGTTCAACAATTTTATCCCAATTTTCGGCGCCGGCCTCCGATCCTTCTCCGGCTTCCGCCCAGACGACCCCCGGTCGGCGCCGCACCGTCCGAGTCTCACTTCACCTCCCGACCGAAGAATTGCTGCCCGAGGCCGATCGACCCACCGCGCCCGAGCACATGATCACAATGAAGGGGCCCTTAGCTGAAATGTGGGCCGACGCTCGAGCGCATGTGGCGATGATTCCGCTCGGCAACTTGGCCAATAGCCACATGCAACAGGCCACCGGGGTAAGTGTATTTTCTCAAAGTCCTTCACACATTCTCTCCGATCGACTTCTAACAAATTTTCTTTTGTCAGAGATGGGTGGAGGAGATCGCCGTTTGCAGTCGTCTAGCGATGGTGGACGCAGAATTAAAGAAGCTGAAGGCTCCGAGCAGCCCTTCCGGCTCACAAGGTCCATCATACGCCGAGCTGCAAAAAGAGCTCAAAAAGGCTCAAGATTTATTGGCGGCCGAGCAAAAGAAGACGGCCGATCAGGCCCACGCTTTGGTCGAGCTCGAGCGCATGAATAAATCTCTGGATCGCAAGATAAGCCTGGCGACCGAGCGGAAGAACACTGCTATCTCTGACCTGGAGAAGAATAATGTAGAAGCTTGGGGGCTGGAGCAAAAAGTGAAAGAGCTGATGGAGCAGCTCGACGGAGAGAAGGCGGGCCGCTCGGCCAATGCAACTAAGCATAAGGACGAACTGCAAACTCTGCAAGAGTCCCTTGCTGCCTCCCAAGCGGCTTTCAAAGAATATCAGGAGGCTGAGCCTGGCCGAGTCGCAGCCCTGCGGCTAAACTACATCCGTTCGGCTGAATTTTCAGAGAAAGCCTGTGAAAGGATGTACACCGCCTTCGACCTTGCTATGACCGCCACGATGACATATTTGAAGTCCAAGGGTCTTCTTCCCGATTCTGCTCTCATCCCGGCCGCAGATCAAGTGGCGCTCCTCGACAACATCCCGAAGGACCTTTACGATTATCTAGAGTAGAAGTCTATATGTAATTTTACCGCTCGGCTAAAACTGTCACTTTTTGTAATTTGGCCGCTCGGCCTTAGTTTCCTTAATATGATATCCTTTTGCTTGCTTTGTCCTTTTGCTAGTCAATATGTGTGCTGTCCGCTCGCCTCTTATCACACCTCTCTTGTGTTCGAAAGGGATTTTGACGAAGTATTTTGCGTAACTTTTCCGCTCGGACGAATATATCCTACTTCGACAGAAGAAGTTGTTCGCTGGATGTTGATGTACCTTTGGGTACTGGGCCGAGCGGAATGTAGAGGCGGTCGAACGATATTGACGGCGAATACCTTCGGGTACTTGCTCACAAGTCCTCTTTATTGCCTTCGTCCGGCCGGAGGGTTTATAGTCGCCGGCTCGACTCTCGATATTTAACGTCGGAGCTCGACGGTCTTCCTCTCGGAGGGTTTATAGTCGCCGGCTCGACTCTCGATATTTAACGTCGGAGCTCAACGGTCTTCCGGCCGGAGCGTTTATAGACGCTGGTTCGTCTCTCGATATTTAACGTCGGAGATCGACGGTCTTCCGCTCGGAGGGTTTATAGTTGCCGGCTCGACTCTCGATATTTAACGTCGGAGCTCGACGGTCTTCCACTCGGAGGGTTTATAGTCGCCGGCTCGACTCTCGATATTTAACGTCGGAGCTCGACGGTCTTCCGCTCGGAGGGTATAGTCGCCGGTTCGACTCTTGATTTTTAACGTCGGATCTCGACGGTCTTCCGCTCAGAGGGTTTATAGTCGCCAGCTCGACTCTCGATTTTTAACGTCGGAGCTCGACGATCTTCCACTCGGAGGGTTTATAGTCGCCGGCTCGACTCTCAATTTTTAACGTTGGAGCTCGACGATCTTCCGCTCGGAGGGTTTATAGTCGCCGGCTCAACTCTCGATATTTAACGTCGGAGCTCGACGGTCTTCCGCTCGGAGGGTTTATAGTCGCCGGCTCGACTCTCGATATTTAACGTCGGAGCTCGACGGTCTTCCGGCCGGAGGGTTTATAGACGCCGGTTCGTCTCTCGATTTTTAACGTCGGAGCTCGACGGTCTTCCGCTCGGAGGGTTTATAGTCGCCGGTTCGTCTCTCGATTTTTAACGTCAGAGCTCGACGGTCTTCCGACCGGAGGGTTTATAGACGCCGGTTCGTCTCTCGATTTTTAACGTCGGAGCTCGACGGTCTTCCGACCGGAGGGTTTATAGACGCCAGTTCGTCTCTCGATTTTTAACGTCGGAGCTCGACGACCTTTAAGGCTAAATTTGACACTGCCGTTCGGTGAAGCTATTTGCCATCCTTTATCATTTTGTTTCCTGCATTACAAGGACATGGACGACCAAAATATATATAAAATTACATTTAGCGCACCTCTCACCTATCTCGGTACGGCTGGAGATGATTCGCGCTCCACGGTCGATCCAGCCGCCGTCCGTCTTCATCTTCCAAATAATAAGCACCCGAGCGGAGCTTTTTGATGACTTTGAAGGGGCCCGCCCAAGGAGCCTCCAGCTTGCCGACGTCGCCGACCGAATTTACTTTTTTCCAGACAAGGTCGCCCACTTGGAATGCTCTGGGGATTACGCGCCGGTTGTAGTTTTGCTTCATCCGTTGTCGGTATGCCATCAGCCGGACGGCCGCCTTGTCTCGGTCTTCATCGATCAAGTCCAGCTCCATGTTCCTCCGCTCGGCGTTATCATCATCATAATTCTGGATCCGGACGGACTCGACGCAGACTTCAATTGGGATAACTGCTTCGCCGCCGTACACCAAATGAAATGGCGTGACGCCCGTTCCTTCCTTTGGGGTCGTGCGGATGGCCCATAAGACGCCCGACAGCTCGTCCACCCAGCTCCCTCCCATGTGATCAAGACGAGCCCAAAGAATGCAAAGAATCTCCCGATTGGTTACTTCCGCTTGGCCGTTGCTCTGGGGATACACCACGGAAGTAAAGTGTTGCTTGATGCCATAACTTTCGCACCATTCTTCGAGCTGCTTCCCTACGAACTGTCGTCCGTTATCAGATACGAGCCGGTGAGGGATGTCGAACCGACAGATTATATGCTGCCAGATAAACTTCTTGACCATCTGCTCGGTGATCTTGGCTAGTGGCTCGGCCTCCACCCATTTGGAAAAATAGTCGACCGCCACTAGTAGAAACTTCCGCTGTCCGGTCGCCATAGGAAATGGACCCACAATATTCATTCCCCATTGGTCGAACGGACAAGACACAGTAGCTGCTTTCATTTCCTCCGCCGGTCGGTGGGAGAAGTTGTGATACTTCTGGCAGGAAAGGCAAGTCGCGACGGTCCGAGCGGCGTCTGCTTGTAGGGTTAGCCAAAAGTATCCGGCCAGCAGGATCTTCTTAGCCAACGATCGTCCGCCCGGATGCCCTCCGCACGATCCTTGATGTACTTCTTGGAGGATATACGCCGCGTCTTCCGAGCTCATGCATTTCAAAAGCGGGAGGGAGAAAGCCTTCTTGTAGAGTTGGTCTCCAATGAGTGTGAACCGACCGGCCCTCCTCCTTAATTGCTGGGCTGCTTCCCAATCGGATGGCGTTGCCCCCGACCGAAGAAATTCTATGATGGTTGTCCTCCAATCGCTCGGAAACTCGAGGCCCTCCATCCGGTCGACGTGTGCAACCAAAGATACCTGTTCAATTGGCTGCGGGATGACGACCGACGTTATTGAAATTGCTAGCTTGGCTAACTCATCTGCCGCCTGGTTTTCCGCTCGGGGTATCTTCTAGATAATGACTTCTCTGAAGTTGGCCTTGAGCTTTTCGAAGGCTTCAGCGTAGAGTTTGAGCCGAGCGTTGTTAATCTCAAAGGTGCCTGAGAGCTGCTGGGCGGCAAGCTGAGAATCTGAATGCAGCGTCACCCGACCGGCCCCCACATGCCGGGCGGCCTGCAAGCCGGCTATAAGGGCCTCATACTCTGCTTCGTTATTTGTAGCTCTATAATCTAGCCGGACGGATAAGTGCATCTTTTCTTCTTGAGGAGAGAGTAATAGTATGCCAATCCCGCTTCCGAGCCGAGTGGACGATCCATCCACAAATATTTTCCACATAGCTTCGGGCTCTGACTTTTGCACTTCTATGACAAAATCTGCCAAGGACTGCGCCTTTATCGCCGAACGGGGTTGATATTGGATGTCGAATTCGCTCAACTCAGTGGTCCATTTGATGAGTCGTCCGGATGCTTCTGGATTTAACAACACTCTTCCCAATGGGCTATTCGTCCGGACGATGATAGTATGAGCCAAGAAATAGGGACGGAGGCGCCGAGCGGCGAGGACCAAAGCAAAAGCCAGCTTCTTGAGCCCGGTGTAGCGAGATTCTGCGTCCTTTAAAATATGACTTAAGAAATACACGGGTTCTTCTCCGCTCACCCTCACTAATGCCGAGCCCACCGCTTGCTTGGTCGAAGATAAGTAAATACAGAGCGGCTCACCCACAGTTGGCTTGGCTAGCACAGGTAGAGAATTAAGATATGCCTTCAGTTCTTCAAACGGCCGATCACATTCTTCATCCCAATGGAACTTGGTAGCCTTGCGCAAGATTTTAAAAAACGGGAGACTCCGATCGGGCGTCTTCGAGATGAATCTGGACAATGCTGTTATCCGACCGGTCAAGCGCTGTACTTCCCTCATATTTCTTGGAGGCGGCATATCTTGTAATGCTTTCACCTTGCTGGGATTTGCCTCGATGCCTATGTAGCCCAAGAAACACCCACATTTTGCTCCGAACAGACACTTCTGAAGGTTCAGCTTAACTCCATACCTCCTCAGCGTTCGGAAAGTCTCCTCCATGTCTTTAAAGAGATCTGCCGATCGAACGGATTTGATGAGAATATCGTCCACGTATACTTCCAAATTTCGTCCGATCTGCTCCTTGAACACTTTATTCATCAAGCGTTGGTAGGCTGCCCCTGCGTTCTTCAGTCCGAACGACATCACATTGTAGCAGTATGTGCCGTCGGCTGTAACAAAGCTAACCTTCTCTTGATCTTCTCGGGCGAGTGGCACTTGATGGTAGCCCTGATAAGCATCGAGCATGCATATCAACTCGCAGCCGGCCGTGGAGTCCACCAGTTGATCGATTCGGGGTAGCGGATAAAAATCCTTCCGGTACGCTTTGTTGAGATCCCGAAAATCTATGCACACTCTCCACTTGTTGCCCGGCTTGGAGACTAATACTACGTTCGCCAGCCAGCTCGGGAATTGGACCTCGCGTATATGGCCGGCCTCCAGGAGCTTCTCAACTTCCGCTCGGATGATAGCATTCTGTTCCGCGCTGAAATCCCTCTTTCTTTGTTTCACCGGCCGAGCGTCCGGTCGGACGTGGAGCTCGTGCTGCGCTATTCTTGGCAAAATTTCGGGCAGCTCATGCGTCGACCAAACGAAGACATCACAGTTTTTCTGGAGGCATTTGATCACCTCCTCTTTCTGGCTTGCCTCCAGATCGGCTGCAATGAATGTGGTGGCCTCCGATCGGGTTGGGTGAATCTGCACTTCCTCTTTTTCTTCATAAACCAAAGTGGGTGATTTTTCGGTTATAGCGTTCACCTCGATCCGCGGCGTCTTCCGGGCAGCATTAGCTTCAGCTCGGACCATCTCGACGTAGCATCGCCGAGCCGCCAGCTGGTCTCTCGTACTTCTCCCACTTTATCTTCCACCGGGAACTTTATTTTTTGATGGAAGGTGGAGACTGCCGCTCGGAACTCGCTGAGCGCCGGTCGCCCTAGAATGACGTTGTATGCTGAAGGAGAGTCAACGATGACGAAGTTTGCCGTCCGCGTCCTTCTAAGCGGCTCCTCTCCCAGCGAGATAGCCAGTCGGACCTGTCCGACCGGCAGAACTTCATTGCCCATAAACCCGTAGAGGGGGGTTGTCATGGGCAGCAGCTCGGCTTGATCAATTTGTAGTTGGTCGAAGGCCTTTTTGAATATGATATTGACCGAGCTTCCTGTATCAATGAAAACGTGGTGAATAGTGTAGTTGGCTATTACCGCTTTGATGAGGAGAGCGTCGTCATGCGGCACTTCGACTCCCTCCAAGTCTTTGGGCCCGAAACTGATTTCGGTACCGCTCGCCCGTTCTTGGCTACATCCGACTGCATGGATTTGAAGCTGTCTGACGCTCGCCTTTCTGGCTCTGTTGGAGTCGCCTCCGGTCGGCCCGCCAGCAATAATGTTGATTTCGCCTCGGGAAGTGTTACTTCTATTTTCTTCTTCCCGAGCGGACGGTCTAGGCTGCTCCCTAGACCTCCGGGGGTTGTCCTCACGCCTCGGAGTATGATGCCGCTCGGGAGTCTGTCTCTGCCGCCTGTCGGATATCATTCGATCGGATTCACGAGGGCGCTGTCGCCTGTTGGATGATGGCGATCGACGGTGGCCGCCCCGGGGCATGGGGTGGGCAATCAGGGGAAGGCTCCGACAGTCTCTTGTATTATGAGTGTCTGTCCGGTGAAATGAGCAAAACATTGGGGTCCATACCTTCTTTTTAGGCTTGGGCCGCTCGGCAGACACTTCTTGAATGGCGTGGGATCTTGCATGTTGCTGGGGGCGGGATGGTTCAGCTCGCGGTCCTCTGGGCGGCTGATGAGCAGTGTGCGGCTTCCGCTCGGCAGGGGGCGCCCGCTCGGTTGGAGCTTCCTTCCTTCGGGCCGCCTGGGCTTCCTCCACATTGATGTATTCATTGGCCCGGTGTAGCATATGATCGTAGTCTCGGGCCGGCTTCCGAATGAGCGAGCGGAAGAAGTCCCCGTCCACAACGCCTTGCGTAAATGCGTTCATCATTGTCTCTGAGGTGGCCGTTGGAATGTCCATGGCCACCTGGTTGAATCGCTGGATATAAGCTCTGAGCGGCTCTCTGGGCTCTTGCTTGACGGCGAACAGGCTGATGCTTATCTTTTGATAACGCCGACTGCTTGCAAAGTGATGGAGGAAGGCCATGCGGAAGTCTTTGAAACTTGTGATGGATCCGTCCGGCAGCCTCCGAAACTACCGTTGAGTCGATCCCGAGAGTGTGGTAAGGAAAACCCGACACTTCACTCCATCTGTGTATTGATGAAGGGTAGCTGTGTTGTCGAACTTACCCAAATGATCGTCCGGGTCGGTGGTTCCGTTGTATTCACCGATCGCCGGGGGCACATAGTGCTTTGGCAGAGGGTCCCGCAGGATGGCCTCTGAGAATTGACGGTTGACCCGCTCGGGGGAGGTGTCCGCTCGGGGGGCTTTGCCTTTTCTGTTGTCTCATATTGGCACTTCATCTGACGAAGATCCTCGGTCACGATTCACTGCTGTGGCTTCAGGAGGCATGCGGAATAAGGCCCGATGAAATGGAACCGTGGCATGAGGTGCTTCCGCTCGGCCCCCTGATGCTGATGTTGCTTGCTGCACAATCCGCTCGGCTTGTGACTTTTGTCTATGTTCCACAATCTTAGCTGCTCTTGTCTCGATCAAAGCGTCAAGCTCCTCTGTGGAGAGCATCACCGAGTGCGGTCATCCAGCCTCGTCCATTGTTTCCGATTGGATGCAGGAGCGTTCCCACAGACGGCGCCAAATTGATCCTGTCCGAACGCTGAATCAACGGACGCTGGGCACGTGGCGCTCTCCGCGTTGCTGACGTAGATCCCCGACCGGAAACACGGAGCTCCGGCGAACCTGCAAGGAAGTCGGGCCGGGAAGGGGTTCCCGGCGACGACCCTCCGACACTCAAGTCAGGAAAGTGGACAACAAAGAAGTGGCTCCGAATATCGTAGAATGCGTACCTCCGGTGAAGTGTGAGGCCCTTTATATAGAGCTGGGAAGGGGCTCACGCACACATACCGAGGCGAATACGTGTCCTCAGCCCATACCTCAATATGGGCTTGTCAGAAAAGCTTACCTGACACCATACTGCTACAGTCCAAGTACGTCTCTGATGGGACAACGGAACCCTCTGTCATAATATCCTGCGTATGGCCTGCTCATCGAACATACCCGCTGTCAGAAGATGCTCCCTTGTCCTTTTGTCTCTTCTTACTCCATGCCGAATGTCCGGCCGGTCGGCAGTCCCCTTGCGTCCGGCCGGTCATATGTGCTGGTCCACTTAGGAGATTCCCGGTAGTGTGCTCTGTGGAGACTGTTCGCAGTATTGCTACTTTATGCCTTCGGCCGAGCGGGTCACCCGCTCGGCCATATGACCCTATTCAACATGAGCGTCGAAACCCTGACTCCTCGCCGGGTGCCTTTGACTCCGATGAGACCCCGTTCGGCCGACCGGTCTCCCCTTCTCCGGTCGGCCGTTCGACCCTTTGACTCCCACGTGGCGTTGACTTCCCTCAGAGGAGGGTCCCTGTTCTTACCTCCGGATCAGTCGGAGAATGACATTTCAGAGGACTCTCAGCTTCGCATGAAATGCATGATGAGAGGTTGATGTAGGCCGCCGAGAGGTTGAACAAGGACAAGACATTTAAGATCAAAGAAATAATTAAAATCGAGGAACGGGAAGAGAAATGACTTATTTGTAAAAAGTTAAAGCGATTTGAAGTCTATAGAAATCTCAAGAATGAGGAGAAGACTTTTTATTTTATTTTTAAAATTGTACCAAGTGTTTTGGAGAGCTCTTATTAGTTAAAATTTATATCCAAGGATTTCTAAAAGAATATATGAAAATCTATTGAAATTTTGGATACCAAAAATTTTCAGAGTTTTAAAAAGTCAAGTTTGAATACCACATGACTTTTTAAAATTCTATAGAAATCTAAGTTGGATACCACTAGATTTTTATAAAGTTTATAAAATTCTATATTGAATATACCTAGACTTTTAAAATTTGCAAAAGTCATTCAAAGTAATTAAAAGTCAATACACCTCTCTTAATTTCTTTTCCTTTCACTTTTTATTATTTATTTCTTATAAATATATTATTATTTCTTAATTCTTACACATTACTTTTAAATATTTTTAGGTATAATATATAATCATGGCCCTGGATCTCAAAAAAAAAATAAAAAAAAATAAAGAGAAGAGATACTTATTCTAAGTCAAGTAAGAAATATTAATAAATACTTTAATATCATTAACAAAATAGCTGGGGAGAAAACATGATCATTGTCGAATAAGAAATTGTGAATGACTTGGATAAAAAAGATAATGATAATATTTTGATGTTCAGCCTGAAACTATAAACCAAGAGAAACCTTCACAATTGAATATTAATAACCCTGAAAAATGGGAAAATTTAATCAAAATTTGAGATATTTTTTAGTGGGAAAAGGTCTAACTAGAATTGATGGCATCTTGTTTTCTAAAGATAAAGCTGATAGACATTTTGATGTATTGCGTTATGAACGAATACTGCAAAATAGGGGAAAATTAAAAATGACTAGTTTATTCATCTTGCTTGGATAGAATATTTTATTTTTGTTATAAGTGTAGGATCATAGAAGTTGAGAGAGGATGAATATCGATCGTTTTAAAACTTTTTCTTTGTCATCTTCGTAAAATTGAATTTACAATGAAATAAGGTACAAGACTAAGAGACACGGTCGATTTTACTTGGTTTGTAGTTCAGCGATTACTATTCCAAGATATGCGCTCCTTATTACTTCCGATAAGCAATCTAATATAGTTCTTCCAAAGAAGCAAATTCATACAAGTAACACATTACTATTCCTTGTAAGTAAATGCAAATATTAAAAAAGAATATATCAACGACAAAGGATTGAAGCTTTAGTGCAAGTTGTTGGAGGGCCTTTCGGCGTACTAGTAGCAGAAGTAGTAGCTTGCATGAGTAGTAGCAGAGATGAGAATGAACATAGAGTGAATCGTTGCATCGGCTTGAACCCTAATGACTTCTTTTATAGGCATCATTTAGTTGACTGAAAATCGTTCCATCGACTGAACCTTTTGGTCGACTGATCATCCTATTTGTCGATTGAACCTCACATCTTTCCTTGTTTGCTTTGATCTGATATGCCCGATCCCATGATTTATGTTGTTTGATCAAACGATAAAACTTATCTGTCGACGGAACCTAAAAGCTTTCCTTCTTTACTTGATTCAATTTGATCGCCTACTCTTTTGTTATTTTGATCGGCCGACTGATCCAACTTATCAGTTGACGGAACAAGGTGTATACCATATTCATTGAGCTTCGATCTGATCTTTGCCACGCTAGTCTGATCAGTTGACTAATCCCACTGATCGATGGGCTGAAAATATTGTGTACCATATTTGCTAAACTTCGATCTAATCTATGCCAGGCAAGCTGGATGGTCAACTAATTCCAACTATCGGTCGACTGAACCTTCGGTCAATTCTGAAACTTTATTTATCTGCAAAACAAAGTTAGCATAGGCAATATATAATAATAGTCCTGCAAAATAGAGTTATATAAATATTAAATATGCATGAGTATGATAGTTAGGACTATCTTGATCTCAACTTAGAAACCTCCATTGATTTCTTCAGTTGGATCGGCGTCTAAGGTTTGTCCCTACCGGGACATGACTTCACTGCTCTCCCTCTAGGAGCTTACCTCAACTCACTGGTCATACATTAAGTCCTTATCTAACTGCAAGTATATGGTTACGTCGTCAAGTAATAAAATATAAAATCCACAGAAATGATTGATTGAGCACTACTCAATTTTGCAAAGCAAATTATCTAGACAATTGAAGGTTGTGTGAAAGCTCGAGAGTAAGAGATTAAGAGACAGAGAGAGAGAGAGAGAGAGGACCAATGAAAGTAAGATGATCAAAGAGAGAGAAATTAGTTTGAGAAAGCGATTCTATAATTTTGATTTTACTATAATGCTAGTTGATGTTCTATGAATTGCTCATCCCCTTACCTCTATGTTTACACTTTTATAGAGATTTTAACAAAATTATCGATATGGACCCATGAAGGTTACACCATAGTGTTTACCCCATTAAATTTTAATGTTATTAAGTAAAGAAGTAATATAAAAAATCCGATCAAAAGGACACCCTTTGTCACATGAGGGCCCCTCGGTCATATAGTTTAAATTACACAAGTTATTTCATAATATTAAATTAGAAAAAATCTACTAAACTCTAATTAACTAATCCCTCATGGAGAATCAATATATGTTTCAAAGTGATACTCTAGAAAGTCCGGTTAAAGGGATTCCCTCTATACTAAGAGCCCTCGATCATATAATCTAAAGTTTCTCCTCTACACGGTGAATAATCCTTCACATCCATTCAATCAAACTGTTGGTGCGGGTAGCACTAACGGTCTAACCCAGGTTTTGATGAATGACAAATAGGTTAAGTTAGTTGTGTTGTTGTCTGACACTTTGATCAAGTGTGCAGGAAAAGTCCAGACAGGTCGACGGGCTGACCGGATGTCTGGCACGAAGTCCAGCTAGGTCGACGGGCTGACCGGATAGCTGGCGAGAAGTCCAAGCGGGTCGACGGGCTGACCGGACGCTTGGCGAGAAGTCCAGCTAGGTCGACGGGCTGACCGGATAGCTGACGAGAAGTCCAAGCGGGTCGACGGGCTGACCGAACGCTTGGCGAGAAGTCCAGACGGGTCGACGGGCTGACCGGACGTCTGGCAGGTAAGCAAGTCAACTGGAAGGGAGTGGCGTGAGGACGCGTTCCCGGGAAGGGAACATTAGGCGTCGATCCGACTTAGATCCATTTCGGATATCTAAGTCGAGATCGTGACTAGATTCCGGTCTCGGAAAGACGGAATCTAAGTCATACTCTTTTTAATTATCTGTTGAACCTTAACTGTGCTGACAATCTGTTTTACAGGATATACAATTATAGATATTGTTGGTTGCTACTCGGAAAGCCTATAGGTTCCACTGTACAAAAATTTTGTACAAAGGTCTGAACCTTTTCCTAGCTACCATGTGTTCTTTTAAATTAAATTTTGGATCTCCTGCGGAACTTAACACGTTTGATCCAAAACTTAATCTATTTGTTCTTTTAGGTTTTGACTTGGATCTCCTGCGGAACTTAACACGTTCGACCCAAGTCTCCTTAAGTTATTAATTCCATTAAATATCAATTTCCATAAAAGGTTCCCAGTACTGACGTGGCGAGGCACATGGCCTTCTTGGATATGGGAGCAACCACCACCGACTAGACAAAACCTTTAATAGAAAGCTAATATTTAATTTCCTAAAATAACTTTAGGTTAACCAAAGAGAACAATCAAATCACAAGGAAAAGAAAGAAACAAAAGAACACAACTTCGAAAAACCATATTCGAAATACTAGAACGTAAGCCTCTTGTATTTGGTATTATTTCCATAAATAACTAGCATGATGCGGAAATAGAAATTACTAGTTATACCTTGTGAAAAACCTCTTGATCTTCTACCGTATTCCTCTTCTAACCTCGGACGTTGTGTGGGCAACGATCTTCCAAGATGAGAAACCACCAACCACCTTCTTCTCCTCCAAGCAAGGTTCGGCCACAAAGGGAAACTTCACCAAGGAGGAAAAACAAAATACTAACCAAGCTCCAAGAGATGCTAGCTTTCTCTCCTTCTTCTTCTTCTTCTCCGAGTAGTATCCGGCCACCACAAGAACTCCAAGGGAGAGGGAGAGGTTCGGCCACCACAAGAGGAAGAGAGGGAGAGGGTAATGGCCGGCCACAACACCAAGGAAAGAGGGAGAGAAAACAATAGAGGTTGTGTCTTGTGAAGGCACCCTCACCCCTTCTTTTATATTCCTTGGCCTAGGCAAATTAGGAAATAAATTTTCCTTAATTTCCTTGACATGATTTAATTGAGAGAAATAAAATAAAATTTCCCCAATTAATTTGTGATGGCCGGCCACATCATTGGAAGGCAAATAGGACAAGTTTCAATCAACAATTAAAACTTCCTAATTTGTTTCCGGAAATTTTAAAAAATAAAATTTCTCTTTAAAATCTCTTCATGGTTAATAAAAAGAAATATCTATAATTTTAATTTTATTAACATGTGAATAATTTTAAAGAGAAAATAAAACATCTCTCAATCTACAAATAAGGAAAGAGATCTAATCTCTTTCTTTAATCTTTTGTAGATTTTTATAAGAGATATTTTAATTTTAATTCTCTTTAAAATATATCTTCCACATAATAATAAAAATTAAAATTAAATTTCTTTTTTAATTTTATTTGGCCGGCCCTACTAGCTTGGGTTCAAGCTAGGGCCGGCCACCCAAAATCATACCTAGGCCGGCCCTAGCTTGATTCCCAAGCTAGCTTGGCCGGCCCCCTTGGGTGGGTGTAGAAGGTGGGTATAGGTGGGTATAGTACTCTATAAATAAGAGGCTACGATAGGGACCGAGAGGAGGAATTGGTTTGGTCTCCCGATAAAATTAAGCATCCCGTGTTCGCCCCGAACACACAACTTAATTTATCAATGATAATTCATTCCACTAGAGAACTATCATTGAACTACCGCACGATCCCAAATTACATTTTGGGCTCCTTCTTATTATGAGTGTGTTAGTCTCCCTGTGTTTAAGATATCGAATGTCCACTAATTAAGTGAGTTACTGACAACTCATTTAATTAATATCTAAGTCCAAGAGTAGTACCACTCAACCTTATTATCATGTCGGACTAAGTCCACCTGCAGGGTTTAACATGACAATCTTTATGAGCTCCTCTTGAGGACATTATCAACCTAGTATCACTAGGACACAGTTTCCTTCTATAATCAACAACACACACTATGAGTGATACCATTTCCCAATTTATCGGGTTTATTGATTCATCGAACTAAATCTCACCCATTGATAAATTAAAGAAATAAATATCAAACATATGTGCTTGTTATTATATTAGGATTAAGAGCACACACTTCCATAATAACTAAGGTCTTTGTTCCTTTATAAAGTCAGTATAAAAGGAACGACCTCAAATGGTCCTACTCAATACACTCTGAGTGTACTAGTGTAATTATATAGTCAAGATAAACTAATACCTAATTACACTACGACTTTCTAATGGTTTGTTCCTTTCCATTCTGGTCGTGAGCTACTGTTTATAATTTATAAGGTACCGATAACATCATCTTCTGTATGTGACACCACATACTATGTTATCTACAATATAAATTAAATGAACAACTACAAACAAATGTAGATAATTAGACCAAATGTGATTCTTTATTCATAATGAATGTTTACAAAGCTTAGGCTTTCAGTATACACTCCAACAATCTCCCACTTATACTAATGACTAAGCTGCCATATCTTCTACCATACATCTGATTCCCATTCCTCCACATGCCGATCAAAGCTTTTGCCGGAAGGGCCTTAGTGAAAGGATCTGCCAGGTTATCCGCTGATGCAATCTTGGCGATGACAACTTCTCCTCGCTTCACGATATCTCGTATCAGGTGGTACTTGCGCTCTATATGTTTACTCGCCTTATGAGCTCGTGGTTCCTTCGAGTTTGCAACTGCACGCTATTATCACAATAAATTGTGATGATCTTGGGCAAACCAGGAATCACATCTAAGTCCATTAGAAAGTTCCTGAGCCATACAACTTCTTTGGCTGCCTCAGAGGCTGCCACATACTCAGCTTCCATGGTTGAGTCCGAGACGCATTTCTGCTTAACATTCCTCCATGCAATGGCTCCACCTCCTAGAGTAAACACATAGCACGATGTAGACTTCTTGTTATCCCTATCGATTGGAAATCGAATCAGTGTAACCCACGGAGCAAATCATACGCTTGGTAAACTAGCATATAATCCTAGTCCTTCTTGGGTACTTTAATATATGCTTACTGCAGTCCAATGTCCTTGTCGAGGTTACTCTGATATCTGCTGACCATGCCTACGGCAAAGCAGATATCGGTCTCGTACATAACATAGCATACATTAGGCTTCCCTCAGCAGAAGGAACCGCTTTCATGTCCTCTATCTCTTTTGATGTCTTTGGAGACATCTCTTTAGATAGAGCTACTCCATGTCTAAAAGGTAAGAAACCTTTCTTGGAGTCTTGCATGCTAAAGCGAGCAAGGATTGTATCTATATATGAAGCTTGGGATAGACACAACATTCTTTTCTTGCGATCCCTTATAACTTTGATCCCAAGAATGTGCACATTCTCCTAAGTCCTTCATATCAAATTGTTTGGACAACCATACCCTTACGTTCGATAATACCTTGACATTGTTGCCAACTAACAAAATATCATCTACGTATAGTACAAGAAATACCATGCGTTTCCGTTACACTTCTTATATACACAAGACTCATCCGGACTTTGAATAAATCCATATGACTGGATTACTTCATTAAACGGATGTTCCAAGACCTTGAAGCTTGCTTTAGTCCATAAATGGACCGATTGAGCTTGCATACTAGATGCTCTTTGCCTTTTCAATAAATCCTTCCGGTTGCTTCATATGGATGTTCTCTTCAAGACTTCCATTAAGGAATGTCTTGACATCCATTGCCAAATCTCATAATCCATATGAGCAAGGATAAGAGTATCGGATAGACTTAAGCATGGCTACTGGTGAAAAGGTTTCCTCATAATCGATTCCCTCTTTCTGAGTGTACCTTTCATAACAAGCCTAGCTTTGAAGGTTTCTACCTTCGTCATCCCTCTTTTCCTTTTGTAGATCCACTTGCATCAACGGCTTTTACACCATCGGTGGTTCTACAAGCTCCGAGACCTTATTAGAGTACATGGACTCTATTTGAATTCATTGCCTTTTGCCAAGATCTTGCATCTATATCTTGGAGTGCTTCGTCATATGGCCAGGGATCAGGTTCATGTTTACGGGATCAAGTCGAAGACTCTCCCAAAACATGAATCTTTCAGTTGCATTACAACCCTCCCACTACGACGACAGTCTCGTGGTTGTGTATCATGTGTGACACGTGTTGGGTCTCTTGTGGTACTTCATCTTGTCTTGTTGGTATTGAAGTAGACATGTCCTCTCTAAGTTCTTCTAAAACAATTTTACTCTGGGCTTGTGATCCATTATATAGTCCTCTTCTAAAAGCGGGCATTGGTGCTAACAATGACCTTCGGTCTTTAGGACTATAAAATAAACCACCTTCGTTCCTTTGGGATATCCTACAAACACGCGAACTTCTGACGAGATTCTAACTTATCAGCATCTGGTTTTAGCACATGTGCTGGACTACCCCATATCCGAATATGTCTTAGACTGGGTTTTCGCCCATTCCACAATTCTATGGGAGTAGAAGAAACTGATTTAGAAGGTACTAAGTTCAGAACGTATACTGCTGTTTCCAGAGCATATCCCCAAAACGAATTTGGTAATTCTGAATAACTCATCATTGATCTAACCATCTCCATAAGAGTCCTATTCCTTCGTTCTGCTACACCATTCTGTTGGGGTGTTCCAGGTGCAGATAATTGGGATTGAATCCCGACCTCTGATAAGTAATTCCTAAACTCTCCCAAGAGATATTCGCCACCACGATCTGATCGTAGTGTCTTGATACTTTTACCTAGTCGTTTCTCCACATCAGCCTTGTATTCTTTGAACTTATCAAAGCACTCGGACTTGCGGCGCATTAGGTAAATGTATCCATATCTTGAATAATCGTCTATGAAAGAGACAAAATATTCAAAACCTCCTCTTGCCTGGACAGACATAGGACCACACAAATCAGAGTGAACCAACTCTAACACTTCTTTGGCTCTATACCCCTTGGCCTTGAACGGCCTCTTGGTCATTTTACCTTCTAAGCAAGATTCACAAGTTGGAAAATTTTCCAACTCTAATGAACTCAAAAGTCCATCGGCTATGAGCCTCTGAATCCTACTTAAGTTAATATGACCAAGCCTTAGATGTCAAAGATATGCTTGGTTCATTTCCGAAGGTTCTTTTCTCTTATTAGAATTAGAAGATGAATTATAAATTTCCATGTTATGCTTTGTGGAAGAAATTGGATTTAAAGTATACAAATTGCCAACTAATGCACCAGAACAGATAATCACTTTATTTCTTTTAATAACTACATCGTTACTAAAGAAAACTGAATATCCATCTAAAAACAGTTTAGAAACTGAAATTAAATTCTTTCTAAAACTGGGTACATAAAGACAATTTCTTAAAACCAAATTTCTATTTCTACTAAAAGATAAGTAGACGTCTCCCACTGCAACAGCTGCCACCTTAGTAGCATTGCCCATGTAGACGCTAATTTCTCCTTCAGATAGTCGTCGGGTTTCCTGGAACCCCTGCAAGGAATTGCAGACATGATCAGTGGCTCCCGTATCTACACACCAGGTGCTGGTAGATAACACCGCTAAACATGTTTCAACAACTAGAGTATGAGATATACCTTTGTTTTGGTTCTTACGAGGACAGTCCGCCTTCCAATGTCCTGCCTGCTTGCAGATGAAGCACTTGCCCTTCGGCTTCTTCATTCCAGCTTTAAATCCCGTACTCTGAGATTTATTCACTTTCTTTGCTGAACCATTTTGTTTCTTCTTCTTCTTACCTTTCGGTTTAGAAGTAGAACCATTTTCAACATAGTGAATTTGAGCATTGTGACGAAATAACCCTTCTGCTGCTTGAAGTTCTGTCAGTAGTTCCCCTAATGAATAAATCCTTTTATTCATATTATAGTTCAGGCGGAACTGCTCAAAACTTCTAGGTAGGGTTTGGAGGATCATATCGATCTGGGTTTCCCCATCAATTTCTCCTCCAAGGATCTGTATTTCGTTCAGATAAGCCATCATGTTTAGGATATGATCCCTTACAGGAGTACCCTCTTGCATGGTGGCTGTCATTATCTTTCTCATAGCTTCTTGTCTAGAAGCCCTATCCTGATGACCAAAGAGTTCCTTGAGATTGTTCATAATATCATAATGTTGGTAAATCTTTATGTTGATGTTGCAATACATTTGACATTGAAGCCAAAATGTAACACCGCCATCTCATACCTTTTACCCATTTCCTATGATATTCAATCTCCTCTTGGGTAGATTCACGATGGGTGCATCGGGGCAATGCTCGATCGATACAAATTTATAGCTTTCGTTAAGAACAATATCGGGTTTCTTTTCCAATCTATGTAATTTGGTCGATAAGTCTATTTTGTTGAAGTATGATGGACGGTGGGTTGAAAGTCATCCTAAGAATCACAAATAACTTTTGGTCGAACTCTAAATTTAGAATAATATTGATTCCTCAAACAATACTATTTTAAATTAACCAACACCTTAAAACACGTGAATTTTGTATGCCACGTTAGTGTGGACGTATACAAATTCAACATTTAAAAGGAGGTTTTAACCCATTAATTTTATTATCTTGTCAACCTAACTTTTTGACAAATAAAATTAATAGTTGGTATTATTGGTCACACAAATAATAGCGGTGACTCCGTTGGGGAGGATACTATTAGATGTGTCTAAGTGTACACCATTACTTAACACTAAGTCCATTAATAAGATTATGCCCCTTCCGTTGGGAAGATCACGCGCTCTTAATTAACTTCCTATAGTCATCCAAAAATGGAAGTCTGTTCTAGTGATCCATGAACAAGCTCATCCGTTATGGAGGAAGGCACTTAGAGCGCAGCTTGTTTGCATCACTTACAAACCGATAATGGAGACCATGGGACTTACTTAAAAATCCCTCTCACTTAGTTATTTATAAATGAGGAATTTTAACTATGCTAGCCTACTAAACTTGTAAACTAACATGCACACGGCACAATATAAAGCAATAAATAGAAAATCTAATTTTCAACTATTATGGCTTTTATCTTTAATTGTCCTCCGTGTGTTGTCATCCCAAGCTGCTGCCATATTTGGCCACCGGATCTAGTTGTCGCATCCATCTTGCTCCGAGTTCCGCTGCGCCTCTGGTCCTTAGAAGGTTCCACGCTTTGCAAGATTCGATCCGCGACATAAATAGAATTTTACATTTTTGATCCTATATTCCATAAAAGGAATGTACATGTATCTAGATCAAAAATAAAATCCTAATAAAACTAAATACAGCTCCTGCTGTATTTTAATACAATCATGCACACACATATAAATTGCCCTTGACATGTCCAAGGGTCCAATCACACACATAATTAACTAAAAGCCATAATAGTTGGATCCTGCATCCACAAAGTTAGCACATCCTACTATTATCCTGCCTAAATTATGTATGACATGTGCATAATTAAACTAAATACCAAATACACAGGCAAAACCCTAGCTCGATACCAATTGTTGGTTGCTACTCGGAAGCCTATAGGTTCCACTGTACAAAAATTTTGTACAAAGGTCGAACCTTTTCCTAGCTACCATGTGTTCTTTTAAATTAAATTTTGGATCTCTGCGGAACTTAACACGTTTGATCCAAAACTTAATCTATTTGTTCTTTTAGGTTTTGACTTGGATCTCTGGGAACTTAACACGTTCGACCCAAGTCTCCTTAAGTTATTAATTCCATTAAATATCAATTTCCATAAAGGTTCCCGTACTGACGTGGCGAGGCACATGGCCTTCTTGGATATGGGAGCAACCACCACCGACTAGACAAAACCTTTAATAGAAAGCTAATATTTAATTTCCTAAAATAACTTTAGGTTAACCAAAGAGAACAATCAAATCACAAGGAAAAGAAAGAAACAAAAGAACACAACTTCAAAAAACCATATTCGAAATACTAGAACGTAAGCCTCTTGTATTTGGTATTATTTCCATAAATAACTAGCATGATGCGGAAATAGAAATTACTAGTTATACCTTGTAGAAAAACCTCTTGATCTTCTACCGTATTCCTCTTCTAACCTCGGACGTTGTGTGGGCAACGATCTTCCAAGATGAGAAACCACCAACCACCTTCTTCTCCTCCAAGCAAGGTTCGGCCACAAAGGGAAACTTCACCAAGGAGGAAAAACAAAATACTAACCAAGCTCCAAGAGATGCTAGCTTTCTCTCCTTCTTCTTCTTCTTCTCCGAGTAGTATCCGGCCACCACAAGAACTCCAAGGGAGAGGGAGAGGTTCGGCCACCACAAGAGGAAGAGAGGGAGAGGTAATGGCCGGCCACACCAAGGAAAGAGGGAGAGAAAACAATAGAGGTTGTGTCTTGTGAAGGCACCCTCACCCCTTCTTTTATATTCCTTGGCCTAGGCAAATTAGGAAATAAATTTTCCTTAATTTCCTTGACATGATTTAATTGAGATAAATAAAATAAAATTTCCCCAATTAATTTGTGATGGCTAGCCACATCATTGGAAGGCAAATAGGACAAGTTTCAATCAACAATTAAAACTTCCTAATTTGTTTCCGGAAATTTTAAAAAATAAAATTTCTCTTTAAAAACTCTTCATGGTTAATAAAAAGAAATATCTATAATTTTAATTTTATTAACATGTGAATAATTTTAAAGAAAATAAAAATCTCTCCAATCTACAAATAAGGAAGAGATCTAATCTCTTTCTTTAATCTTTTATAGATTTTTATAAGAGAGATATTTTAATTTTAATTCTCTTTAAAATATATCTTCCACATAATAATAAAATTAAAATTAAATTTCTTTTTAATTTTATTTGGCGACCCTACTAGCTTGGGTTCAAGCTAGGGCCGGCCCAAATCATACCTAGGCCTACCCTAGCTTGATTCCCAAGCTAGCTTGGCCGGCCCCTTTAGTGGGTGTAGAAGGTGGGTATAGGTGGGTATAGTACTCTATAAATAAGAGGCTACGATAGGGACGAGAGGAGGAATGGTTTTGGTCTCGATAAAATTAAGCATCCGTGTTGCCCCGAACACACAATTTTATCAATGATAATTCATTCCACTAGAGAACTATCATTGAACTACCGCACCAATCCCAAATTACATTTTGGGCTCCTTCTTATTATGAGTGTGTTAGTCTCCCTGTGTTTAAGATATCGAATGTCCACTAATTAAGTGAGTTCCTGACAACTCATTTAATTAATATCTAAGTCCAAGAGTAGTACCACTCAACCTTATTATCATGTCGGACTAAGTCCACTGCGGGGTTTAACATGACAATCTTTATGAGCTCCTCTTGAGGACATTATCAACCTAGTATCACTAGGACACGGTTTCCTTCTATAATCAACACACACTATGGGTGATACCATTTCCCAATTTATCGGGTTTATTGATTCATCGAACTAAATCTCACCCATTGATAAATTAAAGAAATAAATATCAAACATATGTGCTTGTTATTATATTAGGATTAAGAGCACACTTCCATAATAACTAAGGTCTTTGTTCCTTTATAAAGTCGGTATAAAAGGCGACCTCAAATGGTCCTACTCAATACACTCGAGTGTACTAGTGTAATTATATAGTCAAGATAAACTAATACCTAATTACACTACGACTTTCTAATGGTTTGTTCCTTTCCATTACGGTCGTGAGCTACTGTTTATAATTTATAAGGTCCGATAACATCATCTTACGTATGTGACACCACATACTATGTTATCTACAATATAAATTAAATGAACAACTACAAACAAATGTATATAATTAGACCAAATGTGATTCTTTATTCATAATGAATGTTTACAAAGCTTAGGCTCTCAATATACACTCCAACAATCTTCCCATTCTCAATGAATATCTCTCACCATATGATTCATTCCACCCTAAAGCTAGTCAAAGTGAAAGGATTGGTAGTCCACTGATCCAGATGCACGATGACAACTTCTCCTCGCTTACACGTCGGTCGATCATACGCTATAAGTTCTCCGTTGCTATAGTATGGTTCCTTGGTTTATAGCCGCTTATTATAATTGTGATGATCTTGGGCAAACCAGAATCACATCTAAGTCCATTAGAAAGTTCCGAGCCATCGCTTCTTTTGCTGCCTCGAGACATACTCAACTTCCATGGTTGAGTCCGAAACGCATTTCTTAACACTCCTCCATGAAATGGCTCCACCTCCTAAAGTAAACACATAGCTGATGTAGACTTCTGTTATCCCTATCGATTGGAAATCAGATCGTGTAACCCACAGGGAGCAAATCATCTGCTTGGTAAACTAGCATATAATCCCTAGTCCTTCTGGTACTTTAATATATGCTTTACGCGGTCCAATGTCCTTGTCCGGGGTTACTCGATGTCTGTGACCATGCCCTGGCCAAGCAGATATCGGTCTCGTAATATAGCATAACATTAGGCTTCCCTCTGACAAGCATAAGGAATCGCTTTCATGTCCTCTATCTCTTTTGATGTCTTTGGAGACATCTCTTTAGATAGAGCTACTCCATGTCTAAAGGTAAGAAACCTTTCTTGGAGTCTTGCATGCTAAAACAAGCAAGGATTGTATCTATATATGAAGCTTGGGATAGACACAACATTCTTTTCTTGCGATCCCTTATAACTTTGATCCCAAGAATGTGTGCACATTCTCCTAAGTCCTTCATATCAAATTGTTTGGACAACCATACCCTTACGTCGATAATACCTTGACATTGTTGCCAACTAACAAAATATCATCTACGTATAGTACAAGAAATACCACCACGTTTCCGTTACACTTCTTATATACACAAGACTCATCCGGACTTTGAATAAATCCATATGACTGGATTACTTCATTAAACCGGATGTTCCAAGACCTTGAAGCTTGCTTTAGTCCATAAATGGACCGATTGAGCTTGCATACTAGATGCTCTTTGCCTTTTCAATAAATCCTTCGGGTTGCTTCATATGGATGTTCTCTTCAAGACTTCCATTAAGGAAAGTCACTCTTGACATCCATTTGCCAAATCTCATAATCCATATGCGTGATGGATAAGAGTATCCGGATAGACTTAAGCATGGCTACGGTGAAAAGGTTTCTCATAATCGATTCCCTCTTTGAGTGTACCCTTTCGCACAAGCCTAGCTTTGAAGGTTTCTACTCCCATCTGTCCCTCTTTTCCTTTGTAGATCCACTTGCATCCAACGGCTTTTACACCATCAGGTGGTTCTACAACCTTATTAGAGTACATGGACTCTATTTTGAATTCATTGCCTTTTGCCAAGATTCTGCATCTATATCTTGGAGTGCTTGTCATATGACCGGGGATCAGTTCATGTTTACCCGGATCAAGTCCAAGACTCTCCCAAAAACATGAATCTTTCGTGATTGTTACATCCCTCCCACGAGGCCTTTGCGTGGTTGTGTATCATGTGTGACACGTGTTGCGGTCTCTTGTGGTACTTCATCTTGTCTTGTTGGTGCTGAAGTAGACATGTCCTCTCTAAGTTCTTCTAAAACAATTTTACTCTCGGGCTTGTGATCCATTATATAGTCCTCTTCTAAAAGCTGGGCATTGGTGCTAACAATGACCTTACGCTCTAGGACTATAAAATAAACCACCTTCGTTCCTTTGGGATATCCTACAAACACGCGAACTTCGTATGAGATTCTAACTTATCAGCATGTTCATGTCTGGACTACCTCAGAAGAATATGTCTGGGGTTTCGCCCATTCCACAATTCTATGGGAGTAGAAGAAACTGATTTAGAAGGTACTAAGTTCGAAGCGATATCTTCTTGTTTCGGAGCATATCCCCAAACGAATTTGTAATTCGAATAACTCATCATTGATCTAACCATCTCCATAAGAGTCCTATTCCTTCGTTCGCTACACCATTACATTTGGGGTGTTCCAGTGCGAGATAATTGGGATTGAATCCGACCTCGATAAGTAATTCTAAACTCTCCTAAGAGGTTATCGCGATCTTAGTAGTGTCTTGATACTTTTACCTGGTCGTTTCTCCACATCGACCTTGTATTCTTTGAACTTATCAAAGCACTCGGACTTCGGCGCATTAGGTAAATGTATCCATATCTTGAATAATCGTCTATGAAAGAGAAAATATTCAAAACCTCCTCTTGCACTGACGGACATAGGACCACATAAATCGAGTGAACCAACTCTAACACTTCTTTGGCTCTATACCCCTTGGCCTTGAGCGGCCTCTTGGTCATTTACCTTCTAAGCAAGATTCACAAGTTGGAAAATTTTCCAACTCTAATGAACAAAGTCCATCGGCTATAAGCCTTCGAATCCTACTTAAGTTAATATGACCAAGCCTTAGATGCCAAAGGTTCATTTCCGAGGTTCTTTTCTCTTATTAGAATTAGAAGATGAATTATAAATTTCCATGTTTTGCTTTGTGGAAGAATTTGGATTTAAAATATACAAATTGCCAACTAATGCACCGAGCAGATAATCACTTTATCTCTTTTAATAACTACATCGTTCTTGAAAGAAACTGAATATCCATCAGTTTAGAAACCGAAATTAAATTCTTTCTAAAAGGTACATAAAGACAATTTCTTAAAACCAAATTTCTATTTCTACTAAAAGATAAGTAGGCGTCTCCCACTGCAACCGCCACCTTAGTAGCATTGCCCATGTGAGCGATCTCCCCTTGAGATAGTCGTCGGGTTTCTGGAACCCACAGAGAATCGAGACATGATCGATGGCTCCGTATCTACACCGGTGCTGGTAGATAACACCGCTAAACATGTTTCAACAACTAGAGTATGAGATATACCTTTGTTTTGGTTCTTACGAGGCCAATGCCCTGTCTGCTTGCAGATGAAGCACTTGCCCTTCGGCTTCTTCATTCCAGCTTTAAATCCCGTACTCTGAGATTTATTCACTTTCTTTGCTGAACCATTTTGTTTCTTCTTCTTCTTACCTTTCGGTTTAGAAGTAGAACCATTTTCAACATAGTGAATTTGAGCATTGTGACGAAATAACCCTTCTGCTGCTTGAAGTTCTGTCAGTAGTTCCCCTAATGAATAAATCCTTTTATTCATATTATAGTTCGGCGAAACCGCTCAAAACTTCTAGGTAGGGTTTGGAGGATCATATCGATCTGGGTTTCCCCATCAATTTCTCCTCCAAGGATTCGTTCGGATAAGCCATCATGTTTAGGATATGATCCCTTACAGAGTACCCTCTTGCATGGTGGGTGTCATTATCTTTCTCATAGCTTCTTGTCTAGAAGCCCTATCTGATGACAAAGAGTTCCTTGAGATTGTTCATAATATCATAATTTGTTGGTAAATCTTTATGTTGATGTTGCAATACATTTGACATTGAAGCCAAAATGTAACACCGCGTCTCATCTGCTTTTACCCATTTCCTATGATATTCAATCTCCTCTTGGGTAGATTCACGATGGGTGCATCAGGGCAATGCTCAGTCAGTCAAATTTATAGCTTTCGCAGTAAGAACAATATCCGGGTTTCTTTTCCAATCTATGTAATTTGGTCCAGTAAGTCTATTTTGTTGAAGTATGATGGACGGTGGGTTGAAAGTCATCCTAAGAATCACAAATAACTTTTGGTCAGAACTCTAAATTTAGAATAATATTGATTCCTCAAACAATACTATTTTAAATTAACCAACATACAACGTGAATTTTGTATGCCACGTTAGTGTGGACGTATACAAAATTCGTAAAAGGAGGTTTTAACCCATTAATTTTATTATCTTGTCCAACTTTTTGACAAATAAAATTAATAGTTGGTATTATTGGTCACACAAATAATAGCGGTGACTCGTTGGGAGGATACTATTAGATGTGTCTAAGTGTACACCATTACTTAACACTAAGTCCATTAATAAGATTATGCCCCTTCCGTTGGGAAGATCACACGCTCTTAATTAACTTCCTATAGTCATCCAAAAATGGAAGTCTGTTCTAGTGATCCACAAACAAGCTCATCCGTTATGGAGGAAGGCACTCGAGCCAACGCGCAAGCTTGTTTGCATCACTTACAAACCAGTAATGGAGACCATGGGACTTACTTAAAATCCCTCTCCACTTAGTTATTTATAAATGAGGAATTTTAACTATGCTAGCCTACTAAACTTGTAAACTAACATGCACACACAATATAAAAGCAATAAATAGAAAATCTAATTTTCAACTATTATGGCTTTATCTTAATTGTCCTCGTGTGTTGTCATCAAAATTGCTTGCCATATTTGCCACCACCAGGTCTCTGTCGCATCCATCTTGCTCGGAGTTCCGCTGCGCCTCTGGTCCTTAGAAGGTTCCACGCTTTGCAAGATTCGATCCATGACATAAATAGAATTTACATTTTGATCCTATATTCCATAAAAGGAATGTACATGTATCTAGATCAAAATAAAATCCTAATAAAACTAAATACAGCCTGCTGTATTTTAATACAATCATGCACACATATAAATTGCCCTTGACATGTCCAAGGGTCCAATCACACACATAATTAACTAAAAGCCATAATAGTTGGATCCTGCGTCCACAAAGTTAGCACATCCTACTATTATCACGCCTAAATTATGTATGACATATGCATAATTAAACTAAATACCAAATACACAGGAAAACCCTAGCTCGATACCAATTGTTGGTTGCTACTGGAAAGCCTATAGGTTCCTTTGTACAAAATTTTGTACAAAGGTCTGAACCTTTTCCTAGCTACCATGTGTTCTTTTAAATTAAATTTTGGATATCTGCGGAACTTAACACGTTTGATCCAAAACTTAATCTATTTGTTCTTTAGGTTTTGACTTGGATCTCTGCGGAACTTAACACGTTCGACCCAAGTCTCCTTAAGTTATTAATTCCATTAAATATCAATTTCCATAAAAGGTTCCCGATCTGCGTGGCGAGCACATGGCCTTCTTGGATATGGGAACCACCACCGACTAGACAAAACCTTTAATAGAAAGCTAATATTTAATTTCCTAAAATAACTTTAGGTTAACCAAAGAGAACAATCAAATCACAAGGAAAAGAAACAAAAGAACACGAAAAACCATATTCGAAATACTAGAACGTAAGCCTCTTGTATTTGGTATTATTTCCATAAATAACTAGCATGATGCGGAAATAGAAATTACTAGTTATACCTTGTAGAAAAACCTCTTGATCTTCTACCGTGTTCCTCTTCTAACCTCGGACGTTGTGTGGGCAACGATCTCAAGATGAGAAACCACCAACCACCTTCTTCTCCTCCAAGCAAGGTTCGGCCAGGAAACTTCACCAAGGAGGAAAAACAAAATACTAACCAAGCTCCAAGATGCTAGCTTTCTCCTTCTTCTTCTTCTTCTCCGAGTAGTATCAAGCCACCACAAGAACTCCAAGGGAGAGGAGAGGTTCGGCCACCACAAGAGGAAGAGAGGGAGAGGTAATGTTCAGCCACAAGGAAAGAGGGAGAAAACAATAGAGGTTGTGTCTCTTGAAGCACCCTCACCTTCTTTTATATTCCTTGGCCTAGGCAAATTGGAAATAAATTTTCCTTAATTTCCTTGACATGATTTAATTGAGAGAAATAAAATAAAATTTCCCCAATTAATTTGTGATGGCCGGCCACATCATTGGAAGGCAAATAGGACAAGTTTCAATCAACAATTAAAACTTCCTAATTTGTTTCCGGAAATTTTAAAAAAAAATAAAATTTCTCTTTAAAATCTCTTCATGGTTAATAAAAGGAAATATCTATAATTTTAATTTTATTAACATGTGAATAATTTAAAGAGAAAATAAACATCTCTCCAATCTACAAATAAGGAAAGAGATCTAATCTCTTTCTTTAATCTTTAGTAGATTTTTATAAGAGAGATATTTTAATTTTAATTCTCTTTAAAATATATCTTCCATAATAATAAAATTAAAATTAAATTTCTTTTTAATTTTATTTGGCGCCCTACTAGCTTGGGTTCAAGCTGGGGTGGCCACCTCATACCCAGGAGCCTTGCAGTTCCCAAGCTAGCTTGGCCCCGTGGTGTAGAGGTGGGTATAGGTGGGTATAGTACTCTATAAATAAGAGGCTACGATAGGGACCGAGAGGAGGAATGGTTTTGGTCTCCCGATAAAATTAAGCATCCCGTGTTGCCCGAACACACAACTTAATTTTATCAATGATAATTCATTCCACTAGAGAACTATCATTGAACAACTGCACCAATCCCAAATTACATTTTGGGCTCCTTCTTATTATGAGTGTGTTAGTCTCCACGTGTTTAAGATATCGAATGTCCACTAATTAAGTGAGTTCTCGACAACTCATTTAATTAATATCTAAGTCAAAGTAGTACCACTCAACCTTATTATCATGTGGACTAAGTCCACTGCAGGGTTAACATGACAATCTTTATGAGCTCCTCTTGAGGACATTATCAACCTAGTATCACTAGGACACGGTTTCCTTCTATAATCAACAACACACACTATGAGTGATACCATTTCCCAATTTATCGGGTTTATTGATTCATCGAACTAAATCTCACCCATTGATAAATTAAAAATAAATATCAAACATATGTGCTTGTTATTATATTAGGATTAAACACACTTCCATAATAACTAAGGTCTTTGTTCCTTTATAAAGTCGGTATAAAGGAGCGACCTCAAATGGTCCTACTCAATACACTGAGTGTACTAGTGTAATTATATAGTCAAGATAAACTAATACCTAATTACACTACGACTTTCTAATGGTTTGTTCCTTTCCATTCTGGTCGTGAGCTACTGTTTATAATTTATAAGGTACCGATAACATCATCTTCTGTATGTGACACCACATACTATGTTATCTACAATATAAATTAAATGAACAACTACAAACAAATGTATATAATTAGACCAAATGTGATTCTTTATTCATAATGAATGTTTACAAAGCTTAGGCTCTCAGTATACACTCCAACAATCTGCTACTTATACTAAAGCCTAAGGTTCCATATTTTGTACTGAACCTTTTCCTAGCTACCAAGTGTTCTTTTAAATTAAATTTTGGATGGCCTGCGGAACTTAACACGTTTGATCCAAAACTTAATCTATTTGTTCTTTTAGGTTTTGACTTGGATCTCCTGCGGAACTGAACACGTTCGACCCAAATCACAATAAGTTATTAATTCCATTAAATATTAATTTTCATAATTAATTCCCAGTACTGACGTGCGAGGCACATGGCCTTCTTGGATATGGGAGCAACCACCACCGACTAGACAAAACCTTTTATGGAAAGCTAATATTTAATTTCCTAAAATAACTTTAGGTTAACTGAAAAGAACAATCAAATCACAAGGAAAAATAAAACAAAAGAACACAACTTGAAAAACCATATTCGAAATAATAGAACGTAAGCCTCTTGTATTTGGTATTATTTCCATAAATAACTAGCATGATGCGGAAATAGAAATTACTAGTTATACCTTGTAGAAAAACCTCTTGATCTTCTACCGTATTCCTCTTCTAACCTCGGACGTTGTGTGGGCAACGATCTTCCAAGATGAGAAACCACCAACCACCTTCTTCTCCTCCAAGCAAGGTTCGGCCACAAAGGGAAACTTCACCAAGGAGGGAAAACAAAATACTAACCAAGCTCCAAGAGATGCTAGCTTTCTCTCCTTCTTCTTCTTCTTCTCCGAGTAGTATCCGGCCACCACAAGAACTCCAAGGGAGAGGGAGAGGTTCGGCCACCACAAGAGGAAGAGGGGAGAGGGTAATGGCCGGCCACACCAAGGAAAGAGGGAGAGAAAACAATAGAGGTTGTGTCTTGTGAAGGCACCCTCACCCCTTCTTTATTCCTTGGCCTAGGCAAATTAGGAAATAAATTTTCCTTAATTTCCTTGACATGATTTAATTGAGAAATAAAATAAAATTTCCCAATTAATTTGTGATGGCCTGCCACATCATTGGAAGGCAAATAGGACAAGTTTCAATCAACAATTAAAACTTCCTAATTTGTTTCGGAAATTTTAAAATAAAATTTCTCTTTAAAATCTCTTCATGGTTAATAAAGGAAATATCTATAATTTTAATTTTATTAACATGTGAATAATTTTAAAGAGAAATAAAACATCTCTCAATCTACAAATAAGGAAAGAGATCTAATCTCTTTCTTTAATCTTTTGTAGATTTTTTATATAAGAGATATTTTAATTTTAATTCTCTTTAAAATATATCTTCACATAATAATAAAATTAAAATTAAATTTCTTTTTAATTTTATTTGGCCTACCCTAGGTTCAAGCTAGGGCCGGCCACCCCAAATCATACCTAGGCCGGCCCTAGCTTGATTCCCAAGCTAGCTTGGCCGGCCCCTTGTGGGTGGGAAGGTGGGTATAGGTGGGTATAGTACTCTATAAATAAGAGGCTACGATAGGGACGAGAGGAGGAATTGGTTTTGGTCTCCGATAAATTAAGCATCCGTGTTCGCCAAGAACACAACTTAATTTTATCAATGATAATTCATTCCACTAGAGAACTATCATTGAACTACCGCACCAATCCCAAATTACATTTTGGGCTCCTTCTTATTATGAGTGTGTTAGTCTCCACGTGTTTAAGATATCGAATGTCCACTAATTAAGTGAGTTCTTGACAACTCATTTAATTAATATCTAAGTCCAGTAGTACCACTCAACCTTATTATCATGTCGGACTAAGTCCACCTGCAGGGTTTAACATGACAATCTTTATGAGCTCCTCTTGAGGACATTATCAACCTAGTATCACTAGGACACAGTTTCCTTCTATAATCAACGACACACACTATGGTGATACCATTTCCCAATTTATCGGGTTTATTGATTCATCGAACTAAATCTCACCCATTGATAAATTAAAGAAATAAATATCAAACATATGTGCTTGTTATTATATTAGGATTAAAGCACACTTCCATAATAACTAAGGTCTTTGTTCCTTTATAAAGTCGATATAAAAGAAACGAGGTCCTACTCAATACACTCTGAGTGTACTAGTGTAATTATATAGTCAAGATAAACTAATACCTAATTACACTACGACTTTCTAATGGTTTGTTCCTTTCCATTGGTGGTAGACTCGTTTATAATTTATAGTGCAGATAACATCATCTTACGTATGTGACACCACATACTATGTTATCAATATAAATTAAATGAACAACTTCAAACAAATGTATATAATTAGACCAAATGTGATTCTTTATTCATAATGAATGTTTACAAAGCTTAGGCTCTCGGTATACACTCCAACAATCTCCCACTTATACTAATGACTAGGCTGCCATATCTTCTACCATACATCTTCCATTTCCACATGCCGATCAAAGCTTTCGTGGGAAGGGCTTAGTGAAAG
Organism: Zingiber officinale; assembly: GCF_018446385.1. Lineage (NCBI taxonomy): Eukaryota > Viridiplantae > Streptophyta > Magnoliopsida > Zingiberales > Zingiberaceae > Zingiber > Zingiber officinale. The sequence continues at coordinate 82,463,192 of NC_055993.1, read as the reverse complement.
GATCTGCCGGTTATTATCCGATGCAATCTTGGCGATGACAACTTCTCCTCGCTTCACGATATCTCGTGTCTGGTACTTGCGCTCTATATGTTTACTCGCCTTATGAGCTCGTGGTTCCTTGAGTTTGCAGCTCCACTATTATCACAATAAATTGTGATGATCTTGGCAAACCGGAATCACATCTAAGTCCATTAGAGTTCTGAGCCATACTGCTTCTTTAGCGCTCATTTCGTACTCAACTTCCATGGTTGAGTCCGACGCATTCTTAACACTCCTCCATGAAATGGCTCCACCTCCTAAAGTAAACACATAGCTGATGTAGACTTACTGTTATCCCTATCGATTGGAAATCTGAATCCGTGTAACCCACGAGGAGCAAATCATTCTTGGTAAACTAGCATATAATCCTAGTCCTTCTGTACTTTATATGCTTTACCGCAGTCCAATGTCCTTGTCGAGGTTACTCGTGTATGCAGACCGCCTACTGGCGAGATATCGGTCTCGTCATAGCATAGCATACATTAGGCTTCCCGAAGCATAAGGAACTGCTTTCATGTCCTCTATCTCTTTTGATGTCTTTGGAGACATCTCTTTTAGATAAAGCTACTCCATATTAAAGGTAAGAAACCTTTCTTGAGTCTTGCATGCTAAAACGAGCAGGATTGTATCTATATATGAAGCTTGGGATAGACACAACATTCTTTTCTTGCGATCCTTATAACTTTGATCCCAAGAATGTGTGCACATTCTCCTAAGTCCTTCATATCAAATTGTTTGGACAACCATACCCACGATACGATAATACCTTGACATTGTTGCCAACTAACAAAATATCATCTACGTATAGTACAAGAAATACCACACGTTTCCGTTACACTTCTTATATACACAAGACTCATCAGGACTTTGAATAAATCCATAGTGGATTACTTCATTAAACCGATGTTCCAAGACTTGAAGCTTGCTTTAGTCCATAAATGGACCGATTGAGCTTGCATACTAGATGCTCTTTGCCTTTTCAATAAATCCTTACGGTTGCTTCATATGGATGTTCTCTTCAAGACTTCCATTAAGGAAAACTGTCTTGACATTTGCCAAATCTCATAATCCATATGAGCCAATGGATAAGAGTATCCGGATAGACTTAAGCATGGCTCCCGGTGAAAAGGTTTCTCATAATCGATTCCTCTTTCGAGTGTACCCTTTGCAACAAGCCTAGCTTTGAAGGTTTCTACCTTCCCGTCGTCCCTCTTTCCTTTTGTATCCACTTGCATCCAACGGCTTTTACACCGTGGTTCTGCAGCTCGGACCTTATG